>NC_045758.1:23846222-25046222 GCF_009193385.2 Nasonia vitripennis
CGCGTCAAAAGAGTGTATTCACTAATTCCGGTACGTATATAGCTTCCGCACCGCACAGCTCCCGAATAATGACGTTCCAGCGAACGGAATCGTCCCGAGCGGGAGTGCAATCCCCGAGATAAAATAAAAGCGCAGTAGCTAGCTCGAGATCCAAAAAATCCGCAACCGCATTGAATTCCCAGCTCCGCAGCAGCAGCAGCAGCGGCGCGGCAGTGGAGAAAAAGGAAATAAGCATCGATCGCGATACCGCAAACTCCCTCTGCCGCGCTCTGGACGGCGAGCGAGCGAAAAAGCTGCCCGGGTCTCGGCCGGCAAAAAGGAGCGGCTAAAAAAGAGCTCCCGACGAAATCGTCTCCGCTCGGCTGCATAGCCCGGGCTGCATATGCGCGAGAGCGGTCGCAGCAAGGGCGACATTATCGCCCCCGCGACTCTGCAGAGCGAGTGGGAGAGAGACGGAGAGAGCGTGCGGCTGCGGTGCAGCGGTTAGAGGGGGGTGGCAGTAGTGGCCCGGTCGAGGGAGGAGGGCGGCTAGGACAGCGAGGGAGAGAGAGAGAGAGAGAGCTGCACCACAAGGGTGGTCAAACCGCAAACGAGACCACCGCGCCTGGCTATCTGCTATCTGGATAACCGCCTACACTGCTCTCCTCTCTCGCTCTGCCGTCCGTGTACCCTCTCGCTTCCTTCACTGGCTGCGGATGTACGTGCGCGCAGCTCGTGCGGACTACCCTACAGGCCAATAGTCGACGTCGTCTGCTTATCGAGCTAATTTCCAGCTAATTGTTAAGACGGACGCATACACTGCTCCTCTGTGTGTGTGTGTGTGCGTGTACGTGTGTGACTGTATCCCAGTGGACGTTGATGGGCTCCGCAGAACTATATAGTTGCCGCTGCAGCTCGTTATGTGTTGCCGATACATCTGCTGCTGGATGGGACGATCGTCTTCGTTCTATTAGCGTGTGCCGGCCGTCCGCACACGGAGCCTGGCATTTGCGTTAGATTGGACGCTCGAGTAATAATGCACACATCGCGAGTTCGCTTGTTGGCGGCTCCTCGTCTGCTATACTGTACACTTCTGCGTGTATACTAGCCCGAGTCCTGGCTTCTGATTGTTTTGGATGCTGACGAACTGCTCCGTCGGCGGCTGGCTGTTGCCAAGCAAGGCTGTTGCATAATTTAATTCTCGTCTTATCTGCCGCGCAGACTAAAGGTACTTTGTAAAAGTTTCGTCCGTTTGAACTTTGCCTCGCTCGGCTATCGCCTAATGAGACTGCCTGATTTGGCATATCTGAACATTTTTTGTTCTTCGGCGTCACGGCGCATATCAGCTGGCGTGCCTTTCGCAACTTGTCGCACATCGGGATGCGAAAAAGTCTGTCATCATTGGCCTTAATAGCCGCCTCGAATTTCCAGGCTTCTTCTATTATCGGCGTCAGCGACGATTATAATAAGGTCGTGCAATAAGCTTAAACACACACGCAATCAAGTCGATAGTCGATCTTCAATTATTCGGCGATCTACTCAACACTTTGGCGCGTACAAATTTCTTTCGACGGCGGAAAGATCGCTGCATCGGCCATCAATTTACGCGACGTTATATTATAACACACACTCCCTCGCTCGATAACGTGTATCAGTTCTCCGGATCGACTGCACGCGGCGGCGCCGCACTGAAATTCATTATAATATATGTACATGCGCGGGACGACCGGCTGTGCACATACACCCCGTCATTCTCGCTCTTTCTCCATGTTGCGCGCGCGTATACTACAGTACACGCACACACGCAGCGATAACGCGGTAGAGCCTCGAGCGTGGCAGAAAATGATATCGCTCAATTATTGTCGTTCGCCGAGCATCAGAGCCGTGTGCGTTTATGTATGACGCGCTCGCTCTCTCTTTCTCTCTCTCTCTCTCTCTCTCTCTCTCTCTCTCTCTCTCTCTCTCTCTCTCGTGTATCCGCCGCAGGCGATAACCATAATTAGGTTTATGACTCCCGAAAGCCGTGAGCGAGCAGCTCGATGGATCGACCGGGCGATCTTTGATGAAGCGACCTTTGAACCCCCGTCCGGCCGCCGTCGGAGCTTCGCTGCTGCTGCCGCTATCGGCTTTGCTCTCACTCTCTCGCTTTGCGTCTATCTGTCCGTATACGCCTGCCTGCCTCGTTCTCTTGACGTCACAGAGTTGCTATAGTGCTTGCACTCGCTTTTGTGATAAATAGACGTTTACGCTTCGATTTATTGTTTCTGCAGGCAGTCCTGTTAGATTAGTATTTGCACGCTTCCACCAATTTTCGTACGACGGCGTTGAGTAAAGAATCAACGGTATTTCATAGGTATACATCGCATAAAAACACAAACAAAGCAGCCGATTCTTCGAGAAGGCGGTAATTGCATTAAAGTGTAGAACACGCTGACAAGTTACGCAAGCGCTCGCTCGAAATAATCCGTCAGCCGACAGCCGCAAGAGACTTCAGCCCCGTGACGAAAAGAAGGCAAAACACGAGCGAGGTGCGATCGGCCTATTTCCCTGGCGTCGAGAGCCGCGGAAGAGAAATAAAGGAAGAACGAGAAGCAAGCGAATCTCGCGAGCGAGCGTAGAAATCCAGTTCTACAAGAGCGCGCAGCTTGGCGTGAAAATCGAGATTCGCACTTTGTCGCGGCGGCTGCCGCTGTCGCTCGACTGTCCCTCCGCATTACACGCGTCTCCGTTCCTCCTCATTATCTCTTTTAACGTTTCGTCGCGCGCCGACACGTACACCGATGCATGCACTGCCTTTCTCTCTCTCTCTCTCTCTCTCTCTCTCTCTCTCTCTCTCTCTCTCTCTCTCTCTTTCTCTCTTCGAGCTGCAACGAATCACGAGAATAAACGCGCGATTATGCGCAGCTGCCGCGCGGCTCGCCTATTTTCGTTCCCCGCTGCGTTCGTGATGCAGCTGCGCGGCGGCTCGTAAAAAATTCATATTCGCAGCTCGCCGATATTCTCTCTCTGTTTCTCTCCCGCTACTTTGCATCTATAGAGGGGAGATCACGAATCGATCTCTCTATTATATGCGCCGCCGCCGCCGCCGCCGATGCTGCACACTGCGCTTGGATCGTAAATGTAAGTGCCGTGCCGGCGCCTATCTGTGTGTTTGAGTGTGTGCGAGAGAGTGAGCCAGCCGGAGAAAAAGAGATAGAGATCGCGGAAGGATTTTAGAGAGAAAGTTGCGAGCGCGGGTCTTTGTTTCGTGTCCTCTCTCGCTCGCTGCAGCGCATTTGCATGCCGATGTTTTTCATGATTTCTTCTGAGTTTTAGTTTATTGCTGCATTTTTCGCGGCGGTTTGGAAGTAGGTTGCGGGAACGAGAAGTAGAAAGTATTGCACATGCTGATGGGGAACTGCTGTGCCGGGAATATAGAATAATTTTTACATAAGGTTTATTTGTGCAGCTTATTCATAAAAATTTTAGAAAAGCTTGAAGCTTATTTTTAGAAACACATTTTCGATTTCACTCCATTTCGCTTTTACATCGGGTACACAGGACAAAGCTCCGAAGCACCCTACTCTGCGCACATCTCCTCTCACATCGCTCTAAATAATTGCCAACAATCGGAAATTATCGTGATGTGCTCGTCGTCACGCCGCGTGAATCCCTTTCAACTCTCGCTGCCAGTTGCAGCTCTGCCGTAGTATGCGGTCCCTAAAAATCATATACCTGCACAGGTGCATACGTTCACACAAATACACCCTCGCGCTTATGGACAGACGGACGGACGGACAGAGCAGTGGCAGCGGCGGCGGCGCAGAGATGAAAACGCGGCGAAGCGCGGCACACGAACTGACACTCGGTTAACGAGTTTTGATAAAGATCGCTCGCGGAAATTCAGCCGCGCGCCTCTGCGAAATTTCAGCAAACTGCGCCGTTGGCTCTCCCTCGCTGCCCGGCCTCTGTCCGTTTGCGCGATCCGGCCGATTTCGCAATCAAACGCCGTGTACACATACAAACCCGACGGACCTGACAGGGGCCTCGCCAGTTCTGTACTGTCTATCTTTTCGCGTGTGTACTCCGACGGACCGTGTGTACATTTGCACGCGAGTGTGTGCTGTGCGCACTGGAAAAGCGCTCGGGCAAATCCGAATCCGAGATGGAGATGCGCGACGTGGCGACGACGCTCGTCATATTCTCTCGGAGTTGGAGTATCGGTGATGATCGTGAAATGTGTTTCGAGGCGGTATGTGCAAATTATACTTTTTGTTGGATGATGGATGCCGCACAGACACCTGCGGTTTGCGATTCCACCAAGTGATTGCTAATATTTTTGCTAACTACAGTACTTGATTAGCGCAAGTGACACCAACGTTGTCACTTCGGTTACATTCTATAAGATACAACCTAATCAACGTGTCTCCCCATCACTCCAAATTCACGAACGATACAAACTCGTCACTGCATTACTACACCACTTACAGCCAAACTTGTAAAACACGCCATCCTACAAAAAAAAAACACGGAAATATTTCGCAAAAATATCTCCCACGCAGCTGGGCTGAAAATTCAAACATCGAAAAACGAGGGACGAACACACGCAGCTATCATCAAAAAATTCCCGCAAATTCGAAACATCCGCGAGCGCAATCACCGGCCAGCCCGCAGTTGTTGCACGCGGACGCGCGCGATCATCCGACGTATACAGAGCCGCGCGTCCATAAATTGATTCCGTCGTCATCGCCCGCTGTACATACCTGTCTTTGTGTGTATCCGTGTGACCCTCGTCGCGGATGTACAGTACTGTATACGGCACAGCGTGACGTGACGAGAGATACAACACTAATCGCGACGCATTAGGACACGCATCAAAAACGCTCGCGCGTGTTTGCACGCGTGCGCGCACGGCTCTGTCCATATACAAACACACGGAGATGCGGCGAATCCGCTTGATATGCAAAAGCCCTACACAGCGCTGGGGCGCGCACGGCTTTATTGATTCGCGAGCGAGAGCGACTGCCGCGGCGCGAAAAAGAGGGAAAAACCGGACGCTACTGTGTGCAGCAGTCTCTGTATACCTATAGTATGCATATACACAGGCGGGCGCACACAAACGAAAATTTTGGGGGTGATTGCGCTCTTTCAGTTGTACGCGTAAATTTTGACGTTGTGGTGCTAGAGGTATATACTGCACCACGCAGCAGCGGCTCGGCGCGCGAGCACAAAAGAGAGAAAGCCGAGTGTCCGGCGTAATATTCATTGTTTTGGTAATCGCGCGCGAAACAACGCTCCGCTGGCTGCGTTTTCGCGTTTGCTCGTTTTACGAGCGCATTTATTGCGCGAACCGCACCGAAAGAGATAGAGAGAGAGAGAGAGAGAGAGAGGGAGAGAGAGAGAGAGAGAGAGAGAGAGAGAGAGAGCGGGAAAATTCGTTGGCGGGGAATTAGTTAATACGTGATTTCCCCCGCGTGTGTATGTGCGCGTAAGTGTAACCGGCCATTATCGCCTTCGATATAATCGGATGATTACGCTCCCGCTCTTGATAAATACGAAAAGCGCGTGATGCATCGCGGATATATTATTATATTGTGAAAATAAAAAACAAGAAGGGTATAACTTCTCACGGTGAATATATTTATTAATAAAAAAAAGAGCAAGAAATTAATACAAGTATGACAGCGTAATCAGATGTCAGTGAAGCGTTCGACTGGACAACTGCTCGCTTGCTCGATTCGGTTAGAACTAACTGCGCGCTCCTTCTTAATCGATAATTGCCGTGTTTGTCGCACGTATTTTTCGTAGGCAACAAACAGACCGCGTCTCCGAGAAGCTTATCATTATAAAACGGACAGATGAGCTGCCGAGTTCGGCGACGGACTCGGCACGGCATCTGTTCTTGGGTTTTCCCAGCTACAATAAAATAGAACTGAATAATATTTCAAAATACTAAAACTAAGTTTCAACAAAAACTCCAACAGTGTGTATTGTTCGCTCGCGCGATAAACCCGCGCATATGAATGTACTTTAATGGATTTATCCCTCTCGGCGCAAGTGTAATGATTTGAAACTCCCGCGGATTGTTTATCATCGGAGAGGATTGACTCTCGTTACGACTGGATATGGAAGAAAAATCGTACTATACGTATACAATTTATTCTCTCCATGTGTATGTGTGCGTGTGTGTGTGTGTATTGTTGCTAAAAAATCTGCACCTGCTCATTACATCTCGAATACTCTGATGGGCGTCTACCTTCGTCCGCCCACGCAGATGTATTCTCCCGGCCGCTCGCGCGTTTCTGCGTGCATGCATGCATTAAATCATCATTTCGGTAAACACGCGTTTCGCAGCGGCGAAAAAACCGACGGTGCGCAGAAAAAAAACGGCATCGACGCGCGATCCATACGCGAAATAACCGAACAAACGAGAGACGAGGATATCCAACTGACTCACCCTCCAGCAGCAGCAGCAGCGAAAAACGAGGGAACGCGAAAATAACTAAAAAAAAAGAAGAAAAACACGAATACGGGAGCCAGTAGGAGAGAGAGAGAGAGAGAGAGAGAGAGAGAGAGAGAGAGAGCGTAAAAAGAGCGAAACGCCAGGTAGGCAGGCTGGCGCAGGCAAAAAAGGGTCGATGTTTCCCATCGGACTGCAGAGCGCGGAAGAGAGAGTATAGCTAAGAGTCAGTCGCGCGCGGCTCGCATTTTCGCATGTTAACGAAGCATCGCTACATACGCATAGAGAGAGAGAGAGAGAGAGAGAGGAGAGAGAGAGAGAGAGAGCGAGAGAGAGAGAGAGAGAGAGAGAGAGAGAGAGAGAGAGAGAGAGAGAGAGAGAAGCTCTCACACGTAAACACACACACACACACAGTGTGCACAGTGCTACACGCTTCGACGGGCATATCGCGCAATCCGCTGCTCCCGCGCCGCCGTGTTTGCGGACGCGCGTTTATTAGTGTCCAATTGTGAAGAGCCGCTTCTATCCGCCTGGCTCTACACTCCCACCCCTGAAGCTCTCTCTCTCTCTCTCTCTCTCTCTTGCCCGCGCGCGAACTCGCTCACTTGCGTGCCTGTTAATTTGCCGCCGACGCCGCGTCGGTGTGCGTGCAGCCGCCGGCGAGGGACCACAGAGGTATGTGCGAGACTACTCCCCCCCACGCGCTTCGAGAAAATTAGCACTTTGCCTTCTCTCGCTCGGCTGCAGCGCTGACCGTGACTGTGTATGTTGTGCGAATGCTGTACGTGCAAGGCAGTAGGATAGCTCTGTGGGAAGAACCGGAGGATGTGTGTAGCTGGCGAGTAAAGATGTGCCTCGTGAGCAATATGCTGATTGTTGGGGAGAGTGAGATTATTGAGGTAGTCCTTCTCGCGTGCCAAGTGCGGCGATGGATAATGACGCGGCTGCTGCTCGGAGTTTTTCGCTTACGTATCTGTGCGCGGATTATGGGAATCGAGTTTCAATTTGGAGAAGTGAGCCTGTGTGTTTCTCGGAACGATTTTCTGGCTAACTTATACAGCGATTTGGTTTTTACGTTAGCTGAGGCTTCTTAATTCTGATGGATTTCTATCGTTGCGACGTTATGAAACTTTTATGCATGTAACAAAGAAACGAGAATATAATATAACGTAATGATTTCTCGACTATATCGTTTCGTTCTGTAGAATCGTTCGTATAAAAAGTTTAGAATTTAATATGATTGCTGCGAAGCTATAGCCTGCATCGACTGTGCAGTGCTGAACTATTTATGCAAAGGTTTTATCTTATTATTTATTATTTCCACATCTCATTCTATAAGATCATTTCTTATTCACGTGCTTATAGCTGATCGACCTCTCTGTTGCAAAGAATATATAATAAATGCTCAACTTTACAAAAACGTATAGCACCATTATTAAATTTTAACAATCTCTTCGCATTTACTCTACCTCGACAAAACAAAATGAGTACACTATAGCGTGAAAATTCCTGGGAAATAAAAGTACATCTTTCCCCAAGTAATTAAAATCTCTAACAACAAAAGCAGCTCTGCGCTCCGAAAATATTAATTTCCCGTAAAGCAAACAGCAACGCGCAGCCGTTGACCCCAAAAAAGCCAAAAGTATTCTCTCAAAAGAGCGCTAGGGAAAACAATTTTCTCCGTACACGTTGCGCTGCAGCGCAAAATAGATAATAAACGATCTCCTTCACACACTGCTGCACACACGCATACGTACGCACACAGGCAAAAGCGTCCACATTCTCTCTTTCTCTCTTCCGAGCGCGCTCGCGCATCCACTCGTAATGGCACTTAATTACGCCGTGGCGCTATCGCCCGCGCGCGCTTGGCTCGCACAAAAGCCCGGAGAATTTTCGCAATTTTCATGCCCAATCCTCTCACGTCGCGTCGAGCGCGCGCGCGCGTTAGTTTTGTCGTGTTCTCTCCTCTCCCTGTTGTCCCCCCCGCTCGCGCATATACGTTCGCCGCGCGTGAAAACGGCTTTTGAATTTGCAAGCGCCTCTCTCTCACTTTGCAGCAGTATACGTGTGCATGTATACGCATGTACACATACGGGTGGGCGGACGAGAGCGACGCGTGCATTTCGCTTCGCGCGAACAAATAAACGAATAAATTAATAAACGAACGGCTGCATGCAGCTCGGCTGTAATGCCGTGCGCGGCTGCATCGCCGCTGGATTAGCAGCGATAACTAATGCATTTAGCCGAGAGCGATATTCAAAATCCCCCTCCACTTGCGCACGCGCTCACGCACACGCCGAAGTATCATCGTCGCGTCCTTTATCATCGCGCTTACGATTTCTATGTATGTATGGAGCGAGTGTCTCTCTCGAGCTCGACACGCTTCGTTATATATGCGCGATATTATGCGCGCGAATGTACGCGTAATACGGGGGGTGTTACATCCAGAATCAATCTGCGCGTGCTGCTATATATGCATGACTAGAAGGGATTTCGTAATTTCGTCATTTGCATTTTGCGCGCTCGGGATTTTCGCTTTTTGGATTAACGATGCGATATTGTTGACTTTAGGACGTAGATAGATATTTGCATATGTGTGCTTATCGTATTGGTGCTTCGCATTGTGACAAGGAGAATTCGTTGGTCGTCATGAAAATTGGTGCGGGTGCGCATTATTAAACATTTTAAAAATATGATCAAGTTAACACGGCGAATTGGCTCGTGCATCGAATTAGAAAGTTTCTAATTAATATTAAATATAATTGACTTGTACCAAAAATAAAATTCGAATCAAAATTCGAAGTTTACATGATTACCAAACATTTTTTAAAAACACGGTTACGAGTCGAAATAAAATGCGTGGACCTCTGGAGCGTTATCAATTACCAAAATAAAGTAGTTTTGGACTGATCTTATTTCGCGAGCTCTTCGTCACCACCGAAACTTCACCTGGCAGGTGAAAATAGGTGGCGCATAGGCACCATTACCCTCATAACAAATATGCGCGCCAAATGTACATAAAGTGGCATGCCATTAATGCTAAAACTGGCTTGTTTGGCCTACCCCTTTCGGCCGTTCATGCTGTAAATATCCGATCAAATTTTTTTATGGTTGCCTTGAAAGGGCACACTCACTCGAATTCTCGTTTGATTTAACATATCAACTTGGTGCTTGTGTACCCTTACCAAGGCGAAATGCCACTCAGAAATTAAAACACATTAAAAAGCTGAGGCAGCAGCAGCTTCGCTAAAAAAAGAAAACAATCGCGATAAAACGAAATCTCTCGCGCGCATCAACGCGAATCGACAGCTGATATTATTAAATGCAGAGAGAGTCCCGCGCACACCAGCTCTTGACGCGCCTGCGCGCTTGCGCCCATTTGCAAAGCTCCCGCGCTGTTATAATAACATTACGCCGCCAATGAACCTGCCATTGAACACATACGCAGACACGTACGCGGCACGTAACGCCATCGCTAATTATACGCCGCGTCGAAAGCTAACTAATGCTGCGCGTACAGCAGCAGCAGCCCGGCTCTTTCGCGCGCACACACACACACACAGACGCCTTCGTTTAAACGCCTATTCAATCTGCTATATCGTGTGTGCGATGCCGGAATTACACGCAGAGCCGAATGAGGAGAGAAAAAGCTCGCCGGGATAATGCCGCGGATTTAATTGCTCTACGGCGGCGGCTTGTTGCGCGGATTTTCCGTCATTATCGCCGCAGGCTTGATGAGCATACAGGCGTGTATAATCGATTTTGCTGTGGGATTGCTGGTGCTCGTCGGGGATTGTGGATTTTGCTCGCGTGAGAATTTTTCCTACGTATTCCGCGAGGATTATTGCAGCCGCGCTACTGCTACGTTATACCGACGATTGTTACAAGTCGCGCGGGCAGATTGGATTGGTGAATGGAGTTATCGATTTTAAAATTATTTGCGGTTCGTACTGATGCAGACCGTTTGTTTATGCGTGTATATAGATGATTTCGTGATCGGAGCTGTTTTACTCGTGCACGATGTGATCTGTAATCGGCGTTACATTGTACTAGAAATGTAGGATATTAACGGCGGAGATTTGACGGGTGGATACTTATGAACAATTATTTTTTTATTTATCTCGGTAATCACGCGCTACCTGTAATACCGTCGGTGACGTGGGTGTGATCAGACCGAATGTTTCGACTGATTTCACGAAGAGTTCGCGTATGCATACGTGGAATCGATGGCAAATTCGAAAATGTAACCGTAACAAGCGTTATAAAAGTAATCGCGATGAGTAATTAATCCATTCGTTTTTAAAAACGAAACGCGTGTCCTCAATATCGACCCATTCGCGGATAAGAACATCAAGTTTGAGCAACGATCGGAATCACGCCAGCGAGAGTATAAATAAAAGAGAACCTCTCGTTCCCGCCATTATCAATGTAAATCAATGTAGAATCGCCTCCCGAGTGGTAGTACAACTTGTACTCTTTCATGAAACATTCAACGTATATCGCTCGACTCTCGTTCTCCTTCAGCTCCGTTCTCTCTCTCTCTCTCTCTCTCTCTCTCTCTCTCTCTCTCTCTCTCTCTCTCTCTCTCTCTCTCTCTCTCTCTCTCTCTCTCTCTCTCTCTCTCTCTTCCGCCGTTATATGCTACTGCTCATCGACCTCGCTTATGTAGAAACCGTCTCGGCTTATTAACAATTTAATCAGGTTATATCACGTACGTACTTACTTACCTCGAGCCGTCGCCTCTCGAGCGCTCGCGCGCGCATAAGATTTCACCGGCTGCTGTTGCTGTTCCTCTCTGATGTGCAGCTATGCGCTGGTAATGGAATTGGCCTCGGCTTCTTATATGCGCGCCGTCGTTACAGTCTCGGATTTCGCGTGTGACAGGATATCAGGGAGGGATGATTTAATAAACTCAAACACGGGGTTTATATATCTTTTTTTGCATTTGTTTTTTATTTCATACTTATTTATAATAGATTCGTTCGTCGTTTGAATTTTTTTCTCTCTCTCTCTCTCTCTCTCTCTCTCTCGTAGCGACACATATGACGCGCGTGTGTTTGGGGCTGTGTGGTGTGTGTGTGTGTGTGAGTGTGAGTTAAGCTTAGTCGTGTTTTACATATATACGATTCGACATAATATTTACAAAGGTTGCTTATGCATATAATATAATATATTTATCATCACCGTTCTATAATATTTTTAATCATATAGGATGATCGAAAAGAAAAATGTTCTCGCTTCACCAGCTCGCCTGTGTCTCTCACAGACTCCTCGCTACAAACGTACTCTTGAGTCGTGTCGGTATAGAGGGCACATATAGAGGGGCAGTAAGGGGAGGGCACGTAGAAAAATATGACGGTATGTACCTAAGACGTTAAAAGCTATATACAAAATGTACATACAAGAAGAATGGACGCGAGAGCTGTGCTCGTACTATGTTCTTTATATATATATATATATATATATATATATATATATATATATATATATATATATATATATATATATATATATATATATATCGAGAATGACTGAATGTTTGTGGTTCTGTGTATACGTGTTAATGTGCGCGCGCGCGCGCGCGTGTGTGTGTGTGTGTGTGTGGGACTTTGTGTTTCTATCCTCACTGTAAAGAGTCTGGTCGCTTTAAAATTCTTATACGAGATTGCAGTTTGCTTACTAGAATGTAAATAATCAATGTTACGTACGTCTAAAATCTGAGCTCTCAAAGGGAGCGAAACTCGTTACAGCGAATTGCGCGTACGTGTGCTGCTGTTCACGACTTTATCCTTTACTTTTATACAAGCTGCGAAAGAGCGCGAGGATTTGTCGCTTTCCGCAATGACGTCGATGCACGTGCTTCTTTTTCTCATTCTCTCGCAACAATAAATTATCAAAAAAGTCAATCAACGCGTCAATTCTATATAGATATACCTTTCCAATATTCCAATATTGACCGTCGCGCTCGTCTGCGAAAAGATTCCTCTCGTTCTCGCCAAAATAACAACAACAATAATGCTCTTTATCTCCTTAATCTCTACTAGATGATAACGCGTGTATGTGTAATGCATTCAATGGAATAATATCGACGACACATTATTTACAAGGGACTTACGGTACTCTCGCGGATAGGTACGCGGTGTACGACGTGTACGTGTGTGAAATGTTTCTCTTCTCCTTCTTACGCGAGTGCGCGCAAGACTGCTGCTGCTGCTGCACACTCCGATCCGTGTCTCTCAAACTCGGTCGTCCCGAGTGCTGTGGCTGGTGCGATTTCTACGACTGCTGCTGCTGTGGTTCCTTCAGTATATGACCTCGTAGACGGTGGCCTTCTTGTCGCCGGAGCCGGTAACGATGTACTTGTCGTCCGCCGAAATGTCGCAGCTAAGCACCGAGGACGACTCCTTCGACTGCAAAGAACCAAAGAGAAAGGACGTAATGGACGTTAAAGACACTATCGATAAAACGATTTTCAAGTGCGCGAGTGCGGCCACTGAGGAGTGGCTTGGCTCACAATCGATTGGACTTTTTCGTACTTTTGGATGGGACGTTAAAATTCTTTTAGTTGAGAAGCCACGAACGTGTCAAAGATTCATAACGAATCTATACGAATATAGGATCGTAAATTGCCCGATGCAGTAGTGGAAACACGCGAGGCGAATTAATGCATGTCGAGACCTGTTTTTGAAATTTTTCAAAGCAATCTAATGAATTATTTCGCCGCGCGGCGGTATCGTGTAACGACACAGCTTCGAGAAGCTCGAGCGAAGCAGGAAAAAAACAATCCCTTCGCAATGAATGCAAACGGGGGCAATAAAAACCCGTCGCAATAAAGCGACGAAAGTAGCGAACAAGCACGCGAGCAAGCACCAAGAGCTAAAGAAAGAGTAAAAGGAAGAAGATAGCTCGCTCGCGCTGTGAAGAAGGAAAATAAAGGACGTGCGCTTCCAGGATGGCCTTGGCTCTCTCTCTCTCTCTCTCTCTCTCTCTCTCTCTCTCTCTCTTGGCGCGCAAAAGGCAATCCCGGCAGATAGTAGTCCCGCTCGTAAAACATTTAACGCTCTCAGGAGCGACGCAGTGATCGTAAAGTTGCTCACCTGGAATATCGAGGCTCCGTAAGGCGTGCGCCAGGCGTTGAGCAGGTTGTCCTTGCCCGTGGAGACGAACCACTTGCCGCACGATGCGAATCTCAGCGACAATACGCAGGACTCGTGCAGGTGAAGCTGGTACTTGTCGGGCTTCGTGGCGTGCAGTACCTCGACGTTGGAGTTCTCCATACCCACGGCCAGCCATTCGCCGGTCGGACAGTAGCCCAGCGAGAAGATCTGCGACGAGAAGTCGTGCTGCTGGAGTTGTCTGCCCTCCCTCAGATCCCACGATCTGACCGTGTTGTCGAGGCCACCGGTCCATAGTTTCGTGCCGTCGGCTGAGATGTCGATGCAGGACGCACCGTCGGTGTGGCCCTGGAACTGCCTGACGAGGGTCTGGTTGTGCAGATCCCAGACGGCGATGTTGCCATCGCTGCAGCAACTGAAGCAGACCTTCGAGTCTGGGGATATCGCCAGAGCGTAGCAGGCCGGCGCAGAGGATGTCAGTTCCGCCTTGATTCGTGGCGTTGGACTCGCCAGGTCCCAGATGCTCAACTGACTGGCCTCGCCACCGACGATCAGTGTCCTTCCGTCCGGCAGGAGCTTGACCGATCTGATGTAGTTGTCTCGCTGCAGGCAGTCGAGTTGCGAGACTGGTTTGGCGCTGCTTCCGCCGGGCTGGCTTATGTCCCAGACTTTGACACAGCCTTTGCCACCGGTGTACACGTATTTGGTGGGGTTCGAGATCGTGACGGCGCAGACGACTTCGCCGTGGGTCAGGGTGTTGATTTGACGCGCGTGTCGAGGGATACCGGCGCCGATCAAGGCATCGGGAGGAAAGGGCACTGGTACCATTACGTTGTCGTTGGATACGTGAAAGCTGTAAGCTCTGTAAATTTGAAGGAATATGGTGTTGATTTTTCGCAGTTCATTCAGATAATCGTGTATGACTTTTTGGTGAGGGGAATGTGTGTGTATGTGTGTGTGGGTGGACGAATCTGAAACAAACTTACGGTTTTCCACCAGGTACAGAGCCAACGCCCATGACTCTGTGGGCATCGTACAACTGCTGCGGCAATGTAGGTGGCGCCCTAGGCGCAGCGTAACCGTTGTAGCCCATCAGTTCGACGTGCGCAGGATGTTGCGATCCAGGTGGCAGGTGGTGAAGTGGTCCAGGTGGGTAATGCGCCGGGTAGGCTCCAGGTACGCTGCCCGGTGGCGGTGGTCCTTGAAGAGGTCCAGCTTTGCTCGACGCGGAAGGTTTGAGAGAGTTTGACGGCGCTGAGGTTGGAGTCAGCGGCTTGGAAATGGGTGTCGTGGCCTTTTCACGCTCCTCCATCTTCTTGGCCGAAGGAGTACTGGCGTTACTGCTGGTACTGCTTCGCGGCGAGTGCGGGGGCAGATCCTTCTTGGTCGTGCCATTGTTGCCGTTGCCGTTGCTGTTGCTGCTACTGCCCAAGGCTGAGACTCCGAGTTTGTCGATGCCGTTTTCGCGAGGCGAGGTGGTGCCATTCACCGCGGGACTCGTTGGGCAATCACTGGCGTCGTCGACCACTAGATCTTGGTCGCTCTTCTCACCGTCGCTCTGTTCAAGTTTCGAGAAAGGAAGGAACGTTTATTTTTTACCGAATAACAAACTAATACACGCGAAGATTCGTCTTCTTTTTTGCGTCGAGATTGAAAGGAGGGACGAACTGATTGAGAAGGAGGTTTGTGCTCAAGACGTCGAGCAAACGTGGCTTTTCACGTTCATTCTCATAACGCCGCGTCACGGCCGACTCTCGAGAGGATTTCACGCCAAATATAATATCCGCGCAGGGATCGACGAGCAACGCGAAGAAGCCGCAGAGCAAAGGAGAAGAAAAAAAGGTTCATGAAGACGAGTCCGGGGAAACGAGACTTAAGCACCACTCCGGTAAGGAGATGTGGGCCTCTTTGTGGCTGTATCTCCGCGGTTTCCTTTGAATAAAGTCCTCGAAACTTCAAAGGTCTTGCAGCAGCTCCTATCCCATTCGGCGGAACAGAAGCTACCGCGCTCGCCAAGAAGCTGCGTGCGCTATATACCTCTCGGAACCGCACACAAAGTATACATATTACACCGAGCTGGAATCTCTTTCGTGCGCGGCTAGGAAGAACTAACTCGAGATAACATATTCAGCGCCGCAAAGTTACACACAGTACATTTCGTGTCCGGGCTTCATTATCCAAATTGCTTTCCGCGCGAGAGATGCCTGGCTTTCGCGGCTTCGCTCCCTACAATCTCGCTGATTAGAATTAGATATGCGCGCGCGCGCGGAGCGACGAAGTTTGCGCCCGCGCGAGCTCTCGAGGATTTTAATTCATTCCTCGACGCGATGTAACTTTGCGCTTCGCTCGCTCCAGTGTCATTATATGCGACGAGGCAAATTTCCGCGGAGAGACGATGAGACGCTAGTGCAGAGCGCGATGTGTCTCGGCGCAAAAGTCTGTCAACTACCGTTGGAGGAACGTTACTGCTAAGTGAGTTCGCGCTGCCGTCTCCAACTTTCTTGGGCCGGCTTTCTAATCGAAAAGTAGTTTCGCGCTTTGTAGCGATTCGCCATAATCAAATTTTCGCTCGTCGAAATTGAAGAGAGAGAAAAATATGTCTATAGACTTACGTGTCCGAGGTCCTTGTCCTGCTCCTTCTTCATCTTCTTGATGTGAATCGGATGGTCGTGATGGTTCTGCGTGTGGTGGCCGTGATGCGACTCTTGCGGCGAGCGCGGTCTGATATACTTTTCGCCGGGCGATATCGAGCTCCTCTGTAAGCAGATACGTATATTTACACTTTCGATATGCGCCTCGAATACGCAATACAATATATCTATATAAGCAGTGCATGCACGTGCACGCCTGGCTCCGGCTATGCAGCAAACTTTAATCTAAAGTTTCACGCGCTGCGCAGAAAACCTTATAGCGCAAACATATCGCTGTGTGTGTATACGGGAGTAGGATTACACTCGAGAGAGAGAGAGAGAGAGAGAGAGAGAGAGAGAGAGAGAGAGAGCGAGAGAGAGGCTATGTGTACGAGCGATGATTGCTGCGGGGTTTGGGGTGTAGGTATGGTTAAGCGTGGAAAAATAGGGTGGACCATGACGTCGCGTCGTTTTCGAGAGATACAGGCTCCATCGATCACTCGAGAGCTGACGTTAAAACCTTTCGAAGCGCTGTGCGGCGAGACAGTGCGCGGTTGGGTTCGCGTTTAATTAGCCGAGCGAGAGTGAGAGAGCTGTGGATGGGGGCTGGAATCAGTCGGTCGATTCCTCTTTTTTTTCCTTGTCGTTTTAACGGAAGCAACCGCTCTTTTTTTCACTGCGCACTGTAACACGCAGTTCCGTTCCGCGAAATCCCGCAATGAACAATCCTGCAAACAAGCTCTATCCTAATCCACGTTATTTACGCAGTCGACCAGAAATAAAATTCCGCGAAATTCCCACTATCATTTCAGAGCCACTCTGACATACTGAAAAAAGTGCCACATCCGCGAGCGAGCGCGTATACGCACCGTTAAACGAAGTGACAGTCATCGCGGCAGATTTCATCGAATCGCATGCGAAGCGAGGGGGCGAGCGGCAAAAATGCAGTCGGGAAAACGAGAGCCACGTCGACGAGCACATAAACACGGCGATGACGTTGAAATTAATCGGCGCCATTCAACGAGCCGTGCTCTCTGGCGATGCAACGAGGAAAAAAGCTGCGATGCACAGACGAACGCACTCTTTAAACCTGTCGGCATTAAAATGTACTTTCGCATCGGCGAATTCGATCGGGCGCGAAATCCACTCTCGAGGATCCCCCGCTAATTATTGCGGACACAACACACTGTATACTCGTTTCTCTCCGGGCTGTCGTTTTGCGCGCGCTCGCGCTGGCGTCCAGCGTTGAAAGCAATCCAATCAACGCTATTTCTATTCTCGCCTCGCTCTGATGCATGTACGCGTGGGTGTGTAAACTCTATATAATAGAATATACGCGCATGATGATGGCAAGGTGTATGTATAGCAGCACAGCAACGCCGCGCGCGTTTCGAGCGTAATCGAACGTAACGAAGCGGCGACGTTATAAAGTGGGCATCATGTCGAGTGGCGATTTCTCTCGATTGCCGCCGCCGCTCGTCATTGATAAATTGTGGGACGAGCACCGCGTGTGTGGGAGTCTGTATATGCTGCTGTAGGTGAACGGACGGAGAATTACAGATCCGCTCGCTTTTTCAATGAAGATGAGTCGGCGCTCGGTATCAAACCGAAATTGCGTAATAAGAGATTTGAAATCTCGGGACGACCGCGCGAGAATACGGAAACAAAGCGACTCCAGCGTACACGAGAATAATTCAGTTAGAATAAAGCAAGCGAAACCGCTGACGGTGTACGGTACACCGACGGAAAAGGGCTAGCTTACGCGCGAGCTGATTGCAGTAGCGCCGAAAGTGCATAAAGCGCGGGGTAATTTGTACTCGCCGGCTTAAAGTCTCCATTTGGCGAGAAGAGAGGGATCGAGCATCAGAGCTGCGAAAAAGGAACAACCCGAGGTTCGTGAGAAAATTGCCGCGCGCGTAAGAGAGGGAGAGAAGAAAAGCAAGCAAATAAAACGAAGCCGCAGAGCATAGCGGTGGCTCGCTCTCGACCTCCGGTAGCCACACGGCGAGAGGAGGTGCATTTCGGTTTCGTGCTCAATTCGGCTGCGCTCTCGTGTACACTTCCTTTTCGAGCCACCTTTTATTCCGCGTTTTTTCAAGAAAGTCGAGATCGTCGGGATAAAAGCAACAACACGGTTTTCTGAAATACCCGCACTGTACGCGCGTAATCCTGCGACGGATATAGT
Organism: Nasonia vitripennis; assembly: GCF_009193385.2. Taxonomy (NCBI): domain Eukaryota; kingdom Metazoa; phylum Arthropoda; class Insecta; order Hymenoptera; family Pteromalidae; genus Nasonia; species Nasonia vitripennis. Next base: position 23,864,571 of record NC_045758.1, read on the forward strand.
CGAATCTTGAAAGTCTTTTTTCAGCGTAGATGAAGCGAAATTGAAAAAACCGGTTTCTGCATCGCGATGAGCATCGCGCTCGCGCGTCGGTTGCAGGAAATCTGCTTTTTCAGCGTCCAATTTGGCGAAAGCGTCGGGAATCTTGGAAAGATCGCGCGTAAAAAGCGTATATGTATACACAGCACACCCGTGAGCCTCGGCAGACGGAGGCCCGAAACGAGAAAGAAATATGGCGCGCCAGCGAGACGAGAAAAAGAAAGGGTTATGCTTCTTTTTTCTCGGAGGCCCGGGATTCTCCCGGCGAGGGACCGGCGAATAAACAAAGAGCCTCGAAAGCGTGTCTGCCCGCGCCCGCGCGGCCGGTAATGGGGCATAATGGAATTCTGGCGATACACACACACACAGCGAAACGTGGGCGTGAATGGTCGCCGCCGCGAAAAAATATGGAATGCCCGTGAGGTGCGACTACGACGATCGGTTTAACGGATTTTTTTTGTCGAGTTTGCCCTCTGCGGCAGGATGCGGTCTGGCTGCCGAACAATGGCGGATTTACGTCGCGAGCGCGTTGCTGTATACTATATAGCGGTACATACAGCAGTGGATTTTTACGTCCGCGTGCCGCAAATTTCGAATTTATCGCCGGCGCGCGCTGAAATATATTCCGATACGCGCATTTGTACTGGCGCCCCTCTCCGCCTTGTATGCGGATGTGCGCAGTGTAAAACGCGGAGGGAAAAATTGCCGCGTCAGCTTGTACATATCGAATGGAAGCTCGATTGGTTTTCGATGTCGAAAAAGAAATTCGATATATATTAGGTAGACACGAATGAGAAGGACAAGCGCTTTCAATACAAATTCGTCCATAAACGTGTAATGAACGCGTAGGAGACGGGACAGCGGCACAATACATCCCCGAAAATGAGAGGGCAGCCGCGAAGAGCGAGACAATAAGCGAAAGCAAAGAGCGCAAGCCTGCGCGTCGTTCTCTGACGCATGATTACAGAGCCCGAGATACATATATAGGAGGTGCACACACGGCCGGAATAAAGAGAAGCGCGCGGGAGGAGATATCAGCGCGAGGAGACGAGCGAGGATGAAGAAGAGGAAGAAAAAGGCCTCGAGGACGGGGAAAATAGAGAAAGAGAGCCGATGGCAAGGAATGAGAGAGGGCGTCGATGGGCGTTTCGCGGTCCCGCGATGATTACAGGCTCCGCGCAAACCTGTAATACTCTCGCGCGCACGCGCGCGGCGATGTAGTATGTGCTCCTCTCTATCTCGCTCCTTTTTAGCCTCGCGTATGCGCGCGTGCTTTGTTCTTCTCGCGCACGTGTACTCCCGGTTCGCCGGGAAATCGGTCGCTGTAGCTGGAATTCAGTGGATTCGCGGAAATGGAATAAGGATAATTACCGAGGCTCTCTGTGTAAAGCACGCGAGTGAGCCTTTTATAGGCGTGCCATAAGATTTATGCGATAGCAAGAGCCTTAGCATTGCTGATACGGTTCGAAGAGTGAAAAATGAATCTTTACGCGTCACCGAAACGAGTCCTTCGCGCTCGCTTGAATATATTATTTATCGAGGGTTTTTGCAGGTCGTTGAGCCGGTGATGTATGGAATCCCTATATGCTCACAGTTGTAGTGTTGGTAGAATGATATACAAAACCAGGATGAGAAATATTTTAATAACGCGTAGTAACACTGCGCCGGCTCGGTTGTCGCTACGGTGAGCGAACGAAATTTTTTTCTCTTGAAAATAAAACCTCGCCGATATAAACCGCGTTTATAATGTATTCCAGCTGCACAGCGCTTGTATACGCGCTAATACGCGGAGCCAGACGCGCAGCAGCTGCTGAAAATTGCATGAAAAATGTTATTTATTTATACACTCACGTGTCTCTCCTCGGCCGAGCTGAGTCCTGAAACAGAGCAGAAAAAACACCAGGTTATATTCCGTGCAAAAATTAGTCTCTTCACGTATATATATATAAAACCGTCGAGCTGGGGTGGGCGGAAGCGCGAGCGAAACAGCGTAGCTTTTCGCTCGTGAAAAAAAATTTGATTTAGGTAGAATTACTCCCTTCTATATTCTCTAGCACGCGGTCTCGAGCCCCTTTGAAAAAAAACCGGGGAAAAACACGGAAAAAAAGCTCGCGTGCGCGTGTATGCGCGAAGAGAGACGAGGAAAGTATACACACACACACGCGTGAGCTGCACAGGACGAAAGTGCGCCGATAGAATGTTAATAACGTCGCATGCAGCGCTGGAGCAAGAGAGAGACGGGGACAAACGCGAACCGGTATAAATGATCTTCATGCATATTTATGTGCTTGCGCGAGCTTTTGCCTCAAAACCGACCCCGACGCTGTCCGCCGTATAACACGCGGCTGTAGCAAACACGCTGAAAGCGGATATACCCGCAGAGAGAGAGAGAGAGAGAGAGCGAGAGAGAGAGAGAGAGAGAGCGAGAGAGAGAGAGAGAGAGAGAGAGAGAGCGAGAGAGAGAGAGAGAGAGCGAGAGAGAGAGAGAGAGAGAGAGAGAGAGACAGGGCTTTGAAAATTCTCAGCAGCAAGCGCGCTATCTTCGTCTCCCTTTCACCACCCCGCGCTGCTCTGTGCCTCGCTGCTGCTACAGTTTACGTTTGACGTGTGTACATACTCTTGCATCTTCGTTTTTACAAAGCCGAGCCTCGACCCAAAGGGATCAAACGCTTCGTCTCTACAAAGTAGTACAGCGAAGTATCAGCGAAAAAGCTCGCCTATGTGCGGCTGCGAATATTTCAGAGGCGAAACGAGATTCTCTTCTGCTTTTTTCCGACGGAGCGAAATCTACTAAGGCAAACGACGTGGATTATTTTTATTAATGAACAGCCTCGGTATAGCATACCGCGAGGGATTTAATTGAAAAATCTCCCCGCGCTCGAAACTGTTTGAAATTTTTTCTAATTTCGATCTCAAACAGCGCAAAAAACGTCTTCCTTATTTTTGCACACGCGTATACGGTGTATAGGGAGAGCCGAGCGCGAACAACGAGCGATTCAATCTAAGCGTGGCCGAACAAAGCTCCGCGCCGAGGAAAAAAATCCAGTGAGAAACACGCACTGGCCGGGACAAAAATGACGGGAAAAAGCTCGTACGCGCAGGTGCGAAAAAAGAGCAAAACTCCATGTCTCTCGTATACCACGCGCGAAAGAGAATCACCTCGCAGCGAGGAACAGGCTCGCGTTATTTGCATCGCTGCAGCGACGCCAGAGAGATACCCGATTAATTATCGAGCCGTTCCGAGAACGAACGAAAAAAATTCTGCAGTTTGCGAAATTCCATTTCGCCGTCGATGTACGAAGGCCAGCTTTTTTCGGATGACGCGGGCTATAAAGCGTGGGCCGCGCGCTCTCGGGTATTAAAAAGAGCGTGTATAACGCGGGGGTAAAAATACGACTTTCCCGGGCGCAATCGCTTGTAAATGCAGCGCGTCGAGATCGACGCAACGAGATTATGAGGGTGAGGGCGAACACGCGAAAAAAAAATAACAACACGCGGCAGAGCTATCTCAATTATTTTTACGCGTCTGCTGGTCGCTCACTCTCTGACTTGCGTATCAGGGCTGGATTTTTTGTTTGGCTTCGTGTGAAATGTGAAATTGCGGAGAGCGGATTATTGCTCGTTCTTTATGCGACGAAAATTTGCATTTCTCGACGGCTATAGTTGCAGCAGCCCTCGGAATCACGAGTCATAGGCTCCAGCTGTATACGAGCGGTGTATCGCGCGCGGCGAGTTTCGGAACCGAACGGAATGAAAAAAGTTGTTGCGCCGGCTTTTTTACGGGACGGCTGTACGGCTTTGATAGCTCCGCTCTCTGTGTCAGATCGTGCGTTATTTACACGCGATACTGCAGCGGCTTTTGACGTTCGGGAAATTAGATTTTTAAAACTCTTGGGATCCGGTGTAACGCGATTTTTCGTCCCAGTCCGAGCTCAACTTTCGTTTCTGTTTCTATAGGATTTTTTGGGTGAATTTTAATAAAAAAAAAATGATATGAAGATCCTTACCTCCGTTGCTCTTGGCGTCATCGGGCTGGCTGTTGCGGTGCAGTTCCGGTTTACTGAGCATCGATAGCGGATGCGAGCTCGTGCTTCCCGGGGTCGGTGGGGCTCCGGGTGTCAGTCCCAAGCCCAAGAGGGCTGATGCCGACGTGGGTACCGGAAGTCCAGCCGCTGGACCCAGAGCTGGTAGACCAGGCATTCCAGGGTGTGGACCGATAGCTGCTCCTGGCGGTAGCTGCTGGACCTGCATCTGCTGCAGCAGTCGAGGAATGTCCGGGCGTTGTTGCTGAAACAGAGAAAGGAAAATCCTCGATTAGATTACACTCGCACGTCAAAACAAACATCTGCAGTGTTCGAATAAAAAGCTCGAAGCGCGTGGAAATCAAGAAGATAGAACGTCAGCAGCGATTCGCCGCGCGAAAATCCTCCCTCAGCGTATTTTTCTCCTCGAGATTTTCCGAATCGCCTTATTTCCTTTTCTCTCTCCCGCTGCACGACGAGAATACTCCCGCGGATGAAAACGGGCGAGAGCAGCTTCCATCGCACGTAGAGCGAGTTTACAAATCGTTCTCCTCTCTCCCTCTCTTCGGATCGTCGTCGTCGACGCGCGAGAGCTAGTCGTACGCCGTCGGAATACATAATGGAGGCCCCCGCACCGGATGACTAAGACGACGACTACTGGCGAGAGAGTGAGTGAGAGAGAGAAGAAAGTTTCGCAGAACGCGAGAGACGTCGGTGGAATACCTACTCGCTCTCGCGCGGCAAAATGCGCGCGCAATCACTTAAGGCAGGAAGTTTCTCTCGGCAGCGTATTTCGAGGTGTAAATTGAGAGCTACTGTTGATTTAAAGCCACTCTCTCTCTCTCTCTCTCTCTCTCTCTCTCTTCTCTTTCTGGCCCGTGTAAGCTAATTATATATGCGCCGAGCTCTTTTCAGAGAGTCGCCTCTTTTTTAACTCGCTGCAGCAGCAGACTCTCTTCTTTCTCCGTTATACGCGCGAGAGGCGAAATCCATTTACGGCTGCTTTGGAATTACGCGAGTCTCGAGACTTTTTTCCCACCGCGGGGATTTCTGAGCGCATTTTCATGGTGATGAGCTTTTTCGAAAAATTTCTTAATTCGCAATTCCGCAGCCGGTCACGCACAGCACAGCGTCCGACGAGATGACGCATTTGCTCGCTTGCAATTTGCCCCATAAAAATAGATATAAAATACGTTCCGGGATATCGAGGTGGAAAGAAGCAGTCGTCGTCGTCGTCGAGGGGCGACACGCACGCGCTCACTCTAGAGAAAATAAGAAAAAAGCTGAGCTCGTAAATTATCCGTGCACGCCGCCCTAATCTGTTACGAACGACCTCAGACGCTGCCCCCTTTTTCAGGCTTATACAGCTCGCTCCGGGGCCCCCCTCTCGCGCACATAACACACGCGGCGCAGAGAAAAAAGAGAAAAAGCAGCGGAGAGAGAGAGAGAGAGAGAAAATCAACGCGAAGGGATTGCTTCTCTCTCTCTCTCTCTTTTGCCTACTACGCGTACATTATATACAATCTCGATTCGTCGAGGCGTGAAACCCTCGCTGGCTCGGCGGGTGTCCCCCTACGTATACGTATGAAAGCGGCTACTGTTGCCAGCGCGTACATACGTACACACGCATGTGTCGCCGCGTGCGTCCGTGTGACAAACGATAAACTCGTTACGCGCGCTCGCACGGATATATATGTATGCGCCATCCCGCTTATCGCGGATTTCACTTAAGCGTTTAGGCGAATCCGCATATGGGTGGTGGCGATGCGATAGGGGGCACGGCCCCCCCTGTAGGTAGTTTCGTTGCCGAGTCGGCCTAGCGGGTAACAGCCTGTGGAATTGTATGCGCGCGCGTGTACGTCGAGAGCGAAAAAAAAATTAAGTGTTCAAGAGCCTCGGTCGTCGTTCTGTGCAGTGAATCAAGGATGGATTATTAGTATCGGGAGAGACTCGAGAGAGGGTGGCTTTATGTTTTATTGTCGCGCGCGGATTTTTTGTCCGATGTGGTGGAGTCAGTGCAAACAGAGTCGCGGATAATGTATGGTTGTATAAATTTTAGTACGAAAATGTATTCTCACCGGTGGTGCACGTTTTTATTCCCCGAGCAGCGCTTCCGAACGCGTTCGCTCTGTGCGCAATGTCTTCATTTGCAAGTCTGAAAAAGCGAATGTACACACTTTCCAGTCATTTGACACGACGGCGTACTGTGTATACGGCTCGAAATAATAATATGCGCGCCTACATTACACACGAGATTCCTAGCACGAGAACGAAATCAATAGTTTATTTCTTTGGGCTTGTACGATTCAATGCGATTCCCGAAAACTTGCCCCTCAATCTGCCCCTCGAAAGAGAAACCACCTCCGAACAAACCCATCAAGTCCTTCAGACCCGGCCAAAAAAGTGGCCCTTGAATGAAATATCCGCAACACACGCGCCCGATTATGCACGTGTGTAGACGCGGGGCCCCGAGCTATACACGTGTATCCGCACACACGGACAAGCCCGTAATTCGCTTGCAGAGGATGAAGCGAGGTCGAGGGTTTTATTACGCTCATGTGTGCGCGCCCGCTAGAAGAGATAGAGAGTCGGCTTTATTCGAGCTCCGGCGCCCTGTGCAGCTGCTGCTGCAGCCCCTTGTACTTTTGCCTCGGCGCGGCGGATTCGATGATCCTTTCTGTGCGCTCAGCCGAGCGCGTCCGGACAATCGGGCGCACTTATGGGCTGCTGCGAAATTGAGTTTCGGGTTTCGCGCTGCAGAGAGTGTGGCTTTCGTTCCGGGAGCTGTGTTGCCGACGAGATTTTCCCCCGAGAGAGGAAATGGCTTCTCCTGCACGCTATACGTGATATTAGAGACGAGTGTGCAAGCGTATTTTTGACTGTGAAACTTTGCTCAGCGCTTCTTTTTTCAGGGACACATACACACTCGTCGTCCCAATATTTACGAGGTCGAGAGCTCTAACGACCTGGCAAATAAGCTAATCCCGAGAAAGAAACAAACGACTCTTGGAATAAGTTTCTTGTCGTCGCGCCCACCGCATCTGCGTCGTCCCTCTCTCTCTCTCTCTTTCTCTCCCTCGCTTTCTCTCTTACTCCGCTCTCTCGGGCTAAAATAACTCATGTACCCACGCTCGCTCGCTCGTCTCCAATTTCCACTAGAGCCCCCGACCGGGCAGTGACTCATTACACGAATCCGGCGTCTGTCGCAGCGGGGGGAAAAAGCCGAGCAGCAGGGCCAAGCGAAGGGAAAACAAATAATCGTCGGGGGCTGCCGCGCATTGGTATTCTCGCGACGGCGACATCAGCGCGTGCAGGAAAAAGCGTAATAGCCCCAAACGAAACTTAACGCGCCGTGAATAATACGGATGGGGGGGGGGGGGGGAGAACGCGCGATGTGTATAAGCTGCGCATGTATACCTGGCCGAGAATCTCTCTGCGGATATATGTGCGCGGGCAAAGGTGCGACTCGCGTGCGGGATCGCACCCCTGATCTATGTAATGTAACGGAGGGGGTCGCTATAACGCGCGCGTGCGATATAGAAAAGGTGGCTGAATTGAATAGGTGGACGACGCGGGGAGAGCGGCGATGAGATATTGTACAACAATGGAGAGAGGGTATACAGTCGGAGGGGGAGAAATGTGGGGCGAGGCTTTGTAATTAATGATAAAAACAAACCGAGGTCAGAAGGGGGAACCCGATGCTTTGATCGAGTCGTTGTCGGGCGAGAGAGAGAGAGAGAGAGAGAGAGAGAGAGAGAGAGAGAGGATAAGTACGTTACTCCCGGAAATAGGTATTGACTTTTACGGCAGCTCTATATACGTGTATGATTATATTGTATTAGTGTAGCCGCGAAATACTCGGTATGATTATAGAGCTCCATTATAGACGGGGGGTGAAATTCCTACAAAGACAAAGTGAGCTATTGGAAAGCTCGCACGAAGCTCGCGAGCAGCAGGTGACGAAGGTGGAGAAAGTTGGATGGTTGTATAGGGGTCGTGATGAAGCACATATAGAGACCTATACCTGTACATACACTTCCGAGAGTAGGCGCGGTATAGGAGACAACTGCCGCCGCGAGCTAAGCTTGGAAACTACGTCGGGCTGACGAATAAGCCGCCGCCGGAGTGTGTTATTAAACGAAATATTGATTCAAGCCCTGTTTACCCAGTAATGCATATTCATGAGCTTCCGTCCCTCGCTGAAATCCCCCTCTTCTACCGCTACACACACTATTTTCCCTGCGCTATTTCACTCCTCTCGGATTCTTCCCTCCGAAGAGAATTCCGACTCTCGAAAACTCTCCGCGTACACTAATCCGGCATAAAGTCAAACGTAGCGAACGTAACACAGGCGCGTAAACCAAGCGATGATGCGGCACTCGGGGACCGGAGAGCAGCTCTCGCGCGCGCAGCATAATGCAGTGAGTCCGACACGTGTAGCAGCAGCGCGTAATCCCGGCCTATATTACGGGCTGCGCACGTGTTCGCGGAATGCCGACAGCGCTTCCGTCTTACGCTCTCTCGTGTTGTAGGCTGCGCTTACACGACAGAGAGAGAGAGAGAGAGAGAGAGAGAGAGAGAGAGAGAGAGAGAGAGAGAGAGAGCTAGTGCATACACTGGCTTCGCAGCCGCTGCTCTCTATGCAGCTGGGTACGTGTTACATGCGACGACGACGATGCTCTCACGGCTCGCTGAACTCGGATTCAAAGCCGTCGAGATTTTCGTTTATATTTAAAGCCATCAGCGACACCTTGGCACTGCATCGCGCATCTCGTGATAGAGTCATTAGACGAGAGATTCGTTCGGACTTTGTTTAGCCAGCTGCAGCGACGTTTGCTGCCGTCGGAGTAGTTTGTTTCTCGCGCGCTTGTAAAAACACTGAGTAAAGCGCGGCTGCTATGTTCACAAATCACAAGTTTTTCTGAAAACTCGACACGAGTGTCCAGTGTGTAATTATACGCGATCGCGGCCAGCAGATAAGTAACGATCGCTAATTGAATTCCTCGTCATAATGCAAGGAGTGAAGGAGATACGGTTACTTTACGTGTAATTGCGTGAAATCATAACTTACTGTATACTCTTCGAGGATTCCATCAGGTATAAGGGTCCTTTCGACACAGCTGTCGCGCGATAATCAAATCATCTTATAATTGCGGTTACCCATATCATTTCGTTTCACCGAGAGTCCACAATTTCGCTCAAAAATCAACGCGCTAATGCACCCCGTCAGCCGTGAAATAATCCGGGCGTAAAAGCCCACTAAACATCATCATCATCATCATCGTAATGATCGCTCGGCAACGCTGCGCCGCAAAAAAGACAATATCGCATTATCGCCGTCGGAAGCGCGCGGTCGTTTCGAAATTCATTAATAAAATCAAAGATCGGCGCTCGCGTATAGCACATATCGCGTGTACCGCGCGTTTCCCCATCAGCCTCGGAAATTCGATCGCGCGCGCCTGGAGCAGCAGATTTAACGCGGCGATAAGCCGCCGCTCGTCGGTCAAAAGGCCCGCGCGCTCGGTGCTAAATTCTTCGAAACCGAGCGCCGCGTGAATAAATGAATCCAGCTGTGCGGCTGTTGGGGTTATACGAGTGCGTTTCGAAACGAGATAGATATCGTGGCTTTTTTCTAACAGCCTCGGCGGGGATGATGATTTTCGAGTTTATTGGTACGCTACCGCCGTTTCATCGATTTTTATACGTTCTAAATTCATACGTTTGCATACTTTTTCGGCGAAACGAAAAGGTGGGAAAATCAAAGAGCAGCGGAAGACTCGGCCTCATCAAAATCCAAACACGTCGCGCCTCGCCGTCTCATCGATACACTCAGCGCAGCCAGGAGCGCATTATACACGCGCGCGCGTCTAATAAAGCTCTCTCGCTCGCGCTGTATACCCTCGGTAAAGAGGAAGTGCTGTATACGGGATGGAACGAGAGAGAGAGAGAGAGAGGGACGAAACGAGCGCGACGGAATTATTCCCGTCGTGTCTGTCGAGAAGCAACTCGGAACTCAATTATGCGAGCCACGACGGCTGAATGCCAATTTCGCTGCTGCTTATCGCTCGAGCGCGGCCGCCGCCGCTGCTATGTACCGTAATTCGGTCGAGAGAGAGAGAGAGAGAGAGAGAGAGAGAGAGAGAGAGAGAGAGAGAGAGAGAGAGAGAAAGAGAGAGAGAGAGAGAGAGAGAGAAAGAGAGAGAGAGAGAGAGAGAGAGAGAGAGAGAGAGAAAGAGAGAGAGAGAGAGAGAGAGAGAGAGAGCTCAGCGAAATAAGTCCGCTCGCGGAAAATGAGGCTGCTGAGAGAGGATGACGAAACGGGAGTGATGAATGAATTAGTACACGTTTTTGCTTTATATTTCCGGCTCTGCGCGAGTTTGCGGATTTCGTGCAAATAATTCCTCTTTTTCAGCCTCGCACTCTCGTGCTCGTAATCGCCAAATATAACTGGCTTATATATTTATTTTCATAATTGATCGATCCAATTTCGGCTTTCATATAACGGCTCGGCTATACAATAGAACATTTTATTTTTATAATAATCCACGTACGCTTTTACGAGCACTGAATTACACCCACGCGAATATGTTGCCATATTCATGCGGGCATTAAAAAATTCAAAACGACGATCGGCGTTCAAAAATTCAAAGCGTCCCGCCGCGCAAGCTCGTCGAACCGGAAACGGACATCGGAGATCCCTAAGTGGCATCGCGGCAGCTCCTAGCGCGTGGATCGATTGATAATCATTGTTATACGGGCGAACGTGCCAGTTAGCGCGTGCCAAATACAAATTAACGCGCGCCGAGCGGCTAATCGCGTGTGTCCGTCGATTTATACGAGCCGAAGTAATTTCATTTTTTTATCTCTTTCTCCGCTCTCGTTATTATACAGGGAACGCGCGCGTGCGTGTGTGCAGGTGCGGTGCATTTGAATAAATGAATCTTTCATGAAGCGCCCGCGGAAGTCGCACCCGCCGACAGGTCTTGGCGCAAAGGGGGAGCGAGAGAGGAAAACGTCGATATTTTCTCGCGCGTTATCTTTTTTTTTTATTTTCCGCGAGGGAGGTTTTTTACGATATCGCAGGCTTCGAACTGATTTTTATTACACGTCGATCTGAATTTCGATGCGAATACGGAGATAGGGAAGGTACGGCTTTATTTTGAATATTATACGCGTATTTTCTTGGGACACGCGCGTCGCAGTCGTATATTTCCGCTGGCGCTTTTCATGCCGAGCAAATACAAACATCGTTATAAATCCGTGCACAGCTGGTGTGCGCGAGAGAGCAAACTTACCCCGACTATCGAGTTGAGCTCCGTCATGGTGACCTGCTTCGCCCTGTCGACGGCTGTGGCCACTTGCTGCTGATGCTCCTGCGACAGGAACGGCAGTATTTGCGCAATAATGGCATTGAGTCTTTTCGATATTTCCGTCTGAAAGAAGAAGAAGAAGAAAAACGATTTAAAATCATATAACTTATAATCGTGCAAATGTAAGGATGTCAATATTTTGAACGTGCTACACAATCATTTTATTTGTAGAAAGTTAAGCTTTCAAAAAAATCTGCTAGATTGCGCACTACGAATACTTCAAAACAATCTTTTTAACATTCCTTCACGCGCCTCTATTATAAACGATCGCGACTCACCAAACCAATAAAATACCTTATCAACCAAGAGTACGCGTGAAAACGATCAATCACACAGCAACGTACACAAAGCCGGTGCATTCACTCGCTCGACAAAAAAGAACCACCTAACGATTCCTCGCGCATACACTCACAGCAAAGTCTGCTTACTGCAGTAGCGGCACTTCTGACGTCAAGGAAGAGAGATAAAAGTACAACGAGACACTTCCGGCGGCGCTCGTACATCGACGAGTCAATAAACATTCGAGACGTGCGATCGATGATCGGCGCGCATCGCAAAATCCTCCCGTCCGCGTGCTTCGGAATAATAAAACGCGATGTGTGTACGTGATACTTGGAAGGTACAGAGAGAGAATTTGTGATTGTGTTTGGATAATAGGATCGTTCATTCATCATTCGCGCTAATGCTCTCAACCACATCAACGCGCGGCGAAAATATCGCCATAACGAAGTGCGGAAATCTCTTTAACGCTCGTCGGCCGAATAAGCGCGCGCGCGATGCTGTAAGTATTCCAAAGAAAACACGCGAGCAAGCGCTAGCTAGTGAAATCGCCTCCGCATCAGCGGCGCACTATACATACACGCGAAACGTTTATTTCACGAGCGTTTACATACCGCGCATGTACACGCGAGGCGTGGCTTGTGTGTATAAACATATATCTTTTTCCGGGCTGCGCTGATACAACTTTTCGATTCTCATGGAAATTTTCACGTTTTATATGCCGCTTTCCACGTACCCCTGGTTTTTTTTATTGACACCTATACGCGCCAGGAATTTAATCAAACCAAATATATTCGAACTTTAATGCGTCAGTTAGGAAACGAACGCGAAACATACATCAGAGCCAATCTCTGTATCAGTAGTAAATCTCGCGATTCCGTCTTCCCCTAGGCGAGAACCGCACAGAGTGAGAGCAGCAGACCAGAGCCGGAGTAGGTGGCGATCGAGCGTAGGCGCCCAGCAAGCAGCAGCAGCGTTATATCCCCCCAGTTTATAGCATCGCCTCTCCCGCGCGCGCGGCCGCTCCGAGATAAGCCAGCGGCCAATTTCCTCTCGTTAGAGTGGCCTCGTTAAGTGCGATTATTGGCGAAAACCGCCCGCCGCCCGATGCCCCGAGCTGATAACTCTCTCCTACACACGCGAGCCATACAACATACTCTCGCGCGCACACACACGCTTATCGCGTCCGCGGGACAAAGAAGCGTTTCATCGCCTACTGCCTCCCGTAATGAGACTGATGCCGCTCTGTAAGCTTTGTGTATCAAGCGCAGAGTATCGTTTCGTAAGAAGCGCAAAGGATGTGCACACAAACTCGACCCACTTGTATTTCGGTGGAGGGAGGAGCAGCTCGCGATGTTTGCACTCACTCGCGCGCAGGCGTTAAAACCGTGTGTCCACACGACGACGCTTCTCTTTTATTTTTTCCTGATGTGCGTTATAGCCTAGGCGCTCGCGCGTGTGTGTTCTTCGGCTTTTTATGCTCTTCTGCCAATTTCATCGCCTCGGCGAGGAACTGACGAGGTGCGCATGATGCAATAGCGGCAAACAGAAGTGTAAGAGTCGCGAGTGCGAATCTCGATGCTTTTTGCAAATAGAAATGACTTGTTAACAAGATTAATGAAGCTCAACGGTAGGCATGCGCGCTTATGCTTTTTTTTCCACCGTTCGCTCGATGGAGCTGTGAGTTTTTGAATATTCATCGGGTTCTTGCGCGAAGACTGGAATACATCTTTTTTTTTCACAACTCGAGAGATGTCTCCTAAGAGTCTGTTTGTACGCTGCTCTTTGCGAGTGGCGAGAGCGGAACGTTTAAATAATAATCGAGGATAAAAAGCGTTCGGCGACGAGATCGTTATCTTTTCGTTTTTTTTTTGGAACACGCAAAAATTACAGAATTTTTATTCGCGCGCAGCTAACAGCGATTAATTATACCCTGCTCTCGCGCTCATTCGCATGCATTATTCATTCGAGTCGATTGAAGTGAAATTAATCATGCAAAAATCCATATCGCGTCGTTAAATTAAAGCTTTTATTATTCGCAGCCTCTGATTATTTCCAGCCTCGATCCGCATTAATTATTGCCAATCGAGTGAGAGCTGGCCTCCGCGCGCGGCTGCGGCTATAAAACGAAAATCACTCCTCGTTACTTTTTCCACCTCGACGTCGTCAGGCAGTATGTACAAGGCTCGCGGGGAAAATGAAATCCGCGAGTCTAATCGCGCTTCTCATTAGCCGGCTCTATTAAGTCAACGGCGTCGTTTATTGTGTTCTTACGAGGCTTGACGTGCGCGATTATTCTTTTACTTAATAATAATTACTCTAATTATCGAAAGAAAGTGTTCTATCTCTGTTTGCAGAGGAATTTCTCAAAAATTTCGTTTAATCGGAAGCTTTTAATTAGACCCGAGAGATAATTCGGAGGCCCGCCACGTCGCTCGAATGACTTGAGCAAACATTTCCGCAGACACCGAGAGCAGCTGACGAGCGAGAAAAAGAAAGAAGAGACGAAAAAGCGTTGACGCGCCGACGAAGTGAATCACGCGTCTGTAGTAAGCATTGACGTGCTACTTTCATGAGACGACTTCTTTTTTTTCGTTGGGTCTAGGCTTTTTATATCGGTTTTCGAGAGTGTCTTGTATATTATCATATTCCCAGAGAGAGAGAGAGAGAGAGCGCATTATGCAAATCGAAATCCATCGAAGGGACTCATTAACATTTTTGCTCAATCGATTGGAAGATGCTTCCGATAACCCACGTCTAGAACGTTAATAACTTTTCTTATATACCACACGCTGCCAAGCCATCGATTATGCACGCTAATTTTTTAGCTGCTAAAAATTTGTTTTCAATCACGACAACCTACGTCACGGCAAAATGTTTTTCCGATTCACATTCTTCGCCGGCGATGAAAAAGAGCGTTACGCGCAATCGAATTTTTTCACACTTCCACAAATCTTCCCAACAACCAACCTATTAACACAGATCCGCTCTCCCTTCTCGGAATACAATACTTTACGACTATGTGCGCACGTTCGAGTTATACATACTGTATACGACTCTCGTTTAAAAATGGCTCCCGCGGGTGTCCGCGCTCGCATATTTTTCTTAGCACTTTACGAGGCGGCCGCGATCCCCCTTGCTCGGCATTTTTGTGGCGACCCCATGCCGAAACCGACGAGAGCGTATAATAATAGATTTCGCCCGATCCGGGAGAAGAAAAAACACAAGGAGCGCGTATATACGGCGCGACCGAAAATACATATACCAGCGGCCGTTAGATTGCTTTGACGGAAAAATGACGGGGCGCCAGTGCAAACACGCTCATCGAAAGCCAATTTTCGCGCCGCTGCGGGCTCTGCGCTGGATTTAGATTGATCCGAGAGAGAAAAAGAAGAGAAGGAGATCACACCGCTGCGGTGTATGCTTTTAGTATCGTTCAATTTTTTACCAGCCATTACTCGCGCAGAAACAAAAACAGCTGCTGTTCTTCTTCAAGCTTCGCTCGATCAAACAGCAGTCCGAAATTAATTAGAACACGCCCTCCGAGTAGACGAATAACGCAAACTCATCGAAGAACCCCATACGCACAACAAAAGCGCGGAATTTTCGACCGACTCACGCACGCGACGATTAATCTATCCTCGAACCGGCTAAAATCGGCGAAACACAATTCGGGCCACTCGCCCAGTCTCCCTCAGCTTGATTACGGCTGCCTACAGGCGCTAAGTGGCAGGTGCGCCTGATCCTCCTCGTAAAAGTAATTACCGCGCGCGCGTTATCGCCGCCGCCGAGAGAGAGAGAGAGAGAGAGAGATTTGGCAGCGACGACGGAAGGCGAGAACGACGACGTATATATAGCGTGGAATCTAGTTATATTACCGGGAATAAGTTTCGCTTGCGGAGGGGAGAAAAGTGATTCGCTCGTGTTTTGTTTGCGCCGAGCTGTTGAGTGCTTGGTGTGCTGTTTTTTCTCTCCCAAAGAGTTCAAGCTTATTTTCGTGTTATTTATGCTTGCTTTTCTTCTCGCGGGGGTTTGTTGCTTTATTTTCGGAGAGTATATCGAAAATGTTGGTAATGCTTATTTTTGTTTTTACAGTCGCTCACTCGACCTCTCTCCGTTGTTTTCGACGGATGCGACGTCGTGACTTTTGATTTTCCTTCAATTTCGTAATGCGCGCGATCGCAGCTCACGTTCCGTCAACACGAAGTATATACTTCCTCTATTAGCTCTCGAGGGAAACTACACAATGCGCGAATTTCGAAAAAGTGAAGTTACGTAAACGCAACTGACAGAAACGATGGAAGACTTCGCTTTGGTATAATTGACAAACCGCTGCAACCGTTGTCTTATCGCTTCAGCGATTGTGTAAACATTGTCCGGGAATTTTTCTAATGATGGGAACAAAAAAGCATACGATTATCTTTTGAGTCAAATTACCTGTTTGTGCATTTCCACGTTGAGGCCGTAGGACATCTCGTAGTACTGAAACAGAGAAAGAAAAATTTTACGATTACTACCCTGATTCGTTTTACAGTCGAGCGTATAAATCATATAACTTCGAAGCGTTGTATGCCCAACGTCATCGCTCCGAATGCCCGCCGCGGTATTTCACAGCCTTATACAATTAAATCACGAGAGGGAGGGAGTTACAAGGAAATTCACCAGAAACGCAACGCGACCATAACCATCAACGTTACGTATTACACAGACGAACGCGTACTAGAGTCATTTGCACTAAAAGTGGAAGCGGTAGCAGCAGCCGGTGTAAAACGACGCACCGATAAAGCTTATCGGCATAACGCGGCGCTTGTGTGTATATATCTATATGAAAAGGAATCGGTTATTGCGAAAGAAGGAAAGCCATCCGCTACACGCCATCGGCCAAAACAACCGAGAGAGAGAAATCGCTCTCGGCGCCGAGTTGGAGCGAGGTTCTTAATTTTATGGGCCATTAGTCTGGTAATAATCCGAATTGATTGCGCCGTGAGTAAGTTACTATTCCGAGCGCTGCACGCGAAAGTGAGAGAGAGAGAGAGAGAGAGAGAGAGAGAGAGAGAGAGAGAGAGAGAGAGTTTGAATTAACGAGCTCCATAATACGCGCAAGGGGAGAATTTGGAAAACGTGAGGGAGCGATTTCGGCGTGTTTTCGCGTTGGTAAACATCCCAGCGGCGGCGACGACGAGACCTGCAGCTCCGTATAAAACGTCGCCTCGGAATCGGGAAAAAAATTTTCTCTCTCTTAAGGAAGAATATTAGCGAGCCGGTCTGATAAACGAGGCAAATACGAATTCGATTTCAACAGCAGCCGAACGTCAAGTAGTAGCCTAGAGCAAGCTGTTCGAAAATCGCGTAATTCATTACGTCTCGCGCGTGCATTAAGATCGAGGTAGAGAGCGAAGAGGAGGAGGAGGAGGAAAGAGCTAGCGTCGCGGAGAGAAGCAATCAAGTTTAATCCGCTGGTAGCTCCGACCCGATAAATCTTCGACTAGGTGACTTCCTCGCTCTCTCCCGCGCGCGCGCGGCATCGTGATTAATCGCGTTTAAACTAGTCGCCTTCGCGTCAATTAAAGTGTGCCGCCGAGAGAGAGAGACAGAGAGAGAAGAAGCCGATGCTGCTGGCGGAGGAGCAGTGGGAATCTCAAGAGGGAGACGTTTGTACATTATTGAGAGCTACTGCCGCGGAATTTCTATCTCAATCTGTCAGCCGGTCGTTCTCAGCTCCCTCTCCCGCATACACGAGAGCTCGGCGCGTGTTATTCTTTGTCGGATTGCCCAAGAAATCGTGAGCGAGGCCCGTTTCTTGCCCGCTTAGAAATTCTCGTATGTACATCCCGTCCCTCAATTATACACCGTTCTCCATGAAGTAAACAATTTGTTTTGCGCAACGAGCGATTTAATTCAACTCCGAGTAACACAGCAGGTCCTTAATCGAGCTCGAGCGTCGAATCTTTTCCGCCTCTCTGCGCGCGAGCTCCGAAAAAAGAGCGACTCCGACAGTTGCCGTCTTCGTAAATCCATCAATCAATCTTCTCTGTCGTGCCGTGCGGCCTTTCTCGCGCTCGCGCGCGGGGAGAATAAAACGCCGTCCGAAACGAGGCGACAATAACGAATTGCAGCCGCGGCGAGAGAGAGAGAGAGAGAGAGAGAGAGACGTGCGAGTGCGCGCGACTTCGTGTGCACGTGAGCGCGCGAGCTGGAGATTGATTATTTCGTCGGTGCAGCGGACGAGAAAGCGCGCGAGCCGAGCGTTTGTCTATTAGATGCCCGCCGCGAGGAATATGCGATCGGTTATGTGTCTGTATCTGTGTGTATAGGCGGACACGCGAGAACCGTATATTGTATAAATTTTAATGGCCCGCCGCCACTGCTGCTGCTGTTATTATTATTTTTTTTAAGCTGAGTTGAACACTGTGTACTAATTTTTTATTCGAACGCGAGTGGTCGTTTTAATAATGGCTCGAGAGAAAGAGAAACTCGTGTCGAGTAATTTCATACCGTGAGAAGTTTATCGATCGCGATTTGACAACATGGAAGCGATTTTTTCCAATCCGAAAGCTGACACGTTCCCGAAAGTGAGGAGTAAAAGCCTCGTTTCTCAAGTCCAATCTTCCTCCTGCGACAAATCCCAGCAATTATCTCTCGGAAAACAAAAAGATCCCACCCACAAAAGCCCTGGAACGAAGACCCAGTGAGCACAAGACCAGTCCATTATTCAAGCTTCTCATCTAAAAACCTACCGCAGCCGTAGCTTACCGATCGAATCTCAGAGAGAGAGAGAGAGAGAGAGAGAGAGAGAGAGAGAGAGAGAGAGAGAGAGAGAGAGAGAGAGAGAGAGAGAAGGCTCTAGCAAATAAGCCGCCGCTTCAGCACCCGTATATCTGTATAGCTCCCCTGGTAGAAATGTCAACGGTTCAATGGCTTATTTAACCAATAACGCCAATGAACCGCTTAGAAAACCGCTAAATAACCGCTTACTGTAATAGAAGCTTATGCACAGCTCCTTGCAGTTAATTTGCTTAAATTCAGTTTACTAGCCATACGTATACAATTGTGAGGTTAGAACTTTTATTAATAAATATAAATTTACCTATGTGATTGATTATAATTGAAAAAAGGTTAGGAAATGCAAAGGACATGTTACAATTTGTAGATAATATATTTAAGTTGTATCTAGATAGGTTAAGAGGTTAGGATAATCATCAGCTAAATGAATCAATTTAATTTTATTAATATTTTAATTTTTTACATATAGTATAGTCCTATACTACTATCTGAACAAGGTTTGTATGATACGCAATGCACTGCACTTCATTTCACTTGACCGTACCAAGTCAACTGTTATTTCATAATGTCATGCTGTCTGATTCAATAAGATAAATAAAAATTGTTTGTATTAGCAAACTAAATAATTCAAAATGCCTTGTTCAACAAGACTAAACTAAAAAAGTACCCATTCAAACCTTCATTGTGGTTTTGAGTACAAGAGATAAGAATTTCACATTTTTCTTGGTATGGGTGATTTTTGACCAAAATCTCAAATCAGTCAATTAAAGTAATAATACAATAAAGATTGCTTGAACTTATTAATCAGCTCTTGGCATTTTCAAAAAGAGTGCACATCAATAATCTTTATTGTGTTATTACTTTAATTGACTGATTTAAGACACATTTTTTGTTAAATTTTATCTTGGCAACCGTTAAAACAGTTAGCTAAGTCTAAAGGTCTTAACAAATTCGAACCGTTAATTTTCTACCAGGATCATTGTGCAATTACTCCCTCTCCGCTAGTCTATGCGCTTGCTCCTCTCTCGTCGACGAGCCGAGGAGAATAACTCGGAAACCGAAGCTCACTGCTACCGCCGCCGCCGGCCCCAGCGCAAGAAATTCCCAAGAGGATGCGCGCGCGAGCGGCAGTCAGCGTAAAGAGGATGCAATTAATGTTAAAGAGCCCGAGACACGGTTTTAGTGAGCGGTCGAGTCAGCAGCCGGTGATTATGGCGCGTAAACACGCGCGAAAAACTGAAGAGAGAGGACTGCAGCGCTTGCTCTGGGAAATGGGTCGAGAGCTCCTTGGTTTTTCGAAAAAGAGAGAGAGAGAGAGAGAGAGAGAGAGAGAGAGAGAGAGAGAGAGAGAGAGAGAGAGGGATATTGAGGGACTTGGATTTTTTTTGGAATGTGGAGGGTGCTCGGGAGTTTTCGAGAGGACGCGAAGTTTAGCCTGGAGTTTGTCGTTTTCAAGAGAGAATTATTGAAATAAAATTAGCAAAGATCGGTGTAACGAGCTACGAGGAGTCGCATAAAACGAGTAAACTAATTTGGCCAAGCCGTTGCCCGGCCAATATAGGTATTATACATAAATAGTCTACTCACCATAACGTAATGCCTGTGGGTCTCGATCCTCTCGGCCGCGAGTTTCTCGCACTCGAGTTTCATGCTGAAACAGAAGAAGAAACGAGAAGACGGTTAGCCAGTTTGTTGTACGTGTAAATACACGAAATCCGCGCTCCCAAAGTGAGAGAAAGACAGCGCGAACTTGGTAGGCAGCCAAAGAAGCCCGGGCGCGCATTATTTCTGGGAGCTGACAAAGTTTTCGAGAGCGATAAATGCGCTTCGCGATGCGTACTCTCTCTCTCTCTCTATCTCTCTCTCTCTCTCTCTACTCTCTCTCTCTCTCTCTCTCTGTGTATAGCTGCTGGTCTCGGATGTTCGAGCGACGCTTATACCTCCCGAAAGCTTGATTAGGACTGGCACTGAGTGGCTGCGGTTCGGTGCTTCTTCGTTATATATATAGCGTAGTTAGTCCGAAGATTGGCTTCCTGCGGGGATCATTACGGCGCGGCGAGAGAAAGGTTGCGCGCGCGGAAAATAAGCGGATTTCGCTATTGTTTTGGGAGCGAGAGAGCAGCTAAAATGTTTGGCGAGCAATTTGTCGACAGCGTACGCGGGGAGCGGTTTGTTTTAAAAACAAACGCCCGGACTTATTTAACTTTGAGAGAGAGAGAGAGAGAGAGAGAGAGAGAGAGAGAGAGAGAGAGAGAGAGAGAGTATATAGCGCGCAAAACAATAACAAGCGTCGAACTAAATATAAACGTGAATAGTTATTTCGTAACGCAGATGAACGCGATTCGCGAGCAGCAGCTTTGGGAACGTCTGATAAAATAATGGCTGCAATTCGTATCGGCTGCTATTAATCGTTTGATTAATTTGGCTCCCGGCTTATTTATATATACTATCGATGAATAACAGTTCGTCTGCAGCTCGGAGACTCGGTATACGTCTCGTAGATTCCCACGTTAATACAGTTCCGGGCCGCCTTTAAAAATGCATCGAGCCAACTTTTCTCGAGTGATAGATAATCACCCGCATAGTATACGAAAACTCCGCACCGCGCGCTGGCAATAATACAAAAAAGTCCATACACATCCGTCCCAACAATCAGCCCCGACGACCACGCCAGCATCATATGAATCGTCGATAAATCGCGCACGCGGAAGCGACACGACGACACACCGCGGGAAACTCTCTTTTCTTTTTTCCCTACTGCAACTCTGCACCGAGACGACCACTTGGCATTTTTTTCTCCTCCAAGCAACGATATAATACTTCTCTCTTTCTTTTCTCCGCCGGGAGAGACTGAGAGAGCTCCTCTTTTGTAAATCACTCGCGCGACTGCAGCTCTCCTTTTCTTGCGCTCGTCTCTCGCTCTCGCCTTTGTTCGATTCGCTCTCTCGTATACGCGGATATAGTTATATGGCTGTAGCGACGACGTCGGCGTGTATTTATTATTTACTGCGCGCGCGGCCGACTACGTTATATACGCAGCTCTCTAACAACTGTTAGCGCTTTATTTATAGCGGTTTTTCCCTACGCAGCTCTCGCTTGGCTTCAGTATACACACGCAAGTTTTAATTGGAGGTATACCCAAGGAGTGATGTTTCAATGAGGGCGCCGGTGCGTGTAGTTATAAGAGGGAACGCGTTTCGTTTTGTTTTGTTTTCTACCTAAGCTTTTCATCGCGAGGTGCTTTCTTTACGCTGTGAAAAATTGGCTTCTCGAATATTCACTTTGATTACTGCAATAAACGGGATTTCCTTCCTCCATCGAATTTCCATCGAACCGCGCACACGAGCGAATTGATTCCCGAGAGCAGCCTCTCAATCTCTCGCTCGAAAGAAGCGATAAAAGTCCTCGGTTTTCACGAGCTCTCCCACGGGTGCACAGCTGTGCAAAGGAGCGAATATAAAAGCCGGAAGGCCGGTGATTCGCGCGCGCGCACACACACACACACACACTCACACACACGCGCGAAATCGCGGCGCACGAAGCCGCGAACTTGCGGTTCGCCTACTTCGTTATATAGCCGCACCGCCGAGCGCGCGCGTACCACGCAAGCGAGAGACCGTAAAAGACGCTGCGGTATATTCGCGCGTGACTATTACAGATTTCCCAAAGTACCGGCTATTACGGCCGCGAAATTGCCATTCCCGCGCTAGACTATACTACTGCCACTGCTGCACGCTGCTGTATTATATATAGTCGTCGAGTTATAGAGCCGAGAGCGCGAGCAGATTTTGTGCCGGGGCTGCGATAATTAGATCTCTCACTTGCCGTTTTCATATGTTTTTCGTTGCTGCCGAGGTTCGGTTCTATAAGAAAAACTCACTGCCGGTTAAGCCTCGCGAGCGATAAAAAAATTCCGCGAGTACATTGTTTCTTTTTCCTCAAAAATACCTCTCATTTCGCGCAGATGTATATACAACTGGCTGCAGAGAGAGAGAGAGAGAGAGAGAGAGAGAGAGAGAGAGAGAGAGAGAGAGAAATCCGCAGAAGCTTGCAAGAGCTGCGGTTGTAAAAGTAACGTTTACGAGTCTCGCATTAACGAGGCTCTCTCTCGGCGAG
Organism: Nasonia vitripennis; assembly: GCF_009193385.2. NCBI lineage: Eukaryota > Metazoa > Arthropoda > Insecta > Hymenoptera > Pteromalidae > Nasonia > Nasonia vitripennis. The sequence continues at coordinate 23,887,177 of NC_045758.1, forward strand.
TAGGCGGTCTATACTCGCTCTGCAATTTTCGCGGAGTTACACCGAGATTAAGAATACCGCGCGCGGGCGCGGGTATCAAACGGGTTATTTCGCTGAATTTTCGAACGAGTGTGTAGCGTGCGGGGAAAAAGTCCGAGAGAAACATTTACGTAAAGTGTATTTCTCCGCGAGGCGCGTACGTATACATGCAATTACAAAGGCTTATCGCGCTGAGCTCGAGTCGAGATTTTTTCTGTGTATCCCGTGTGTCGCGCGTAGGGAGAAGAGATAAGTGTCTATACACGAGTTTCTTAAGTATGGGGGTCAAAGTTGATAAATTATCGAGCGAATCAAATGTATCAGGCTCTTTTTTGCTTGATACGTGTGCGAGCGTTGAGAAAAGTACGTTTGTTGTGCTTTGAGAACGATGTACGATTGAGTCACTCGAGTCTACTTTCCGTGTAAATATTGCAATTGGAACACGCGAGACTTTGAAAAAGCTGTAATCTTTTGTACTAAACTCACGTATACTCGTCGTGTTAAGGTAATACACGTCGAAATCGAATTATCCTCCATCATAGTATACATATTTCGAACGCTTGAAGTGTGTTTCGCGAAGGTGTAATCATCACCGCACAATGTATTGGTTTTTATAATAGCGCCGATTTTCGTTCGAAAAGTACGCGCAGTTCTTTTATGACAGGCTATTAGCGTACAATAAAATATTTCTATGCCGCGCCAAACGATCGTAAACGGCCGTGTAATTATGTGGCTATATAAAGCGGCTGACTCACTTGTGATACTGGGCTTGTAAAAAATTGAATTCCTCCTTGATCCTATCGCAGGACTCGGTCACCGTGAATTTGAACTGCTGATTGGACTGTGGCGGCACCTGAAAAATAGAAAGTACGTTTCGTTAATAAAAATAAAATTAAGAGTCTCCTGCGAAAAAAATGATGTAGACGAGTGTATAACATTAGCACACACATTCCTCGCGAGATTCCGCGCAACTCACGCGGCGCAGCTTTTCGGAATCGCTCGCTCCTACACATCTATTTCCATCTATATATATTATACACACATCCGATAACCGGTACTCCAATCGAAAACACTCTTAATCTCCCGGCCGTAGCCATAAATAATCCCCCGGCGAGCCGTTAAAGAACCGACTAATTTCGAGAAATTTCGCGCGCAAACAACTCACTATGCATATATAAGCCGACGCAAAAGAAGGAGAAACAAATGGAGCTCGACACGGGCGTGAAAAAAAAGAAATCCGAAAAGTACAAAAAAAAGAGAAAGAACGCACAGGGGGGAACATAGAATAGCCCAGCCATTCGAATGCAAATGGCCGGCGGGTGCAAAGTGAAAAACAGCGGCGGCGCTCGCGCAACGCCTTCGAAGAGCGATAAAACATTCTCCGTGTTTCTTTTCCTTTCTTTCTTTTTTTCTCTCTCCCGCCTCTCTCTCTCTCTCTCTCTCTCTCTCTCTCTCTCTCTCTCTCTCTGCCTCACGGCAGCGATTCCCCGCCGGCGATACAAGCACGCACACTTTTTGCCCACGCGTGTGTATAGGTATACGTATCTATTATTACGTTAAACATCCTCGGTGTGGGCGAAACATAATTTTCTTGCTTCCCTCCCCTAAACGGCCCTCGCTCGTAAATAAAATTTAATTACAAAGCCGAGAGCCGGAGAGAGAATGCACGCGCCGGATTTCCTCTCGCTCGACGCACGCGCGCGCGCGCTCCTTCTTTTTCTCCCTCCTGCAGGCTTCGGGGCCGGGTAAAGTGCGAAAAAAGCGGTTTCGCGCATACCGGTTCGATCGTCGTCGAGGCTCGACCTGGAAATTTATGCGGAGAGCTGATTGCGCACATGAGTTCAACGTACCTGTATGCTGTGCCGACGACGACGGCGGCGGCGACGATTGCGAAATGATAATTAGAAACGTCGAAGTTTTAATTATATCGAGGGCTTTTCGTTCGGCGTATCTCGCTTTGGGAGAGCGATTACAGATAGTCTGGTATAATCATATGTTTATTATGTCGGCTACCGAGCTGATCCGAGAGCGAGAGAGAGAAAAATATCCGTGGAATGAGGAAATTCCGCAGCGTATTATTGGTTACGCCAACGCTGCCGCCGCTGTATATACCGAGATTAGACGTGGAAAGGTGCGGCGTGACGAACAATCATTGAGGAAAACGTTATACACGCTCGATTAGAGCCGAGTACGTATAAATATGTGAATGAAGCTATTGAGATTGCGCGCATTTCTCCGTAAAAGTCTGTTGGCTCAAGTGTTTTGGATAAAACAGATATTTCGAGCGCATGAATTATGCGCGTCTCGAGATAAGACGCGTATAGTGCACGTAAACAAACGTATGTAACAAAGCGGGGGGGGGGGGGGGGGGATTGATCGAAATTTATTGAGCAAACGACGTAAGTACGCGCAAAAAGCAGCAGTAACAATCCCGTCTCGCGCGTATTTGCGATTGGAATATACAAGCGATTCGTCATTTCAATAACGCCATTAGAGCCCCTCTCTCTCTCTCTCTCTCTCTCTCTCTCTGTCGAGTGCGCGCCATTACTTCGAAAAACGCAATTATCGGGGCGCGCATTAAACACACGTCGCCGTCCCAGATGCCAGATAGAGAAATACCGCGTCTAATTGCAGGTATATAGAGGCGTATAAAGCGAGAAAAAAGAGTCAGGCGTTCTCTCCTTGTGTATGCATGTATATAGCTGTAGATCGCAGCGGCCACTTAGCGAGATAAATAATCGTGCGCGGCTCTCGCGTATTTTATTAACGGCCGCGCGTCTAATTTACGTAATTAGAAATCTTCACGCGCGAGCGGGGATTTTCCCGCGGCTATATACGAGCCAGAGGAGAGGAGGTGATACCGAACGCGTCGTGTATATAGCCGCGCGCACCAATTAAATCGAATCGTGCAGCGCCGATATCGCTCGCGGATGAGAAATAATAGATGGATCGTACAGATATAGGTGCTCGCGGAGGATTATTGGTTTTGTAATGACCGATATACAGGTTCTCTTTTTTTCATTTCGCTTTTATTGTACCTCGATTGGGATTTACGATACGCGGAGTGTTTAGCGGTTAGGAAAAATTATTATCATCAGCAGCGACGAATGGAGATTACACTCAGCCATCAAGTGCAATATTTATGATAAGTAACCTCGAGCATCCGAAGCGTCATCGCGATTAATAGAAGAAAAAAAGAAGGCATATACGAGTAAGAGCGTAGATCCCGTCCGAGTAGGCCGCTGAGGCAAAAACAGTCGGGGCGCGCATCCTCTACACGTTTCTTTTTTGCCCCATCAGCGCGAGTAACAGCCAGTCGAGAAAAAAGAAGACAAACACGAAAAAAGTCCGGCTGAAATCCAGTACTAAATAACCTGCAAAAAGAGAAGCCACGTCGAAGAAGAGGAGGAGGAGGAGCAGGAAGAAGACAAGAAGAAAGCAAAGAAACCCGTCGAGAGAGAAAGAGAGAAAAAAGGGTAGAAGCAAGAGCCGACATAATCGTGGCTTGTGCGGAACGCGTGCGCGCGATTCTTCGCCGGCGATAGCCGCCGGCCCCGACTACGACGATTTATCGAGGCTACTCTCTTCTCTTGCAAGAATCTCTCTCTCTCTCTCTCTCTCTCTCTCTCTCTCTCTCTCTCTCTTACGCGGCGTATACCACAAGCCTGCATATCGGATTAAATTAATTCCGTACAGCTGTTCGCCGCCGCAGACCCACTTTTTCTTCGGCGCATCGCACACACACGCAGAGTCGGCTGGTGATCTCGTTTGCGCAGCGAGTGACGAGATTGATCTTTATCTCTCTGCCGCCGCCGCCGCTGCGTACGGTAATTTTTTCGAGTTGACAGATTTGCAGTTTGGATTCATCTCGCTGATTATAGAATAAGTTTTGAGAGTGTGTACGTGCAAGAGTCAAAAGCAGCGATGTAAAATTGATGATTCAATTAGAGGCTCGACAAGCCGGGAGATCGGCTGCAAATCCATACATCTAAATAAAGCAGCCCGAGTAGCATCGTGTCGGGTGCTTCGGACAAAGCGATGCTGCTGCTGCCGCTGCTGCTGCTGTTGAGAGCGCCGAAGGCAGTTAGGTGAAGGGTCAGCAGCAGTGACATCGCGCCCAAGGTACAGAGAGAGAGAGAGAGAGAGAGAGAGAGAGAGAGAGAGAGAGAGAGAGAGAGAGAGAGAGAGAGAGAGAGAGAGACAGGGCAGATCAGCGATCTATAGCTGCTGTACACGAGCGTCAGTAGTGCTAGTAGTAGTGGACTCGAGCACAGCCGGCCGATTAGGCGTGTATAGAGATTCCCACTAGTGGCCGCCTGTGTACACACGTGCACACAAGGGCTTTGCGACATCTAAGGGTTTACAGACACACGCGCGCGTATACTCGCCCGATTCAATCCGCCCACACAGTCGCGCACGGGCCGACGGGGGGGAGGGGAGCTATCCCTCGAATACACCGTATATGTACAGAGGGAGCCTGTTCGTGGATGGAGAGCGAGGGAGAGAGATAGTGAGCAAGTGTTAATTACATGTTTGCGGTGTCCGCGAGGATTACACGCTACAGCCGAAACTATGAGCTCGTGAGCTACAGCTGTGCGCCGTCGGGGGACTGGCTGCTGCAGCAGGCCTGTAAACGGTCGCAGTAGCAGCAGCAGCAGCTAATATAAACTCGCTTTTCCTTTCGGCTCCTTTTATGTGCGGAGGAGAGCTTCAGAGGCACGGAGGAGTCGCGTCATTATATTATGTTGCGAGTCGTTGAATTTAGCGGCGCGCTGCAGCAGTAAAGTCTATTATACGCTTCCTCGGGAGGAGCTACAGGCCCGGGGTTTATTGTCGTTCTGATACGTCGTTTATTGTTATTGCCAGACCTGGCCGAGAGTAGAGGAGTCGTCTCACGGCCGCGACCTTCGATCGGCTCTCAGCTCTTTTTCAGACGTCGATAAATCAAGCGAGGCGAGAAAAAATCTCATTGCCAGTTATTCGTTCTCCTCAAAATTAATGACACGGATGTATCGGAATTCTCGCGAAATTAATTAGCGCGAATAATCGTCCTCCTATATATACCCTGCTGAAATCGCCCAAACGACTATGCATATAACACACAGGGCGGATTTCCGCGGCTCGGACCAGTAAGGAACAAGAGTATAGTCGGCGTCGAGGTCAGCGCTCCCTCTCTCGCGTTAAATTTCCCGAGACTGTACAACACAGAGAGAGAGAGAGAGAGAGAGAGAGAGAGAGAGAGAGAGAGAGAGAGAGCTGCAACAGCGGCGGCGGGTGTAACGGAAAGGGAGAGTTCGAAGTAGGTATAGAGGTGCGGCGAGGCCACGGATGAGGGAAGTCGTGGTTTCGCGGTCGATGCGGTTGCGGCTTAGGCAAATTGAGATAGTTCGCAAACCACCGACCCGCCGCCGCCGCTGACCTAACGCCGCCGCCGCCGCCGCTGACCTAACGCCGCCGCCGCCGCTGCTGGCCCGTTCCGACGCGGACTCGCTCTGTACTTTAACGTTTCACGATCTCGATTTTCGCTTGCTGATGCGTAAAAAATAAAGGGAGCGAGTTGTTCTCCCGAATACGCGCACGTGTATCGGTACAGCAATTATAAATTTCCGAGAAAGTGAAGAATATTTCGCGACCGCAATCGCGCGCAGGGAAAAAAGTTTCTCCGATGCATCAGCTGCGCCGCGCGGGCGTTTAATTTATTAAACTGCAAACTCGTCTCTCGGTTCGATAATAACGACAGCCGCACACGTGCAGGCGGACTTTAAACGCGTCGAAACAGCCGTGTAACGAAGAACCGCAAAATATGTATGTTGTATAAAAAGTTCATCGAAACGAGAACGTAGTAGCAGTCGAGAGAGGGGAGAAAAAATATACGTATACGCATCACCCGCAGAGGAAATCGAAAAATGCATCGGCAGCTCGGAAAAATTCTCGTGGGAGTTGTTTGTCTGCAGCGAAGCGCCGAGTGTACAACCGGAGAGAGAGAGCGAGAGAGAGAGAGAGAGAGAGAGAGAGAGAGAGAGAGAGAGAAACGGAATATCGGAGACACCGTCGCTGCAGGTCACGGAAATCAGAATTAAAATAGAAAAAGACACTTGCGCGCTCGTAGATAGAAGCGCAACGGAGTGACGTCCATCGGTTTTCCCGTACATTTTCCGATTGAAAACTATGTACTCTCTCTCGTTGAAAATATTTGAGGAGCGGGAACTTCTCCGCTCGGCGGCGCTGGATCGACGGTAATAACTTCCGAAGCCGGGAATCGATATTGACTCAGGCAGTGTATACCTATACACAGAGGGAGGGAGATAGAGGAAGTGTGTTTCTCGAGCAAATTTTAATTTTCCAAAGTAATAGTCCAGTGTAAATCATCCTCTCGTGCATTTATATACACCGTCTGTGTTTGCAGATTTCGGATTATAAACGCGACCCACACACACCGACACAGCTCATCGGTTCGCGTTTTACATCTCCGCGGCCGGGTCTGTCCAAATATGTGTCTACATCAAATCAAGCGCGCGTATTAACATTAACAAATCCAGAGACTGTGACCCCAGCATCCAATAATCTCTCTCCACGCGTGAGTCGCTCGAATGAAGCAAGAATATTTCTGTTTTTCGGTCAATATACGCGTAGACATAGAACGAGTGCGCGCCACTGACCTCCGAGCAAACAAGACACACACTGCATTGTATTTGTGTGCTTAGCCCGGCAAATATTAGCTGTACCATATCGCTTATGGTGCTGCGCGCGCGCTTGTTCGTTCCGTCGGCGCGCTGAGAGCCTATACTGGAACGACGACCCCTCTACACACACGTGCGCGCGACGTGTGTGTGTTTATCTCGCTCTCTACTCGTCGGCTCGTGTGTGCGTAGGAGGCGGAAAGTATAATACAGAGCAGCCTCGAGAAGGGGAGTCGAAAAATATACGGACACTTTTAATATTTCCGGCAGAAGGCTGCGGTGTATAAGGGAGTAGTGCGCGCGTTGTACGAGTGGCAGTTTTCGGGTTATTCCTCGGTGAACAGGTGTGCGTGTATGGAGAAGAATAGGTATCGCGCTGAGAGCATTGTTGTGTATCTTTTCTTCGAAGCGCTCGATCGAGGAGAAGCTCGCTTTCGCGCAATGACTGCTGCTGTTGCGGTTATTATTTCAATTGGCTTTTGCGGTTTCTCCTGCATGATTGTCTCTCGCGCGAGAGCTTACTTCCGAAGAGCTGCGCTGGGCCCGTTGTAAAAGTTTATACCGAACGCGTCCTTGTGCAATAATATTTGTGCCTGTATACAATATACACTCAAACTGAACGATCTTATTGAATTACGAACGACGCGTCGATATGTATTGCAAAGAGCGCGCTTGTAATTTACAATGCGCGGCCGCGCGCGTATTTGAATTTCTAATGCAAGCGCGCGAGGAGTAGCAAGACAGCGAAAGCCAATGTTTATTCATAGTCGGCGTATGATCGGTGCTCGCGGCGCGGCGAGTATATCTGAAAGTCGTACCATTCGCGATGAATAATACGCGGCTTTGCAAACACTCCCCGCTATATATGTATATGTATTTGTACGCGCTTACGCGATAACGGACGGACGTAGAGAGTTGGGAGAGGGAGGCGCGAGTTGAAAAGTGTAATTTCAAGAGAAATTTCCTTGATAAAATCACGAGCAAACAAGCGGCAAAACAAACACGCCGAATGTAATGCTTTATCTGTGTCCGTGCGCGCCTGTCTCCCTCTCTCTTTCTCTCTCTCTCTCTCTCTCTCTCTTTCTCTCTCTCTCTCTCACACTCTGTGTATACGTTTCATTAGCGTCGCGTCCGCGAAATGTACATTGTAAAAGTGGGCCGCGAATTTTCGCAAATCCCGCTTCGGTTTGTTTTTCTGCCGCGTCAAGCGCGTTGTTGTGTATTCGCCTGTTTATTTTTCAGCCCAACGAAAAATGTTTGTCGCATTTCCAAGCCGTTTGTTTGCTATATGTTACGCTGGGGAACTAAAATTGTGTACTTAAGTATTTTTCATCCCGTATCGACGGCAGCTGTCACGAGTCCGAGAGGAAGAGACACATGCCGAGTGCAAGATGTAGTGTAGAAGCTCGGAGAGAGCGTCTGCTTGCACAATGATTAGATATCCAATAAGTTACAGAACCTATATGCTCGAGCCGATAAAGAGCTCGAAGAGCTGCGTCGCGCGAGGCAGCAGCTTTTCGCGCCGCCTTTGTTTGGACGCCGATATCGCGCGCGCATCTGTTGGAAAGCGCACGGACGAGCGTCAATATTGGAACTGTGCGCCCTCGTGTGTGTGCGTGTGGCGCGTCGAAAAAAACAAAATAACCCGCCGCCGCCTTGAAATTGATTGCCGTCGTATAGCGACGTGGCTTCTAATTGCCATGCGTTGCGTGACGCGATGATATAGGTGCGAATGACGGCTTGTGGCTTCTTTTCGATATGCCTCATTTGCATCGGTGGGGATCAATAGGAATTTCGTTTCGAAAAAATTATCCGCCAACTCGGTTTCTTCGAAAAGCCACCGTGTCCATCGTGGAATTCGAAGGCATACACACAGAAGCTCACGCCGTATGCCGTGAACATCGGAATATCCCGGATACGTTATTGGCCGCCGCAGGCATCAACGACGACGACGGTAGCCAAACGATGCGCACACCGGCAGCGGCAGGAAATGAAGCGAGTCTCGCGCGCCTCTAAATAGCTCCAGCCCTTCGATTTCGGGATTAATTCGTCGTCGCTGTGTGGTTCTCTCTACTACGCTCTACTCCTGGCGATAATTCGCGTGAAAGAGAGATAGAGAGAGAGAGAGAGAGAGAGAGAGAGAGAGAGAGAGAGAGAGAGAGAGAGAGAGAGGGAGAGGGCTCGTATAATACAATTACGGCTTTCGACTACGATCCCCAATCGGCTGGATTTCTCTCCCCTTTCTATACAGCTATACCCGCACGTGGTGTACGAGGGAGAGCGGAGAGACTCATTGCTCGTATTTTCCCCGGGCGCTAATTGCAGCGGCGCGCGAGCATCGACATCTTAAATTACCCTGGGAATGAAGATAGTCGCTCCGTTTTATCGCCTCTTCTCTTTCTCTCTGCTATACTCGCGGAAGAAAAAGTAAAAGTGTCCCTCATAAACAAGAACAAGCGTACAGTCCGTTGAAGCGAGAGAAAATGGAAAAAAGACGATCGCCCAAAGTAATACGAGCGCCGTCGCTCTACAGTTTCTTCCGCCGAGTGTTATACACACACATAGGTAGCGAAGTGGGCTTCGCAGGAGTTTGCGCCCGGCCGCACGTCGTCGAAACTCTCTCGGGTTTCGCTGGTGCAGCAGCTGCCCTCGCTCCTCTCTCGAGGTCTTCTTCGCGAAATATTTCTTGCGCGAACAAGTTTCCGGGGGCTGCTGATGCCGAGCGCCGGTCTTCCGGCGTTATTAGAGTTCCCGCGCGCGCAGTTATCGCTTTCGCTCCACTGCGGCCGGGGGTATTAAATGTTTTCGAGAGCACGCGGGGGAGAGAAAGAAATTATGTTCGAGGAAGTAATTTCGAGTTGCGAGCTGCCTCCGGCGGATTCGTTTGATTATGACTTAATTGCGCTGATTAATGGAGGGAGACGCGCTCGCTGCTGCTCGAGTAAGAGAGAGAAAGGAGGAGGGGTAATTGGAAGATGATAATTGAAAGGAGCAGCTTGCTGTATATAAAGTGTGACGGCCGACGGTTTGATGGCGTGTTGTGTTCTTCGATGGTTATCCCGCGGTGGTGTGATTACGTGGATGATTAGGTATGAGCTAGGAGATTGGAAACTTCGTAATTGGAAGTCTCGTGTATGGTTGTGCACTACTATAAAAATATCTATTTCTCTATATAGTCGCGAAAACTCGAGCGTTCACTCGCTCGAGGAAGAAAATCGGCGCAAAAAAAGGCAATAATCCGAAACTGTTTTCACTCGGGCACAGCTATCTACGCAAAACGGTGCAAAAAAGTTTAATATCCATACAACTGCTAAATCCATACGTCGATACACCAGCGTCAGATTGGCCGAACGAGACGAAAAAAAGCTGCAGATTAAATATGAAAACAGTGCCTACCATTATTTCCGCGAACGTCATCAGACAAAAAGAGTATACTCCCCGTTACACCCCTTGGTCGGAGAACTCTACTACCACCATACTATTACGGGCTTCTCTCGCGGCGCGTATTCATTATACTCGCCGCCTTGCATATCTCTCCGTGTCTTTCCTCGCGGTATATAGAGCCGCAGTGCTTATACGTTTGCGCGTAAATATTTAAATCTCTTTTCTTTGTTTGGCGCTATCTGCTCCTTTTTTGCTTCGGCTATTCCCGAGCCGCCGATCGATTGTCTCCTACATGACCGTGTGTGTATGCAACGCCTCTGGTCTAAAAGCGTATGCAGCGGCGATTTATAGTAGACGAAGGCCAGACGGCTGCCGCTTTCACGGCGGTAAATCAATCGCGAGAGATTGTTTATCAATAGCGCGAGTTTTTCCATTGTGTCTCACTCGGCGAGTGAGTCGCGGCCGCGCGTTCGCGGTTTATTTTAATGGCGTTGTTTTCCTTGCGCTTTTATCATTAGCATTGAATCGTAGACGCGAGCGAAATTCACTACTGGTTAAGCGCATCCCCTCTTCTAGAGACTCCAGAGCCATTAATCTAGACCACTTGCTTACTCACAAAAAAAAGAAGAAGGAAAGAGCGTTCAACCCCTCTTGAACGAGCATTGAATCCGAAATCCGTCCTGACAGCGCCTTAATTTTGCACTTTTCAAGTCTCATTGAGCGCAAAAGCGTCCCCACAAAAGGCCGCACAATGGAATCACCGACTGGAGGAATGAGCGAAGAAGAAAAAAAAGGAAGAACAGCGCTCTACTCACCGACACGCACGCACGCACGCACAGGTTCGGTGCAACCCCCTGTGAGAAAGAGCCGCACAATGGCCCCCTTTTGTTCCCGTCTCGCGAGAAGAGAATAAGAGGAAGATCGTTGGACACGAACCGAATGCGCGAGTACACCTACATTGGCTCTCTCTCCAACGTTTCAGGGGGTTTGAGGAACGCGTGCTGCGAAGGGTGAAAGGGACAAGTCGAGCAAACAAGTTGAGGCCGAGGACAGTGTGCGTGTATATGTATTATGCATTAAACAATGTCGCGCGCGCGCGACGTTTCGAGAGAGAATCAACCGAGGGGTTGGTGATTTTTCGTACGAGGTCAATAGTTGGCGCGTTCTTTGAATATATCCGAGCGCAGATTTTCAGGATAACGCGATAATTCATTCTGGAGTGTGCGCGTACAGCGTTGAACGAATGACAAGAGGTATTCGAAACACGAGCCGACGAGAGTTTTTTCGTTTGATATTCGGTGTCATAAAAAATTTTAATGACGCAGTACTACGCCGCGCGTATGTATATGCATCAAACGGATTCTAACCCATATTTTACAGTCCATCAAATGAAACGCGAAATATTTCACTGCGAGCGCGGACGGATTTTCGAATATAAATACGCCGGTCTGTCACCGCGCGTAGTTTGATATTTTCCACGAGTGCGGAGAGGCTATACACACGCGGAAACTTTTGCATATCGCATGGCACACGCGGCAAGCATCGCAGTTCGCGTATTTTGCGGCAGCTTATATAGATTCGAGCTTCAGAGAGTGGGTTTGCTGCCGAGCCCGTCGTCACCGAATACTCTTTTGCCGATAAAAACAGATAGATTTTTGCTGTCTGTCGCTGTTGTTCTTTTATCGCGCGAACTCGAATGATCAACATTATTCGATTACGCGCTCGGCGCAGCGTGGCTTTTCAATACAGCTCTTTCTCTCTCTCCCGTCTCAATTTCATTTTATTTTTATCCGCGGGAAATGCGAGCTTTCGCGTGTATTCTCATCAGTCCCGATGTCAAATTTCATATCGTTCGTTCTTCGTATGATTAAGCGCTGCTGCTGTATGTATACGATGATAGCGAAAAATATATCTCGATTTAACGACGATGTCAAATCGAGAACGAGTATTTATGATAAAGCCGCAAATAAAGCGTATGGATATAAAAATTTTCATCGCGTTACGGTTATAGGTGTTACCGCAACTCGTACGATTTCCTATACGCAGCTGTAATATCTGACTGACTCGCGGAGCAGCAGCAGAGAGAGAGAGAGAGAGAGAGAGAGAGAGAGACGATACGCAGCTGTGATTCACCGTTTGCCCAAGTCGAATGTGTATACGTTGAGACGCGCGCGCTGCGGCGGATCGATCAATAACCGCTCGGTTGTTTGCCCCTTCGACTCCCTCTTTTACGCTTCTTGCGCGCTCTCCTTCCGCTTACGCCCGTGTATCTCGAGACATATATGCGCGAGGCATCTGTCACTTTATCGCGTAGGAAATTTTTTAGACGGACCAGCTTTGCGTTTTCCGTGAAATCAATAAGACTCGGAATCGACTATCAAAACGAGTTTGCATACAAAGGGCCGTAACTTGTACAACGTGTGTAACGATGCATTGATAATTTTTAAATAGTATAATGTCGTGTAAAAAGAAGAAAGACCTTAATACACCCCGTTAAAAATACACCCATCCTCGTACTCGGTCATTATCCAATAAATACGTCGCATAATACGACTATAGCCTACTGCGCCCCTCGACCTCGGCGTACAATCACATAATTGCACAGAACGCTCTTTCTTTCTCTCTCTCTCTCTTTCTTCGTACATGCAAAAAAGCGTAATGGGCGGGTAGCCAACGCACAGAACTACGTACATACACCCCCCCCGCTGCAGTGTACACTGCACCACACGGAAAATTTCCAGGGGGAGAACATAAGCAGACTCGCCGCTGCAATTTCGTAATGATCAATAAGCTATTTATTCGCGCGACAGGAATAATATTTGCACGCGCGAGAACACGCCAAAATACAAAGCCCATGCCTGTGTCAACCTCGACCGCGACGCGTGTGTGCACACTGCCGGCTGACGTGGGGAAATCATGCGGAGCGCGAGAGCCGACGCCGTATACGCGATGTGTATATATAGTTGTAAAATATATAATCCGAGCGCGATCGTAAAGTTGCGCGCGGAGTGTGGTATAGTCCCGTCTCGATTTATTGGTATTTGATGTGCGGAGGGAAAAATAGTACATAGGTTTGTTTGCGCGTGTGTGTATAACAACGACCAGCCCAGTGGACTGTATTATTTATTCAAGCACCGAATGCAAGAGAGAGAGAGAGAGGGCTCGATTAATTTATTGACTATAATATTTCGTCGCTGCAGCACAGGATTTTAGTAGTCCCGCCAGCGCGTGTAATTTCGCCTGGAGAGGGAGAGTCGAATTGATAATATCGACGCGGCCGGCCCCCGGCCGGGTGTATAGTTGCGTGGAGTGTATTTCGATTGCCGAGTGATTATTACCTTAGTGGCGGTTTGATTGTGGGGAGCTTTTGGAAATTAGTCGTTTTCACGGTAGGTTTATTGGACGGCTGAAATTGTCAACTGAATTGATCAGCGCTATTGCAAAATCAATTTCTTTTTAATAACCTTATGCATTTGGAACAATTTCAATGTACGAATTGAATATTATTAAACCCCAAAAATCAGACTTAAATTCATTCGCCTGTCTATATTTATCGAAAGAAAACGAGATATAAAAACTTTTTAAAAATTTTCAAAGCCCGCTTTCTATATTCAATTTCAGAGTATAGAGAACAAAACATTTACCCCAAATGTATTCCCGCGAATCGGGTTAAATTTCGCCGCTGCGCCGCCGCTGCCGCGACCACGTCCATATACAATTTTCCACGGTGGTAAACGCCGCAGCGATATGCATTGGTAATTACGCGGCGGAATGAACGAGCCAGCGTTACGTGTAATTGCCGCGCGAGCCGGCCTTATAAACTCCCATTGTGCAAATATATAGAAGCGAAGCGCGCAGCATCATCAGCCGCTGCGCCGGTTCAACGCAACGCGCCCATAGCAGAGGAGAAATGTGCATACTTTTGTGTACACGTATAAACGCACCGATCGAACGTTTTTCTTTTTTTCTCGATCCGTAACTGCATGATCCGCGATGAATTTTTTTTCACGATTGTGATTTTTTGTTTGTTTTGCATAATTTCATACAAAACGCCACATCAGCGATCGTTGGAATAATTCAAGCGAAAGTCAAAACTTTTTTCCGCGCGCATTTATTATATTTTAACGCGACGACGAAAAACGAAAATCGCGATTAATAATACTCGATAATGATTTCCACTCGGCTAGCGCGGTATTTTTTGCCTTGATATAACTAAATCTGCACGAAAATGTATTATGTGTATGCGTGTAGGTATGCATATAGCGGAAGCGGGAAATTTTCGATGCGCGAGTTATATACACGGGCGACAGAGAGAGAGAGAGAGAGAGAGAGAGAGAGAGAGAGAGAGAAAAGCAAACCGTGCGCCTGAAATATTGCGATAATGGCGACCCACTCGTTCGCTTCCACGCTCGGATTTTATCGGACCGAATAAATTGTAATCTTCATTATCAATGATTATACGTTGCTCCAGCTCGCCTCTCTCTATCTCTCTTTTTTATTATGCGCCTCTCGAAGCGTCGTTATATTATTTGCCGTTGTTTTTTTTTCCTGACGTGTGTGCGAATCATTTGGAAATTGAATATTCTTTGTGAGAGGGACGCTGCCGTTACATATTCATTTAATGCTCCATAAGTTTATACCGAGCGTTTATTGTTCAATAGACAAATACTGCCATTATCGTCTCGTTTCACTGTAAACGCGTTAGCGATGAGCATAAACCGTAATACTCTCTTTCTCGATAATTATTACTCTCTCCCTCTCTAACCAATAAAGCCTCCCTCATCATACTCGTATAACAGCTTATTATACGTATAAGCGCGAGCATTAAAATTATACTCAACAGTTCCGCCATACACACAAACAGCTTTCGGGAGACCCCAAAAGCTCCGATGAAATTTCATTCGTCGTGAAAAGCAAATTACGCGAGCAACACGTCATCCTCCTCCGAGTTTATATACGAATTCCTGCCTTCGACTCCGTATACGTATAATATCCTATATCCTCCTGCACACACGACTGCGTCCTCGTATCGCAACTATAATAACAGAGAGAACTGTATACGCGCCTGCGCCTGATCTTTACGTCTCGCGATATTTCCGTGCGAACGACGCAATCAAAGCTGCAGCATGTGCGCGGCGCATCAAACGTCTAACCCACTTCCTTCGCGATTCCGACTACAGCGTATAGAGCTATATACGGATAATACGTATACACACTCGAGAGCGGGAGTTTAACGTCGTCGTCGTTTAACTCGAAGGGAGCCGTGCAGCGGAGAGTCGAGTTATTAACGAGTTTCGGACTCTGTCGGTTTAACGCGGGGGGTTGAGAGGGATCGGTTTATGGGTATAGAGCTCGGGTTCCGTGGCCGCCGGAGTGTGTTGAGAAATCGGTCGGATTGCTGAGCGGCGGCTGCTGGGGTTTTATGCGGGGTGTAAGCTTTTTACGAGGATTTCTCCCTCCCTCCCTCCTTCCCTCTCTCTCTTTCTGCGAACTTGTTTTATTAATATCGATGGAGCCCGGCGATAACAATAAATCCTCATTGCCGGCACTTCGGGCAAAGAAGTCGGAGGAAAAAATAAATTTTTTTCGCCGCAGTAAAATCGGCCTACGAATATAAAGCAACTTTTATTATTGAGGGGGAATAAGATCGCCGGAAAATAAAGATACAGCACTGCGAGGCGTGATCGAAACTCAAAATAGAGACGCACTCGGACAATGTTGAGATGAAACTGCTGCAGTGTACAAGACGATCGGAGTTGAGAAAATAAAGCGAGACGCTGTGGAGCGTGAAAATAAACGAGGAGAGCGGATGAGCAGTGGAAATAATACTGAATGAAGAGACTGAGTTTTCGGACCTCTCCGGTATACATCTGCGCGCACCTCTCAGTGTCAATGGAGGCGCGATACGTATATTTTATTCGCATACCTCAATACGAAAAAATATTGTTCAAAAAAACGTTCAAGATATCAAGAGAGATAAATACAGTAAAGCAACGCAAGTACTCAAATACTCGAGCGTTTAACGCCTGAAAAGGCCTGCTCTCTCTCTCTCTCTCTCTCTCTCTCTCTCTCTCTCTCTCTCTCTCTCTCTCTCTCTCTCTCTTTCTTTCTTTCTCAAACAGCGCTCCGACCAACCAAAAGCACAATCAGCCCAAACAAACTCATCCTGCAGCAGCAGCAGGCTGCTCTCGAGGAAACCAGTTACTAATTCCTCCGAGAGAGCCGGCTCGTATACCACACACACACGCGCGCGCGAGCGAGCTCACAGGCTCACGAGAAATTCCTCCTGGCATACTTTGCTTTTCGGCTGCTGCTGCTGCTCCACCTCCAGCACCTGTGTTTACACTCGTTGCACTTGGCCGTCCTTCGGCTCTCCCGACGGGACGACGCCTCTCTCTCCTATATATAGCTATACATTCTCCTCCGACGTGTACAATAGCTTATACCAGCAGACGGACGGCCAGAATGTATAAGAGGGAGGGAAAACTTGTATGCGGGTCTCGAAATTTTATGGGCCCCAGGGCGCTAATAGGATTAGCAGATTAGACCGTGAAAAGTTAAGGGAGAGCGGCCGCCGCCGCCGCCGCCGCTGCCGTTTATATCTACACGGCCGACATATGCGATCGGCCTTTTGCCTCCCGGCTCTGCGTGCGCAGGTATACGCCGAGCGCTCTCGGGGATAATGGACTTGGAAAAAAAGGAAACGATGCCTCAAAACTTTGCTTCGCCCAGGTATACATATTATACGGTGGTGGTTCTCGACGGTGTATAGGCTACGGGATTCGTTTATATTTACTCGTTGTAAATCTAAAGTCGGCAAAGTCTCGGGAGGAATTTCTCTTTTTTACGCTCCTCTCGAGTTCGCAAACTGTATACGTACCTGTTCACGCACACAATACAGCGGAAGCGGTCTATAGGTTCAATAAAGCGCGGCGCGCGTCGGCGAATGACGTAATCTCGGTTTTGCTCCACTAAATCCGAGCTGCGGCTTTATGTTACCGTTCGAATTCCAACCGTCGAAATTTCGAACGAGCCATTCGAGAAACTCGATCGTGTGTCGCGCCGACTTGTTTACCAAATATTAGGCGAAATTAGAGAAGGGTCTCGCATCAGAGCTGATCGGCTTTTTTTCTCCTCAATAATGTTATTGTGCGTCGAAGGTGAGCTACGAGAGACGAATGTCTGGCTGTAATGGGATTGTGTGTGAGTTAGATATTCGATCGTTTGTGATTGATTGCGTAAGGCAAAAAATTTCGAATAGGCGTTATACCGGAAGATCCGTGTAATCCCAAATGTAATCTGCAATTCCAAGACTGCGCAAATATTTTTCGTTCCGCAGCTTCTTCCTGCGTTATTTCATTTTTATTATCATTTTCCCGTTTTCGCGTGTGACGCGCGTGCGTTGAAAAATTACGCGCGATGCTTCCCTATTTTTTTATTCGCTGTGCGGTTTTCACTCGGCAACGACGCCGCCGACGCGCACGTGTTTCGCGAGCTGTTCACGTGATCGCGCGGTCGCGTACGTGATTCCACTGCTAAAACAAACAGCGCGCGGTGTGTATCGGGAGTGTGAAAAAACGTGAATTTGGCGCGCGATAAGGCGCTTCGAGTTGGATTATTTTTTTCTGTTTGCTTTTGTTTTCGAAAGTAGTCCCCGTTGCATGTGCATTTCTTCTCCTTCGACGAGGGAACGTTGACTCTTATCGCGTCTGATTTATTTATTGAAATCACGTGCCACTCGAACACACTCGGGTCTCTTTTATCTGCGAAATAAAAGCTCGGTTTGCTCTCGAAACATTGTTATATCATGAATACCCTGCAGCTCTTGCATTGTATGAAGATTAAAATCGCGGTGCGGACGCATCAATTTTTCCACGCGACGCGTTTAATCCGCAAATGGCGAATAATGTATCAATAAAATCGCTCGCTGAAAATACGCGCGCTCGCGGAGCGGCGTTATATTTTTTCCTCGCGTATCAGTGATTCACGAATTAATGAACGCGACCACGAAAATTGCATCCGTTTTCGCTCTCGTCGAATTTCACCCGGAAAATTATCAGCCCTCGAAAAATACAACGCGAGAGAGAATATGCTTGCGAACCTGTCGATATTCCTATACATTTTTTCCCTCTGGATCATCGTATACGCTATATCCACGTAATACCGTCTTTCGCGAGTCGCAGTATAAGGGGAAAAGCGACGAACGTACTTTATTCGACCGATAAAATCCCCGATGACTTTTCGCGCGCTAGGCGCTTCGCAGTAGGCGTCTCTCTCTCTCTCCCTCTCTCTCTCTCTCTCTCTCTCTCTCTCTCTCTCTCTCTCTCGCCCGTTTTACAATGCAAAAACTTTGCCCCGGCGCTTCCGCTCCGCTGTGTGTATACTCCCGCGTCCAAGTTGGCGAGGGCGCACTCACGGAGATGAGATTGCAGCGCAGCGAATGAAAACGAGCCCTGCGCAGCTTGCGACGGCGCAGCGGAGCTGTATAAAAGCGCGAGCGATTGTTGCCGCGCGCCGAGGGAAACGATTTCATGCAGATTGCACTTTTGCGAGATTTCCCTTGGTTTTTTTTCTCTTTTCTTTTCTTTAATATCACATTGCGGCTTTCTCATTATCTATATGATCGCTTTAAACGCGACGCTTCGAGAGAGAAAATTGACAACGAACGATATAACATACTACTCGCGAAAACGAATCAATTCGACTCTCTCTCTCTCTCTCTCTCTCTCTCTCTCTCTCTCTCTCTCTCTCTCTCTCTCTCTCTCTCTCTCTACACCCGAACCGCGAGCGCGCCGGCAAACAAGCGATAACAATTTACTCCCGTGTATGCGCAATATGCATATATGCAGCGACGGGATTATAAATCACTCGTCAATTTCAGCATTAATTCGATACAAGCACGTAAGCAGAGTACGGCCGCAATAATAAATGCAAAAAGACCTAGTTGCAAAACGCGAGCGCGTGTCGCCGGGGCTTATTACTGTGCCACCGCTCTTGTGCCTGTTCCTGCGTGCGTGTGCGGTACGTGTATGCACATATACATATGAAAGAGAGAGAGAGAGAGAGAGAGAGAGAGAGAGAGAGAGAGAGAGAGAGAGAGAGAGAGAGTATACACGGCCTCTTTGCGCGCTTTATCGCGCTGCCGCATGCGCGCCCGCGTAACGACACTTATTTTATGGTGCGTGCGCGGTGGTATAGCGGCGGCCCTGCGGTCGGTTTTATTATTATTTTCTCTTTGCACGGGATTGCATTTTTTCGCTGATGATCACACGCGACCGCGAGAGGCGAATACGGTAGAAGCTTGAAATTATATCGCGTTATAATGAGCTACGAGTGAAATTGTTCGCGTGATCGCGACGATGAATAAATTCTTCTATACTGATATTGCAATATTAAACGACATCGAGACACCGCTTTCTCCTGTGCGTCCGTTCATTCGTATAACGCGCGCATCCGTTTCGAAACCTCGGATCATTAGTCAGTGTGTATACGTATTACAGAGTCCCCGCAATTATTATACACACACCGCAAGGTTGCGCAAGGCGTCGTGTATGTGTGTGTGTGTGTGTGTGTGTGTATAGAAGCGTCGACGATGTTATAATCGTGCAGCGGATTCTTTTCGCGTTTTTTGCTTTCGCTTGTTCCTAGGATGTAACGCTGCGAGATTTATCGCGACGCGCATCCGGTCGAACAGTTCCTATGTGTGCACACATATGCGAACGCGATCATTGAAACGGAGGCGAGACACGCCTTCTTTGCGGGATGGTTGCGCGAGTTTGGCAATTTTTTCGAGCTCTGTAATTTCGCGAGCTATCGCTTCTCCCTGAATTGCGATTTTACGGTGTTCTTCGAGGTAAATGCGATATTTACGTTCGTTTAATAATTCGAGAGAATCGTAACGCGAAAATTTTATTCGTTTTTTTTAAACGAAAATAAAAATGCGCACTCGTTGGTTTGCCAACGCATGTGCGCGATGCATTAATTTTAAACATCGCGTATATATTTATAAAGAGGAAATACGCGGGCGAGCGCGCGAATCGCTGAATAATGTAATACAAATAATGTAATACAAATTTCAATATTGCTCGAGCGCGTGTATTTAATACACGAAAAGTTCGCATTGGCGATGGCATGATTTCGCTCGCTTTAAATAAAATCATCTCTCTCTCTCTCCCTCTCTCTCTCTCTCTCTCTCTCTCTCTCTCTCTCTCTCTCTCTCTCGTGTGTGTAACGATGTAAATTTTTAAAAAGCAACAATTTGTTTTGCCGCGCGTGTAACGCGAATTTTCCCGCGCGCGTATAAACGCTCAGAAATTGTATCAGCAAGCGTTCGCGCGCGTTTTACTTTTCACGGAAAATATTTTACATCGCAATTTCAAATGCAAATAGATGCATGCGGATATTTGCATTCTTGCGCTGTACAAAGCGGCCCGTTCCAAAAGCGCAGAATTAAAATATCGCAAACGCATACACATGGCTTTTAATCGTTTACGGCGTCAACAGTTGCATTATACGCTTGTTCGTGCGTGTGTGCATCAGTGTACGTGTGTGTAAAAAAAGCGCACGACGAAAAGTAACCGTACGTTATACCGTCTCTGGTAAAATATTACCGCGGCGCTGCGCGGGCTCTTTCTCTCTCTTTCTCTCTCTCTCTCTCTCTCTCTCTCTCTCTCTCTCTCTCTCTCTCTCTGTCTCTCTCTCTCTCTGGTATTAATTGCACCGAAGCTTTTCGCGTGAATACGGATAACACACGCGCGGGCGAGAGAGCGGGCGAATAAAGCGCATTTATTATATTCCGCAGCGCGGTAAATTCCGACAACGAATTCCAACGAAAATACACCCTCCCTCTTTCTCTCTGTCGTCTCTATTATTCCAACACGAAAACGTACACGCACAATGAAGTGTTACGTGCACAGCGAGAAAAATCGATTTGAGGTCAGCCGGGCATTAACGGATTAAACGTTCCGTCTCGCACGCCCCGCTAATCCCATTATTTCATAATCAAATATATTATTCGCGCTCTCTATACGCTCTACACACGCCCCGGTGACAATGTACATACCTACACAACCGAGTAATACACGAAATATCCTATCTCTCTCTCTCTCTCTCTCTCTCTCTCTCCTGAGGTTAGATAAAAACAACACTTCAGCATGCCGCAAGCGAGCGATGAAGATAAAAGACTATAAAAAGCCGTAATTTAAACGCTCCTCCGACCGTTCAGTCACGCAACTCGCTGCTCGCCGAACCGCGCAAGCCGGCAGTTATAAAACGAGCGCCGCGTGTTGTGTAGTGGCGAACGGACGAAAAAAAAGAAAAACACGTCGCTGGAATTGAAATACACTAACGCCGATCGCACACTGGAAATTAATACGACGCGCACTAGCTCGTGCTCCTTTTTTCCGCAGCTCTACTCCTGAAAAATCCCACCCCTGTATAACTTGTACTCACCCCTGCTCGAGCTGCGAGTAGTTCGAGGGGGAGCGAATACACGAAAGAGAGAAAAAAAAAATTAAATCAACCCGCGCATAATCCAACGGAGAGGTATATAGGGAGACCCCCTGGTATAGTCGAGAATCGTTTTTACGCGGCGGGAAGAAGAGCGAGGGCTGAATTTTCAGGAGCGTGACTAACGAACCGAAACGAGGGGGGGGGGGCGAGCGGTATTTTTCTTCTCGGCTTGGATTTCGTGTAAATAACCTGCGCCTTTTTTCGCTCTCCCGCTGAAAGCGCTGATCGATCGCCGCGTAATTATCGACGGGCGGCAAAAAGGATGTAGTCGGTAGCGAGACTCGTCCTTTTTGCGAGTAGCGAGAGCGGTGTACATCGAGCTCGATCCCGCTGTGCAAATAGCGGAGCGGTGTATTTTTCTCTCTCCCTGCTCTCGATGCGCGCGAGGCACGCGAAAAAAGTGGGAGTATTATGTATAGGTCTATACGCGTACACGAGGGAAAAATTACAGAGTCCGTGTTTGATACACGGAGGAGTATACGCTCATGCGGTGTATGTATGCAAATGCACCGGCGCATAAGCTTGGGTAAAAAGTTCAAGTGTTCTTGCGCAGCAGCGCCGGCGACGTCGTCGCGAAATCGTTTCCGACTACTACTACTACGAGGACTATAATACTGACGGTAGCAGCAACAGCAGCGAGGAAAACGTGAGCGAAATATTCAACGGTTTCTTTTGTCCGCCGTCGCATCGCGCGCACGGCTCTGTGTGTGTGTTGTTCCTCTCGCTCCACGTGTTTTTGCGGCTTTTTCTCCCTTATACACATCCGAGCTGTTGGCCGACGTTCGCGGCTTTTGCTAATTTGGCTTTGTTCCTTTTGTGAAAGGGAATATTTCGAAAATCGACGGCGCCGTGTGCGGTGGTTAAATATTGGGGGAGACTGTAAGGCTGTGTAATTTTACGTCCTCGTCGATTCCACTGAGTCGACTATCGTGTGTGTCGTGAATGATTCACACGATAATTGACGTTGCGATGGCTTGTTTTTTCCATCCACTTGAGCGAGTGTCGTCAATCTGATTCGATAATGGAGTGAGTCGATCGTTCTAATTAATGCTCGTTGTAGATATCGATTACTGGGAAATCGTTAAAATAAGCTCGATTTTCGTATGGCACGAATGAAAAACGCCGATGAAATTCGTCATCAAAGAACTTGAAAAGAAACCGTGTAGCAGAAAAAAAATTCCACACACAAATCAACAGCTCGAATCCCGCCCCTATTTATCCTCGTATGCTGTCAAGCCCCTATATTCGTGACTCCAGCAGGGTCTCGAGAGTCCCCCTCGCAGATCTCCCGGATCCCTTCTATTAATCCTGACACATCGATCGCACTTTTTCTTTTCCAAAAAGCCGTAAAAACTCAAACACTTCCCCTCCGGCAGCAACTCCGAGTGCACAACACTCGGCGATCCGACGGTTGAGCTGCTCCGAAATGCGCCACGTGCGCCGAAATCAATTCCAAACTGCTGCACGCGCTCGAGGATCTTCGAAAAAGGGTTTCACGAGGAGAGAAAAATAAAGACCGACCGATTGCGTGCGGTTTCCGCCCCCCTCCGAAAAAAGTCACGAGTCACAGTAGCCAACGCGGGCCACAAAGAGGAACATGAAAAAAAAGAAAAAGAAGGACGGAGAAAGACACGAAAAAGGCGAAATAAAAGGAAGGGGCTAGACACTAGTCCGGCAAAGATGCTTGTGTGTGAGTACGCATAGTATAGGTATAGGTGTGTATGAGGACGCTTACCGGATGCCGGGCGGCAGCTGCGGCGGCCACAGCTGCCGCGTTGATGCCGCCGCTGGGATACATCCTCTTGCCGTTGCTGAGGTCGACGAGGTTGTGGGGCGACGGCGAAGCCGACGACGACGACGACGACGATGCTGCGGAGCCTCCTCCTCCTCCTGGCTCCTCACGCTCCCTCCTCGTTACCCCCGGAATATTTGCGCCTTTCTGCGCACTGCACTCGGAGTTAGACAGCTGGTTCTCGCTTACGCGCAGCAGTTCTCTCCGCAGTCGAGGAGACTCGTTCGTACCACACAAACTTCCCTGAACACTCTTTTAGTCTCGCGGCGGCGTCGCCTTCCGAAACGCGCGCTCGAGCTACTCGCCCAGCATCGCGCACATGTCTCGTGGCATCTTTCTATCTCGTAGTCACGGAGAAAATAACTTCGCGCACTGCGTAGCACAACTTGATAATACTAAAGCACACTCGCACCACAAAACAGAACAATAACAACAACACACTTTGCTCACACCGCACTGGCTCTCGAAAGCGAGGAGTATGCGAGACAGACGAAGCGGCCCCCACGACGATCGGATGTCAACTAATCAGCACTGCTCGCGCTCGGCCGACGCGCGCTCACTCCGCTCTTGCCGCTCTCCCCCCTCTATACTCTGTACGACGCGGCGTGGCGGCAGCAGCTCTCAGTCTGCTATG
Source organism: Nasonia vitripennis (assembly GCF_009193385.2). Taxonomy (NCBI): domain Eukaryota; kingdom Metazoa; phylum Arthropoda; class Insecta; order Hymenoptera; family Pteromalidae; genus Nasonia; species Nasonia vitripennis. The sequence continues at coordinate 23,911,196 of NC_045758.1, forward strand.
CTACTGCTGCTGTTGCCTCTGGCTAACCCTACCCCCCTCCACACGGCTGAGCTCAGACACTCGTGTCGGAGGTGGGGGGCGACCACGTGGTCTTTGCCATGTAAGAGAGAGAGAGAGAGAGAGAGAAAGAGAGAGAGAGAGAGAGAGAGAGAGAGAGAGAAAGAGAAAGAGAGAGAGAGAGAGAGAGAGACGCTACGTGGATATTGTACGATGTGCCTGTGCACCTGCGGATAAGTCGCTGCCGTCTCTAAGGAGGTTATTTTCGTCGTCGAGATTGAAGAGAACCTTTAACGTTACCAAGAATTTCGCAGATTCTTAAGTTTTCGGAACTTTCTTGTTCCTCTTCTATACATATGATAATAATAATTTATAGCTTAGGAATCCTTACGAGAGCGTCGTTATCGTTATACACGTGTACTTGTATTAGCCGTGTAGCTTTTATTTGTACGGCACGACAATTTTCAGCGTGCAGTAAAAGAATGCATTATTGCAGTCGAGCGCGGTATCTATGGTAAAGAAGGTCAGAGTCGTATGCGCACATTTAATTTTGTACGCTCTCTAGTCTCTATTTCTTGTTTTAGGAATGAAAAAGTACGAGAATAGACGACTTCTCTATACGTCAACTTAAATCGACTTTTTCTTTTTTTTTCAACCCGCACAAGTCTGGTGTATAAATTATTAATTTGATGCCATTTAAGTGAATTAATTTGATTAGCAATTGAAACTTTAATCATGATTTTTTTAATGTTTATAATTCACAGATTACATGGTGAACATACGCTATAGCTAAGTACTTTCGTTAGCGCTACGTAGGGGTGTTCATTCGCACTTTTTATTTGTAAAAACGGCTATCAAAGTGTTAGTCATCATGACAAACCAACATAAATATTGTATATTTTAATAATTCAATTATAATATAAGAATAAGTAATTGCATCACCCCGTCAGCTTGCCAAGTTTCACCATCCAATTAGAAGGTATTGGCTGGGTGCACACTGCACATACGATAGCACTCCCATAATCTGCCAAAACCCATGTTAAATCTTATGGGAATAAAATATTACGAGCGGCCGCCACAGGCACTGCTCTGCCAAGTTCCATAAAAACATGTGTTAAAACGACACCGTACAAACTCTACACAAAAGTAACCTACACCCTACACACATATTTGCTACACAAAAAACTACACAATCGTATAACCTATTGTTGCAACAATGGATAACAATAGCTTAAACGATTGTGTAGAGTTTTACGGTGTAGTCAAATAATCAAAAATGCGTGTAGAGTTTTTGTGTATAGTAAATATCTGTGTAGAGTTTTTTCGTGTAGCAAATATGTGTGTAGAGTTATTTTGTGTAGGGTGTAGGGTTATTTTTGTGTAGAGTTTGTACGGTGTCGTTAAAACGAGCCATCCTCTCTTACCAGTTGCACCCAGCGAATACTTGAACTGTTGAATCGCGTGTAGCGCTGTATGGTTTACTTTCGCATATAAAGTTAGACTGAGTTAGACTGTTCAATTTTATGAACCTTAAACAGTGTATAAAGTGTATAATGTTATGTTATAATTTTATTAATAAAATATAATAAAACTGCGTACTCAAGAAAAAAAGTTGACGTACAACTCCGTGTACGGCGCTCTCGACTCCCACTCGTGCTCAAACATCATCCTCGCTTGAAAATCCATTTTCCCCCCTAGTTGCACAATGTACTATTCAAATAAAAGCTCGGATAAAGTATTAAGCGGGTGCTCAAACTTTCATATTACTTTTAATAATTTTTTTGAAACCTCCAAAAAAAGGTAATTGCTCTAAAATTCCGTCTGCTATAGAAGATTTGACTACTTGAAGGTAGACGTTAGAAATAGTATATTACGATATGTGTGACCTAAGCGGCACTTTATTACACGGCGCGTAGTTAGCCTCAGTTCGCTCCGCTCGGGCGATACCGTCGCGCCGTGTAATAAACGTTCCGCTTAGGTCACAAGTATCGTATATTATTTTGTAGCACGTGTGACATAAACCTGCCACCGACTCGTGGAGAGGCGGGGGTGAGGGGGGAGGGGACGGGGGCGAAGCCCCCCACCTACAAAAGATGAAAAAAAAGACGAAAAAAAATTCTAACCCATGAAATTATACAATTAAGTACAAAAAATTAATCTCTTGTTAAATAATGAAACAAATAATTTGAAACTACTATTTAATAATTTCATACTATCATATGTTATTATCTAACAAAATAAAATTTCTTAGTCAATCAATATTAAAATTCAACCTATGAATCGAAAATTTGAAATGCGTATAGATTTTTGAATTTCCCTCCTAGAAAAATATCACATGCTTGGTTGCCATCTTGAAACTAACCTATAAATATCGAAGTGATTAGAAGGCGTTTTTTCAATTATGGGTGCTCTTTGAGGCCATTTGCAAAGATTATTTACTTCTTTCTTTTTTCTCGTAAATCATAACACATTTTTAAGTGTTTTGAGTGTTTATTGTAGCTTAGTATGGGTCTGTGACTTAAGTAAATGCGTTATTTACACAGTGTAATAAAGAGCTCCTTAGGTCACGGTTAAGCGTGACCTAAGTGCGGGTTTAGGTCACACAGTGCTATAAATAAAGTTTCAGCTTCACGCGTTGATAATCGTCCGCTGCTGCGCCCTGAAATTTTGATAAACTTCGAAATTTAATTAGGGGGGTATGCTTCCGATTTGCATAAGCAAATTGACCCGTGCGTAAAATAAAACCAGCTCCGGCAGATTTCGCACACGCTATACCATCATCAGAGATATATTGTATATACACTCGTACGCCCGTACGTCCGCGCGATTATTCATGCAAACGACTTTGTTTCTAGACAAAGCGGCTCTCTCTCTCTCTCTCTCTCTCTCTCTCTCTCTTTCTCTCGGAATTATTTAAATACCTGCGCTACTGCTGCAGCTTTCTCCTCGTTCACTCTCTCGAGCTTTTTCCCCGCCAGCATTGTTACGCGCGTGTATTATGCGACTTGGACGTGCCCGGAAGCTCTCTTCAGAAAATTAAAGGTCTTCTTTGACGCCGGCGCAGAGTTTATTTTTTATCTCGAGCCGCAGCCATCGTTGTTGTTATCCCTCTATACTCTTCTCACCGTGTGTATGTTATATAGCCTGCGCCTATGTGCGCACTCGGAGACAGGAAGAAAAGAGACGCGTCGCTGATTTTCATTTATCACTTGGCTGCCACGATGTTATGTTTTCCGCGAGTCGAATCTGGAAGCTTTTTTTCAAGTGCGTGCACTCTCGTGAGATTTTTAGCGTTGATAAATGCGCGATGAAAATTAAATAATTGATCAAGTTGGAATGATTCCCTGATAGGAAACTCACCAGATTTTCTGGCCGCGTCACTAATTAGTGCCACACGCACACACATATTGATTTGCGATAACGACATTTATTCATAATTACTAATAAAGAATCATATCAATTTTGTAAATTTATTTTACTTAAGGGGACCTAACCACCTTAAAATAATGTTTGTTATGCTGTCATATTTAAAAAATAAATAAATAAACTGATAGATGTTTAAAATACATTATAATATATGTTATATATAGTAAAAACGAAGAAAAAACAGTTTTAAATATTTTTTGTATGACCCTATATGCTTAAAAATTGCTATGCTACTAAGCATGCTGTTTTTTACTGACCGCAGGATTAAAAAACACTGGAGCATCATATTAAAACAAATCAATAGTTATTTTGTTTGTTGTGAGTGTTTTCATGGTCCGAGTGTGGGATTTTAAAAAAAACAGCTAGCCGTAAAAAGTTTAGTGGAATGAAAGTCAAACTTTTTGTATTTTTCTTGATTTTATTGAAAATTTAGACTATCGTTCCATACAATTTTTAAGGTTAGTTTCTTTTTCAAAATCTCACACTCGGACCATGAGAACACTTACAACGAACAAAATAACCATTGATTTGTTGTAATACGATGCTTCAGTACGCTTGAATTTTGCGGTCAGTGAACAATACTTAATCATCTCAATATTAATTTTTGTCAAATAACATTAAATATCACAGTTATAAGTATTTTCACTATTTTTTTTATTAATATTACATTTTTGTTCAATATATATCATGGGCAAAGATTGTCGACGAAGTGAAGAAAGATCCGTTTGGTGACGGATATGCGCTCGTTACCCGAAAGATAGGCGAAATGAAACAAACGGAGCCCATGGAGGCAGGAGTGATAGAAAAGGTAATCGATGGGCTGTTTCCCACACACCCCATCAGACCTCAGGCAGAAAAAACGAATGTGCCGATAGACGTGATACCCCCTTTCACCGAGGGCGAGCTTATCGCGGCAACCTCATCCCTGAAAAGCGGTAGAGCACCAGTACTGGATGGTATTCCGACGGAAATGCTGAAAGTAGTCGCAATCCAACGGCCGGAGCTGCTACTGGAAATGTACAATCTGTGCCTGATACAGGGTGTATTCAGCTCGAGATGGAAAAGGGCAAGATTAGTCCTTATCGAAAAACCGAAAAAAGAAGCGGACGCGGACACTTCTTATAGACCATTGAGTCTATTGGATACGATGGGAAAGACGGAGGAAGTGCTGATTAAACCGCGAATACTTAGCGCCGTACGCGAAGCGGGAGACCTCTCTGATAAGCAGTATGGCTTTAGAAAAGGACGATCGACCATATGGGCCATCAGAGAGGTAACAGACGCGGTAAAGAGGGTAGAAGAGGTTAGACACGCGACTAGAGACATCGTAGTTTTGGTAACGTTAGATGTAAAAAACGCGTTCAACTCAGCAAGATGGACCGACATACATGATGCCTTAGAGTCTTTCGGTGTGCCGCAATACATTATGCGTCTTACGGAAGATTTATCAGTAGTGGGAATATTCAATTGCCTTCTCAATCTTCGTGCTTCTTTTGAATTAATTTCTGTTTATTTTTCAGCTTCCTTGATACGTAATTGGTCCTTTATCACTGCAGCAGATAATGCATTTTTGCCAGGTTCAATATCAAGGTTAGACATGAGAAATAATAATCCTTTCCAGCCAGTCGAAAACATAATGCACGCTATATATGCTGATATTTCTAATGTTCCAAGTCCAACAAAATGAGTCTTTGGTGCGATGTTCCATAAAACATTATTGAAGGACTCGTTAGCATTCTGCGTCTGTTTTTTAAACACATCTTCAATTTCATCTAAAATTGCTTTTGGTATTGTTGGAGGATGGACATAATCTTGGTCTTTACCTTCTAATGCCTTTTGATATTTGCACCAAGATCCGGATCCAGAAGGACAGTATATATTGGGGATTTTCATCGGTCGAACCTTTATGAAAAAAATGGCCCAAATTGCTCTGGTCATGTCTTCTAAAGAATCAGAATTTCCTCTGATAGCATTTCCATAATATGTTTGTAGTTCGTCTATTAGTTTATCTGTCAAGCGCCCTTTTCCACCAATTTTCTTTTTATCGGAAAGAATCTTTGATTTAATTTTTTCTTTTAATGTTCTGAGTTGCTTGCCAAAACGTTTCTGCACGTGGCCACAACACTCGTTCTTCGTAACTACTACATGATTACCATACGGCTTTGCTTCCAAAATTTTTTAAAATGTTGAAGAATCTCCATCGCCCAAGTAAGATATGTATTTTACATCATACTTTTCTACTGAGCGACAGAAAATATCCACAATCGCTGAAGATTCCATTGATCCGGATGAGCCAATATGATTTTTAGTGCACGATGCTAAGTGCGCACTAAACCATTCTTGCCATTCTGGAGTCCCTTCAGATCCATGAATTTTTTCATATAAATTGCACTGTAAACAGTAGGGGAAAACACTTCAATATCAATGATTTTTCCACTTTCTTGTCCAATAATTGTAAAAACACCATTGTAAGATCTATGACCTCGACGCTGCCATGTACCATCACCTTGAACACCTATGTTTCGCGTACAAGCTACAACTTCGTATGGAGTATTTGTCAACTCCGATTCATTCTCTGACATATCTTCCTGTTCTAAATTTTCGATACTCAATCGACGAATAGCTTCTTGATTGGAATCATCAACTTCAACAGTTTATTTGCTTGAATTCTGATTAAGTTTGATTTCCTGTTCAACGGCATCAGTCATGAATTTATGAGCAACATCACAGGAAACGTTTAATAGCTATTTTCTGATTTTAGTAAAACTTGAGTTTTGCACTGGAGCAGGAAAATCCATAACTCCACAAAAATTTCTGAGGCTTTCAAGGCCACCCCCAACTATTCTTATGGCAAGAACACTACGTCTGTTTAGTTCATAAATATTTGATTTTTTACCAATTTTCTTGCAATTAAAAAAAAAGTATCATGTTTACACTTATCACAAGAAATACTATACTTTCTACCTAATCCACTACAACTTTCTTCATACATTTTGATATTTCCACCACATCTACACACTAAATTATTTTCAAGAATTGTAAAAAGAAGTCTCATATCAAAAATCCTATAACCTTCAAAAATGACTTCTGTCTGATAGTAAACAGAAGATAATTTATAAGCGGAAGAACCTTTTTTTTGATAATTCGTATTACAGACTTTTGGACGTTTTTTTTCTCTGCCAAGAGATCTATTTTAGCAATTTTTGTATGACGGTTTCTTGAATACATTTTATATTTTTTATTAAAAGCAGAAGAAACCTGTAGTATAACATAAGTATGTCAACATTAGGCTACATATGTATGAAAAAAAATTCCGTAGCTACTAAGCTGATTCTACAATAACGCGCTATCTATGTATGTATGTATACACACTCGCGCACACACAAACACACACAAACACACACACATATATATATATATATATATATATATACATACACGCGTGAAATGAAATAGAATTTGTACATGCAGTACTAAGGCAGAGTCTACAATAACGCGCTATGTATGACATGCTAATTATGCGTGTATTTATGTGTGTGCGTGTGTGTGTATATATATATATATATATATATATAAGTTTGTATGCGCGCGTATATGTATAATTGTGTATGAATTATTTTTTTACTAACTTTGATCGTAAATTTCATACTGGAAAAACATTAATTTTGCAATAAATAATTTCCCTAATTTTTCTAAACAAAATAATTTTATGCAAATCTGATAGTGAAAACGTGATCAGCGACCCCAAAAACAGTAGACAACCGATCTGTTATCAATTTTTTATTTGATTTTCAAAAGTCGGTTTAAGGTGGTTAGGTCCCCTTAATGCAGCCCTACTCTATGTAATCTCTGCAAAGATTATATGATACGCGTACACTACACTTTATTCCACCCTAACTGAATTGTCATCAAATTTTATTTCATCAAGGCATGCTATCTGAGTGGACATATTAACAGATATCGTGTATATTAGCATGACAACAGTGCAAAATGTCTCGTCTAACAAAAGGAAAATAAAACTATATCCATTGGAACATTCATGTGGCTTGTCGAGTACATGAGATAAAAATTTCATATTTCAGCGGCTTTCCTTTCTCCATGGGACCCTGCGAGTTCGGGCTGGTTAGGACGCTGCCGCCGCCGTTCGTTCGGAGGGTTTCGAGCTGTTCCGCCAAGGCTCGGAATTCTGGGGTTTCCCCTGATGCACCTCGGCTGTGCGGAAGAGGAAAAGCGTCGCTTCGCCCGCCGCCATCTGCAGCGGGAAAGCGTAGCTTGGCTTCTAATATCGCGGGAAACGCGGAAATGCCTTCCCATATAATCGTATGGCATTATTATATTTACATTATATATAAGCACAATCGGGCGTCACCTTGCAGCAGACGGATGTCTGTAAAGTATATTAACTGCTGTAACCACTGGCGTATAATCCATAACTCACCGGAAGTTACGTGACCGGGGGGAGGCAAAATATCGGGAGAAGAAACTCTAAACGAAAAGAAACATAACGACTAAATTTTCAACTTGCAATATTAAGTTAATAACATGATATTTTCGGATGAATCTTTTTAGAAATGCAAGGGTAGGTTACTATTGGGAGTTTAAAGTTGCAATATGCCCTCTGGTGGATGCGATTTTATCGCCGCCATATATATATATATATATATATATATATATATGTATGTATCGACTTTGTTGTCGCCATTTTTCTGACCGCGAATTAACTTTATACTCCCAATATTTCAAGTTGATACCAACAGATTGCGCATACGTGCAATACTAACGATTTATATGCAATCGAGATTTTTTTAAGGTTAGGAAACTCAATTTTAAAGTATACAGGGTTGCCTTGTCTCAAACCGTACTTCGAACTTTTTCTTGTCAACGCGGCGCTATCGCGTCCCTTGATATTATGTTGTATAGGCAGATCAATATTAGTAAAATGAATGTTTCTTTTTATTTATGTATACTTTTTTATTTCATAAGTGAAAACTGGGATTGGTTTTCGTTAATACAAGATAAAAATTAGCTTAAAATGCGTTATCAACTAAAAAAGTTCCTACGAGAATTCTTACAAACGAAATTTACACAAAATTTTTACAGATTCTTCTCGCAGGATTTCCTAATATATCACAGGAGGGCGGAATATTTTCTCGTTTACTGCATTCTATGGCGGCGGTAACCTCGGGGACCCTTGCCAACGAACCACACGCAATTCTTCTCTTCTTCTTCAAGTTTGCTCATTCTGCCGCTATTCTATAAATTCTGCCACCATGCGCTTAGTGTCTGCCAAAATTCGAGGGCTTTATCAGGGACGTTGTGCGACCCGCTTCTCTGAATCCCGAGGAACGATCTTTCAATGTCGGCCAACGGTTCCTGTGCCGTCTTTCTGGTAACTGAAGAAAAAAGTTAATCATTTTCATTTATTAAGAAAAGAGTTGTGTAAAATATGGATGAATTTAAAAAGTTTTTACAACTTACGAGTCTCCGAGTCCCTTTTGGCTACAGATAAATCCAGAGGTTCATCTGTCGCCTCATCGGATGTGCTGGGCTTCCTGCTTGCTGCGTAATCACGAGATAACCGCTCAGGCGTGGAGGCACTTAAGGTTGATACGCTGACGTCTCTGGGACGCGACGGTGGATTTTTTTTTATGCTTTTGTGTGCACTTTGTTGTCGATGATATTTCCATCGTCGTCCACAAAACCCTGGAGCGTAAATTCTATGTACTTTCCGCTCTTTTCCGCCTGCTTCAGGTAATCCTCCACATAGTGCACCCATCCGCGGAGGGTGCTCTCGGCGATGCCGTTCATTCTACAAATCGCCGCCTCTGTTTTTCTCTTAACTATAAATTCGTATACCATCTTCCTCTTCGACTCGTCCGGCCAGACACTTTACTTTTCTCCAGAAATTTGAAATATTCTTTTTTTCTTTCAAATTCATGTCCGTAATCGGACCTGGGCCGTTTTTTCCCGGTGGCATTGCTGGCATTGCTATGAGTCTTCGGTGCTGGTGTCATTTCCATTGAAGCTTCGGCAAGGATAGACGAAATTGTTAAAACATTGTCACTCGAACTGTCAGTCTGCAAACTCGAAGATTACTTTGGCACTGTTGGGAGCTCTTGACTCTGTTGATGCAAGTGAGAAACTGATGGGTTCAAGCTTGTGCGCTGGGCTTATATATACTGCAAGGGACAAGGTTTCCGTTAATCTCCATACCTGAAGGGCGGAAAGGGGGGGGGGTTCTATAATGCTAGTGACTAGTGGCCGCTAAGAGAAGTAAAATACACGGCGTCGTCCTACCCACGCTTCGTACTCTTGAACCTTCGCAACGTGTGTAGCACATCTGCATATACGGTATATGGGGAATTCTACAGGAAAAATGCCATTTTCTGGTTGGAGAAACCGAAAAAAAACAAATGTTGTGGCACACTCCCGCAACTTTTTTGTTCTTTTTGTACATGATTAGAACCATGCAAAACCACGTTTCAACATCGAAAATGAAAATTAATGAAAAGTGACGGAGTCCACAGTTCAAGAGTTGTTGTTGTTTTTCATTTGCAATAGATGCGTAGGTTGCTTGTTTGTTGTTCGGACGAAATATTTAGAAAGTCCTGAACAGACAATTTTCTCGAGTTCTATTACCCCTGACGTTTATTGTAAAAAGAAGAACGTCTGAATGTTTGATGAAGATATAGCTCGCAGACTATATCGGATACTATATCGCGCTATGCGTAATTGCGAATTAAGCGCAAATACAACTATTTTTTTCAAATCTACCTATAGTACGCTTCAGAAGTAAACGTTTTAAGAAACAGCCGCAATTTTTCCAACATTTGCAAATATACGCAGTTAGATAACTTGAACAAAAACATTCTCTTAATAGATCTACGTCAGAGAGAGCATAAAAACATAGCACCGACGACACGTGACACGCTAGATTTAGCAAGAGCTCGCACGTTTCTCTATTTTCCTCGTATCGGAGAGCACGCGTTCGTAGATGTATACTTTGCTCGCACGACACACCGCTGCGCGCATATTATAAATATGGAATATACATCATCCGATATGTATGTGTATCAGTTCGGCAAGGAAATCGCATAAATCGAGTGAGTCTCTCTTTGGCCGCTCGCAAAAGGGTGCGCGCACGGCTTAGAAATGTAGATATCTCGTCGTTCATCTGGTGTATAATACAATGGTTTTATAATGCTCCCTGTAAGTTTCAGCCCGAACGTATTGAGACCTGAATATATTTCATGCGCTATCGACTATCTCTCGTCGGCAGAAATATGCATTATACATATTTTCGAACTTTATCTCTTCTCTCTTTTTCCCGTTGCGGTTTTTTTCACCCTCTCTCTATATATAAACGCCACTATACATATATACCTTCCTTTTTTCGTTCAAAAGATACGCTGCTATTCGCGTATCGCCCTCTGAGATCTATATATTGCTGGAATTAAATTTCGCATCTCTTCCATACGTATATGTGCAAATCCAGAAAAAACCGGACACTTTTGGGGGTCTGAGTGAACGAAATTGAAATTTGAGGGTACACCAACCAGACCAACTTTTGTGGGTTCCTGAGGCCACTCAGAACCCGAAAAACCTTGGGTTCCCGCGTTTAGGAAATACTTATTTTTTGCCAGGCACTTTAAATTCTCTTATGGGAATTTAACATGGGAAAAATAAACGAAAATTAGTCACGATTCAACTTTACCCACTCAGTGTCTAAAGGCGCAATCCAATAATGTGTATTACTAGGATCGAAGTATTAGAAGAGAGCTTTAATTTGAGGGCTGGTGATTTAAAAATGGTTGCCTGGGTAAAAAGTTGTCTAGGCTTGAAAATGGCGAAAAATCATTATCGAGTACATCGCGGCGAACGAAAGCTATTTTTAAAACGCAAATCAGCTACTACTGGAAGTTCATACACGATACGTTAATATATGTTTCGCTCGCGCGTATTATTGATTTTCACTCCTTGCGGCGAATGAATATTTGAATGGCAATTAATTATAGTGCGCGTGTAATCTGTTTTACCTAGTTAATTAATTTATGCGCGCGCGGCATCAGCTCTCTCATAAAAGAAACATAAACTTTCAACGGGAAAAAAATATGTATAAAATAAACAAAAGTTAATGCATGAATTAAAGTCATGAATTTCTATACAGTACGCGCGCGCGCGCGCGCGCGCGCGAGAGAGAGAGAGAGAGAGAGAGAGAGAGAGAGATGTGTATTATGCGTTATTCATGGAAAGAGTGTACACAGTGCGGGCGCGTATATATGTATTATTGATTAAATTTGTTCCGCTCTGCGGCGGTATATCTTAATACAAGTATATTGATTTTAAATGTGACAGGGGCTTCTCCGAGCTCGCCGCTGCGAACAACAAGTATTAAGTGGGTCAATATAAAGCAACTCGTTCAATGCTCGTCGTCGGATTGAGGTTTATAAAGAGGAGCTTGCGCGAATGTTCCCTGATGCGCATTGAAAACAAAACCATTAGCATGTTTCAGTTTTGTCATTAGAATCCCCTGTACACATATGCGCTTTAATCGCGTTTAATTAACATTGATTGATAACCTCTCGCTTATAGGTGTACCTAAAGTGAGGTAAACGAGTTATATAAAAAAATTTCGAAAAGAAATTGGCTCTATATATTACTTACAGCAGCCCCTGAAAAATCTCAATTAGCGCCAACAAGTCTTGACACGATTTCTCGAACGTGGCGCGCGTTACACACATGAAAAACGAGCTTTTTCAAATTCAGTTTATTCCGCGCGCAGTTTACGCAGCGTATATGTAATAACACCTATAGAGCAATTGCGCTCGCACGTACGGTAATATTCAGGACGTACATACATATGTGTGCGTGATGTAATATAACGGTGTAGATACATCGTATCGTGCACAGCCAACTCATATTCTGCAATCCGTGTACACATCTTGTAGAGAATTTAATCGCGGCGCGATTTGAACAAGCTGTGCGCCTGATGCAAACTGCGTAATTTATTCGTATACGTCCCGCGAAGTTTACGGTGAGATATGATGAGAATTCATTTCTATGCCTCTCGCTGTCGCTTATAAAAAAGTGTATACATATACTTTCCCTAAAACTCGGAGGAAAGCCTATTACTACGTATATAGAAATACAGCTCCGTCAATTCTCACAAACAGGCTGTTCGCGCACAATAAGAGCAAGCTAAACGGGGACATGATAAACGAATAAATATAAAAGCCGCGCGAGATATATATTATATAGAAGAGAACCGGGGGTCGACCAAGCGTACGCTATCGACGGGTCCGATCTGCCGCTCGTAAACTCCATTATTTCATCGCGAGTTTTTCACGGTCGACTCTGTCCTATATGTCTCTTTCTCTCCGCCCCTTATACCCTCTTTCTGCGACCGCGTCTTCATCCAGCGATGCTCGCGATCGATCGGGGTGTCGTACCGCCGCAGCGGTGAACGCGACTTCGTAATACACATAGATAAGAGAGATATGATGTTGCATAAAATTCGGAAAAGTTTTATCTCATGAAAAATTTTAGGGCTGACTACAAGGAGCCAATACACAGAGGCCGCTACGAAAAGGAAGCATACATAAGTATATAATATAAAGGCAGAATCGAAGGGAAAGCACAAAGCCGAGCGAGCAAGAGAGCAAACGGTACGATACGACACACGGGCAGATCGTCCGCGGCGATAAGTCATACACACTGTACCAGCGCGTCTAGCACTTGCGGAGATGCGAAAGCGAACCCTCGAGGGAGAGACGGCGCAAACGTATACAGCTGGCGCAGTGTCACGCGCTCTCCCTGGTCGCACTCACACACACACACGGACGCGCGCACACGACGAAAGCCGAGTCTTTACAAATATCCGCTGATCGATGCGCGATAAGCCGAGATATCACCCCGAGCGCCAGAGCCTCTCCCGCTTTCACACACACATGCGCGAGCGAAGCTCTCTCTGACGTATAGCGTATAGTGCGCATATAGTGGAGAAGATAGGTCGTCCTGAAAGTGTAGGAGCGAGCGAGGCACGAAGCGTTATATCGAGCGTTCCACTTCGGTGCCACTTAAAGCGCTATAAAGGCCGAGTGGGAGAGAGCGTGTACATGACTTGCCGACGGAAGCTCATCCTCTCCGACGCCGCCGCCGTCAGGCTGCAGCCACTAGAGCGTCTTACTTTCCGCGCGCCTACCCCCTCTCGCTTTTATATGACACTCTCGAGTCAACCCCTACTGTGAGCCTTGTGTATTATATATCTAGATGTGGGCACGTACGCGTACATATAGGTATATATACATCATAGGAGAGCTGTATATACGCGCACTTGCGGAGGCGGGCGGGAGAGCTCCGCAGTCGAGCCGTGAATTTTCGCGGCCGGCTTATATACTAGTAGACTCGTCGAGCTTTGCGGTGCTGGTGGCACAGCGTGTACGTGTGTAGGGGTGGATGTACGATGCATTGGAGCGTTACATTCGAGTCGTTAATGATTGTGGATTGGATTTTGAATTAGGGGGACTTTTGTTGCGCGAGATTTTTTTATTCGATCAGTAGATAAATTGTCGGGGCATAGCAAGACGGTCTTCTTATTTTTTTCCCAACCATTCGCATCACGCATTGCAAATGTGTAAGTTTCAGACCAAGCTACTATATAATATACCAAAACCTGCGCATTCCCAGAGTCAAACAGACGGCGCGACAAACTTCACAGTATAGCGCCGCAGCAGCATCAGAAAGGTTATACCGTAACAGCGCCAGGAAAGCGAACATAGGGCACTTTTTTTCTAATAGGAAGATGTAAGTGCGAGAGAGAAAACCTTTCCCTCCCTCAGTTCCTTTTCGACCCCCACCACTCAAAGTTTGACGGACTCAAAGTAGTCCTATTAGAAAAAAAAGGTGTCGACTTATGGCTGAAAATTATGACGTGTAGCGTCTCGGCCCGGGCTGTTCATACTAGAAAAAAATTCATATATCTAAAATTTGATAAATTCAATAAAATGCACAATGAATAAAATTAATAACGTAAGTTATATATTGCTAAAAAATGAATGTCAACAAATTTTGAATGGAAAAAATCGGATTAAAGTTGCTCTACATCATAGTTTTATTAAATTATTTTTAATATTCATTATGTAACACTTTATCATTATCAAAAAATATAGGCTTATTTTCCTAAATTTATGAACAAGTAAAAATTAGTTGAAGCGTCAAAAGCATGATTAAAATTTTGTAACAATTATTTTTAGTTTGCAAGAACATTATTTAAATTTACTTTAAATAAAAATTAAGGTATGTATTTTGCACTTATTTTTCTCCTATAATATTGAATATCAATTATACCTTACATTTATTACATGATGTAAAACTATTTTAATCCGATTTTTTCCGTTAAAATTTTGTTGACTTTTAATTTTTTAATATTACAAAAGTTAAACGATTATTTGCATTTACTATGAACAATTAAATTTACAAAATTTTGGATAAGTTATTTTTTTAAGTGTGGAAGGTCCGGGCTGAGGCGATACACGTGTGATTTACAGCCAGGATCGGGGCCCTTTTTTTCTAGGATTACTTCGTCTTCGAAGCTTCGATCATAGCCTAGCAAACGTCGAAAAGTGGGGGTCGAAAAGGAATTGAGGGAGGGCAGCTATGTTCACTTTCCTCGCTCTGTTACGGTATACCATACACACACCCGCGCGCACAGTAGTGCTACTGCTGCGCATCACAGAAGGGTAATACGAGTAGCAGCAGCCTAGTATACGACGACGCTGGCGGGAATATCTCTCTCATCTCTCGGGCTTTTCGTTTTCAAGCGGCTTTCCGGCCGCTGCACCCCAAGCGGTTATTATCACTTTGCCCTTTCCTGCACTCGCCTACTACTCGCTCTCTCTCTCCTTTGCTTTATACACCCGCTTGTACGTACGTGTATATACATCTACTCTGCAGTGGTATACAGCGCGTGTACAGCCCCCGGAGCGAGCTCGGGTGTACTCGGTGACACTTAATCTCGACTCGTTCTCTCCGGCGCGCGATGCGCACACGCGAGGGGCCGAACGAACTTATGCTCCTACTGCCTCACGTATGCGTGTGTGTGTGTGTATGTGTGTGTATGGGTGGGTGGGTGGGTGTGCGCAGGAGGGAAAATGTACACGGAGGCAAAAACGAGGGCCGACGACGAGAGGGTGGAAAGTGCCTCGCAACGCTCCTGAGAGATGGATAATGAGAGATAGAGTGGGTGGGAGGAAGTGAGAGAAGATTGGAAAGTCACGAGGGGAGACTGGCTCTGGCTTTCTGCCTGGCAGTTTCATATACACTGTGATATACAAGCACGGGTATACATATACGGTTTGTTGGCTGACGTATATAGAAGAAATACCAAGAGACATCGCGCCTCGTGCGTATTTTTCGGGATGTGAAAAAAAAGCAATTCGGATCGGTTTACATCACAACTTCATCATCAGATTCAGATCGTTATCGCGCGGGCTAAAGTACGCCTTTTGGAATCCGATAGCCGGAGCGAATTCACGCTGCTCTACTTCTGCACGCGGACTGCGGGGCTGTTAATAATGCATTCGTACCGCATGATTACCCGAATTCTTACCGATCGATATTGCGCGGAGCCGTGTGTGTGTGTGTTATATTCGTACGATGATCGTATATAGAAGAAATACCAAGAGACATCGCGCCTCGTGCGTATTTTTCGGGATGTGAAAAAAAAGCAATTCGGATCGGTTTACATCACAACTTCATCATCAGATTCAGATCGTTATCGCGCGTGTGTGTGTGTTATATTCGTACGATGATCGTATCGACGATTGTACACATCAGGTATATATTTATATACACGAATTCTTTTTACACATTACTAATATATATACACGCCGGCTTATCCTACGCGATCCGATTCGAATTAGCCGACGAACGCGGCCCGATAACGCGAGCTATTGTCGAGTCACACAAAAAACCAGGAATTCGTGTTAGGCCGCGCGGCAGTGAGAAACGCGCAGGGGTCATTATCAATCGATAAAGAAATTCAATGTTATGCTTACAATCTTTATCACACATCCGCGCGTGCGCACGCGACTTTTTTCCTTTATATATAGGTATAAGCAAAAACAAAAACAAATCAATGATATATATATAAGGAGCTTTCCCTCTCCCCCATTTATTAACAATAAGACTATACAGCCGCATCATCCTCGGCGGGAATAAAAGAGCCCTGGGGAGCATCAGGCGATTACGTCCTCCTCCCGTCGCGTGCCATATAGCATGAAAAAAGATGCGAAAAAAATCCCGAGAACATAAAGAGAGAATAAGAGCCGGAGTGCGCGCATTATACTCGATAACGCGCGCACGAGAGCTGCCGCGTATGTATACCTATATATGTGCTGCAACAGAAAAGAAGGGTGAAGAGAGAGAAAGAGCGCGCATGTATAGGTACGAGCGTCGAGAGTAATGGAGGCGCGCGAAAGACGTCTGCTTCCCTCTCGTCGGCTCTGGAGGACGTAAATTCGTAAGTACGTGAGTGCGAGCGGTAGTACGAGAGAGCAGGGGGCGGAGAGTGAAAAGAGACGAGATAAGCGGGAGAAAGAGACTACTGCTGCAGCCGCGAAGAAGACTCTCGTCTCGTGCGCTGCAACGAGTGCGAGTGAAAGGGAATCGGTGCGCTGTTAAGTGGCGCCTGTATGAACCGCTGTATATTCCCTCGTTTCGCGCGAAATATCATTAGGTTCCGCCACACGCCCCCTATACCGATGCAGGTCTATATATGACAACAGGATTGCTTATATCTGCAGTCGAAATGGTTCATTAACGACGGCTGAAAACTGCAATTTTGTGGAGTATTTTTTTATTTATAATTCTAGTTGTGGACGCGCTAGTAGCTCTCATTTTATTTATCCTCTGCAGTGTATTGCTCTCGATGAGAAAAATGATCCCATTTTCTCCGGCAAGAGTCTGCACTTCCCACCGAGAGAAAATAACAATTCAAACCGATCGAGCGGACAAAGGGCGTATATGGCGTGTATATACAGCGGCGTATAAAAATAACCGCAAAGAAAAATGGAGAAAAACGGACCGAGGCTAACAAAAGGGAAAATATGAGCTTCGAGCGGAGAGAGAATAGGAGGTCTGCGGAGATAACGCAGTAGCAGCAGTTTGTCGACATAGGAGTTACTTCGCAAGTATATCAGGTGCGGGTGCGTACTATATAAGTGAAAAAAACGTCCTCTTCTCCGGTGAGATAGCAGCTGGAGACGCGAAAAAAATGAGTCTGCCCGACTCTGCAGCTGTATATATGGCTCCGGGCGAAGTTAGCGCCGCGTCGAGGCCGAGAGTGAAGATGAGAAGACGAATGAATGCGGAGGACTATGCTGCGCCGCGAGGCCATGTCGAGAAGCAGTATAGAAATGGAAAGCCCAGATTGGCTTTGTGATGTTATGTACAAGTGGTTCAAAAGATTCTGAAAGCTCAGTGAATGGTAGTTTTTGGCTCATATACAGGTCTGTTCAAGTATCATTGGAAAAAAAAGTTCTATATGTAGTACAAAAGAGTGTATACAGCTGATTTTTATGCAAGATAAACTATAAGAAAGGCCTGTTTTTACAACTCAAGCCATTATTGGTATATTCAAGCGTGAGTCGGAGCAACAGAGAAAACAGGTCGCTGCCATACCTATATATCAGCCTGGTTGAACTCTGGTGAGAATAGGCTGGGTGCGTCCGGTTGGAGGGGAGGGCTGGCGCTGATGGCAATTTTAACACGCAGTCTTATGAGACCGGGGGGAGGGGTAAAGGGCTCGTTATCAAGAGACTTATTCTTTAAAGACTGATCGAACAAAGACAATAGAAATCACTCTACAACGTGTAATCTAGATAGGGCTTCATAGTTTTCACTCGAAGGCGAGTCATTCTATGAATTACTCTTTTTTAGAGTGAAAAAATCATTCGAACAGATTTAGAGAGCTCAATGTGCATAACTGCAAGCAGTTAGGAACCTTTATTTTCAACTAAATTAATGAAAAGTGACGGATTCCATGGTTCAAGAGTACGAAGCGTGGGTAGGACGACGCCGTGTACACTGCGCGTGAATTGATCCACGGTATTATTACTGTCGCCATGACTGTCGCTATGACAGCTACATGAAAACTCCTCCTTTGTTGACTATGGCCATGTGGTTTTTTTGTGACGGTCAGATTTGGTAGCAATACCGTGGATCAATTCACGCGCAGTGTACTTTACTTCTCTCAGCGGCCACTAGTCACTAGCACCATAGAGCCCCCCCCCCTCCTCAGCCTTTCAGTATTTAAGCCTAGCGTTCAAGCTTGAGCACATCAGTTGCTTACTTGCATCAACAGAGTCAAGAGCTCTCGACAGTGCCAAAATAATCTTTGAGTTGAAGCCGCACTGTAAGGCACTTTCGCGCCGTTGCGAGAGCCCGCGTTGAGCGGCACGGGCGTGAGCGCTCGAGTTCCCCCTCTCCCCGGCGACCGAACGGTCTGGACGGCAGCAGCCACGGACACGCTTCCCGGCGACCGATGAGTCTGGAAGGCCGATTGGCCCCGCAATCATCGCATCGAAGTGCAATCATCGTCGCACGAAACAGCAACGTAGACGGGCGCGTGCGGAAGTTACTCGTGATCGCACACTCGTCTTCGTGCCTATAACCTCTCCTGACGAAGCCCACGGAGACTCGCCTATCGTCCAGGTTCGCATCAAGATCGTGGTGGTAGATCCCGTCAAGGCGTCGCCTTCGGTCGAGCCACCGCCCGAACTCATTAACTTCGAAGTACCAAGGCCAACATCTCCACTACCGACGCCTGAGGAAGTCTTCAAGACGATCCCGGACATCGACACGGGGTGCATCACCTTGTGCGCTTCCCCCGACGAGGACGAGTCTGAAGAGTTGGACCTGATAGGGATAACGCGCACGCGTACTCGGCCCAGTATCATCGTGCCCTCCGTTCGTGCGTCTTTAGCGGAGACACCCCGAATCACTCGATTCAAGAAGCCGCGATCCAACAACATGTCGCAGAGGGACCCTCGTATAATTCACAAGGCCAAGAGGCGGGTGCTCCTCATTTCCCCGTGCACTAAGTTTAACATTATTATTGAATTTATCAAGCAAAATAAACTCAATCGATTTTAGAGTAAAAATATCAGTATTTATTATATCAAAAGGAATACAAGTTGTAAGAAAAATGTTGGCGCAGAGCAGACTCGAGAGACAGAGGTCTTTCCTCGTCGAGTGCTAGGGCTGAACTGAGGGCTACAGTCTGCAGAGGGCTGCATACGCAGAGGACTGCAGCTTAGATGCATATTTCGCCTGCATATAAAAAAAGGTCCGGAAGCATTTTATTGCACATCTGGACACATCCTAATCCGCGGACCGGGGACGGCGCGTCTCGAAACGGTCAGCGGGAGAAAGGTTTATTGCATTACCTGGGTGTGGGGTTTTTCCCTTAATAGCAAAATGCTTAAAATATAAAGCCGTGCTCGTGCACGTATTTCTCAACAATTATTAAAGCGCACGAGTTACCCAAGGCCTCAGCGAGGAAACAGCGCTGATAACTTCCCTTCGATTTTAGAAAATCGGCCCTTTTCAGAGCCACCAACAAATTAACATAGAGAAACTTCTCGTTTTCCCTCCTACCGACCGTCTAACTTGCGTATCAGAGTTTGCAGACTGACAGTTCAAGTAACAATATTTTAACAATTTCAGAAGAAATGACGCAAACAGTGGATTCAACAAACGAGACTCCCAACACTGAAATAAACAACAATCGTAACGGGATAAAACGGCCCAGGACCGATGGCGTTGAGGTATTTGAAGGGAAGACTAAGAAAATGAAAACTTCTGGAGAGAAGCGCGAGCAACAAGTCCGATCGGACAAAGTTCATACGTCTAAAAAAAATTCACCGTCGCATCCTATAGACGTCAGCGTATCAACCTTAAGTGCCTCCACGCCTGAGCGGTTATCTCGTGATTACGCAGCAAGCTGGAAGCCCAGCACATCCGATGAGGCGACAGATGAACCTCTGGATTTATCTGTAGCCAAAAGGGACTCGGAGACTCGTAAGTTGTAAAAACTTTTTAAATTCATCCATATTTTACACAACTCTTTTCTTAATAAATGAAAATGATTAACTTTTTTTCTTCAGTTACCAGAAAGACGGCACAGGAACCGTTCGTCGAAACCGTGACAAGTTTTTGCAATTGACTGCACCACGATATTGGCGCACCACTCAAAACGAAGACATAACCGCTTCGCGATTTGCGAGTCTCTACGCATCCGGCAAAATCAGCGTCAGTGAAGCCCGAAATTTCTAGCGAGCTCCCACTGTCTCCGAAAACTAATCCGTAGTCGCGCGTTTTAGTTAAATAACGCATAATTTTCTTAACTGCTTGCCAGTGCGATTCACCGTAGCAGCTAAGAAACTGGCTCGCGTAATTAACTGCATATTCAATGTCCGGACGACATACCCGCGCCGCGAACAATAACGATCCTATTGCCTCTCTATAAGGTATTTTAGGGTCGATCGGTCCTGTATGTTTTAGCAAAAACATACCTGGTTCAGCAGGTACACTGGAAGAGTTCGCTTCATGCATATTGAATCTTTTTAGAACTTTTTCAATGTAACCTGACTGATTAATCTTTATGAGGCGTCGAGCGCGATCGCGTTTAATTTCAAAACCGAGAAATTCATCTGCCCGACCAAAAGTTATTTTTAAGTTACTCTGCAGATGTTCAAGCACACTCATAATCGCACTCTCGCTCTCACTCATAAGCAAACCATCATCCACATATACCGCGAGATACACATCCAAACCTTGCACTTGTCCTACGAACACGCACTTATCACTTGTGATATTCACGAGATTAAATTCCTTGAGAAATCTCGTGAATTTCTCGTTCCAGCACTTCGGTGCTTGCTTCAGTCCGTAGAGGCTTCGATGTAGTTTGAGTACTGCATTCGGCTGGTTCTTGTCCTTGTAACCTGGTGGCTGCTCGATGTAGATTTCTTCTTGAAGTTCGCCGTTCAAGAATGCAGTCTTGACGTCGAACTTCATTATCTCGTAGTCGCATTTTGCAGCTATTGCGAGAAGTATCCTAATCGATTCATAGCGAGCAACTGGCGCAAAAGTGTCGAAGTAATCAATTCCTTCGCGTTGCCTGAAACCTTTTGCTACGAGTCTTGCTTTATATCTCGTTGCATTACCAGTTGCGTCACTTTTTACGGTGTAAACCCATTTGCAACCTATAGCTTGCTTACCTTTGGGCAAAGTGCTCAGTGTCCATGTGTTGTTCTCTCGAAGGGATTGCATTTCCTCGTCCATGGCACACTCCCACTTGCTAGCATTTTCGCTTGATGTAGCTTCGTCAAAAGTCATCTCTTTTACATCGGCGAGGTAAGCGATAGGCACGCCATATCGGTCTGGTGCTTGGATTCGACGTCTGTCGCGCAGCTGTCGTCCTTCTTGAGCATCTTTTTCGGCGGCTGCAGACTCAATGTCAGGGGCGATTTGATCAGCTGGCATGTCTGGATCAATCATTTGATCTGCGTTATTATCAATGCGCGGTTCAGCTGGCTCTTCTTCTTCATCCTCAAAACCAAACACAATCTTGAAGGTACCTGGCTCGGCGTCGTCCTCGGTCCTCGGTGCATCGCTCTCGTTGAAAGTAACGTCGCTGCTTATGTTAATCTTCTGAGACGCTTCGTCCCAAAGGCGGTAATTAGACGAATCCCCGCCATAACCGACAAAGATGACCGGCTTGCTTTTCCGATCGAACTTATGGCGCTTTTCTTTAGGTACGTTCAGGTATGCGACCGATCCAAAAACTCTGAAGTGTTTTATCGCGGGCGGCCGCTTAAACCATTTTTCGAATGGAGTGCGCATCTCTCCGGGCTTAGAGATTACTCTGTTCAGCAGGTAACAAGCCGCGTTTATTGCTTCTGGCCATAGCTTAATCTGCACCTTTTTTGCATGCAGCATCGAACGTGCGCTCTCGACGAGTGTACGGATCTCGCGCTCGGCGCGTCCGTTTTGTTCGTGTATATAGGGGGCCGAAAATTCGCTTATGATACCTTTTTCTTTGAGGAAATTCTGCATTTTCTCGCAGGTATACTCGGTGCCGTTATCCGTGTGGAGTACTTTTATTTTCGTCCCTAGCTGCGTTGACACGAACGCCTCGAATGTCTTAAAGCGGTCGAACACTTCCGATTTATGGCGCAGGAAATAAACCTTTCTGAAGCTCGTATTCTCATCTTTGAACACGATAAAAAAACGTGTGCCGCTTGGGGACTGCACATTTACGGGCCCACAGACATCGCTGTGTATCTTTTCTCCTGGGCCGTAATTACTCTCAGATGCGCTGCTCGGATGCGGTCTTCGGGTCTGCTTGCCTAGCACACACCCCTCACAAAACTCGAAATTTTCCTTGGAAATTCCGTCGATGCCAAGCCGTTCGCACGTTTGCTTAACAGTTCGAACGTTCACGTGGCCCATCCGTGCATGCCACAAATTTAGCGTGCCTTGTCCATCTGCTCGTACAGCATTGCACTCAGTGGACATTTTTACCTTGAACAGCATGCGGAATATATTGCCTTGAGAGATTCCCCGTGCGATGAGATTCCCTTGCTTATCACGAATCTCACAACCCTTATTATCAGAGGTAAATTTCAAGCCTTTTCTATTTACTGATCCGACAGAAAACAGATTACAGCCAAGATCGGGCACGTAGAGCACATCTCTTAATTCACGCTCATATAAAACTCCATTAAGCCTTTCTTGGATTATAATTGTACCTACTCCGGGCGCGTCGATGCAGCGATTATCGGCAACTTTCACTGCACTGCCTACTGGATTTGGCCTGATTTCAGAGAAAAATTCTTTCCGAAAAGTCATGTGTCTTCCGGCACCCGTGTCCGCAATGAAGTAGTCTCTGCCACTTTCTGTACTTATGCACTGGTACGAGGAAGTGATATCACAAACGAGCGCGGTCGTTCCTTTCACTGCTTTTGCACTATTATCGCTTCTCTCTGAATTTTTCTGTGGACACTCGCGTGCCCAATGGCCTTTTTCTTTGCACACTCCGCAGCGAGTTCTTTTCTTTAACTCTTCAATGTCTTTCTTGGAGCGCGTCTTCTTTTTCACATCACTTTTTGCTTCATTCAGCGATGCGTTTTTCACACGAAGCGCAAGCGTTGTCGCTTCTTTTTCGGCAAGCCGATTATCTTCCTTGATTAATCTGGCTATGAGCGTCTTTTGCGTCTGATCATTCTTGGGCGTGCATTCCCAAGCTACCGTGAAAAGTTCAAACTTTTCTGGCAGACTGCTGAGCAATTTCGATACGATAGCCTCCTCGGAAGGCTTCTTATCGATTTCATTTAACTTTTTCACAGTGCTCTCGAATCGCTCTAACTGCACTCTCACTGTCTCGTCCTCGGTAATGTGGAATGCATAAAATTTCTTCCAAGCAGCTTGCTTGGCGTCAGCACTTGTATCGCCGTACAATTCGCTCAACTTGTCCCACATTTCCTTCGCAGACGTACAGTTAATCAGGTTGCATCGTAGCTTCTGATTTATGGAGCACAATATTATCGTTTTCGCGCGCGATACCGATTTATTGTAAACTTTGAGTTCGGCGGTTTTATCCGCTCCTGGCTTCTTCTCCGTTTCGTCTACATAGCCGAATAGATCCTTACCTTCTAGCGCGATCTGCACTTCGAACTTCCACTGCGTGTAGTTGTTCGAACCTTCAAGCTTTGTAACTTCTAAGCTCTCTTTGTCAGACATCGTGACTGAAAAAGGATGCTTGCAATTAAACGGAGACACAAGTACACTAACACTTTTAATACTTTCTATTTGCTAAGCCAGCGTGGCTTGTCAATAAATACTGATGCGCAGTAGGAATCGTCCTGGGCCCATAACCTATTGAATTTATCAAGCAAAATAAACTCAATCGATTTTAGAGTAAAAATATCAGTATTTATTATATCAAAAGGAATACAAGTTGTAAGAAAAATGTTGGCGCAGAGCAGACTCGAGAGACAGAGGTCTTTCCTCGTCGAGTGCTAGGGCTGAACTGAGGGCTACAGTCTGCAGAGGGCTGCATACGCAGAGGACTGCAGCTTAGATGCATATTTCGCCTGCATATAAAAAAAGGTCCGGAAGCATTTTATTGCACATCTGGACACATCCTAATCCGCGGACCGGGGACGGCGCGTCTCGAAACGGTCAGCGGGAGAAAGGTTTATTGCATTACCTGGGTGTGGGGTTTTTCCCTTAATAGCAAAATGCTTAAAATATAAAGCCGTGCTCGTGCACGTATTTCTCAACAATTATTAAAGCGCACGAGTTACCCAAGGCCTCAGCGAGGAAACAGCGCTGATAACTTCCCTTCGATTTTAGAAAATCGGCCCTTTTCAGAGCCACCAACAAATTAACATAGAGAAACTTCTCGTTTTCCCTCCTACCGACCGTCTAACTTGCGTATCAGAGTTTGCAGACTGACAGTTCAAGTAACAATATTTTAACAATTTCAGAAGAAATGACGCAAACAGTGGATTCAACAAACGAGACTCCCAACACTGAAATAAACAACAATCGTAACGGGATAAAACGGCCCAGGACCGATGGCGTTGAGGTATTTGAAGGGAAGACTAAGAAAATGAAAACTTCTGGAGAGAAGCGCGAGCAACAAGTCCGATCGGACAAAGTTCATACGTCTAAAAAAAATTCACCGTCGCATCCTATAGACGTCAGCGTATCAACCTTAAGTGCCTCCACGCCTGAGCGGTTATCTCGTGATTACGCAGCAAGCTGGAAGCCCAGCACATCCGATGAGGCGACAGATGAACCTCTGGATTTATCTGTAGCCAAAAGGGACTCGGAGACTCGTAAGTTGTAAAAACTTTTTAAATTCATCCATATTTTACACAACTCTTTTCTTAATAAATGAAAATGATTAACTTTTTTTCTTCAGTTACCAGAAAGACGGCACAGGAACCGTTGGCCGACATTGAAAGATCGTTTCTCGGGATTCAGAGAAGTGGGTCGCACAACGTCCCTGATGAAGCCCTCGAATTTTGGCAGACAGTAAGCGCATGGTGGCAGAATTTATAGAATAGCGGCAGAATGAGCAAACTTGAAGAAGAAGAGAAGAATTGCGCGTAGTCCGTTGGCAAGGGCCCCCGAGGTTACCGCCGCCATAGAATACAGTAAACGAGAAAATATTCCGCCCTCCTATGAGATATTAGGAAATCCTGCGAGAAGAATCTGTAAAAATTTTGTGTAAAATTCTTTTGTAAGAATTCTCGTAGGAACTTTTTTAGTTGATAACGCGTTTTAAGCTAATTTTTATCTTGTATTAACGAAAACTGTTCGGACAAAGTTCAAACGTCTAAAAAAAAATTTACCGTCGCATCCCAGAGACGTCAGCGCATCAACCTCAAGTACCTCCACGCCTGAGCGGTTAGCTCGTAAGTTCGCAACAAGCAGGCGGCCTAGCACATCCGATGAGGCGACAGATCTCTGGACACCTCTGGATTTATCTGTAGGCAAATGGAACTCGGAGTATCGTAGGTTGTAAAAACTTTTTAAATTCATCCATATGTTATAAAACTCTTTTCTTAATAAATAAAAATGATTTCTTAATTGTCTTTTTTAAGCTAGCATACAAACTGCACGGGAATCGTTGGCCGACATTCGAATTTCCTTACGTAGAATTCAGACGAGCGGCCGCGTTTGTGATATATATATACATATAGACACACACACGCGTACGTATCTGACATAATTAGCGAATAGACCTTGTAACGCGATTGAAACGAAACTTTTTTAGTTGATAACGCATTTTAAGCTAATTTTTATCTTGTGTTAACGAAAACCAATCCCAGTTTTCACTTATGAAATAAAAAAGTATACATAAATAAAAAGAAACATTCATTTATACACCATAATACCAAGGGGCGCGATAGCGCCGTGTTGGCAAGAAAAAGTTCGAAGTTCGGTTTGAGACAACCCTGTAGGCAACCTGTATACTTTACAATTGGGTTTCCTAACCTTAAAAAAATCTCGATAGCATATAAATCATTAGTATTGCACGTACACGCAATCTGTTGGTATCAACTTGAAATATATTAACCTACTCTTGCATTTCTAAAAAGATTCATCCGAAAATATCACGTTATTAACTTAATATTGCAAGTTGAAAATTTACTCGGTATATTTCTTTTCGTTTAGAGTTTCTTCTCCCGATATTTTGCCTCCCCCGGTCACGTGACTTCCGGTGAGTTATGGATTATACGCCAGTGGTTACAAGCAGTTAATCTACTTTACATCCGTCTGCTACAAGGTGACGCGCGATTGTGCTTATATATAATGTAAATATAATAATGCCATACGATTATGTGAGAAGGCATTTCCGCATTTCCCGCGATATTAGAAACCAAGCTACGCTTTCCCGCTGCAAATGACGGCGGGCGAAGCGGCGCTTTTCCTCTTTCGCACAGCCGAGGTGCATCAGGGGAAAACTCCGAATTTCGAGCCTTGGCGGAACAGCCCGAAACCCTCCTAACGAACGGCGGCAGCAGTGTCCTAACCAGCCCGAGCCCGCAGGGGTCCATGGAGGAAGAAAAGCCGTCGGCCGAGAGCTTGGATAGATAAAAGAACCGACGCAAGCGACGGGGTTCAGTCTTGTCAGTCGTCAATTAAGAGATCAATTTTCAAATGTAAGCTCTAGACATTAAGTATTTCAATAAACAAACAGCGTAATAAGGCAGAATACTTTGCTTTTCAATGAAAATATTGTACAACTAATCCTTCATTACCACAATTATATATATGTGCGATGCGATCAATGTTTAAAGCAATAGTAGTTTGAGGTCTATCGAATAGACCAAGATTTCAAGGAGAATATGCTCCGTAAAAGATGTAAAATCTACCAAAAAAACTATTTTTAAAAGTAAAAACCTTGGCAAGAATTAAGACGAAAAATTAATATGAATGAAATCAACATTTTAAAACATCGAAACACGTGCGAGTATAGCTATATGCGGAAAAAGAGCCCGGTAAGTATTCACGTCGGGCACATGCACGAGTCGAGAGCCTTTTGTGCGCGCGCGAACGTGAATGAAAGGGACTGACCTTGATGACGATCGTCCGAAAATACAGAGTGCGTCACGCTGCACCCGTTCGGAAAACGTGTTTATTGGCTAATTGCATTAATCTTGCCAAGTGGCAGTTGCCATAAATCGCTGCAGCCGTTTTCGCCTCGATATGCGCGTGTATTCCCTTCAACAAAGGCATTTCGATTTTCCCTCCTCCCTCTCCGCGTCTATTTCGCAAACATTCGCGTTTGCATTTAACGCTCTGCTCTCTTTTTCGCGTCGCTTTTTTCGCCTCTCTGCGCTGCAGCGGCGGCGCTCGCTCGTGTTGGCTTTTTTTCGGACGGCTGGATTCGGAAAAATCGCCGGTGTTCGCCAGGTTTGTTTGTTATACGGGATGGTTTCGAGCTTTTTTCGAGCTAGAATCGCTGTAATTAATGCCACTGTACAGGGCGGTGCAGGCAACGATGTGCAATGGAAATGCAGCGTGTCGTTTGTTTTATACTGTCTTTTTTTAGTATTTAGTTTCCATTTTGATGAGCGATGCTGCAACTGAATTTAAATTTGTGATTGAATAGATATTTGCCTTTCGATCGCGTATCTATTTTTGTTCTCTTATACACGGAAAGAATTTTACAATAAAAATTACATAGAAATTAAGGTTCAAAATTACCGTGCTAGCATAGTAACGTAGGGACGCCCTCCATCTAGAGCACTTTTACTGCATCGGCACAGTAAAATTTTCGGTACTTTTTTATTTTTCTCCATATGCTCTATATTATGATATTTTGTTGTATACATGTTCGTGATTCGTAACGTCGTATTATTGATATATAAAGGGTTATTTGTATATGACACACTTTGAACCAAGAAATTCGTTGGATTCAACGAGTGTACATCAGGGTTAGATTTGGAGGTTATGGAAGCAGATGACGCACATGGCCGCGCATGAATTTCCTTTACAGCACAGTAAAAATTTTCGACATTAAAAAATTTACAGTGCCGATTCAGTAAAATTTACGGGGAGCAAGATAAATAATATCTTGGGTGAGATAAAAACTTTCAGAAAGACACGGCGGCCCACGATTACCGTGCTATTCCGGTAATTTTTACTGAAAAATTCTTTCCGTTTATTATTCATTCTCACAGTCATAAAGAGATATTCAAAATGAGGTACATCTGAGCTACCGAGAACGGGTATAATGGAAAAATTCCATATAAAAATGTTAAATTCTGACGAATTCGCGATGATTATAAATGGCGTTACATGTATATACCTTATAGAATACCCAAGATATTCCACATACTGCAAATGAAGCTCACAATTACACGGAGAGAAATGTATCACTAAATATTCCTACAATTTTCATAAAAAATTACTATACCAATATAGTAAAGAGGTCACAAACTCGATTTATAGTAAATTTTAGTATATGGTACAATAAAATTTCAAATTATCAAATTTTACTATACTACATAGCAATTTTTACTATACCGCATATAAAATTTTATGGATACTAAATCTTTTTAAAAATATATTTTTGTTCCTTTCATTTTGTCGTCTGATAATGTTTCTTCTCTTATTTATGTTTGTAGCGTATTGGACGGGAGAACTTTCATTATTTAGCAGCAGTAAGTGAGCAGGCGAATTTCTGTCGTCGGGTTAAATTACGACGAATTTTTCAGCTCTGTCGATAACTTTTTACCGACGAAACACAGCGAGTCAAAGCGAAGTGCAATTTTTACTATACTGGTATAGCAATTTTTGATAAATGTATAGTAATATAAACAAATTTTTCCATCCCGGCGATAACTGCGCAGTATATTCAGTATACAAAACATCTAGAGAGATGAAATAACAGCCAAACGCGATAGAATTTCGGTCAATATAGCATTGGCACGGTGAAAAAAAGCCAACCCAGAGAGGAACAAAATTGATGCGAATCATTGAAAAGTTGCCGGCGGCTTGTCCGAATCATTGTGTGCCATACGCGATGTTCCTCTCTCCCAGCTCTCGATAGATCAATCCCACTTTTCACTCCGGTCGCTCTCGGCCTTTTTCGCGTGGCGATTTCCGCCCCCCATTGTTTTCAACTACCCTCTCTATACCCCGGCGCTGGCGCGCGAACGTCAATTTCGTCCTGCCTATATATAGATACGTATACGTGACTCGCGCGCATTGTTCCGGCTCACTTGATGTTTTTTCAGTTTTCCCGTGCCTGGCGCGTAGGATCGCGCGTTGTATAATATCGACTTTCATTAGCGCAAATCAGTGATTTTCAAAGCGACGAGGGAGAGCTATCACTCCTTTCAATAACTCGCGCCTTCGCGTTTTGATGCGCGAGCGCGTATCGATATCGGCTGCTCCCACCCTCTCTCTCTCTCTCTCGCATTGTTTGCGATTCATTATTCGTTAAATCACGCGTCGTTCTTTAATTTCCCTTTGTGTCCGATTCGATGCGCGTCGAGAGCCGGTTTATGTGTGTGCAGCATTATGATGCTTGAACTCTTTTCACGTACATATATAGCGTCGCAAAAGTGGGGTTTGTTTTGCGACGTGCCGCGAATGGAATTTCGATTTTATTATACTCGCACTCGCGCCGCTTTGTCGGCTGAGCTTTTTTAATTTTCCGGTTTACTCTGGAACTTTGCCCGAATATCGATCTTTTGCAGCTCGCGCGGCTCATTAATTCGATGCGAAAAATTTAATTCATCTCTTTCTCTCTCTATCTCAAAGGACCGAGCGAGCGAAATCCCAAATAAACTGCGAACGTGATTAAGCTTAAAAAAATATTATCCCAGCTGAGCACGGAGCGGGCTTCGCTTTTAAATTTTCATCCTTATTCTAGCCGTCGTCGCCATCGTACACACGCACCTAATTTCAAAGTCTAACCGGCTGCTGCTGCTGCCGCTGCTCCCACACCCCGCGCGCGGAAAAAGCTCTCGGGAAAAAAGCTCGGCTGACTTTGTCGTCGCCGCTGTGATGCATATTAAGCAAAACCCGTGTGTGTGTGTGTGGGCGCGTCGTGTGAAAATGCGGCACCAGAGAGTGAGCGAGAGAAAGAGAGTGCACGGAGAAAGAGAGCTTGCGCGCGCACGTATACGATGCAAGCTCGTATGTGTGTGTTTGTGTGTGTGTGTGTATAGAGGTGACGCGAAACGACGTTACATTATACGTGGATATAGCGTAGGCGCGATGCAGAAAAAAGCTCTCGAGAGCTGGGAGAAAAAAAAGAGTGCTCTACTGCTGCCGCCCGAAAAGCTTTTGCACTCGACCTCGGCTTACGAGTCGCAGCAGCAGCAGCAGCAGTGGCGGCGGCTGCTTTTTCACTGCGCGCGCGAGCTTTCCGTGCTTCTTTTTTTTTGTCTCGTTGAAGAGCGAAATGTAAGACAAAACGAGGAGAGGAAGCTTTTGAGCCCGGATATGTAGTACGAAGTGAGCGAGCGCGTGTGTGTAGATGCAGCGACCTCTCCTCGGCGAATATGCAGATTGAATTGTTGAAAAATTCTCTGCGCAGCCGAGGGATCGGGAATTTTACGTTTTTTTTTTGCCCTGTGGCTTTTTATTTTTCCGAGGGCGGTGCTTTGAAAAATTAATTTCACCCGGACTGCGCACATTATGCGAATTCTCGCTGAAAGGAGTGTACGAGAGGGACTGTAATTTAATAATCTTTTTTTCGGGGTTATACGGTGAGAATGTTTGAAATATACACGGATTCGTTTTGGAAGGGGATTTGAAAAGGACTGAATTGGAATGGGAGAGTGATTAAGTAATTAATAAGAGTCTAAATATGTTTTGCGAGATAATGGTTGAGGGAGGAATGAGTTACGGTTTTGAGTTGGATCGCCTAATCTATTTATTTAATGATTTAATTTAGGATTTTTTTTTAGAACACGGTCTATGGGCAACATTATTTTGAAATTTGCAAATGAGGGTGATTACAGAGCTGA
Source organism: Nasonia vitripennis (assembly GCF_009193385.2). Lineage (NCBI taxonomy): Eukaryota > Metazoa > Arthropoda > Insecta > Hymenoptera > Pteromalidae > Nasonia > Nasonia vitripennis. The sequence continues at coordinate 23,942,683 of NC_045758.1, forward strand.
TATTAGTCGAGGATTGAAAATTCATATGAAAATCGCATCAATAATCGTAAACATGCGGCATGCGAAATTAATCTCTCACTCTCGCATCATTTATGAATTCGAAAGCTGAAGTTATACTGCAGTATTATAATCAGTGTTTCTCGATCTGTATACTAAAATCTCAAATGTTAAAAGCGACGCTTATCTATACCGAAGCATATAATTAATCAGAGATCGATCGTTTATCATCTTTTATACTGAAAATTTAATACGGATTATACAGTATATACCTATATTGTTAATTGGATTAGGCGACTGGGTTTATAAATTCTCGCAATACATAATTACTGTACACACATTTCTGTTACAAGAAACCAAAATTCCCCCCCCCCCCCTACGAAAATAGCCGTACAACAAGAAAACAACTAGCGAAGAAGTATACGCCGCAGGTCTAAAGAACTCTCAATTACGCGCGCAGCGAACATCCTAATTAACCGAAAAGCCCGGGTAAATCTTGGCTAAGCGCGCGTCGATATTGCGCAGCCGCGAGAGAGAGAGAGAGAGAGAGAGAGAGAGAGAGAGAGAGAGAGAGAGAGAGAGAGAGAGAGAGAGAGAGAGAGAAAGCTGCAGCGACGGGGAAAATCATTAATTCCCGGCTACTGAACCTCCCCCCGCAGTACATATACACACGTATACACACCTTGGCGGTGAAAACCGCGACGAAAGCCGCGCTCTCGCTCTCTTCCCCTCGTTATACACATGCTATATGCCAGCGGATCTCTTTTTACAGCCGCGCGCTTGCGCGGAATACTCCTCCGCGATTTCGAGAGAAGCCGCAACCGCACCCAAGCGGCAGGAGAAAAGAGTCGAGCTGCTGCTGCACATATTGCTCGAGTATAGCGCGCATTCGCCGAGTGCAAACAGAGTTGGGATGTTATTTTTGGTAATATCGCCGGCGGTATATTGGCTCTGCATATAATACACTCGCTGTATAAGTTTTTTTCCGTCAAAACTATAATATCACCGTCGATCATCCACTAGCTCCCATGCACATATAACAGTTATACACCTCCCACGCATTTACATCAATTGAAATCTCTCTCGTATTCGGGCGCACAATGCATCGGCGAATATCATCATCATCGTCGTCATCATCATCATCACCATCGCTCGCTCTTGTACGCGCGCAATAATAATTCCGTCCAATACAATAATGTGCATAAATATATATTCGAAAATACGGCGGTGCCGGGCGCAACACGAATAATTAACGCAAATTCAGCGAGCCGCTTTACAAATAGGTAGATACGCGGCCGCCGCTGCCATTTATTCTCTCATAAAGTTCCGCGCGCACACACACAGCGTAAATATATATTCACTTACAGAGCCTCGACACACGCTCATTTTCCGACAAGCGCGCGGAGCAGTGTATCCACACGCACACGCACACAGAGGGAAAAGGTGGCGAAGCTCGTCCTCGTCCCAGTCTAGCACAAGCCAAGAGAGAGAGAGAGAGAGAGAGAGAGAGAGAGAGAGAGAGAGAGAGAGAGAGAGAGAGAGAGAGAGAGCGAGTATACTTCCTCGGCGAAATAGCTCGCGGGCCTGTTCGTAACCACCCATAACCGCCCCTTACGTCGGCCGAAGGTTCTACTTGATTGCCAAGGCATCTTAACCCCGACGGCACTACCACAGTGACGCGGCGCACGTATAAGTGTTCGAGCGCAAGCAGTCCGCGCGGACTCGGAAAGAAGCCGCGTCGAAAAAGCCGGGGACCTATGAAATCGCCGGGCTCGGTGCGCTCGACCAACGGAAAAATCCGGGCTACGCCTACGCTCGCCCGTGGGCGTCTACTTGCAGCGAAAAACTCCAATGCCTCGACTTTCTCGGCTTTTTCCGTCCAATCCCGAGCGCACTGCTCGAGCGACGCGCGCTCGTTCAGTCCGCGCGGACTCTCTCTGCTTCCACTGCAGCCTGACCTGTATTGCGCACTCTATACCTATAGCTGCCTCTCTCTCTCTTGTGCGCGGGGAATAGCGAGCGCAGCGCGCAGGGACAAGAGCGAGGAACACAATTTTTTCGGACGAGGAAGGAGGCTGCAGAAGGTTTTCGCGACTCGGAAACCGGCTGCAGCGGGGAAACTGGGCGGCGGCGGCGGACCCGGAGCCAATTAATACCAAGCCGAGAGAGAGAGAGAGAGAGAGAGAGAGGCTATACGCTTTCGTTGCTTTACGAGCGGCTCTTCGCCTCTACACTCCCCGAGCGCTCGGCTATGAGAGTATAGAGAGAGAGAGAGAGAGATGGAAAAAGTGCAGCGGCAAAGGGAAGCCGAGTCTTTTGTTCGCTCGCTTTTTTTCAGAAATCCGCCGCCGCTGAGGCGTTAATTTTGCCGCCGCCTGCTGCTGCTGCAGTGCGAGGGGGGAGGTGTGCCGGGGACTCCGCTGCTCGGGGAAGATTAGTCGAGAGAGAGAGAGAGAGAGAGAGAGAGAGAACATTTTTTTCGACTCGAATTTTGACGATCGATCGAGACTTTTTCTCTCTCGCATAGGTATTATAAATACCGGAGAAGATGGAAAAGCCAGTAGGGGAGAGGCGCTTTTGTTCAAGCGAAATGTAAACAAAAAGAGTATGGACTACACTGCAAGCGCGGAGAGACAGCTGCGTAAGCGTAAGCCAAGTGGCCATAAGTGAGCAAGCAGAACGCGAAGAGAGAGAGAGAGAGAGAGAGAGAGAGAAAGAGAGAGAGAGAAGCACGAGAATGGCAGGAAAAAATGAGCAAAGAACGCGGGGACGAAGACGAGAGAGAGAGAGAGAGAGAGAGAGAGAGAGAGAGACGATATTTAGAGCCGGAGAGAAATAAAGTGGTCGGTAATTGTTGCAGCTCGCGCACAGCCGGAGAATACTTACGCAGCGGGAGTCGTTGCCTACAAGATCGGCCGTGTAAAGCACTGCCGAGCGAGGAATAAAACGTATACGCGCATACGAAAGCGAGGGAAGAGGAGCTGGCAATACGGCGATTAAAGTTTCGGCGCGCGGGCGTGAACTCGCCGCGATTTATCGGGGGATCGCGCGGGAACGACGCCTAATAAGCCGTGTTGGCGATTTTTCGGAAGCAGATGCACGCGAACTTTCGTTATATCACTATATCGGTATGTAATTAATCAACGATCCATTTTTTTCCCAACGACGATCGTAGATTATTATATTCCCGAAAGCTCGGGGAAGCGCGAAATCGCTCTAAACGCAATAATGGGGGAAAGCTTAAGCGGATTCCGGCTGGAATCTTGGAAAACAGGGGAATGCAGCCAGCGCTCTCGAGACTCCGCTCCCCCCGAGAGAAAAGAGAGAAAAAAGGCGCAGCGCGTTATACAGCTGTGTATAAGAGAGCTAAGGAAATGAGTTCCGTCGGCGGACTTCTTATCCTCTGGATCTTCTCTTTCTTTCCTGCAGCTCTCATTGTCTCGCCCTCGCTCTTATATATACACAGCTATACGCGCGGTACACCGTTCTCGCTTTAATTTCGCCGTCGCGGACTTTGTTGTTTTTTCTCCTCTCTCTATATACTTCTCCGGACCCGCGACGAGGTTTCATTTCGACAACTCTTTTCCGCCGCGTGATAAAAGTCGCCCGAACCGCGACGATAATTACTACGCGCCGAGCGAATTTCGGAAAACGCCGCAGCTGCGCTACTGTTTTTACAATGTTTTATTCCCGCTCGATAATTTTCGACGCGCGCGTTGCACAATGATGAACTTTCTCCGTTTACAATGCGAATATACGTATATATACATACAGGCGCGATAAAATTATGGATGCGAAAAGTTCGCGCGCGAGAGAGAAAAAATTATTGCGCTCTCGCCGCGGCGCCGTTGAATTATTCCGTCGTAAAAAAAGCGCGCGCGCTCGAGTTGCCCGCGTTTTTTTAGTGCGCTCTTTCCCGCGTAAAATGTTTCGGCGTTATTACGGTCATTTTTTTACAAATTTATTATATACCCGCCGCTCTCTATATATCATTATATGGTTTATGCATCCGCCTTTTTCCGTTAACGGCGCGCACGAAATTTATTTTTAACACGACGGCAAACTCGCGGCTTGTTTATCGCGCGCGCGAAGGACGTCGTTTGATCTTTGATAGTAGATCGATCTTACGAAGATTGTACGATAAAGTCCGCTGCGTGTCAAGTTGTCCTGATGATCAACGCTGCGATGCAGATTGCGAGCCTTATAAAGCGTATACAATGTGTTGGTATAATAATCCGTGAATTTTCGAAACTCGCGGAAACATTGTGTGTAAACTTTATGATTATTATACAGCCACATTGATAGTAATTAGCTTCGAACGATGATTAAATTATTCAATGCACTCGCACGGCGGATTCGTCGTAAATAATCAGCGCCTTTCTCTTTATACGCGCAATTATTATACATAACGCGCAAGCTGCAGAACGAATGAATATTCAAAATTATAAGTGGATTCCCATACGCTGCATTTGTTTTTGAACCTATAATCGCATGCAAAAGCCCGCGACTCCGCGCGTATTCATACACGACAATAAAAAGAAACCTTATTACTATACCCGCGAGCGCGGGCCGCGTGCAGTGAATAATTAAACGGTAAAAGAGCTGCTCGTAAAATAAAATGCACGTGCGCTGGAATTCGCATTCTACATACTGCGCGCGAAATTCTCGCTCTTTCTTTTCGCCGCTTTGAAATGCGCACTTTGAACGTGTTTACGAATTCCACGAAGCTGCGCAGGGATATGCTCTACTTGAAAATCCAATATCATATACGAGGATCGAAAGATGAGGCAGCGGCGGCAGATTTCAATCGCGGTGCTGCCCTCCGTCGATAGACTGCTGCACCAACGCCAGAGGGATTACGACACTGCTGCTCGAGCAGCGCAGTTAGCGTACATACCGTCGGTGACATTGTATTCGATTTATATAAAGCGCTCTCTCGCGCCATTGCACTTGCGACTATCACTATGCCTCGTGTGCGCGGCGCGCCACTTTGCAACTGCGGCGGCCTCAATTCTCACCAATTGCGCGTTTCTATTTAGAAATTGCGCGCAAGCGAGCGAGTGCCGGGGGAGGACACGCGGCGAGTGTTGCGCCTCTCTGGCGTGCCTGTAATTTCTAAGAATGCTCCTGAATTGCCACTCATTGCCGCTAATGACCATACATGACGTGTGCAAGCGCAGCTATATGTACGCGGCGAATGAATGTCTCGCGAATAGCGCACGTACGTTGCCGTTTGCGGGCGAGTGAAATTTGAGATTTTTTTTATTTGGAAGCTGTGTTGAATGAAGATTGTGTGTTTTAGTTTTTAATAAGTATGTATAGCAATAGAGCTCAAGTTCATGATACAGTTTAGGTTGCCAAAATTTCCTTTATGCAGGAAAGTAAATGGTTTCGACATATTTTCAATTGCTCGTGACTTTTTTCAGAAGCATATCCATTTAAAAACTCCAAAACATATATTATTTAAACTAAAAATCTGTAGAGCAGAAGTAAGGAGAGGGGGGATAAAAATGGGGTGTACCTGGAAACCTATAAGCGCGTCTGCATGACTAAGTAAGAGCTATCTCTAGCAACATCTATAAGTGACCTTTTCCAATAACGTCTATTCTTTGTCCGAGCCCTACTTTACTCACCTTTTACAGTATTTCCAGCATTATACTCACATCATTTTAACAGCACAGCCGTCGCCAGTTACCGATTTACACAAACTTTCAGAAATGTTTCTGCAATTTTTCCAATTTACTATAACCAATTACGATTATTACGACTATTTATTACCGACACCATCTACGCCATAAGCAAACTTATTTTCAACCTCTCATTGAATTTCAAACGAGGATATAATATTATGTTTGATTTAAATTTTCGAGTCCTCGAAAAATGAATTCTTTATAATCAATTGGAAAGTTTTAATACTTGGATTTTACTTACAATAAAATTATGTTACAATAAAAATCTATCAAAAATCATTAATGGCTCTACGATTAAAAAAAAAAATATATGTGCAATCACAGTTCAGTTACATCGAAAAAAGATTTGATAGGCTCTAATAGGAACTAGAATCATTGAAATTTGCATCATCGGTGACAAGAAAAATTGTCATGTACATAGTTAGTGCTGTATGGAGTATATAGTTAAGAGTTCAATTAATTAACGATTATTTTGAGTGCAAAAGTACTAGGGTATCATGCTGCGATTCAATTAGTTTTTATCAAATCAAATTATTAATATTAATATGATATGATAATAGAAACCTCCTTTAAATCTTAAAAATAAAGAAGTTGTACGCAAAACAAGATATATATTTTCAATCTTTTAAAGTATCCTACTCTAAAAAAGAGAGGAATCATCATTCTATTCGTTCTCTGATTGGTCGTCGATTGGCCAATAAGATTACGAGATAGATGGCGGGACGTGCGCGATAGTTTGTTTTTAACCTATAAAAATGTTCAATATAAAGCAGAGCGCGCATTGATCTTGCTAGTACGTTAAAAATGCTAATTGTTCAATTGAAATTTAATAAACAATTATATTATTTTTAATACGTCGAATTTTTTTCAATCATTTTGTGTAAGGTATATGCTAGTGCAAAAAACAAACTCTACATAAATATTGTTATAACATTATTTTACGTTCTAGTATCAAATAATATAAACCAAGAATTTGAAAATTAAAAATGACAATTAATCACTTAATAAAAGTGAGTCAGTGTAATATTCGATTAAAATATTATTAAGCGCGTGAGCACATGTTGTTTGTTAACACACGTTCGGCATTAAAAAAAACTTTTTGGTAGTTGATCATACTGAAAAACTGGTTTTTATTTCAAGTGTTATTAAATGATAACCATGGTGAAAATAATATAATGTATAATATAAAGGTTTTTGCAAACTCATTTCCATATAATCCTTAGGTAATCAAAGAATCGGCAAATCCTTCAAAGTACAAACTATCACCTTTAGTTTATCTTTATAAGCAGCGAACATACGCGTACATTAGATTATGTTAACTGTTCACGACATATTTTTGTCATACTTTCTATTCAATAGTAATTACTGCTCACGTAATATGCAGCATTAGCTCGAAACGAGTTATTTAACACTTTGCTATAATCATTGTTATTACCATATTTATATTTATTAATATTATTAAGGATGTTTTAAATTAACCGCGATGAAGCACAAATACTTGCGCCAGTTATCTTTTTTCTTGTATAATTCTATCATAACATTGGAGACGTGATGACACATAAGGACAACGAAATGCCACAATTCCGCTTTCTTTCATCCGTCAATTTATATCTTTGATTGAAGCTTCTTCGTGTCCTGTGTACAAATACATACTACAGCGGGAAAAAGAAAGAAGTTAACGCAATGAATACACGTAAAATAAAAATAAATTAATTGTATAATTAATGAAATTCAAAATCATTGCAACAGTATTAGATGCGATAAAAGATATGGTGATCTGACTGCTGACACATCGAAAAAAAGTATTGCGCAACTTGTACCGCACACAACTATACAAAGTATGCAGGTATCGGAAGCACTCTAAAAAAATGTTATAAAACCGTAATAAAATTATTACAAAATGTTTATTTTACGAAGTTTTTTTAGAATGCTACGATTTTCTTAATAATTGGATATGATAAAATATAAATCTTGGTGTAATGTTGCTTTCTAATACAAAGTAGTTTCTTTCTTACTGTTCGTTACATTTTATGTTTGAAAATTGTCGCAGATATTTTGTAGTAGATTTTGCATACATCACTTCTCACTGAGGAAAATATATTTTTTATATCAAAAAGAAAAAATAATCGTATGGTAGTAGATAAAAACTACTTTGCAGCCCATCGTACGCAACATTGTTTATCTCAGCTTCTTTCTCTTGTTTGTTAAAAATTCCCGCATTCATAGACAGCACGTTACACTCTTCTCCACGCACACTAACTCTGGATTCTACGAGGCGAGCGCTTGCTTTCATCGGTTCGCTCGACCCGACTAATCCCAAAAGTGCACTCAGAGAATTGCTAAAAAACTAACGACGAGCACGAGAAAACAGAAACAAAGGGCAGCGAGAGCAGCCCGCCTGTCATCCACCAGAGAAAGTAGTAGCGGCGGCGATGGTAAAGAGTCTCTCGTTTTAATGAGCCCCGAGCCCTACTTGCTCGATTTGTTTGCCGTCGTGGCAGACGTATTGGCCTTCTGTTCTTTATTCTGGTCGGCAAACAGTCTGCTGGCGTTGGGAAACCTCGCCGAGTTGGGAAAGTCGGGCGTCCTGAGTCTTCCGGGGTGTAAACAGTCCTTGATCGCCTGGCCGAAAGCATTTCTGACTGCAGGCGTTGCGGCCACCGCGTGAGCTGCTCCTTCAGCTTCCTCTAGCTGCGTGTGACCAATACCCTCGCGAACCAATCGTTCGACGGATGCGGTAATCGCTGTGGAGTTTGCTGTTGGGCTCACCAGGAGCTGTGGCTTTTGCTGCTCAATCAGCTTACGCCGCTTGCTAGGCAGGCCACTGAGGTAAGCATCGCTGAAAGGGATAGGTCCACCTTGTTGGGCTTGTAGCTGAGTCTGTCGACGTTGAATCACCGAGTCGCGAGCTATTATCGGCACCCATTCCTGTAGATTTATAAGAAGAAAAGGTTTTAGACCCTTTAAAGGATTTTTTAGAAGATAAGAGTACTTTAGTATCGGTAGATAATGTGCTTTTGTTTATTTATGTTTGTTTAAAATAGGCTTAGATCGCAGTGTACGCTATAAAGTAAGGGTTAAAACAAGTGCGCTTAATATCGTTGCTTTTAGTAACTAAGATTTTAATTTTGCATCTGTAAAATAAACTTAAACATTGCTTGAACAAATAGAATGATGTGTATTAGATAACAATGACTATAAACGAAATAAATTTAAGTTAATTCTCACACATGCTATAAATTTAAAGTAAACACAAGTTTTGATATGAACAGCACGCAATGTAAAAAACTTATATTACTTGCAATGTAATAATAATTAAAAACTACCTTGTTCAAGAAAAAAACCGTATATTTAATTTTGCTGAAAAAGCTGTGAAGAGTCTATATTTGTTATATTGATATCTTTCTTTAGTTTTTAATGTAGTTTTTTCATACTGAAAGAATCCCGTGTTATGCACATTTTCATTTTTGATGGAAGCTTTTATTATGAGTGTGGATGAACTCTCTCTCTCTCTACATCACTGAAATTATTTATATGCTTATAGCAATGAACTAATAGTACATTACGATACGTGTGACTTAAATGGTTCTCGCTACGCTCGGGTGCTAACTGCGCCGTGTAAAACTGAACCATTTAAGTCAAGAGTATCGTATAAAATTTTATAGCACAGATTGCTAAAGTCCGTAAGTCTCGCCTATTCGTGACTTAACAGCGGATTTTAGCCACACTGTGCTATAAATGAATGTAATACTCATCATTTGTTGCTGAAAATATTCACTAAAAAGCAAAGTGATTACTAGTGAATATTACTCTAAAATATTTTAAACCAACCTCGATTTATTGTGTCTGCATTTGTATCGTCTCACAAATTTAATTTTGCAATCTACGTAAGAGGAACTAGATCCTTATATTATTTCAAACAAACAAATCATTCAACTTCCCAGAAGTAAATGTTATTATTAGGCCCAAAATGGTGAAAAGTATGCACTCATTTAGAAAATTAAAAAAAAAACTTTTCCAGACTTACAGGAAGTTAAATCATTAAAAAACGGCTAAACATTGTAATTTAAATAGCTAAAATGTCTTGTACTGCTTCCTTTGTATTATTACTTACAGGAGGTAAATGCTCTGCTCCTGGGAACGTTTCTGGAATCTCTTCTCCGTTCAAATCCATTGGATCATCCAGCTTTTTGTCAGACAGTGAATCAGTTTCCATAGCCTGTTTAGCAAGTAAGAAAAGCTTTTCGAAATTTTCACATTATTATGTCATCTGAATTTTTCTTTAACCAAGAAAGGCTTAAGCATGATACAAACGAAGTTAAACATTCTCTTTTTTTACTTTAACATTTATTATTATTAAAAAAAAAATGAACGCGCTTAATTTAAAATGTCCGTATATTATGATGCTTAGTATACATTTCTCAGTACTCAGAAAAATAGAATGACTATTATAAAAAATAAGTAAAATGTACGGCATTGCTTTGTTATAAAGCCGTGAGTTACATTGCAAACTGATGATTAGATAAAAAATCTCACCTCCGGTTTGAGTTCTAATTTATCTTTTTTTTTAATTTCTTTCTTTAGCGATTGCTGTTGCTCTGATTGTAGGGGTAGTGCTTGAGCTTGTGCTTGATCCTCTGGTTGAATCTCGGTCTTCACCCGTGGCTTACTCGGAATCGGCTCTGATGATTCAGCTGGTGGCGCGGACGGCTGATTTTTATACACCAGTAGGGATGCGATTTCCGACTGTGTCATTTGCGTCGTTCTCGTTGCAAAAGCACGTATTCTCGTGCTAAGAATTCCAAGAACAGTTTGTTGTAAAAGTGGGTGTTCACCTATAAATTGACTCTAAACAAATAATTTATTAATTTAAGAAACAAAAATTATTTTCATGATAAGGCATAGTCTAAATTAATAAACATACTACAAAGCGAGAAATAATGGTGTCAAGTGAAATGTTTCTTCTTTCAAGTATGTGCCGCAAAACTGCACTGGATTGATCTTCCAACTTTCTTGCTAATGTAACGGTTTCTTGGGCAAAAGTTGCGTTGTCGAAGTCTAAAAAGTATATTTCAGTATCAAACAAGGTTATTTCGCAAATATATGACATGAATTAATTTTTTTAGACTATAACAATAGTGATATTTACCATTGTTAAATAAAAGTTTTAAAAATTCAGAAGAAAATGTTCGCAACAAAGCTTCAACTGTTGCTGGTATGTCGATTTGTCTGCTAGCTGTTTCTATTTCAGGTACAAAGAGAGCTTGAAGGTACGGCCGACTAAGGGTTACGATTTCTTCAAGAACGCGGTCCTGAAGAGTAGTAGTTTGTAGTGCATCGGGGAAGGAATGTTCTAGAAATTCTTGAAGACGCCGTCTTAGATTGACCAGAGGTCCAGACTGACCTAGGCCGAGTTGCATCAGGCCTCCGAACGTTACGTTTCTTAACTGTAAATCAAAGTAATTATGTAAATTATTTAAAATACTATTTTATGCAATAACGTTAAATGATTACCATAAATAGCCATAGGGCGATCAAAAAATTTTCTTCTGTTATTTCCTCAATACGTGGATTAAACGACCTTAATATTTCTACTAACGGTACCTCACTAGTATTAGGCCTATAAAGAAACAACGATCAATTTTATACGATATTATTATATTTATAAACTTAAAGCTAACACGTTTGGAAAGAATTTTTTTTACTTACATATTTCCAATTAACGAAATATGTAAATCTCCACCAACTATATTTATATCTATACCTATACAAGAAAATATATTTGTTAATTAACACATAGATGGATGCAAAAATATTTGATTTTTTCGCCTTACCATTTCCTAAGGTCTGACCATCATTTTCAAGATCACGCATATTGACTGTTTGTGGTACGGTTCTCGCTGAGGTAGATGAGCGCGATGCTGTAAAGTTTAACACATAAAATATTTATTCTTGATTTATTTAATAAAATAAATTTTAAATGAACCTGAATGCTTAACGAAACTTTACCAGATTGCGATCGACTACGGCTCTCCGAAGTCGTTGATTGATTAGCCTGATTCGATTGGAAAGTAGAAGTAGAGTTAGCCGTAGCCGGTGGTGCTCTGCGGATGTGGTGCGAATGGCATGGCAGAATCGGATCGAAATCCATGTTCTGTGTCATTCCCATACCCATGCCCAGCGGATGCGTGTGCGGATGTAGTACGTGTGGTCGCGCTGTACTGCGTGTCTGAGTAGACGTAGTTGGGTGCGTGCCGATGTTACTTCTAAATTATAAACAATTATTTTAGATCGGTTTGAATTTTCTTTAATCTGGTTTCCAGAATAGTAGACATAAAATGATTTACCTAGCTTGTGTACTTTGTCCAGAATTCGGTGTGCCAAAATCAATCTGTTGTCCTACGATTGTCACAAACGGAATATTCGATGGCATGTTCATCGATGATCCGCTTGATGTTTCCATCTGTGAGTGTCGTTCACTTAAAACACTTTGCAACGCGTCGCGAATCAACGCAAAGGGTGGAGACATCGAGTACAAACCTCCAGATGCACCCACTAAACAGAAAGAAGCATAGATTACAATATCATTGAGGACAAAATCAGATTTAGGTACCACCAATTTAATAGTGATTAAAATGTACCATTCCCATAATTGTTACTATTATTATTATCATCATCATCATTATTATTATTATTATTATTATTATTATTATTATTATTAGTATTATTAGTATTACTTTGACCCTGTTCATTGTCTGTACTGTCCGCCGCATTTGGAGAGCTTAAGTCCATTGCACTTTGAGGACTTAACTCCATGGTCAACTCTACATTGCTTGGCAGGTTTAGCAGAGTACCTTGGTATTAAAATTTATTATTATTTTAATTCCCAATAAAAGGTATTCATTGCAAAACAGACATTTGTTTCTACTTAAAAAAATAAAAAAATAATTGGTGTAGATCATGTCTGTTTACTGTGACAAGTGACAATTTGAATACCTAGTAAAGATGATTGATTTTGATGACCATTTGCAGTTTGCGTCATTGATCGATTGTTTGCATTACTAGATCGACTAGTTTGATCTGATGCTGCCGAAGTAGGAGATGATGGTCGAGTGGCTTCATTTCCATCATCTGTGGTGTTATTGTTGTTAGTCGCATTTGGTGCCGACAGATTGACGCGCGACTAAATTAAAAAAATATATCTTTTAGTCCCGGTAAAAATGAATAAATTTTTCTTAAAATTAAATTAAAATATTGATCAATATACTGCAATGTTTATCTTTGGCGCGACACTTACCTCAACTTGAATAGGTATTCCAGCTTGTAAAATAGCAGAATGCTGTATTATAATTGGGCGGCAACGCAAATTTCGCGGAGGTTGTTGACCCATATCTACGATTATATCACTCAATGCATGACAAGCGTGTGATAAATAATGCAAACACTCGCTCACGCCGTCTACTATCCTCTGATTTTCTGCAACTCCTTCAGGCCCACTCTTAAAAAAAGAAAATACGACTCATTAGTTATACATTAAAATATCTCGTCTACTGAATAATACAAATTTCGCTTCGTTTTTTACTTACTCCCGGCGTAAGAGAAGGATCGGCCAACATTAATACACGATAGCGTTCAATGTACGGCCTAAGTCGATCTTGGGTATTGACTAATCTTTCTAATAATTCAGCCATTTGGGGTGGGCGAGGAACTCTATGAATATAACATTCAGATCAGATTTTATTCATCATACAACTAATACTATATTACGTATACGCATCTTTACTTACTGAGGAGTTGATCGTCTGCTTGCGTTTTGATTATCATTATTGTTGCTTGTTGAAGCATCAGCCCTTTGCGATCCTAATCTTTCTGCTTCTGGCCGTTGAGTCTCTGGTCTTGCAGACTCTGATCTTCCTGGTTCTGCCTTTTCTTTTTCTGACTTACTGGTTTCCGAAGTTTTTGGTTCTGATGTTTGTGGTTCCGATCTTTGTGGCTCTGATGCTTCAGACTCCATTGGTTGAGCTGAAGCCTGAGCAGTCTGCTCCATTTGACTTGGGTCAATTACATTCACTGAACCTGCCACGTTTCCTCCATTTTCACCATTATCTGTTGGATCATAATTTAAAATGAGTGAATTTTATACATTTTGTATGCATAGTGCAGATATTTAAAGAATATACAGCACAACATTCACACCCATTCACTCTACTATTGTGACTGAAAATAAGTCAAAATCATATTTGATTTTTGTGGTAAGTCTGTTTTCTTTTACACATGGATTTTTTAAAATTATTTTAGAATAAATGATATGCATACCACGCGACAATCTAATATTGATGAGAGCTGCTGCAGAAAAAGCAGCAGCTATTTCCGAGGCTGCTTGTACCATTCTGTTCCTGGTATTGTTTATATTACCATTTACATTACTGAAAATATAATTTCTTTTAAAATAAATACAAAAACAAGTATTAGAAAATAAATTCGATTTTGGGCCAAATTAGAGGCTGAACCTTTAAAAATAATTTTTGCTGATTCGCAATTTAAAAGTTAAGCTTCTAGACACCAAAACGATTATTTTCATTCATTCTTGTTGCTATTCTATTTTTATTATTCTGAAGTGAACCTGTCTTGATCTGTTTCTTCTGGTGCTGAAGTCGGAGGTCCTGATTCTGAAGCATTGCTTTCTGTAGGGCTAGAATGGAGAGGCACAGATGGATCATCTAAACGATCCATTAACTGTATAGTTCTGTTCAGCATACGCCTTGCAGAAACCAACCGACTGTTGGATAGAGTGTTGCTTAGCTGAGGTGTTGGTAACCCTTAAAAAGTGTAGTTAGAATTTTAGATTATTGTTAAGAAGTTTTGACCAATAAAATAATTCTTGTGTATTCTTAAAAATACACGAGTATAACATTGACTTACCAGGACCTTCAACAACTTCTGTAGGTAACATTGCACTCAAGTACATTGCATTTGGGTGAACATGGCTTCTATATATCCTGCCTACCGGTACGCTGTTATTTTGTCTTTGGCCATCGTTATTACTGCTGCGTGATTCAGGTTGTGGTGGAGCTCGTTGCACCAAATGTATAACCTTTCCATTGATATCTGTTAGATAATTCAATGATATATTACAATAAAGATGAATATGACAGGAAAATTTTTCTATTCACAAGATATTTCTTTAAAATATAACAAAGTATAACCTATTTATACAAAATAATAATGTCTCGTAGATTCTTAGCTCCTCATTAAGATAACAGATAATTTTATTTTACTTTTTTGCAAATCATTGGTTCATAGAATAAGTTTAAAAAAAGATTTACATGAAAATGGTTGAATCTGTAAGATCTAACCTAAAACTTTTAGTACAAAGTATTTATGTATTTAAATACTGCGAATATTCTCAATAAAATTATAATATTACTGTAAATATATTATGCATATATACACATGTTACTATTTGTAGACATACAGATTGCAATGAGATTGCATCACATATGTAAAAATGTTGTAAACTCAAGTAAAGACGACATGTAATGGATGACAAATTTCCAAATTCTAATGATGCACAATAAATGCAAAACAATACTGAATGTCAGCAGCAAATAATAAATAAAATCTTAATGAAAATGTATAATGGCCAAACATACTACCGTAATCATTGAGTTTTTTATCATCCTGCAAGACTCTGCCATAGTAGATCAATCTCTGTGATTCCGCAGCTACAGCAACCGTTTCTGCGATGTGATCCTTGAAGCCACGTACAGTGATCTATACGCAAAGCAAAGCAACATAGTATATCATTCGTAACACAAATTGAGGATCACCTGACCGAGTTGTAAAACCTCATCAGAAAATCCAAATTCAGTATAATACAATTAACCAAGTGAATCTTTCATTTCAATTCAAAATCGAGTAGCTGAACGGTCGTGCAACTTACATCGTCGTCAACGGTGAAGTTGTGATTCTGCGAATCCAAGGTCTTCACTGTTATTTCAAGCATTTTTGCGACGTAGTGGAGTAGCCTATCTGGCCCGCCTCAGAACAAGATAGAAATCTGCAAATTCAAGAGTTGGCTTCGATAGAGATTTAGAGAATCCCATCCGCGACACGTACAGAGCAGCTTGACCGCTATAGATACGCGGCGTGATTCACGATATATACCTACTACTTGAAAAAAATATAACAGCGGCACTGGGCTCTCGTATACGACACTCATGCAAACACGACGATGTCCTCTACTCTCTGGGAGGAAAATCTTTCTCTTTGAGGTTAGGTCCGCTCGGCGGTGGTGCTGATGCGCGCGCGGGCGCTAGATTCTCGGAAATAGACGAACGCGTAGAAATATGCCTCTCGAAGCTCGCTCGCGGATATTGGTATAGGTATCACTCGCTAGTCGCGGCGCGCATTTTCTCGACTGCGATATGCGGAGATGATAAATGTGTGACGTCGATCTTACTTTACAACGCACGCGATATGCGGTCGAGAGAGCACTGAGCAGGATTTTATGCGCGTACGCGCGATCTCTATGGAGTACTGATATTATTTTTGGTCTTTGTATAGATCTGCTGGATTGTTATATGTCGTATAAGACTGCTGCACGATCGACTTGGTCCGCTGCTTATCTTATTTTTTCACGAAAAATTCGCGACTCGCGAAACATGCAGCGGTGTCTGTCTTCTATTCTCCTCTGCAGTCAGTGCAGTTTTTTAGGCTTAGTAGCCAGTAGCCTTCGTTGCCAGTAGGTTATAATGATGAGGCTTTACCGGCCGAGGGACAGATGGCGCAACGAGTCGTGATTTTTGAATGTTTGCTATTGCTAAAGTAATAAAAATAGCAAAGTCAACGTGGAAGATGGGACATGACAAACTAGGTTTTCTTATTTATTTATTTACGTATTAATTATGTAAAAAAAATGTAAAAAAGCAGTCGCGATACTTTAGCTTCGATACTCTTACTTGGCAAAAGCCAGTAATTATAAATATGACGTGTACTCCGTATTCAGATATATGTGCACACGTTACAGGGTAATTAAATTTTATGGATGGTAATCAATTATTTTTAGCCACTATTGGTATCTATTTGTGCGAAAAAATTTACTTCGGAGAACAACATACCGTTTCTTGTGTATTTTCGAAACATTCGCCCATTTATTTTTTTCTCGAATTATACGTATGGCGCCAAAAAATGAAAAGATCTTTGTTACCAACAGTATACAGCCATATCCATCTCCAAATATAAAACACAAATTAATCCGCAGGGAATAAACAATGGCGCTCAGTTTGAATGACTAAACGGAGATAAAGCCACAACTCGCTCTTTTCACCCGCATAACTCATCCTTTCGAAAAAAAGCGAAACTCTTATAACCGTCCTTTTTATAATTTACGAGCTTATTTTACAAACGCGTGTCGCTGCGCTGGCTCCCGTTCGAACGTACATATATGAGAAGAAAAAAGCCACAACAGATTCCTCGCGCGATAATCTCAATTCTAAAAATATCCAGCGCCGAAAATAAAAGCCTAAAGAGGGCAAAAGGCGGGAGAACAAAAAATCGCCGTCGATTCCGAGTCCGCGCTCTGCAAAAATCGTATTTATGCGCGACAAAGAAACCAGTATAATATCCTTATTTATCGCGTCATTCAGGATGAGGCGCCATCGGAGCGAATGTAGCGGTGTGTACATACATGCTTGAGAGCCAATTTCGCATGCAGGAAGTGTTAAATTCCTTGTGTGTATGTATATGCTCTCGCGGTGATCGGCTTCTTATGGCGCCTAGCTCGGCGCCTCTGCAAGAGAGGAGCTTAGGCGCGCGTTTATGACGCGGGAAAAATGTGCGAGTTGCTTTGAGCAAATCCTGCTCGTAAATATTCCGATGGGTTACGCGTTCGATGTTTTTAATCAATTTTCTATTGGGGATATATTATTATATGCGAAAGGCGAAAGGAGAAGAATGGTTTTGTTTTATGATTGCTCGAGTTTACTGCAAGACTGAAATTTGGAGCGAGGTCGATTCCCGTTTCACACAGAAATGCAAAAATCATCTGATAATTCAGATCGAGATTTTCTGAAGATTATTTTCATCACAATTATCGGGTGTATTCATATTAAAAAAAATCATCAAAATCAGAGTCAATGATTTCAATTAAATATGCAAGTCAAATCATTTATAATTTACTCAATAAAATTTTGACTGAAATTTTGACTGAAATTTTGACAGCAATAGATCAGCTTTACTTCTCATCTCTCTAAAGCACAATCTAACGACTCTCGCCAAGGCATCGGCCAGAAAAAGTCCCATTAAAATTAGCTCACTCCTAATAAGTGCAATAGGCATCAGAGCTGTATTTCTCCCCAAGCGCGAGTAAGTAAACGCGCGATGACTAATCGGGCTTTCTCAAAAGCCTAATTTGCACTCTAACCGGCCCCATGCAGACTCTCATCCCTTCAGAATCCCAAGCACGCCAAGTCGAAGAAACAGACGCACAGCTACACATCGGTACACGCACGTACGCCTCGACACCGCGAATACTGGGAGATCTAAAGGCAGACACGGAAAATGTCGCCTTTCCGGCTCATCCTATACAGAAGCAAGTAGGTATGCACGCGCGAATCGAGGGATAAAAAGAAACGCCCATCTCGATTTAGCCGCACTCGTCCGCGTCAGCAGCTGAGCCCTTTTTGCCCGCAGCGCGCGTGTGCTTGCAGTCACGTGCTCGCGCGTGAGTAATTATGTAGGTACATACCTGCGTGCACTGTTGTACTCTGCGCTGCTCTCTTTACCTCGCATAGCTGGGCCGAGTTTTTCTCGTCGCGCGAAGGAAGAGGAATAAACCGAGTGCGACGCGGAAAAAGAGATCACGCTGCCGATGCGAGCTATAAGTATAGAGAGAGAGAGAGAGAGAGAGAGAGGGAAAATGATGATGGATCAGGATCGACAAGTAGCGCGTCGCGGAGAGGCGCCGACGGTGTCTGATCGATGCTTCATCGCGCGTCGAGCTTTTTTCTTGTCTTTAGATGTTCACCCTTCGTACATCGTTATAATCGTGCGTGCAGTTGTACGCGGGGTATTTATACACTGCTAAACCGCTGTTGCGAGCTTGATCTGTAATTTAATTGACGATCCGATCTACTTATATATCGTAGACGCGATTCGCGCTCTGCAGATACAAGCTTTTTTACACGTCGTCGTCGTTTGGTCGATGATTTATAAGGTCAAAGTACGCTTTTTGCTAAACTGCATGCATTATCAAACTTCTGTACACGCATCGAAGGATTTCCGTCTCGCAGATCAGTCGCGGGACTATAACGAGTAGCCGATCGCGGAAAAGCGTCGCCGTGCCGCTTTTTCCACTCGTCGCGTAAACTCGCGCGCGTTCTCCTTTTTTTTCTTCGGCTCCTCTCCCTGTATCGTGTATACACACTGGACGTCGCGTCGTTGGCGCCAGGCCGCATTCTCGCATTCGTTAAACCGATTCCACGCGCGCGAGCTATATGTAATACGCGTATAAGCTGCGATTTATATACTATGTATGTAATGTCCCCGAGAGAGGAGAAAGAGATTCCTCGCCAAGACAAACTCGAGTCGCGTCACGGAGATCTCTTTCTCTGGCTGACGGCTCACAGGGATCCCGAATTTGTCGCGTTCTTCTAGATGTCTCTTTCGAGGGAGAGACATTGATTTGTCCTCGCGCCTGAGCTATAGGTATATACTTTGCTGCTGCTGGCTTGTTTAGTGCGCCTGAATTACATCGAGATTCATCAATGTTTGCCTTTTCAGAAGATTCGCGTATACTTAACGATAATTAGCCGCGCTCAAGGCCTGATTTCGAGGGTCGATCATACGTCTAATATGGTTGCCGCCGTCATCATTTCATTAACGGGTTGTAACTGCGCAATGAAAGGTACTATATACTATACAAACAATAATTTAGTCTAGGTGGCCAAGAACACGTAGTCTCTAAACACGATCAAGTAGGCGTTTACAATACAAGTATTTTTCTGGATCTTTATTATTGCAAATGTATCAGTTGTTATAGTTGTATGTTACGGCTATTCCCGCATTCTTACTGAGCCTTCGGACAAATCTGCATAGCCAAATAGTAGCCAAATAGTTGTTTTTTTTTAAATCTTAGTCCAGCGTATAACGGCTCCTTATCTCTTGTCGGCAAAGCACCGCGGCACGGTGAACCAGGAGGGAAAAAGTGCGCGAGACGCGACGCCTATTGAGAAGCAAGCTACATAGGCAAGCAGGAAATTAAAGAGAAACAGCAGAGTGCGTAGACAACGTCGCGACAGCGAGTCCGGCCGACGCGCGTGTATACACTGGCGACGCTGTCGACGAGGCAATAATCGTTAGAAAAGCCTATATGAAGACTTTCAGGCTTGATTTTTTTCTATATTCGAGCGATGCCATGTAGTGGTAGGTCTGCATACCTGTTACGATGCTCATTAGCCTGGTATCGGTATAATGCCCCGTGTCGACGGTTTACTCGCGGCTCATTTCGCAAAGCTGACCGGTCTGCTGAAAATTGAGTCGTTAATGCTCTCGTTTATTATATTCATTTCATTAAGTGGGCGTCCCTTATATTTTATCGCTCGTATTCTACGTTGTAAATTATAGTTTTTCAATTAAATTATATATTATATCCAGCTCGAGTTTTCCAGGACCTTTAAATGTCGATAGTATATCAATGATTATATTTAGTTTTGCATAACGATCATTTCATCGCCAACATTCGTATAGAAGCATCTTGCGCTGCAGACATTCCTGGAGCGTCTTTGTGTTATTTGTTCGTTTTTTAAACTTTCTGTTTTGAATCAGGTTGACCACCTCGAAATTCCGATTTTTTTAGGATTCTTAAATACTTTGACGTTTTTTTTAAATTCTTAGTTGAAAGCCAGTTGTGATTTCAACGCTAATTGAGAAATACTTTTGTTGCATGTCATCGTTCCATTAAACACCAAAACAATGGGCTTAGAACAATTGAATTTCGATGATAGCGCGAAGTGATGAGTCGAATGGATCGTCGAACAGATTTACTTGTTTTTATTCACACGAAGCTCGCTCATCTGAATGAAATTCAAGTATTGAGTGATCCCAGTTTACGAAGATATTGTCCAAAACGACAATGTCTTAGTTGGACCGTCCTTTGTTTATTGATCAAGGCAAACTAAGTTTTATCATCTTATTCTTTTATCTTATCCCATCAAGAGTTGTATTTATTTTGGTTAGGCTGCGTGTAGTGCTATCTTTGGAGAACATTCTGTGGTAGATAATTTCAAAGTATGTAATACAGAAATATTTCTACAAAGGTTAGTCATATACAGTAGATATTTTTTATTGGTTTGTAAACATCGATGTAATAGTTAAAATAGTTAAACACTATTCACTACTACTATTGGTGAATGAATTATTTGACTAAATTTAATTTTCATATAATATAATTTATATATATATATATATATATATATATATATATATATATATATATATAATAATAAAGCATAAAATTGTCCACATCAGTCATTGTTTTTTTTTAATCCGAAGTAAACAGAATAATTTATTTCTCGTAGGCACCATTTGACCTTAACTTTGAACTGATTTACAATCGGGATTTTCCCCATCAAGCCCATTAGCGTACGTGTTTGTATACTTAGTCATTGTACATCAGTGTATTTTCTACAGATTCTCACATACAGTCGTTCATTATGTAATATTGCGTCATTGACAGTTTCACATAAATCATCTTATAGTTACATTCAACATATATATCTGTATTAATTATTGTGCGTGGATTAAGCCACTCCAATACAAATGCGATTACCTTCGACATTATTTTGATTCTCCTGGAAGATGTCGATTTCATTAAAAACTTTTAACGTCGGAACTACCGCTGGAATATTGACGTTTAAGTGTGCCAGATATTTGCATATGCGCTTAAACGCTTTTTCCTATTGTTTCTGCTTCGTCAAAGTATACTCGTAAAGTTAGCTGATATTAAAATTGATTTTTTATTGTTCGCTAACAGCACTTTGTTCTGCGCATACGTTTGTATCGTATTTTTCACACTTTATTCTGCATTCACCGAATGTTGTAATCAACTTTTGCAGGCCATATAACAACGAATTATATTTTAAAATACTCTACGAGGATGCAGCTAAAAAATTTCGACCATAAAACCTGAATCAAGACAGGGACGCGCCCGAAGGAGCCTGTAGGAAATTCCCGTTTCCCACGATTTCGCGGATCCTCTGTAAAACATTGAAAGCAATTCTCGAGAGCGGCAGAGAGAGAGAGAGAGAGAGAGAGAGAGAGAGAGAGAGAGAGAGAGAAGCGGAAAATCAACACGTGTTCCCAGGGGAGCATCGGAAGGTCCTCCCTTCTTACCTTGGAGGAAGAAGAGGGAGAGAAGAAAGATAGGCCAGTGCCAGTCTAAGTATAGGTATACGAAGAGAAGAAAAGCCTATAGAGCAAAAGGGAGGCAGAGAGAGAGAGAGAGAGAGAGAGAGAGAGAGAGAGAGAGAGAGAGAGAAACGGCGCCGTGTTGGACTATAAGTAAGTGCCGCGCGACGGTTCGCGGCTTAATGTCGATGCCGCGTCCGTGGCGCCAAGAGGGAAAAGTGTATACGTATAGCCGTACATTATACACGATAGAGAAGCATAGCAGTAGCAGCAGCCAGCAGCAGCAGCGGCAGCGGCAACGGCCAGTTCCCGCTCTCTCGCTCTTTCTCTCTCTCTCCTTCTCTCTCTCCTATATAGCGCCGCTCCTCGGGCTCGCTCCGTACAGTTACGGTCCGATAATTCGTCCAGACGCACTGCGGACTTTAAACTCTCCCCGAAAGCACACATAGAGCTACAAGCGACGGCCTCGCCGTGCGCCACCGACGCCTCTACGCTCATTCCGATTCTCGATCTCCTTGGAGGAGCATTGCAGTTTTCGCGCTCGCCAAGCGCGGTTCAGCAGTGACGGCCAGTTCGTGAAAAGCCGAGTGCGCTTACTCGCGAGAAAAGCAGCGTTTTTCGTTTCCCGGACTTGTGCGCGGACAATCGAACAGCGTAGTTGTGCACACGCGTCCGCGCACTCCGAGAGGCTCTCGCAAACGCGTGATCCTGCCAGGATCATCGCGGATTTGCGCATTTTCAAGTGGCTCGAGCGATTAGTTCGGGGATAGAAAATATAGAGAGGAAAATGAGACACAGTGATTTGTTCGACTTGAGGGTGAATTGACGGATTGATATCGATGGACCAGGAGAGTGTTTATTCCAAGAGAGCTCGAGTTTGAAAGGAAAATTGAGAATTTTTTTGGTGTTTCTTCGAAGTGAGAGTTATTCGCGTTTTCTTTTAATCGGAGTTAGCTATTGACAGGAAACAAGACACTTGGGGATAACGTCGGAACAGAAGCCATTCAGCGCGGAGTAAAAACAACTGACTTTTCAAAAGGTATTAAAGACTATTTCTTTTCTAGCTGACCTTATACAAACGTGTAAATATAAGCTTCGAATGGAAATTCATGGTTTTTACTTGTTAACTATTTTCGGCGCTTCTGAATTTTATGCCAATCAGTTGTTTCAACTGTAATTGTGAAAATTAGCAGTTCTTAATAATTATTTCACAAAATTATGAAACATAGATAGTTAGGTTTTTTTTTTGTAGACGAGACCATGTTGTGTTGTGAATTTCCATTTAATTACAAAAATCGCTACTTTTTATTTTCTACTAATATCCCGATAATGGCGGGAGATACGCAAAATAAACAAAACAGAAGAGCAGACTTCGGATAACGCAGGGATATCATGCAATTCGCGATACGCATGTTTTCAATGTAAAAAATGCGATCACAACATTTATTTCAATTATTTTTTGTCCATCCATCGTTATGGTATTTTTTAAATTTTGCTTCTCAACCCAATAACTTTTACTTAAAGTTTTTATTGCTTCCAACCGTTGTATAGTATAAATTCTATAATGCGAACTAACATATTGGAATTGGAAGAATGTGTTTGTTGAAAATAGAATAAGAGGTAAAAAATGATATGGATGTCATTATTTTTTTTAATTTTCTTATCTAGCAGTTTAGGAGCCTAAATAAATAATGTTGAAATAAAATTATGCTTAGTTTTGGTCCTTTCAAATAAACCATTTTGTTTAAACTGGTTGGCAGTATTAAAATTTATATTTATCAGAAAAGAATAGTTTTCAAAGCAGTAGCAGATTATAACAAAAGTATATGCTAGTCATAAACAAGTATTCATATCATTTTTACTGTTCGACGAATTATACTGATGAAAAACGAATTTGAGGAGGCTTTAAACTGTCAACATTTGACGAAACTATATAATAATCATAATGTTTATCATGCTTTGAATGCAAAACGATAACAAATTAGTTTTTGCAATTAAAGATTGTTGAGATTTCTTATGAAAAACTCTTTATAAACAAAGTTGCCATACTGAATGCATGCAGCTGAAGAACTTTTTATAAGCGTATTACATATATTTATTTAAACGTACTACATTTGATTTCGATGCAAAGGTTATGCAGATTGATATATTTTTAAGATATACAAATGTGGAGATTATAAAAGATTTTTGAGAGTTTATTCCCCATCAACATTTTTGCGAATTATTTACCTATGCTGAATTGTTTTTTATAGAATGATTTTTTTAATGTTCATTGAACAATGGAAATAAATCCATCGATCGTTTATTTCATCTACTTTTTTGTAACGCATATATCAACTACATAGTAAATATTTGCAAGAAAATAGAAAATCTCGTGAGATAAATTAATCTACAGTACATAATTGTGTCCCTAAAAAATAGTAATTCCATAACACACTTTTCAGTGAGGACAGCATGAGTTTGCTAAAAATCCTAACTTCGAAACTCTGTGATTTGTTGCAGAAAGGAGTGAAATTCGTCAATAAGATGTCGGGCCTGCTGTATACTCTGCTGGGCCTGGCCGCGAGCTCATCTCTGCACTGTGCGGTGCGTCGGGAGATCAGCCCGTGCACCTGTCGCCAGGAGGACTTCGCGGCTCCGATAGTCGCGGGGCCGCCTGTAACCGCTAGCAATGGACCTGCAACTTCTGTCGCGCATGCTGTACCGCACGGGGAACGAATAGAAGTCGAATGCGAGAGAATGGAGTCTTTTCACCAAGTGGCGGAAGCCCTTAGTGGGAAGTTTACTCCTGATCAGCAGATTATACTAAGAGTCTCGCATTCGCAGCTCAGAGATATATCCAAACATGGGTTTAAAGAGTTGCGGATGTCCATCATGAGACTCGAGCTCAACTACGATGGTCTTGGGTGAGTTTTTGATATTTTTATTTTGCTCTGTCGTCGATAGAATTCGATAATGACAAAATCAATCTATTATGCAAGTTATGCATTATTAATATAAACTACATTTTTTCGAATCATAGTTTGTTGACTTTTGTGACTACGGATGATGTATATAAATATAAGTAACGGTGTTTATTGGCTTGCTAATGCTACGAGAAAGGATCGATACGAGTCAACGGACAATACGTATTAATAATAAATTAGATGCAAATATTAACATGTATTTTGATCATGGATAAATAGATTGTTGTACCTTCGGAAAATTGAGTAATGTATTGAATACGATACATGAAGTTTCCTTTATATTTCGCCAAAGAAAGCATAATTGTTGGTCATAGAAAGATGAATATAGCTATAAACCATAACTAAAAACTTCACGTATCAAAGCTTCACTTCGATGTTTTTATATAATAAACTAGAACTGCTCTGCAAGCTCATATTCTCTTCTTAACATTACGAAGTTTAGGTGATAATAACTTTAGAGATATCGGACAAGGACTTACAACTTCGGTTTTTCACGCTCTCGTATTTTTTTATAGTTTTGATAAATACATATATGTATACTTAATATACTGAGAGTGTTTTTATGTCGTTTAAACATATTCTATACACATAGTTGATGTATTCATTAGACAACCACAACTGCTAATGGTGGTTAAAAAAAGATACATATTCTTTTGATAAGTTTTCTCACGCAGTTTTGGGTGTTGATAATTGTTATAAAAATTAATAAGTATTGCAAAGCATGAAAGTATCGTATTATTATGCCCTACAAATAATAATAAAATGTAAACTCGCTTAAAAGTTCCATCACTTATATAGTAGTGGAGTTTTTCGTATTAAGATGTTATTACATAAGGATTATCGCTTAATGGCATTGAGGTGAAGTAATATCAAATTGCGACAAATGTATGATGTTGTTACTTAACATTACGGCACTTACAACATAACCTTCATTACGAAGCCCAATTTTTGTTGCTTTCTACATGTCCGGACAAATCTTTGTCTTACTACTTATTACACCTGATGTACTACATTTTTTATCTCTAGAACGAACGTCAAACTTTGCAATAGTTATTAAAAATATCAACGAAAAGTACAGTCTACATTGTAAAACTCCTTGCAATAACTGCTATTAGTAATTCAAACAAAATGACCCGTTTTTGTAGAGTTTAAAAGTATTGAAATTATTATATCTCGCGATCGCTCAATAAAATGTTTAAGATCTTTTTCCAAGTACATAAATATTATTATTTTCTAAGATACAACGCCAACCGCAAAAAATTAATTACGAAAAGTCAATTAATATTAAATATCTTTAAAAAAAACTTGCGATAAGCTTCTGAATTTTATTCATCACTCTCTGACAGCGAGAAACAAGCAAATCGACAGCTTTAGACTATATTCTCACTTTTTCAACGTCTGCACTCGCAGTGCTTAAACATTGACTTGTTTGCGCGTTGAACTCGCGACCGAGCACACCGCGACGCCGGTGACGGCCGCAAGTAGCTGTCTAAGCCATAGACAATACATAAGAGTAGCGCGAGGGTTGATTATTGACAGATGTTTCATTAAAGCGCTCCACAGATAAACACCCGGGCGGGTCAGAGTTAAATATCGAATGATTCTCAACAATAAAAACAAGCATTGTTGAAGTTGCTTCTTAGGCAAATTCCCACCAAGTTTCAGACTTGTAATATAAACGATTGCAAAACTATTGTAATCTCGCTGATTAGTTTTCGTTTCCCCCTATGTATTTTCAATGATATTATCGGGTGGTGTACGCGGGCTGTATTGCTATGTATATTTATACACATAGATTCAAACGTTGCGGAAGAGTACAACGCGAAGGAAGAAAAATAATTGAATGATTCAAGGAACGGTATCTCGAGTATTCTATGAAAGTATTATTTTTAGCGACTTCTCTTGTTTTTACCGATATAGCTTATTAAAGCTGAGCGATAATAGGAACAACTTCATTTTTTATTGCATCTTCTCTTTGATAAGGGAAACGCGCATGGGAATAGTTTTTTGCTAATAGTTACTTTTTGTAAAATGGTCTCGGGAGTTGAGAAATCACAAAAATGTCTTCATTAAAATGAAGAAAGATTAATCCATCACTTTGGTCTTAAGTAGCGCAAGAATCCTTGTTAAAAAATTTAGCACCAAAAAAGACAGTGGGCACGACTCATTGTCGCCACACTGTCGTCTTATTGGCTCTGCGAGCGCACATAAACGCCACGTAATTAATACTTAATCTCGTCTGACCTTTCGCGGTGTAGGCCGGGAGCGAGAGAGCAAGTAGAAAAAGACGCGCGCGCGAGAAAGAGAAAGAAGACGATGAAGAACGAGAAGATGAAGATAGACGGAGAAGGCGACTTCGTCGTTCGCTGTCGTACAGTCGTCATCGTCGTTCCCGATCGGGCGTTTATCGCGCCTCGTGTAATTAAATAATAAGTCAGAAGTCTGTGTGGCAGCCTCTCTGAAATCGCCACACACTCGAAGCTTAAATGAATAAGGCGTCGATAAGGGAAACGTGCGCAATGCGATTTGCCGTTTACGCCTCGCACGTTTATCGAACGGATATATAATTGCCGTTGCGTCGGGAAAGAGGAAAAAAATGTTATTGGTCTGATAAAGTTATGTGAAAATTCCCTGATGATGACTCTTGTGATTGTGGCGATCGAGTTTACCGCAGAGTTCACGCGTAAAAGGGTACAAAAGCAACTTTTTGAGACGTGAACCTTTCATGAAATTGAAGTAAATTGCAAACACACAAAGTCATCAATAATTTGATGTGCCCACGATACACGATTCTCCATGTTCTGTATTTTTTTCAAAACTGGCCAAATGAGAAACGGCCTTAATTATAATAGATATAATAACTAAGCAAATTTTGTATGCACAAAAATACAAAAACAACGTTTTTTTATATCTTTAATTTATCCTAGGCGGACGATACATTATTGCGGGATCATATCTTCGAAGCTTTTATGATTTTTAAACTGTAACACAGACTGCGTCAATGCTTGAGAATCACGTCAAACGACGACACTTTCTCCAATTGACAATCGCACATCGTTTAAATGTTAAGGAAAAATCTTATCTTTGGATATGGATGATAGAAAAACTTAAAGAGACGAACAAACATTGAATACCGATTCATATGCGCAGACGAGGATTACGAGAATTACATTATATATTGCACTCTGGAAGCTACTACATAATCATTTGCAAAGACAAGTTTCGCATACGTAATCAATTATATTATTCCAAGATTTGAAAAGTTTTTTTTAGAAATATACGTAATTTCTTCAAATCTATGCAAAATCGTTGATTAATTATAAAAACTTGTTTAAACATATTGTCTATTACAATATGGCGTAGATAATATATCATAAAACGGGGGCTACGCGATGCTGATGCTTGAAACGTGAGACTAATCTCAGCAGGATAAGCTTATCGGTTTTTCTAGAGCATCGCATAAAAATTGAGTGTTTGTGGTAGAATCATTGTGTCAATCTTTGGGGGCTGGCCTCAGACAGAAAGAAAAAAAACATTTTGTCCGAACATTTTATCCTCCACTTCATTCCTCGGGATACCAAATCAACCAATCACGGCTTCAGGGAGGTTAAGCCCATTTTGCTTCTGTCATGTTTACATTTATCAGTTACAATTAAATGAAGCGCGAATTTTTTTTTTCGAGGATCATTGGTCGAATAAATTAACTAAAATCTTGTGGCAAATCTCGAAAAAGAATTATTCTTTTTGACGTTATAGTTTATAGATTGGATTATTATATCGGCATGTTTATACAGCAAAGCTGGATAGTCTCGGTCAGCTGTATACATGCTGCAATGGAGAACTAAGCTTGTAGGTGTCAAGAATAAAAAGTAGCCAAGTTTGCTAAAGACTTTTTACTAAATCAAAATCGTCTATTATCTGTGTTTCACGTTATAAAATAATTTAAATAATATATTCGGTGTTTTCAACGTATAATCGACATAGTGTTTCTAACGGAAAATCTAATTAGCTCAGAGCATATTTGATAAATCTGCCATGATCCTTTTTCGTCTGTTACAGAGTCCTTGACGAAGAGATTTTCGCAGGCTTGGGACGAACGCAGTACTTGAGTTTGGCGGACAATGAAGTACCGGCAATACCAAGGAATATACTGTCGCACTTGTCGCTTCTGCGGACGCTCGATCTCAGCAGAAATCGAATTAGCCGCATTGATGCCGACGATTTCAAGGTAATTGTTATTTACGATCATTGCTCAATATCAATTCTTATTGATCAATGAATTCATCACACGCCGAGCATGATCTTATACTTTTTACTTCGTTCCACTTATACAAATTGGTTTTAACGTTCCACTAAAGTAGCACACGCGTTCTCTCTATTTTCAGTATAATCCGACATTGCAATATCTGTTGATGGCCGGAAATTCTATAGCAGAAATGGTGCCAGGATCTTTGCCCCCATTGGTCAAGCATCTTCATGTTGGTAGGAACCATCTGATGAGCTTGAACAGGACTCTGAGGTAAATATTCGCACGATGACTTCTGTAACCGTTCTACTTTAATAAATAACAAGAGCTGAGAAGTTACTCTTTTTGAAAGAATGTAGTCTTTTCAATGTTATCAATCATATACGTCACGTTCAAAACGTCTGGTTTTCCACGTGTTTCAGGGACCTGAATCAGCTCGAGTGGTTGTTGATAAATGCGAACGAATTGACTTCCCTGGATGGTGAGCTGCCATCCTCGGGGCACAATCTGAAAATGCTCTACGCAGCAGACAACAAGCTGACTCACTTGCCCGCGGAATTTCGGTTTCTCCATCGTCTTGAGTCTCTCTTTCTGCAGCACAATCAGATAGGCAGCCTCGATGGTACTCTGCAGAAAGCTCGCAGACTCAAGTTCCTCGAGCTTTCCTACAACGATCTGCAAGTGGTGAGTCAAATTGAGCAATAATTAATAAATAACGTTGTCTAAAAAGAGTTCAATCATAGAATCAAAAATAAAAATAAAAAGTTCCTCCTCGCCGCAAAAAACCTCATTTACGCATCAAAGCGCAGTGCAGCTGCAGCGGAAAGTACCCACATCTCGAATACCCCAAGACGCCATAAGACGAATCTGCTCCGACACAGACATTAACTCGAAGCCGTGACAGCGCGCGTGTGCCCGCCCCGCATTAGGTGCAATTACCGCAGAAACGTAATTACCGGATCGAGTGTTTCCGTCGGGGGCGAGAGAGCATCACGAGCAGCTTCATTGGATTAAGCCACGCTCGTTGCTGGACTTCCTCTTTTTGACGCGCGTGCGCTACTTCTTCATGATTAATCGAGGAAAAAATTAAATTTAGCAGAGCTCTGCCAGTGCGCCGTGAGCGTCAATTCGAGATTGATGTTGCACGTCTGTGTACGATTGGGAGTTTGGAATGCGCTTTGTGGATTTCTCGAGGTGCTTGGGATGTTCCCAAGTGGTTTGAAAAGCGCAGACGAGATGTTTTCGGCTCGAGTATTATTGGTTTAAAAATATGGGATTTTATTTTCAATAAAAGCATGACTTTCGATTTAGTTGCAAGTGCAAGTGGAAAGTCGAGATAGTATGCAATCAGTTAATTTATAATATGTAACTTTTTTATCTCTCGATTAACTCGGCTTTATAGATTAAATTATTGATGTTTATTCCAATGCCTCGGGATAGAGTGTATCGATTATCGCATAATTTCGCGTATCCTTATCGAGTTTGTTGTGTGAATAAAAAAGTAATTACCTAATTCGCAATCTCAGCTGGATACCTTTATTGAAAGTGAATTAGCATAAGGAAATTCTTCTTGCTCAGATACTTAAAATGTGATATTGCTCATAGGATAGTTCTAGGTACTTTTTGATGCTACAATCTTTTATACTCAAGTACACTAGACATCGCTATAAAAACGACCGTTGATTAAACTAACTCCGAGTGCGCAATTGCAATTACAGCTGACCGAAGACGATTTCCTCGAAGCGGAGATGCTGGAAGACCTGGAACTCGGTCACAACAAGTTGACATCCCTTGGAGGCGACGGCAACGTCAACGCCGACGGCACCACCACCGCTAACAGTGCCCTGTACCCCCTGAAATCTCTGAAATGCCTAAATCTCACGCACAACGAGCTGAGCGAATTCTCGTTCTCGTCGATTCGCGGACTGCGCGAACTTCGCATGCTCGACCTGTCAAGCAACAAGATCGGCCGTCTTCTACGCGGCAGATCACCGACCGAGGTAAGTCGAAAAATTTCGAACTTGTTTTTTTCATCTTGTTTGTAATCACTTAAGTGTATGATCTGTGTATATACTGTAAACACGCCATCCTCGATACAAGAGCAAATCTAATCGGGCTTGCATCGAGAGCGCGCGCCACTGTGTCTGTTTTTCTGCGACTCCTAAGATTTTTGCACCAAATTGTATTTCAAGCGAACGATCCTTTCTCCCCTGGTGGTATTGCAGAATCTGGTGGAGGAGGAGGGTGAAGAGACCGCGGGGGCGAGCATCCAGGACATGCGGCTCCAGCACAACGAGCTCCGCAACCTCGAGGGCTCGCTATTCGTCGGCATGAAGGAGCTGCAGAGGCTCAATCTGAGCCACAACGCGCTCGGACCGACGATAGCACTGAGGGATCTGCGCGGCCTCGACGGCCTCCGCGTCTTGGATCTCTCGTACAATGAGCTCACTACGCTCGAGGACACGTCCGAGGTGAGCCATATCCCACGTTCGCGGAACGTTCTATATAACGAGCTGCGTAGTTTCGCTAACTACATTTCTCCGTCTCCATCGGTGGAGATGTGATAATGATTTTCCAAGTAGAACTATTCTTACGAGCGCGATGAAAAATATCGAGAAATGCATCGAGACCAATCGACATACGAATTCGCGTCTTTGCAGACGTGGCTGCCATCGCTGGAGGAGCTGAACGCCTCGCACAATCGTCTGGTGACCCTGTCGGAGCGAGACTTCCGTGGCTTCCCGGGTCTCTGCTGGGTCGACGTCAGCGACAATCGGATTAGCACCCTCAAACCGGAGCTCGTCGCCAACACCCGCTGTACCGTCCATGGCGTGCCCGATGTTCTGCGCATCTATCTCCAAGGTAGGCTATTATAACTCCCGGGGCTTAATTACGTATGCGAGTGTGCGAGAGGGTGGGAGTGCGATTAACATGCGTCCTACTCGTGCTTATTTGCACAGTTGCTCTATACGATCGGCGCTGGTACGTTAGGCCTTGTCATTGTGGATTTTACGGGTGAGCGAGCGTTTTTTTCGCTTCGTTGGATTCGGCGATTGAATGGATTTGTTTTTTCTCGAGCGGATCGACGGATATGCTCGGTGAGTGCTGATAACGCCCCGCGACTCTGCATACCTTGTTGGTATCGGTCAAAGTTTTTTTATATACGAGGAAAGATAAACATGCATCATCTGAATGGACGGAATGAGTACGTGTACGTGTGTTTCAAAATGCGGGTTTTTCCGAGATTGTTTCAGTGGGGAAAATCGAGGAGGGCTTTTTTTAAATGTCCGAGCTTTTATTTTATACATTTATAAAAAAATGGGTCATATAAGTATTATACTTTGAGTTCGATTTTCGATATGAGAGAAAAATACATTTCAATTGAATTTTCAATTAAAATTCATTTTTCACGCATATGATATGCGGGAATAAAGGACTATTTAATTATCATTGTAAAATGCAAATTGAGCAAGTAGTTGTTTACTCAAAAAGTTCTGGAAGGTCCTATAAATCATTCATTCTCTTATTGATATAGAAGGCAAACATTATACATCTTTTACACGGATCATCGCTAAGACTTCATCAAGAATAAAACCTTGTTTGAGAATACAAAGTTATTAGAAATAATATAACTTTGACATTATTTGTCCATATATTCCGCTCAAGAGCTATAGACCTTTGGGCTCAGCAAAGCGTAAAAATCGCTGTACCGAGAAAAAGCACACTTGCAGACTCTTGACTTTGAAATAAAATTTCCACTCGAATGGCGAATCAACAACAATCGCTCGACTGATTTTGTTTGCTTTTGTTTGAGAGATCTGGAAAGTACTGAAACTCCCATCCATGCGTACATACAGATGTTCGACACACATTATACGAATCAGCATAATCCGCCTATACGTAACAGTTTGCACACGTGTCGCGCAAGCTCCTCGATGTGCGATCACGCAATTTCACTTACTACTTATCGTCGAGCCGTTAAAAAACAATAAAAAAAGAGTCTCGAGTGCTTCTGGCTGATTATTTGCCCGTCGAGCGAGTCGCGAGTTCGGTCTCCCCCGTAGCGCTCGTTCGTAAAATCGGGTAAAAATCTACACGTTTCTAGCCAATAGAATACGCGAGTGATCGCGCGCTACTCGAGCAGAATTAATGCGCGCTGTATCGCAAATAAAGCAGACGAGCGGATTTTTCAGCTTTACGAATTATCGTGCACGGCTATTGAACTTTTAAGGTCGCTGCGAGATTGCTCATGCAAATACACACGAGCTGTGCTCTCGCGCGCGCGCGCGCGAAGGATAAAGAGGAGAGCGATTCTTTTTTTTTGGCCTCTTCTTTTGTTTCTAGAGGCTATAGATATAGACGCCGATGGATCAAATAATACTCGGCGGTTCACTGATTCGATTAGCGTCTCCAGTCGCTTGATTGATGTGCGACGATTCCACGTATATTCCACTTTCTCTCTGATTCGACTTAAATTGCTTGAAACCCGTGATTCCGTGAATAATCAGAAGTGAATCTCCGCTTGAATAATTTGAATAGGGAAAAAAGCTCGCTCGCCTTGAAAACTCGCCAAAACAAGCGCTTGAAGCTTTCAGTCACAACAATAGCGAAGCCGCGCGCTCGAAAACAACAATCATTACGCATCATTATAAGAAAACTCATTGCCCTCCGCCAGTGCATCTCGGCTGCAATCTCGCGACCGATTTCCCTCCCGTGTAACGTCGTGTGACGCAAGCTCGAATGCATCCTCCGCGAGCGTGATTCAGCGGCCGCAGTAATTAATGAAGCCGGACAAACGCCGAGAGGGAGCTTTTGCGCGCACGACGCTCGTAGATGACAAGTGTCGCGCGGGAGGATATAAATGACCGACTGATAAGCGCAAGAGAGAGAGAGAGAGAGAGAGAGAGAGAGAGAGAGAGAGGCACGCGGCAGCCCCTTGGCGCCTCTCGTTTCTTTTCTCTCTCGCTCGTTTTTACGATTTTCTTCGATGCTTTTTTTCTCTCTCCTCGGGTCTTATCTTCGTGTTTTCGTGTCGCCGTTCGCTGGCTTCGTTTCTGTAAAGCCGAGTCTGTTTTTTATTTTGCTTCGTTTTCAGAGTCCCATATGGAACAAGGAGTCTCGTGCAGATTCTTCTTTCACGAGAGAATATGCGTTTCCTCAAACCAGAGCCATTCATATTATCCCAACCATTCAGAAGCCAGAGTGTGGCGCACCTTCTATACGCGCATAATCGGGGCTGTATCAGAGAAACTGTCAAACTCGAGGCTTGCACGATCCCCCGAGATATATAGGCCGCTATCTCGGCACCTAATCCCATATGTATACACACGCGGCGCGATTCAGCGCGCGTTTATCAGCCGCGTGTCTCCTCTCGCTCGTATTGTATTTGTCACACACACACACACACACACACACACACACACACACACACAGAAAGAGAGAGAGAGAGAGAGAGAGAGAGAGAGAGAGAGAGGCTGCTGGAAAAGAGAGATAGACAACAATTCTGGCGTCCAGCTCTCGCGATAACCCCCTGCTCGTGGCGCCGTCGATCCGCCGTTTCATAAGCCCGTCGCGGCTCGCCGGCGCGATCCGGCGCCCAAGCTGTCACCCGTCTTGTTTATTGTCGCGCCTGTGCGCGCGGCTTTCTTTTTTTTCCCTCCCGACGCGCTTTTCTTTATCTTTTTGTCCCTGTACGTTTTCTTCTTCTTCTACTGCTGCTGATTATTTTCTTTTTATGGTATAATATGTATATATACGTGTGTCGTATACATAGGCGCCAACGTCAGAATCATGTGTAAACATCGCTGGACACGGCACACGGCGGGGTCTTGATATTTATTAACGTGCGCGATGCTCCTGTTCGACGCGTTGCTTATCGATGCAGTGCGATATGCTGCTGCTGTATATCCGATATCAGGATAATCGTTTGGGGACGAGCTCGCGTTGGTTTGGAAAGTTTTTTCGATGTATAATAGCGTCCTAAAATAAGGAGATTTTATTTTCGAGTAGTAGAGTATAGCTTTAATCGCACTAGCATATTATTCGAAACTTAGATTAATTTGTTGTAAAACGAGACGCTCGGTCGTTACCATCCGGATAATTCCAGTTGAGGCTGCTAAGATTATCAACTTCTCATGATTGATGTTTTTATTTTCAATCCAAGAAAACTCGCACGACGAAAATCGTTTCCCAATTAAAATCCGCGGCCTACTGTGTTTCATGTAAATTTTACGTAAGTTCTGCGGCATTATGCCCTTTCAGTTCATCACGATTTTTCGTTTCGATTTGTTATCAAAATGGACTTCAGGAAAAACCTGCGCTTAACGACTGCCTCATCCCATCGTCGCGATACACCCTTATCTGGACCAATACACACATTCATCGTTGTAAAATCAATCCAATAAAAGGCTGCACTTTTCTCCTCCGTTTTCCTCCGCATGCCACCGCTCTTATCTGAAAGCACACGCTTACTCACACACACACACACACACACACACACACACACACACACACACACACAAACACACATAGGTAGCGATTTTCTCGCGCGCGGTGGTATACAGTCGGCGAGACTCAATACTCCAACCCCGGCGCACTAGCTCAATCTCGCTGACAAACTTTGTTGCCTACGCTCCTCTATATAATACACACAAGAGCAGTGTGCGTCTCGATAACCTCATTGACACCGGGAACGCGCCGCGCGTATACATGTGATGCTCTACGTACACACGCGCGCGACGCGACATTCCTCTCGGCCCATTCACGCGAGGAGATCACTACATATATATACTGCGAGCGTGTCCAGAGTAGATAAGGAGAGCCGAAGAAAAACTTCGTGTCACCGGCGAGGTCACTCGCCGCCGCCGCCGCCGCCGCCGCCGCCGCCGCCGCCGCGACGACTCTACACGGATTTTTACAGCTTTTTTTCTCCCTCGCTCGCTTCGCGGCGCGGGGCAGTGTAATCTAGTCGTGAGAATCGCGCTGAGGCCGCGGAAAGATCGAGTTTTCTTTTAATTGCGCTCGACTGGTGATATGATACAGACTGTGCTGTGCGAGGGAGATGTGAAGGCTTGTAATCTCCCGATTTCACTGGTATCTCGCTGCGGTCGGCCGGTATTTACGCAATGCACGCACTGTTCCGAGAATCCATGCGTATGCATGTGGGAGGGTATGATATAATCTATTGGGTTTTCGGTTTGGCGAACAAGCTGCAAAAATTCGCTCATTCGAATGGAGCTTTATGTACTTAAGGTGTCATCTGCTCGAGAAATGGAGCAAACAGTACATTTTGGTGCCTGTTAAAATTATTTCGCTTAACGCCAGACTTCTATTTTATAATTAGAGACAAAAAAAAGAAGAAGATATATCTGCTCGCATTCTGACAGATCTTGCCTATAAAAACGGTATAATACTATCTAATCGAATTTTCGGGAGTCGTATACCTATACAACGTTTTCCAAGTATAGGACACATATCGAAGCAGAACACGCGATAAAGATTGATGTGTATAAGGTCTCTCGACGAAGCAACGTACGATTCACGAGAATTCTAAAATTAAGAAAGTGCATTAATACTCGACGATTGGCCCAAGTGATTGGGCATATTAGTGCAGTAATCGCTTGTGACTTAAGTGCTTAATAAGCGAGCCGCTCTCATTGGGGCACTATGATTCGATAAAAGCCTCGCCGGGAGTAGCCCATCAGCAATATTCGTAAATCTTTTTAAATTAGCACAATACGACGACGTTCAAAGTGCTTTCGCAAACACTGCACAGTCCGTAATGAAGTCATTGTGTCGTCTCGTAGTTATATGCAGCTGTGTATCCCGAATGAAACTTTCCGCTAAAACAATGCCTATAATGTGCGACACGTTTCTTTCAGCTGTACATCATGATCATATAATAAGTTATAAAAATTAGCATAATCGTAAACTCTGGCTTAATGCTTTTTCAGACAATCCGGTGCTGTGCGACGCCGGCCTGGTCGACCTGACGGTCGCTCTGGAGGTGAACCACGCGAAGGTCTACGGTGTGGCGAACGACTGTCCGACGGCCCCGAGTCCGACGACGATAGAACCGCCGACGCCGATGCCACCCTTGCCGCCGACCCTGATACTGGCCGCGGCAGCGGCAGCCTCGGGCGGCAACGTCTCCTTCGCAGCGACCCTCGAGTAAACGCTCTCCTCCGTATCACGGAATCAAACTCGTCCTCCGGCTGTCTGTCTTTATCTTTCTACTCTCTCTTCTCTTATTCTTTTCTTTTCTTCCTTTTTTTCGTCTCCTTTCTCTGTCTCTGTCGACCGACGGTTTTCCGTGCATACCTGCGCGACGGAATGCGGAGGGGACACTTTTGTCAGGGGGTCGTGTTTGAGACCCGCGGGAGCTTTCATCTTGACAGCGTGGGAGCTGCGCACTTGGCAGTTTTGGGGGAGACGTCGCTGCGCGCGCGCACATCTCGAGATCGTAACGAGGGTGAGATTTTTTTTTCGACGCCTGGCTTCTGGCGAACAAAGTATGCAAGTTTGCCGTGTTGACGAGAGATTTCGTCGATGTGCGCGACGCTCTATTGGCTTACGATTGCGCGCGTTTAGCGCGAGGAAAGATATTTATTCGAAACGTCTCATGCTGTGTAGTTTACCAAGTAAAATAACACTTTCTGCCTACCGATTTCCCATATTAAAGCTAGAGCAAAACTACTGCATGGAATATAACGACAAGTGACGAAGTCGTCTCGCTTATGTTCTCGAGTTAATCGTGCATTCGTGTATAGAGAATAGCAATAACGATAATATTATTGTATTTAAAGAACAAAAAAAAAAGAAGAAAAAGAAGAAACACATGTAAATAATCTTCACATATTCATGACGAGCTCGTTGTAAAATTGTAAGCCGAGATCAACTGTTTTTGTTTTTTTACTTTCGAGCGATTGTATCAGACTCTCAATTGACGAGATTAGGAGAAAAAATTTACATATACATATGGTTCATTCGATACATTGACTCAAGTATTAGTATAAGTATCAGCGAACACCTTTTTCAAAATCTTGTAACGCATACTTCTCGTTAAACTTTTTTAAATACCGGTCAATCAGAGACAATTCCAGCCCTACTCGCCGGTATTTTTCTCGGCCCGTCGCGCGCGCTCTCGAACGAGAAGAGAAAAACACACGCGGTATACAATCTCGATCTCGCCGTCAAAAAAGAAAAACAGACAGCAGCGGTGAATAATTTTCAATCAAGGATGCATCATCGGACCTTCAAGTGAACGATACACAAACGAAGCATCGACGAGACATCGATGGCCAATTGAATATATTCCCCGTGAATGGCACACATGAAAGAAAGAGAAAGAGAGAGAGAGAGAGAGAGAGGGAGGCGAAGGGCCGGGGGTCAACAGAAGCGAATGAAATCTGTTCGAGTTAGGCGCGGGGCTTTCGCGCGCGACGACGTTCGGTCTGATTGACAGTGGGCGATCAATTGACCCCGAGCGCCGGCTCCGTTGACTTATGCCAATGAAGGGACGTGAATTGTTATCGACGCGTGCCTCCGCATGCGTAATATCGGGGCCTCCGCGGCGCGAGCTCGCTATGTACGTACCGAGCTGTGTTTTCTTTTGGTGCGTTTTTTCAAGCGGAATTTTTAGCGGCGAGAGGGGCATTTTGAAAGCAACCAGCCGGCAACTGATAATCGTCTTGAAAATACAATATATCACGGTTTATTGTTGACCATTTTTTTATTCGCGCAATTAGTATTAGGATCATTTTAGGCGTTAGTTGATTGTCTTGATCGAAATTAGATTTAAAGAGCACATACTTTACATTTTACGAGTAAAAATATTATGTTATAAGTCGAAGCTTTGGAGATCACCAGAAGATTGATTTTCTTTAAATTAACGTAACTTAAGTGTATATTCTACTTTTGTTAATATTAATAGTTTTACGAAAAGTATTATAGCGCATATTGTTACACGTGTCATTTTACATAGCCGATCAATCTTTGTATTTTCTATGGAATTTCCAAATAAAAAAATATATCCAAAGTGTTTGTAACTACTTCGCGAGCTTGTTTTTTTTTTAATAATACTAACAAAAGTATTATATAATAGAATATGTATAAAATCATTTTCTCATGACGCCGCTTCGTCATTTAATATATAGTGAAATACTATATTGCTCAATAGCGTACGTTCTTTGAGAGGCTGATACGAGCGTTATTATTTATCCTCGCAAGAGTACGATACATCTTCGGACTTTCCGAGTAGATTCAAAAAATTTTTTATATCAACGTTTTATTATTCATCGTGCGTATATTAACTTTGTAGTCGATTAGAGAATATATCCTTGCTAATAAAGAACTTCTTGAAATGTTCAAAACTTGTCAAAAAAATGATGAGGCAATTCTGAACACTTGTAGTTGAACTTATAATATACTACAATTAAGTTATAAACGAAGAATCTGGAACATTTTTTTTGTAATGAACGAAAAACGGTCACGAAAAAAAGTCACTTGCCAAAAATATGAACAATTCTTAAGAATGATCTTTGAAAATTCACTATTTTAAATTATCTATAATATCCTAATTGAATTCGACTAATGATGTGTATTATAGTAAGAAAAATATTTTATTATACACTCTATTTAATGTATATCTTAAGGCATTTGAATATTGTTATTATTCGTAGAATTTAATATAAATGCTACTGTATTACTAATAACTTATAGATTTGTTTATGTCTATATCTACAAAAGTAAAAGTATTTAATATATATACATATACATTCATCTAGAAGATGTTTTTAATGAATTGACTGTACAAAAAATTAATGCTATAAGGAATCATGTTTAATGAATGAATAATGCAAGTTTTCAGATGTTAACAACACAGTCGATTTGTTAATTTATCGCTACATTACTTTCACAGTAACAAATATTTTTAATTAAAAATTTTTAAAAAAATTTTTAATTAAATTTAACAATAATTAATTAATGTTTTAATTTTTATATGATTGTATGTTTGCGTGCATACTAGGATTGTAACACTAAACCTAATTTAAAGTCTTGATATCTAAACTAAATGTTTACATGGATACCCGTACTTGTAAAATTAAAAAAAAATTGTAGAAAAATTATATGTGTATGAATACTTCTAGTGGCTAAGTAATTTACCTGTATGCTGTGATTAAAAATTCAGCTGTTGGATCCACAACTGTTTATAAAGTTAATACGACAAAAGAAGAATAATATCAGCGGCGAACGATAGTTGCAATTTTTCTGAAAATTCTATTTTAATGAAAAAAAGTACACACAATATTTTAATAAAATCGTTCAAAGTTGGAAATTTATTATATTTTAATAATATAGAGTAAATTCTATGTATCCATTGATTGTTTTCAAGTAATCTAATTTTAATAAATAAAGGCTTACATTACTTTTCAAAGTAGTTCTTCAAAAAGAGTTTCCTCAGTTCACACAGTAGTAAAGTAACATTTGCTACCTCTGATTGTTTTGAAAACTGAACCACACGATTCAGTTGATATTTGTTCTCCATGCTTAATTCTGGTTCAATTTTTTTAACTAAAAGAAAAAATGTTGTATTGCATTTTAATCTTCTTAAGACTTAAATTCTTTTATATTTAACATTGTATAAATATTCAAAAGATCGATTCTTGTCATTTTAACAACATTGAATATTTTTACTTGTAACCATGATAAATATTTAAAAAGGTAATCAAGCAATATTGCTCTCAACAAAGTAGTTTACCTTTCCAGCAATTGTCTTGATATGTCAGTACAATGAAATACTTGTGGTTCGTTGGATTTTCAGACCAGAAGAATGTTACCGTTACATGCTCTATGTGGTCAATCATCTCAGTGTCAATGTGAATATCCAATACATTTTTGTACATTCTACATGCTTTCTTTACTGCATCCCATTGTTTTTTCATGTGTTCATTTGACTTTTCTGATTCTATAAAGATACATTATTATTTACTTATGCAGATGCAAATAAAATTGATATCCATCATACCATAAACAAAAGTGTATCAACGCTTACCCTGTTTCAAATCTATTATTTCGAGCATCAATTTCTCTTTCCTCTCCTTGATACTTTCAATATCAGTCTTTGTTTTCTCTATTTCTTTCATTCTGTTAATAGCTTTCTTCTCGATAACTTTCTGTTCGAGTTTCAAGTTTTCTATAGCAGCTTTCAGTTCCTTCTTTTGATTTGACAGTTGTAATATTGTTTCATAATTTTTCTCCACCTGCTTTGCGCACTCTGTGGAATGATCAACAAAAACAAAGTTAGTTTGAGATATGTTGCAAAAGGACAACTTTGGATAAGAAAGGTATTAACGAATCACGAAGTACATGATTACCTGAACTTTTTGAAATCGACTGCAAAATATTGCTTTCAATCTTGGCGTCAAAATTGGCGCAGCTGTCCTTCAGCTTTTTCAAGTATAACTTCATTTCATCAGGGTTGAGTATCATACTCTCGAAGTCATTACACGAGATATCCTCGTCCTCGGGAAGATACATTTTCGCTACCACTTAATAATTGTTATTTACATGCACAAACTCATGACAACAAACGTCCCGCGCAACGTACCGACCATCCGTCATTCATTGTCCGCCATAGCGCTCGCAAATCGAATGGCGGGCGTCTTCGGTCTTCCATCAGCTGTTCGTCGACGCCTGCAGCGCCTTTGTTTACATATTTCCCCACTTGGCGGTAAATTTGATTTTTCTCACTGAAATTATTCGTCTGTGTTATACATATACTGTTATACAGTCAAAAAATTTGGAAATCATTCGAATGGAAATTTAATTTGCCCAAATATAGAATAAATAAGGATGTAATAATGTGTGAAGCATGACTATGTCCTTCTGATAAAAACTTGCAGCTATTATATTTGCGTTGAATTTTAATATGAAAAATTCTTGGCTCAATTTATATTGCAATTAAGAATAACTATTTTGCTAAAGAGACCTTTTTATTTACTATTATCATCCAGAAGCTATATTTCCATCATCGCTGAATCACTAACTTATCACTCACTTAAAATGCTAATGTCAAACGAGAGCCACGTGCGATAAAACTACCGTTGAAAGTCTAGACGGAAAGTAAATCAAGGAAGTTAAGATTGATAAGGTTTTCAACGAATCCAGTCTAGACGTAAAATCAAATAAGAAAATTTCCAAAAATTGTATACACATTGTATGCATAAATATGCAAATCGGAAGCAACATATCAACAGAAGAGTATCATATCTTTGGTAAACAGCCAGAATTTTGTAATGTATATATAACACAGTACTTCTACCGATTCATACAACAGTTCATTCAGCTCCATCGTCGTCTATACAAGAAGAAATCCAAGAGTAACATACAAGATTCGCCATGTTTACCAAATCGCTTGTTCTCGTACTCTTGGGCTGCACTCTAATCTTGGTGAGCATCATAGAGTTATTCTATTACTCATGTTTATAAAATGAGATTTGAGAATTGTTAAAATAAGAGCAGTTTTTTTTATATAAATGAATAAGTTTTTTCTTTATAAAAAATATTTATCTTTTATTGCAGGCGAGCCCAGTTCAGCAAAGTGGAGAGTCGAGGGTAAGATTAACATTACTAACTCACCCTATTATGTTTACAAAAAAAAATATTCATGAAAGTAATGCTGACTAAAAAACATTTCGATTTTCATTTTCAGGCGAAACGATCGTTCATCGGAACAATCGCCGATTGGCTTCAGAAAATCGACGACACAATCGACAATGTCACCGATCGTGTGAAGCAACCCGTCAAGAAGGTTTACGATGCAATTCTCAAGCAGGGCGAGGGCGTAGTCGGCTATGGCAAGGATACAATCAATGAAGTTCTCGAAAAGTACTACGAATTGAAGAGCAAGTCTGAGGCAAGCATCAACAAGGCCAAGAATACCTTCCTTACCAAAGTCATCGACGAATTACAAAAGGTTATCGATTTTTTGTCTGAATCTGACAGCGAAGATTTGGAGAAACTGAAGGAGAAGACTCAGGACATCGCTCAGTCGGGCAAAGATGCTTTGGAGAAACTCAAGCATCAGTTGCAGGAAGCTATCGAAGCTGAAAAGCTAAAGCTCGAGCAAAATCTGGGAAAGTGGGAAGAAGAAGCTAAAGAGGCTGTGAATGCAAGAAAATATTAAGTTTTAATTTGTAAATATTGTATAGATCTAAAGATATGTATATTTTTGTAAAAATAGTTAAGTGATGCGTTGATTCTAATTAATTTATTGTTGTGGTAAAAATAAAATCTTATATCCTATATAATCTATCTAAATCTATTTTCTCGGTTATTTTTGTTAACTTCAAAATTCGAGGATTAAATAACGATTCATACTAATTAGTTCGTTCATCATCATTTTAATGAATTATTTCTTTAATATATACCTACACAGTAAACGCATGGATTTACGTGTTAATTTATGAGCGCACATAATTCTAACATATGGATGATATACAATCATTTTAAAACAGAAAAGGCTCTTCATTATAATACACATGTATGTGGATCTGCGGGGATACGAAAGTTAATTCAAATCCAGATTTCGCGCCATAAAATAGCAGACGTCGACAAAAGTAAGTATTTTGCG
This sequence comes from Nasonia vitripennis, assembly GCF_009193385.2. Lineage (NCBI taxonomy): Eukaryota > Metazoa > Arthropoda > Insecta > Hymenoptera > Pteromalidae > Nasonia > Nasonia vitripennis. The sequence continues at coordinate 23,986,621 of NC_045758.1, forward strand.
CTTATATAAAGTAATTATCCACCATTTTACAAAGTTTGAATTGGTATGTAAATATTTGACAGAATAAAATTTGAATGATGTCTTAAAATCACGTGATTAATTTTTTTTCATTATAAAATCAATAATATGTGGATAATTTCCCCTGCTTTTTCAACCGGGAGTCCTATTTATTTTTGATAAATATATACAATATTAATTATTGAAGTCAATAAAGTTTGAAAAAAGTTGTACCTCCCTGACTTTTTTTCATTTTATATTATATATATATATATATATATATATATAATACGTGCAGTATACAAAATAGAAAATATGAATAAAAGCTATTATCTATTGAAAGTTCTTTATTGAAATAAGAACTCGTTAAATGGTTGCATCAATTTTATGTCACACACTTACTTTGTACTTATGAAAAGTACTTAAGATATAAGTATTTCTGTACTGAAATATTCAAAACATATTTGTTTTATTACTCGACGATGTTTCTGAGGAGGAAAAAATTTTCCTTTTTCGATAATGATGCATTAGATAATTTACTGACATAAGTTTGTATATTACTGAGATTATTTTACGGCTTTTGAAGAGCAAAGTCTAGCAAAAAGGTTATATAAGTATTGAAAGTGTATTTTTTACAATATACGTTTATTTTATTATAGAAGTGAAAATAAAAACACGTAACTGGAAAAAATGAATCAAAAACATAGTACTGAAATGACGCTAATAGTCAAGTTTATAAAACGTTACATATTATGTAACATTTTATTTACAAAATACTGTAACAATTTGTATATTTGATTGATCAATACATTGTAATTGTAATACTTATGCATTACAAGCTGTGAAGAAGTTTCTAGTATAAATTTCTTCGATACCGTGTAATTTTAATTCAAATAATAGATAATTCGTAATATGTGTGGATCCCGAAATGAATAGATAATATTAGACAATGGATCAGTCTATTAAGTCATTATATATTCAGGTGCTTTCAAACCGAATTTTCTCAACTTTTTTTAGTATAAAAACTAGCGAACGAACATGATCGGCACAGTTTGACTTGCTTTCAAGCTTCACTATGTTCACCAAGGCTCTCATCTTCGCCCTTTTGGGTGCTACCCTCGTTCTGGCTAACCCCATCAGCCAGGAAAACTCTGTCGAGGAACACGTAAATATTCAAAAAATATAGTTATAATTTCTATCAGAAGTGGTTTTGTAAAAATTCGACTATTCACGTTTGATGTTCAAATTTTGAAGCTTAAGTTATTAAATATTTCACAGGCTGAGAACAGCTGGAAGGCTAAGGTTGGAGAATGGGTCCACCATGTTGAAGATTCTCTTAAGGAGTACTTGGAACAGGGCAAGGGGAGCTTCGAAGAAGCTGTCAAAGAGCTGAAACAGAAGGGTGAGAAGGCTGTCGAAATCAGCAAGGAGAAGTGGGCTGAGCTCAAGGAAAAGTACGATGATGAAGTCAAGGAGAAGGCTAAGGTTGCCATTGCTGAAAAGAAGAAGGTCTGGGGTGCCCGTCTTGAAGAGTGGAAACACAAGGGAGAGGTAGCTCTTGAGCAAGGCAAAGACAAGTTCGCTCAACTGAAGGAGAAGGCCAAGGAAGCCCTCAAGGAAGAGAAGACCAAGTGGCAGGCTAAATTCGAAGAGTGGAAGCAGAAGGCTAAGGAAGCCATCGAAGCTGCTAAGCACAAGCTTAACAAGAAGGAGGAATAAGAAGTTAATTCTTCCTGTCTTTTAGCGCTGATTATTTTAATCTTTTTATACGATGATATTTTAAATAAATTGTTCCTATACAAAAATTCAAAATGTTTTTTTTTAATCCAACACTTAATATATTGTAAACACTAAATTTTTTTTTCAATTTTGCATTCCATTTCTTGTATTAGTTCTTTGGGTATTTTAATTCTCAAGTTGTATGAAATTTCAGAATAACAAATAGGCTCATACACACATATAAATGTTAAATAATATATTAAATAACAACGAACAAGCACAAAGAAGGTGTAACATAAAAGTTTGATATTCACGTTATCAGTCAATAATAACATATCGGAATGACATTTACAATGATAGAGATAATTGTATCCATTTCTCAGAAGAATATGTAAAGCAACTGGATTTATTATCGTTTACGAGGCTCTATTTGTAAATTTACATAATTATATGATTACAACTGAAACTGTTGTTAATTTGCCTAATTTATGAACTTTCTTTTTCGTATAAAAAGCGATGAAAGTACCTCGATCAGCATAGTTTGACTTGTTTCAAATCAAGCTTCATCATGTTCACCAAGGCACTTATCTTCGTCCTTTTGGGCACCACCCTTGTTCTGGCTAACCCCATCAGCCAGGAAAACTCTGTCGAGGAACAGGTGAGATTTTAATTAACTTTTAATTATTTAGAAGTTATGTTTTGTAGTTACAAACCCTTTTTAATAATTACATATTAGATAACAGCAAATATCTTCACTATAGCTACAATGTTAATAGTTATACAGTACCTAAATTCTATGAATAACATTTTTTTTCCTTTCGATAGACTGAAAAGTACTGGAAGGCCAAGGTTCAGGACTGGTTCCACCATGTCGAGGAGACCCTCAAGGAGTACTACGAACAAGGCAAGAAGAGCTTCGAAGAAGCCTTGAACGAACTTAAACAGAAGGGTGAGAAGGCTGTCGAAATCAGCAAGGAGAAGTGGGCTGAGCTCAAGGAAAAGTACCAGGAAATCAAGGAGAAGGCCAAGGTTGCCATTGAAGAGAAAAAGAAGATCTGGGAGGCTCGTCTTGAAGAGTGGAAAAACAAGGGGCAGGAAGCTCTTGAAGAGGACAAGGAAAAGTTCCAGGAACTGAAGGAGAAGGCCAAGGAATCTATCAAGGAAGAGAAGGCCAAGTGGCAAGCTAAGCTTAAGGAGTGGAAGCAGAAGGCTAAGGAAGCCATCGAAGCCGCCAAGGAGAAGGCTCACGAGAAACAGGAATAAAGTGTTGATCATATTAAAGTTATAATTAGTTATCGCACACACGTTTATAATTATTTTTAATATATATGCTATTACATTATTAGAAACATGACTCTTTATTTGTTGCTTTATCTTCTTTATTATGAACAAACTCAAATCCCTTTAATTTCCGACACTTTTTTCATCATCTTTTTTCATGTCTTGAATTTTGATAAAAGGTTTTTTCATTGTTTCATTTCTTTTGAAGAAAACTTTTAAATAACAAAATTTCAAATTACTGGAAGCACAGTATATGAACAAGTCTTAAGGTTATCGAACAAGGCTTGAAATATATAAAAATTTGTAGTGTATTCAGTTATGCAAACTTTGTTTAAAATAATGCATTGGGCTAATTAGAGACAGCAATTAGACTTTTCTAGCGAAGGCAGTGATCGAGTACAAGTAAAAATGTAAGAAAGTTTTTATTAGCGGCAGTTGAAAAACCTAGCCGAGGTGATCAAAAGATTGATATTTTCCTAAAATTTCAACTTAATTAAAGCATTTTTACTCCCGTAATCGTACGACATAGAAAACCCATTTTTTTAGTTTTCGACTTTTAGCTTAAAAACTAGTCATCAAAATGGTTTAAAATGTTTACAACAAATAGATATAATCGTTTTTATTGTCATACATTTTTTCAAAACGTTTGACGATTTAGATTTGGAGATATTAAATTTTCTTTAAAAATCACCCTTTTTATCATAAAAATTGAACGGAACGGTCAATCTGAAAAATCTTGCTGGAAAAAGTAGTAAATTTTATGCTCTTTTACATACACTATTGTCGAATATATTGTATAGATCATATTATAAAAAAAGCAAAAATATTTGTTTAAAAATAAAAAAATGTCTATAATATGGCCATAAAATGGTCAGAATCATAGAAAAAAATGTCCTCCAATTCAGAATCAGAAAACATACATGCATGCCAAATATTATTACGATCGATCGCGTGGTTCCAGAATTATGACGGTATACGTACATACACACACACAGTCATCCACACGGACATTTTATAAAAACGCATGATTCGTACTCCAAACACTTCCAAATGCGTTTCTACGAAGTTTCAGCACAACTGAAAATTTTACTATTACAAAGCTTCCTCTTAGGAGGAAGCAAAAATGGAAATTTCATTGTATATGTTATCAAACATTATAAATCAATGATAGAATAACATCTTTCTGTAATACATATTCGAACGAGCGAATATAAGTTGTCGTGTAAAAAAACCACGTCAGATCCACTTAATGAGTACGAAAAAAACGCAAAAATCCGCTCGTTACGTAAAATATAGTGTGTCCCAAGGGCTAAGTGGGCCTTTAGGTCTTGCGTGATTGCAGTACTCGTCTTCGGTTCGAAAATGGCGTTACGTAACTCACCTCGATGCGTAGTGTAAACTTCACATTTGGACTGTATTCTGTAAAAGCCCTTTTTACACCCTTTGTGTATATAATATACTATTATTACATTCTATCGAATTATAAGCACTTGCTCATTATACTAAAAACTAAATAACAGTTATTGCTAGAAATCCTTGATTTACTATAAAACCTGATTTAGGTTGAAAAGCCAAAATAAGTATTTAAAAAAAGTGAATTTCAAAAATGTAGATCAATTTGGCGACTTAACAAATTAACTGGCTCAAAATTACATTCATTAGCCAGATAATAAAATGATTCCTTGAATGACAATTAAGGTCTAAAGAAAAGCAAACATGATTATAATGCAGCTGATTAATATGCATCATTTACAAAAGTCACTGATAAGTTTTGTTTATCCACGAAAACTTACCGGTATAAATATCGGTGAAAGCGTGAATCGAGTAGAGTTTGAACTTCTCAAATCAGACTTCACTATGTTCACCAAGGCACTTATCTTCGTCCTTTTGGGCATCACCCTTGTGTTGGCTAACCCCATTAGCCAAGAGTCTGTTGAGGAGCAGGTAAATAATTTTTTCACATATTGATTCTACTATATAAATATGTAGTTAAATCTACAGCCGAAGCTAGGACTTAAGTTATAGATATTAATAGTGTTAAATACCGCCGTGTAGGTGCTACCATTGAGATGATAGCGTAGAAAACCGATACTAATAGTTTTTCATATTTTTATTATATCATCAGAGGGATCATAATAAAAACAACAGCTTTAGCTGCAAATTTTTGTCAGAAGGATATATATATTGTTTTCGATTATTTTATAGATACTTTTAAAACCATGTCTAGAACTAAAAAAGTTTAAATTCTTTAAAAATATATTGGCTGTTTACAGACTGAGAAGAGCTGGAAGGCCAAGGTTCAGGACTGGTTCCACCATGTCGAGGAGACCCTCAAGGAGTACTACGAACAAGGCAAGAAGAGCTTCGAAGAAGCCTTGAACGAACTTAAACAGAAGGGTGAGAAGGCTGTCGAAATCAGCAAGGAGAAGTGGGCTGAGCTCAAGGAAAAGTACCAGGAAATCAAGGAGAAGGCCAAGGTTGCCATTGAAGAGAAAAAGAAGATCTGGGAGGCTCGTCTTGAAGAGTGGAAAAACAAGGGGCAGGAAGCTCTTGAAGAGGGCAAGGAAAAGTTCGAGGAACTGAAGGAGAAGGCCAAGGAATCTATCAAGGAAGAGAAGGCCAAGTGGCAAGCTAAGCTTAAGGAGTGGAAGCAGAAGGCTAAGGAAGCCATCGAAGCCGCCAAGGAAAAGCTTCACGAAAAAGATGAATAAAAATCTAATTTATTGTTAGTTTTATATAAATTCTCTTCAATTTCATCATTAGAAATAAATAGCTATTGCAACTTACGATATTTAAATTATTTATTTAAAAATATAAAGCTGATAATTCTGACACGGTACCAACTCTACACAAAAATAACCCTACACCCTACACAAAATAACTCTACACACATATTTGCTACAGAAAAAAACTCTACACAGATATTTACTGCACACAAAAACTCTACACGCATTTTTGATTATTTGACTACGCCGTAAAACTCTACACAATCGTATAAGCTATTGTTATCCATTGTTGCAACAACATGTTATACGATTGTGTAGAGTTTTACGGTGTAGTTAAATAATCAAAAATGCGTGTAGAGTTTTTGTGTGTAGTAAATATCTGTGTAGAGTTTTTTTGTGTAGCAAATATGTGTATAGAGTTATTTTGTGTAGGGTGTAGGGTTATTTTTGTGTAGAGTTGTCATAATACATTCGGTGTCATAATACATTCTACAATATTAAATACTAAAATAAGAAATGTTAAGTTTAAGAACATCATCTTTCTGAGGTGCGATCGCAAGTCATGTTAAATTGCGTAATTTAGTTTTTACAGTACATTAGTTTACATCTGTAATTAATGAGATTACTATTTTATTCGATTTGTGACATGTAAACAGCTGTTGCATTATCTTTGTTTAAATTCATTAAAATTTGGCTATCGGAAAAATTTTGAATTTTAAGTACCCATTTTTTTGATAAAGATATTATATTCTTTTTCTTTTTGGTTGTATTATACGAGCAGAATGGCACATTGACAAACAAATTCTTCATCATGAATGCAAATGCATTATACAGTATACAGTATACTGGCATGATTAATTTGACTATTTTTTTGCAAATCTTGATAAAGTGATATTAACATTTTAAGATTTTCATAAAGAGTGTTTACTAATGGGGGTTAAATTGTATGCATTTATAATATATACCTATACAAAATGTGAATAAAAAAATTAATGGTTGGTTATGCGCCTTTAGGGAGTAAAAGAGAAGGCTAGTCCACATAGTACCTGGTGATGCATGCATATGCTAATTTTGGTCACACCGTTGGATTTGCATCTTAGCGTTCACTATAAGGGGCTATCATATAATATGATACTCTACGTGTGTGATGTGGTGAAAAGTATAAATAGATTTTATATAGTTTTTCAGTCTTTTAAAATAATTAATTATAATTCTGAAGCACATCAATCTTTTCCAATTCTGATAGGATATATGTTATCAGAAAAGAATTGTCAAAAGAATTTATAATCTTGGTAGTTATGCGCATTCTGAAACTTCATTTGCTTCTTCCAAATACTAAAATTCTTTGTGCTATACATTCATATGCACACTTTTTCTGAAATCGTGTTGGGATTATGCAGTTAATCTAATAATATTAAACGTTATTGTAATTAATATGCATCTATTTATTGATTTAAATCTAATATATAAATCTTTCAGATTTTTAAACATAAACTTGTAGGTCAGTAATGTTTATTTACATAATAATTTTCACATATATTATTTTATTACATACAAAATCGATTTATGCAGTATCTTCAAGATGGCAGATAAAACCGAAAACAAAAAAAATATGCTTACAAAAGATCTCAAGTGATTTTTTCGATTTTTACGAACCGTTTATTTTTTTTTTTCAATTATTTTTATAGAAATAGATTTTACTAGCTTCATATTTTACTCACATGTGCTGTTCGTAAACTGTATATATAAATTATATTCTAATAAAGCCACGTTAAAATACTGAAAATTTCAAAATAATAAGCTTAATAATTTGATCATAGGTGTATCAAATGTATGTAGTACATTAAATGTAAAAAAAATGAGTTTGATGTGAGATAAATGAACTATTTATTGCTATAAGTGTTGTGCAGTATAACTATATTTTAAAATCTATTAATATTTTACCTCATTAGCTTAGTATGCATATGAGAAATGTGACCTAATATCAATAACTTCTACCGGTATATAAATTATCAATGATTTATATGACTAACATTAATTTTTGCCATGACGAGTTGATCTCCATTAAGATGTAATTGTTGTAGTACGTCTTTTCTGGCTCTTATTATATACAGCACATGTAAGCTCGCGGGTTTCTCTCAGCTGTTAGTAGAGATGGGGCTCGGCCATCGTATAGCCCCCACCCGCCGCTATCCGGGTCCCTTGCTCCGACCGTCCGTGCGAGCGCTCTGAGAACGCGACTAGCCGCTGCCTAGGACGCACCTATGTCTGTATATATCCTCAAATAAAAACCTTTTTGTCTATACTCACTCGCATCTATTCATTCCCTGATTCAACAGTAATGTTGTGTAATCTCCATTATTTGCACAACTGATGTATCTAATATTTTTTCGACAGAAACAGGAATCATAGGATGCGAAAGAACACCATGCAAATTGTCTTCTTTTTCTGATTATAAAATTATAATTAACCGTTATTAATGCATGGATATGACGCATTAACTCATGATAAAACGAAACTTTTGCTTGAAATTTGTCAAATGACTGTTACAATCCAAAAATTGTAGAAAAATATGTTACAATCGTAAAAAATCCAAATATTCGTAATAAGAAATATATACGTTTTAATGCCAAAAAAAGGGAAAAACAATTTTTAACTTAATAATAATGATGATGTGGTATTATAGATACGCATCACTGAAATATTATCAATATTTTAATTAATTTTTTTACATTAAAATTTGATAAAACTGGCCAATTAAACTTAACTTTTGAACGAATTTCAACCGTTAATTTTCTACCAGGGGTGTTTTGAAGGAAATTGAATTATGGTAATCAGCAATATACATACAATTGAACGATCGTAAACTAAATCGCTTCCAACTTATATACATTTATGCAATCATACGATACGATGCATACCAGATGTACGTATACTCAGTGGTATTGGATTCTGGTGGAACATTTTTTTAAAATACGCCAATAAGAGCGCTGAATTTAAAGAAACTAACCAATAGAGTTGCATCATTTCAAAAACGTTCCACCAGAATCAAATACCACCAACTGTATAATATGATATGTGCTAAATTCAGTGAATTCTTCCATAAGAACAAGAAAAATAATGCTTTTGAATTTTATCTGATGTTTAACAACTCATGAACAAACACTCAAAATACATTAAAAAATTATTATGTCAGGAAATACTAATATTTATTAATCCATTCATTCAATTAAGTGCTTAATTTAAAGAACTCTTGATACATATATACTTCGTAATTTATGGATTGACATTCGAGATACAATTTCATTTTCAACCATGGTTTCGAAGACTCTATTTCTCGTTCTTTTGGGCACTGCTTTGGTATCAGTATGTATAGTGGTACAACATCTGTGATACTAATAATTTTATTATAAAATATATGATTAACGAATGTAAATGTTGTTATAGGCCAGCCCATTACCGCAGAGAAAGAGCGAGGATGATCTTTCTGTAAGTTAACTTTCTCATAATATATGTAAAAAATAATTTTTTTTATAGATATTACGTATTTCGTTTCATATTCTATTTTAAGTATGAAAAGTTCAAGTGATATGTTAAGTTAAATATAATTACCGGACACTCAAATAACTATAATATTACTTGGCGTTAAACAACATATTTCGGATTGCATGTAATTCTACATTGTTAATATTTGATAGTTTTTTGTTTTTAGTATTATATAGCAAGGTATAAAAAAGTATTGACATTCTTAGGACATTTCTGTGTCTGGAAACGTGGTTGAATATGGTATCGCCCGCCTCAGTGAAGATTTAGACGTAAGTACAATTTCAACCCATTATTTTATTTGGTAAATAAATTAATCATTCAATTATTTTTGACATATAAGAACACTATTATATAACTAATATTTTAGCATTGCATAATGATTTAGTATAATGTATAAAAATCAAATCTACTTTTTTTATATTCTAGAGCTTCGAATTCGATCTGTTTGAAAACGATGAAGAAGAAATCGGCAACACTTCAGCATTAGTTGCTTCTGAGGGTAAATGGGGAAAATTGAATCAAAAGTGGAACGAATTGATTGAGAAGGCAAAGAGCAAGTGGGATGATATTAAAGGAAAGTTAAACAATCTTAAACAAAAAGGTCTAGCCTTCATTGAAGAAGCTAAGGAAACTTACGACGAAATTAAAGTACACGGCAAGAAAGCAGTAGTTGAGTTCAAAGAGATCTACAAGACTTTCAAGAATAAGTGGGACGTACTGAAGAGCAAGGGCGTCGATGTTTATGATGAAATTTCTGACATCATCGATGAGCTGAAGGATGCCGTCAAAACTGTAAAGGAAACCTGGTCGGAAGTCAAGCAAATTGGTTAAATAGGAGAAAATTTAACTGCAATTTTCATACAAATAAATATACAACACAATAGTTCCTAAAAAATCCGCTTATTCAAAACAATATTTATATAGCATTCATAATACAAGTCATAACAATTAAATAAAATTACAATAAATTTATTTAACACTATTTGTTGTTGTTTATTTCAATTTTAAGTAATAATCTGACAAAGTAAACTAACAAAAAAGCGACAATTAATTGATTTTGAACAAGTTTTATCTATAAAAACAAAAAAAAAAATATATGTTTGTTGCGTAAATATCAGAAAACATTAAACATATTCTACACAATAATTTTTCATGATTTTGATTCCTCTAAGAGGAAGTTAATTTGTGACAGTAAAATTTTTGACTTCATCATAATTAAGTTAGAAATCCGTTTTAAGGTGGTCGGAGTTTGTATCGCGTGTTTAATTAAATACATAATCATACGAGTATAAATATTTTAAAGTTATAATTTAACGAAAAATTACTGTATTTGACTAAAATTCTTTTAATATTATGAATATAGTAACATTTCTACCATATGTTAGTCTTATTTATAGTATCGCGCTGGTGAATTATTATATGTGGAAGAAGCTTTGGTACGAACTAAAAATCTTGATGAAAACTAAATATATTTTATTCATGAAAAACGATTCTGAGACACTACAACATATTGAGAAAAACATACAATGTTATTTTTTCAGTATGCTAATTAATATAAATACAGATGATACTTAATGGAAGTGGAAAGATAACGAAGTAAACATTTGAGATCTCGTAGACCGGAATCAAATAAGTCAAACATGTATTCTAATCCGCAATGAAAAATTAATGAAAAAAAAACGTATGTATATTAGGCTTGCCGATATTTGAAAGATAATAAAAGAAAAGATAAAATGTTAAGGTAAGCAAATATATAATATACACGAAGACATAATAGTAGAAGAATTTTAATGAATTCGGAATAGGGTGACGTCTAACAAGCCTGATATTTATTGATTCAGATGTAAATTGAGCTTTGCTGATTTCGCATATATATAGGGAATCCAAGAACCGAATATTATTCACAAGTCACAATCATGATTGCAAAGAGTCTATTCCTTGTCCTCCTGGGCACGGCCTTGGTTTTGGTAAGTTGATTAATTTAGTTGGTTACTTAATAATTAACTCATTAATTACAAGCTTTAACTATTTTTTAACTTGAATAAATAATATTCTAGGCCAACCCAGTTCCAGTTGAAAACAACCAGGCCGTTTCGGTAAGACACAATACATTTATTCAATTCTATTTTTTAAAGTTACGTTTGCTAGATAACTTTTTTGTTTCCTATGAGTCAAAGGTAACGGAGGAACACAAGAAAATTTTGTAAAATTTGAAATTTTCACTTTGCAGGTTCCTGAAGTTCCCAAAGTTGAGAATGCCGTTGTTGAGGGCGAGGAAGACTCTGAGGTAAAAGTATACCCAGTTCATAAAGTGACTTGAATGATATTTATTATATTGTTCATACTAAACAATACAAGTATATTCAACGATTGTCGTAAAATTACTAGCACTTATACAGATATAATGTGAATACTTTTTCACTATAGAATACGAGATGTGTCAAAGATAAAATCAGTTTTACAGCATTATTCTAAGCAATTAGAATATTTCAATATGGACATGAAACCATATTCAGCTTGTATACAGTATTGTGCCTATGCAGAGTTTTGTTCAGATCTTAAATTCTTATCTTCTTGTTCAGATATTTAAATTTCTTACTATTATTTAAAAATCATTGGAAACTGTTTTAAAATTATTTACATACTTTAATAAGTATACATTTTTATCAATTTCATAGCACACCACTGAACACGATGATTTTTTCGATGACGACGATGACGACGATGAGGATGAAACTACTGCCTTGACCACTGAAGCACCAAAAGGCTTGGAAGGCAAATGGAACAAGCTGAAGAACAAGTGGAACAAGATAATCCAGAAGGAAAAGGGCAAGTGGAGCCATCTTAAAGGACAGAGCAAGGAGGCCTACGAAGCCCTTAAGAAGAAGTGGGAGAGCATCAGAGAAAAAGGTCTGAAGTTCATCGATGAGGCTAACAAAACTTACGACGAAGTTAAGACTCAGGGTAAAGAAGCTGTTGCCGAATTCAAAGAAATCTACAAGACCGTCAAGGAAACCTGGGCTGAACTTAAGAAAACTGGTATCGAAGCTTACACCGACGTCAAGGAATTGCTTGCTGAGCTCAAGAAGGCCGCTGAGGAAGCCAAGGAGAAATACGGTTCCGTAGCCAAGATCGCCGGTAAAATGTGATGATTGATAAAATATAATCTTGAAATCTTGTATGATATCGTATAATGTCAAACGAAAAATAGCAAAATGTAATAAATTAATATCAACACCTGCTAAACGCATAATAATCTGTATTTATTTTTTTTTTCTAATTTGAATGTATAATATGAAAAAAAGAGTATGTGAATAAAATCTCTTTTTAAAAACACAAGGAACCCTACTAACAGAGTTATTGTTACATATACCCATTATGATGATTATTGACTGAATGTAACATTATTAAATATTGCAAAGCTTTAAACATTTAAAGAAAATTAAAATTCTTCTTTTTTAAAAAGATTTCTAAAGTTATATGAGCGGTCGCGACAGCTCATTCAAGTCTTTAATATAAGGAAAATATTGTAAATATGTTTGTCAGTAATTCGAATTTTTGGTTTTAATGTAAAAACGAATTTTATTACTTGGCAGTTGCTAATATTGTTCATTGTTAAATCTTGTTAATGCAACTACATTGTCATACATCAATAAGAATAATTTTGAGAGTGAAATGTTCACTTCATTGTGTTGAAATTTTGTGAATGCGTAAGTGCTGTGCATATCGATTTGTATTGACATTTTTCACATATCAGTAATACAGTTATCTACAGTAAAGTTGTTATCTTGACGTATTCGCATACCTACGTATGTTTCTTATATGGTAACAATACTATTTTTGAGGCTTTTTAAAGTCTAATACGGCAGGAAAATCTAAACTATTTTGTAGGTTCTATAATTACATTTTGAAATTCGTATTTGGGAATGGTTCTTATGTAAGTTTTAAATCATTGAGTTGATGTCGATGAAATATATTTGATAGAGAATTATGTTATTCATACTGATAATATATACAGGATATTTATTATTGAAAAGTACTATGATTGTATAACATTTAAATAGCGGTAAAGCAGATAAAGAAGGATTCATAAAGATAAAAACATCGGCTGACGCCACACAGCTGGTCCAAGTACTCACGCACAACGAAGAAACTGAATATTAAAATTTTAAAAGAAATCAAAACGGCGTTATGCGAGGGTATACGCAATAATGCCAGGTAATTATTGATACAGATGTGCAATTGTCTTATTTCTGCTGAAAAACGTTTCGTGTATAAATATTCCTGTAAGTAGCACTCTGTTTCACGCATTTGGTTGGTCTATTGCTTGCTCCAACCATTCGTTACAAGTCATGTTTTCTAACTCGTTAATCCTTGTCCTTTTGGGCGCCGCGTTGTCTTGGTGAGTTTATGCATTAGATAGCATAAAATTGACAACATTGCGCTTTGTTTATTTGTTAAGAATTGTGATAAATACTAAGATATCTTTTTTTCTCTTACAGTCCAGCCCAGTGCCAATCGAAGTTGAAAATGAATCTCCAGAAACTCATGTAAGAATATATTTTTTACCGTACATACACCCTAATCCAAATGTATGTCTATAATATATTCTGGTAATTAATTGACATGCAATATTTCATAGATTTTTATGGTAATTTTTAGGTACAAGAAAGTGTCGAAATCAAGGAAACAGAAAGTCAAAATGTAGAACATGAACAAGAGTTTGAACATCATTTGAACCTGCTGTGTCTGAAGAAAAGAAGGAAGAGATTGAACCTGAGCAACAGCCTGAGGTAATTATAAAAAATACTTATTTTCTTAATTATAGAGTACAATAATTTTTAAAAACAAAATTGAATGTATATATAGGTGCCTGCGCTTCCAACTGAACCCGAAGTTTCTGAAGAGAAGAAAGAGGAAATAGTAGTCCCTGAAGCTTCTTGAAAGAAAAGAAGGGAGAGATCGTAGTACCCGAAGCTTCTGAAGAGAAGAAAGAGGAAGTCGTAGTTCCCGAAGTTTCTGAAGAGAAGAAAGAGGAAGTCGTAGTGCCCGAAGCTTCTGCAGAGAAGAAAGAGGAAGTAGTAGTCCCTGAAGCCTCTGAAGAGAAGAAAGAGGAAGTCGTAGTGCCCGAAGCTTCTGAAGAGAAGAAAGAGGAAGTAGTAGTCCCAGAAGCCTCTGAAGAGAAGAAAGAGGAGTTTGTAGTTCCCGAAGCTTCTGAAGAGAAGAAAGAGGAAGTAGTAGTCCCTGAAGCCTCTGAAGAGAAGAAAGAGGAAGTCGTAGTTCCCGAAGTTTCTGAAGAGAAGAAAGAGGAAGTCGTAGTGCCCGAAGCTTGTGCAGAGAAGAAAGAGGAGTTTGTAGTTCCCGAAGCTTCTGAAGAGAAGAAAGAGGAAGTAGTAGTCCCTGAAGCCTCTGAAGAGAAGAAAGAGGAAGTAGTAGTCCCTGAAGCCTCTGAAGAGAAGAAAGAGGAAATAGTAGTCCCTGAAGCTTCTGAAGAAAAGAAGGGAGAGATCGTAGTTCCCGAAGCCTCTGAAGAGAAAAAAGAGGAAGTTGTAGTTCCCGAAGCTTCTGAAGAGAAGAAAGAGGAAGTCGTAGTGCCCGAAGCTTCTGAAGAGAAAAAAGAGGAAGTAGTAGTCCCTGAAGCCTCTGAAGAGAAGAAAGAGGAGTTTGTAGTTCCCGAAACTTCTGAAGAAAAAAAAGAGGAGACCGGTGGATAAATGGGACAAATTGAAACAGAAATGGAATGACTTTGTTGAGGGTGGAAAGGAAAAATGGGAACAGCTAAAAGGCAAGGGTCAGGACTTTGTTGAATCCATCAAGAATAAGTGGAACGATATAAAACAAAAGGGCGAAGAACTTAAGCCGGAAAGAAAAAATGGAACAATGCTATCCATGGCAATTAGTGTTAAAATTAACTAAAATTCGATATATACAAAAGTTCTATTCTGCAATACTTATATGGAAAACATAATTTAATTAAAATTGCAGCAGAAATATAATTTTATATATTTTACACATGGAAAAAATAAAAAATTATAAAATCTATATATTATCCGCATATGCGGATACTGTATTTATTAATTATATAATTAATTTTTAATATAAATTACAAATCTTTAAGAATATTTAAACAGTCCATAGCGAGAAAATATCTTACCTACAGGGTTTTTCCGTGTAAGGGATTAAATACAAAGATTAAAGGTTGATACATTATACAACGTACTACACCTCCCACTCACAAATGTAAAAAAACTTTGCTAGAACAAATATTTTGGAGGAATAAAAGTAAAAATTACATTTTTCGATTGTAACGTATAGTATATTACTGTTGATAGTGTGTGTATGTATATCAATTTCGCGTGCGCGCGCTGCTGTTGTATGTATAGGTATAGTATAGTAGATAGTATTTACGCGCGCGGTTGCTGACTGCTGTTCGCTGCGGTGTGAATGTGATGTCCACGATGATAGTGCGCCGATGATCGGAAATCCAAGAATCTTGTATTTTTCAACAGACACTAAGCGATTTAGCAAAAATGAATTTAAATGACACTTTCCAAGTAGACGTGTGGAAGGGGGACTGGGGTCTGCCTTCAGTGGATGTTGATTGTTTAAAAATTTTGGTAAGTAACTTGAGCACAGTTCTTGAAGGTTAGGTTCTTTATTATTGATTAGAGGATTTTTTTATTAAATTATTTCAAAGACACTAGTTTGCGCTCTTTTCAAATGCGATATAATGCAATTAACTCTAACGAGTTAGCAAAATATTATTGTAAGTTTATTTTAACAAAATAAAAAAATTCCTATTTAATGTACTGCTAAACGCCCCACTTTATATTGTCTAAGGTATAGTAACATAATTAAATGTACTGTTTGTTTTATTTTTCAGACTTATGCCAAGTTCAGTAATATTCCATTGAGCATCAAAGCCACAAATAATCCATTTGGATCACCCAATGGACAGTTACCAGTTCTTAGATATAAAAATAATTCATTTTGTACAGTAGATAAAATATTAGAAGTTTTCCGTGAGCATAAATACACTCCAGATAATGGCATTACGCGATCTCAGAATGCAGACGTTGCTGCTTTCAATACAATGCTTGATGAGTGTATACGTCCTGCACTTCAATATCTTTGGTGTGTATATCAACTTATAGGATTTATCTATTTACAGAGCTCAGCAAATGATTTATTTTATTTCAATTATTTGTTTTTGAAAAATCTTACTTTCGCATACTATAGAATATTAGTTATTTATAGGTCTATATTTTTGTTCAAAGGTGGGTGGATCAACCTAATCTAAATCAAGTTATAAGGCCTTGGTATTGTAAAGCATTACCTTTTCCTTTTAATTTCTATTATCCTGGCAAATATGAAAAGCAAGCCAAGGACATGCTGGAAGCGTTGCATCCAACAAAAGAAGACAAAGCTGCAGAATCTTCTGTGAGTTCATTTAAGCACTTTTCACTTTCACATCTTCTAACATCAGATAATTTGATTAACTAAATTATTCTGCAGATATACTCAAAAGCACAAAAATGCTTGACTACTTTATCAACAAGACTTGGAGAATCGGATTACTTTTTTGGTTCAGTACCTACGACTTTTGACGCATTAGTGTTCTCTTATCTTGCACCACTCCTCAAAGTACCACTGCCAAGTTGCTCTTTGCAAAACCATTTAAAGGCTTGTGAAAATTTAGTAAAGTTTGTTACTCGTATTTTACAAAAATATTTTGAATATGACTATCAAGAGTACGAAAAATCCAAGACAAAAGAACAAGAAGAGAAAAAAAAGGCAAATTCTGATAGTGAATTTCCAAACAAAAGAAGAAATCAAATTCTAGCTGGAATCTTTGCAGCAGTTGCCATGCTAGGTTATGCATTATCGACAGGAATTGTACAGGTAATGTCAAAAATGTATTTATTTCTGTTAAAAAATATCAATCATAATAATGGGTAAAGTTAAAATATGTTTGGATCATTAGTTTTAAATAATACCAATTCTGAGCACTTAAGGGGTTTCAAAATAATTTTTTCATTTATTATTTTTCTATCGCATTTATTGGAATTTTATTTTATAAAAATGAAGTTCTTCCCGATTTACATGTACATTGCAGATTAATTAAATTCAAACAGTAGTTTACAATTGTAGGTAATAATGTATTTAATAACCAGCAGAAAATTTCTTAGGCTTGAGAAAGAAGATTTAAAACGTAAGTATCAAATAGATTTGCCAAAAGACCTGATCGTTGATTAAATTACTATGCATACTAAAATATGTAAACTGCTTTGAGTTCCTAAAGTTTGTCTAATATTTTCCTTTTATAGAAATATCAAAACAATGATAAATTGGGAAAATGAAAATATACCAATTAATACTTAGTAGATATAGCCAAATTTGTTTGTAAGAAAGTGCATTCTAAATTGCAATTAAATCGTGATTAATATACCACCCAAGTGAGTTATTTTAATTTTGACTTAATTGTTTGTTTCAGGTTCAAGACAGTGATTATGATTTAGCAGATTCTATGAACTATGTTTATGAAGATGAGGAAGAAGACGATGAAGATTAGCACTTTTTTTTAAGCACAAGTTTTGTTTTAATCAAATGTAAAATAAAAAAAAATCGTTTACCAAAAACCATAGATAACTTTGTTTAAACATTTATTATAGTGACTTCTATGTGCTAAAAGAGCAGTTTTTATGTACATATGCAATTGGAATGATTGCACAATGTTAAAATAATTAATTAGTATGTATACACAAAAAGCAATAAATTATTTCTTATTTCAGTCATGATCACGTTCATTTCGCTCTCTTACACTTCTTGGCCTATACCTTGCAATAGCGCCTACCATTGCAGACTGTATTTCATCGCAAAAACTTTCAAAGTTGTGAATTGTTGTACCACCTAAAATGATTCTCGTTCCAGGATTCTGTTTATTCAAGTTATTAACTGCTAAGCTTTCCTCATAAGTTGTTCCACCAATCATAAATATGATAATATCTTGAGGTCTGAAAATAAAATATGTTTTTAATCAGGGTTGTACATTTTTTGTAAAAATTTGAATATTTCTATCAACGATCTCACTTTTTTGTTAATACTGTATTGCCAAGATAAGGAAATGTTTGAACGTTCAGTTTGCCTTTGATGAGATCTTCAATAGTTTCTGCTAATAAAGGAGTATGCTGTGTATAAATATTGTCAACACCATTCAATCCTTTGAACAATTTTTTAGTTATTTTTGCAACAGCTTCTCGATCGAACAAATTTATTTGTTTTGTAGAAATACCACTGTAATCTAATATACTATATACCAACTAAAAAATAAAGTAATGGATATTAATTTTTATATGGTCAAGTTATTTTAGGAATATGAGGATTCAATTCCTAATACAATGGTTACTGGAACAATCTGTATTACCTTTGTATATTTTTCTGGAACATCTCTTTTCTTTAACATCGAACATAAACCAGCAATATCATTATTAGTATGCTTTGCATAATGCAGGGCATATAACATCACTAAACGAGTAGCGTCTATATCACGTACTCGACTATCATTGATTAGTTTTTTGATTTTTTGAAGCTAGAAAGAATACATTTTTTATCGTTAAATTAATTGTAAAAATCTTATTAGATTCAGCAAAATTGTATACAGAGAAATTACTTGAGTGGAATGTTCACTTTGACAACTTAGCTCTTGCTCAAGCTCAGATACTTCTAACAAATTGTAAGTTCCAACAAGATTAGACAGTTCACCAACAACCGTTACATGTTTAGCAACTGTACCAGACATTTTTTTAAATAAAGGATATGTTTCCACAAAATTTTTCATATCAGCAATACTTTCCACTTTCTGGTGCTTTTTTGCTTTCTTTTGGAATTCTTCCATTAAGTCTTTTATTACTTGACCAATTTCTCCAAAATTTAGATATAAATTCTAAAAATAAATGAAATATTTGAATTTTTACAAAATATTAACAATCATCTTGATTCTATTAAAATAAATTAATCAAAAAGATCTTACTTGAGCATAAAATTCATCGTGTTGGGCACTAAGGACAACCTCTTTTAACTCCTTTGATATACCTTTAACATTGGATAAATCTACTCTGTTATTATTAATTGTTAATAATTCGTGTACCATTGCTTGATAAGTCCATTGATTAAGTAATGGTGTAACTGGGTCATCTCTTCTGTCAAGAATTAGTAAAATTGGATTTGATTCTTGCCTAAATTCAAATGAATTTGACTCTTGAGTCAAAACATAACGAATTTTTTCAGCTAAATGTTTGCACATATCAGAACTACTCTGAAAACGTATAAGAGGGCACTTTTTTAAAGATAACAGCACAGCTGTTATGCCTTGCACAGTCCTTTGTAAATGTGCTGGTTCCCAATTGAGTCCTACAAAAAGGTTTTAAGAAATCTGAGTATATGATATTATTTTATGTACTCAAAAACTAAACAAATATGATAAAGAGAATTTTATAATATATTTAAGATACAGGTAATAATAAATGTGTTACCTCGTGAACAGGTACTGATACCAAGTGAAAACAAATGTGGACTTATAGCCAGATAATCAGCATAGAATTCATGTACTTCACGAACAACTTCTTGCTCATCATTTTCAGCGAGAAGTTTAATATCTGTTTTAGGAATAATGTTACTAAAATCTAAAACAAATAAACTATCAATGAATCGATTCAGTTGATTACAAAATTAAATAACTTGAGTTATGATTACATACAAATATAATAGACTCCGTATTTTGGATATCTCAGTTCGTTACACAAAAGTCTAACGTTCTCTTCTGTTGGCCTTATGAATACAATACACTTTAAATGTTTTAATCCTTCATTGCGAACAGCAGCATCGAGACGATCAAAAAGGTAGACTTCTTTCATTAATATCTCTGATTGACTATAAACTAAACTGATAATGCTGGTCTGTCGAATTAATGATTGAGATTGAAAAGGATTAGATAGTCATAATTTTATAGGTTTGAGAAATGTTAAATATTACTGACAAAAATAGATATCTAATTATTTCTGTGCAATAGCTGCATTGTCTTGCAGAAAAATGAGCACATCAAGAAAAAAATGTCTAAATTTAGGTTATTTATTATAAAAAAAAACACATTATTAGTCATTGGCATACACATTGAAATAAAATTTTGTTGTGATAATCATTTCAGAAACAAAATTATAACTTTGTAAATAATACTAAAGGGATATAAGCATAAATTAATCATTAGCACATACCGTTTGTTTATCCATTAAAAGAACTTTCATTCCTGGACCACTCTCCTCTGTCATTTTTGCAACATAATACTTCACTGCAGTTATTACATTCATCTTGTCTAATAAATATAAAAAAACTATCTTAAATAACTGTATTTACAATAAATTTATCAAAAGTCATATGCTCCCTATACACCAGCACTAAGCATGATGACTATCATTAATATGTGTCAGTACAAAAGTGATCTGTTTTGATGTCAAAAACTGAGTGAATCTGTGATATATATTATATGGGATGGACATTTTCGTGTAGCTATATATAATAATATGGGAGTGGGGGTAGATGCACATGCGCATCGCAGGCATCACAGGACAGCAGGATAAACTTCATTTGTAGGTTACGTTAGTTGTCACATTGTATGCGTTAAGTTTGCATACGGGATTGAATACAGAAATACTTATTGGTTGTTGACGTTGTTCTTAACAAGTTTTGAAGTAAGTCATTTTGCATTACTAATTTAATTAATTAAATTAAAATATTTGTATTTATGTAGTTAGAAATCATTTAAAGAGAAAAGAAATTTTCTGTTTATGCATAAGAACATGGTGTTTGTTGAATTACTTAGTACTGTACAAAATCTTATATCAATATAAATAATTTTCTATTTGAATGCTTAATAATAAATTAATTTTTCAGATTCACAATGGATGTAGATTTTAAAGAATTGTCCAATGATCAAGACATTGTTAATCGTCTTACGCAATTCACCAAAAGCATTGATCAAATACAAGAGGTTTTAAAGTTTGCAGAAGAACCAGGATTATATGATAAACTTTGCAATGAAGAAAAAATTAAGTTCAATCTTCTTATGTCATTCAGTTTAAATAGCTTATTTTGGATGTATATGAGAGCAGAAGGTACATTATTATTATTTTTAAAATAATTCAAACAGTGATTCGTTATTATTGTTATTATTATTATTATTGCAAAATACCAATTTTTTTATAGGCATCGATCCTACCAAGCATCAAATTAAATCTGAAAATGAACGACTGAAGCAATCTATGATTAGAGCAAAACAAATTCATGATAGAAACACAATAATGCCAAGGATAAACAGAGATGCTGCTCAGCGATTTGTAAGAAGTGGATTGTGGGTTCCAGTGCAAAGAGCAGAAGAGAATTCAAATGAAAACACGAATGATCAAACAGAAGAAAATTGGGAAGGAGAATCTTGAAACCACCGAGACCACTGCTAAATATTTTTTTATTCTATTTTTTAATGATTTTCTACTTGTAAAAATTTGACAAGTCTGACATCGACTTTAATATAGCATATAGTAATAGTACATAAATTGACTCAATTTTTATAAATAAAAATATTGTTTTATAGCGATCACTGTGTAATTCGTTTATTTAAACATAATGTGTAGTCACAGAAAATGTATATAAAAATTCAATCTCAATTTGTTATACTGAAATGTTTTAAGCCATCAATTGCTATAAAATTCACTTTTTGAATTTTCTTGTTTCATTTCAAATAATTTCTTGTTTTCTCCGTCCGTGCGGAATCATTCGTTCTTTGCACAAAATTGATGTGCTTAAGACCAAGTAGAATTTCTAAAAATATTAATTTATTTTTAAACGATAGTCGCTAACTTATCTCCTGGCATGTGATATATATATATATATATATATATATATATATATATATATATATATATATATAAATGTGATTTTAAACGCGCTCATAAAGGAATGTGGCGCTAGAGTCGGGATATTTGTGTATTCTATCGTCTGATGCCCATCTCGCAGAAAACCTGGGAGTTGGCACTTGGCAGTTGGCACTTGGCTTGGCATTGGCAAACGGTTTGACCACAGAGCTCAGCTCAGCAGACGCTCAGCTCCTTTCCAATATAACGAAGAACGACGCAACATTTGTTTTCGTTCGATCGATGTCTGAAGGAAATTGCCTAAGTGACGTTATTTCATGTGAACAATTTCATTGACCAAAGTGCATTTGATGTGAGTTGATATTTAATTTATATAAAACTACGAATTGATACATACATCGAAAAGTTTTTTGGCTGGACTATTTTTAGGTTATACGTATGAATCGTATGATATATATATATGAGTTATCGTTCTTTCAATCAGTGAAATATTTGCATGAATTTATGAAACTGTTTTGATATATTTATATATTATTAGGGTCTTACTTTTGAAAGATGCTTATTATAGGAATGGAGTGTACTCAACATTTCATGAGTTAAGACAACAAATTAATTCTTAACTTGTAAATTTGTAGGATGTAGTTTTCAGTTGTTGTTGAATCAGATATATATAAAATATAATAATAATAACTGTGGGCCAACTGTTTTTTTTTTCTAGGCTTTGACAAAATGTCTTTGAGCAGATATGCATCTACATTACTGTATAGACAAGGTTACAAAAACTTCAGAACAATTGGCATAATTGGTATAAAGAAAAATTACAACGAAAATGAAATCTCTGTATATCGAGCACAACAATATCGATATTATAAAGGTTTTGGACACAAGAGGGAATATCTACCACCATTAACAACTATATGGACTTTAACAGCTTTAACTGCTGTGATATTGGTTCATGTCGATTGGACTTAGTATGTTTTATTACTATTAAATATCGACATACTTATTTTAAAAATTATGAGTATTGTCTTAAAGAATTTCAATGATCATTTTTCTAGCATCAAAGGGTGTCTATTCCCAAGTGTTGGAGCTGCAGCCAAAATCCAACAAAATGAAGAGGACGATGATAACCAAAGTGTAGAAGAGTTAGAACATGATGAACATAAAAAAAAGAAAAGCAAGAAAGAGAAAGTTGGATTCCGAGATAGAAAGGTTACAGCATGCATACTATATAGTTAATACTATTTGTTGAGGCTTGATGATTTTAATATATTAATTACAATTTACTTCTTATTATTTAAAGAATAAGACTTACACAAAAAAGTTATTATTTTAATTTTTAACGAGTTGTTGATTTGTTATATTATTTTCAATTATTATTATTTGAATAAAATCTTAAGAGACAAGTTTTGGTATACTTCTTAGCTTTAATAAAGCTCTTGGAGCGTTCTTGCAGATAATAGAGTATGAAAATCGGATGCGTGCATACTCAACTCCAGATAAAATTTTTCGTTATTTTGCTACAGTAAAAGTCATTAGTTCGGATGTTACTGAGACGTATATGACACCTGATGATTTTTTAAGGGCTATAACCCCAGGCATGAAACAGCCGGATGGTAAAGTTTGTTTACCACTATACTTTTATGTGCTTAATGAAAAACTGCACCGTGAATAACTGGATTCTTTGCGTTACTATCGATAACAATGGTGATCATGGGTTGTCTTCAATCTGTTTAACTATGTTCTACAGATTACTATACTGCCAAGTTTTTTTTTTGTATTCTAACATTACCTTTCCTCTACTTTAAACTAACAATTGGAAGGGACACTACACTGAAATTCAATGCCTGATATGAATATTTTTAATAAATATTTATATCTTTGTGCAGGCATATTACCAACAAACCTAACATATATAATTAAATATTTTCTTTGTTTTATTTTTCTTAATTAGGGATAAACAATTTCAGGATAGTTTTCCGTTGTTTGGCATTTTAGTTTCTTTTTTCAGTTTTGCTTTTGCGTTATATTTTTTTGATTGATTTAAGTTAATTTTTTTAGTAGTAAATATGATTTGTATAAAGACTATCCCATTGATGTACAAGCTTGTTGCAAAATTTCAAACTTTACCTAAGGGAAAAACATTGATATCTTGTGATTAGACATAATTTAGCTTGGTCACAAATTTATTTTTGAGGAATATTCATTGAAAAACTTTTATTTTGATTTATTTTAATGGAAATTGTGGTAATCTAAGTAAATATTGATACACAGATAGTTGAATATGAGAACCGCATAAGGCAATTTTCAACACCAGACAAAGTGTTTCGATATTTTGCAACGCTTGAAGTTATAAATCCAGTCAACGGCTCACATGAGATTTTAATGACACCAGATGATTTTTTAAGATCTTTGACACCTGGTGTCTTACAGCCGGAGGGTAATTTTTGAAGCATTAATTAGTAATTTTGGTGGTGATTTTTGGTAGTTATTTTTTCAGATAGTATTTTAATTTATGAAAGATTATTTGGTATAATGCACTTATAGTTTACAGTGTAAACAAGATTATTTTTTCAGATCTATCTATAAATGGTTTTGCATGAAAGAGCATGCTGACTTTGATTTGCTTCTAACTTACTGAATGAACTTTATATCTTCTGATGCTAATTACTGCTTTAGAATGAATACAATTACATGCATGAATTAACTGACAGTTTGAGTTTCTGAAATTAGATATTATTTATGATACTTTATGTGTAAGATTTATCGTTACACTTTGTTCATTACATAATTTCTTTAATCATATTTACGCATAATATCATTAACATATTTTATAGGTTTGGGATTGGACAAATTTAAACGATATGACCCAAAGGTAAATAAATATATGGAAGCAGTTATATGGTCCATTAAAAATTCTAAACACATTAAAAATTCTGTTTTTGCAGACTGTACAAAATAAATTGGAGTTAGAATTAAACGAGAACAGTATCTTCTATAAGCTCGGGAGTTATGGACTTATAACATTTTCTGACTACATATTTTTACTAACAGTTTTGTCAAGTATGTTGATAAAATACTTGGATTACCATTTATTTATCGAATATATAAGTTATTTCTAACTTTCGTTAATATTATTTTAGCATCTCGTCGTCATTTTGAAATTGCTTTCCGAATGTTTGACGTAAATGGCGACGGAGACGTGGATTTTGAAGAATTCAACAAAGTATCTAATTTGATTAGACAGCAAAGCAGCATAGGAAATCGTCATAGAGATCATGCTAATACTGGAAATACATTTAAGGTAATATAATAAATCACCAATATAAAAGATACCAATTATATAAATTTTTGGCTCCAAAACATTTTCCAGGGAGTGAATTCAGCACTGATGACGTATTTCTTTGGACCAGATTTAAAACAGAAGCTAAAAATTGAAAAATTTTTAGACTTTCAACAGCAATTACAACGAGAAATATTAAGCTTGGAGGTAAAGTTATATGAATATTTCATGTGCTTATACTTAGCTGTATACAATTATTAATAAATTATTATTTACAGTTTGAACGAAAAGAACCAAATGAAGATGGATACATCACTGAAGTTGCTTTCACCGAATTGCTGTTGGCTTATGCAGGATTTTCGGAAAAGAAAAAATCTCGTATCATCAAAAGAGTAAAAAAACAGTAAGTCTAATGGTACTAAATGTTCTGTAAAGTATAAAATACTTATTTTCATTAAATAACTGCTTTTTTTGTTTAGTTTCAAAGATAGTTCACAAGGTATCCAAAAAGAGGACTATTTGAAATTCTTTCATTTTTTGAGTAATATAAATGACGTAGATACTGCATTAACTTTTTATCACATTGCTGGAGCATCAATTGATCCAGGTAGGCCTGAAAACTTGAATAAGAATTTTTACGGATCAAACTCGCTTATTGAAGACTTGATTTGAAGGAGATCTATTTGATGATACAATTATTGTATTCTGTTTCAGCTACGTTGAAGCACGTTGCAAAAACTGTATCTCATGTAGATTTATCCGACCATATAATTAAAGTCGTGTACACCATTTTCGATGAGAACAGTGAGTAATTTTTATTTCCGAAAAGTGTGCAAATGCGGAACTCGATAACTAAAAATAGATTTATGTTTACAGTGGATGGACAGTTGAGCAACCGGGAGTTTGTAGCTGTGATGAAAAATCGGGCTCTTCGTGGCTTGGAGAAACCCAAAGATACTGGATTTGTTAAGCTTTTACAGTCTATCCTAAAGTGTGCTAGAAATAGTTACGCCGCTTAAATTATGTTAGATAATCGACTTTAAGTTATTTTTTCCGTCTTCCTATTTAAAATTGTGCACAAAACTCATCGACTACTTGTATACAACAGCGTTATGATAATTTTATTTTATTTTCACTCTGTAATATACCGCAAGTACTTAAGTTATTTAAATACCTCATAAGTAAACTAATTTTTATAAGATTAGCGAACTTTTAAAGACTTTATGCTCGTTGCAAATAAAATAAATCTTATTTCATAAAATTACACTCGCCTGATTCATTGTTTAATGCAAAAGATTCATTTCGATGAAAGGAGGTCACAGACAGATAGTTTTTGTCTCTTATAAATCACTTTCACATAAGAGTGCGCGATGAAGCGTTACATTGACAAAAACATTGGTCTGGGTCAAGACGCAGCAATTGACTTCGTATAGTTTAGTACGATACCTTCGTTGGAAGTAGCAACATGTCGAATGTATGCAGTAACGTCGATCATAAATGCCTTTTATGTTTCTTAATTATCGTCGTTAGTTTAGTTAATTTATCTACTGGGGCCATCATTCGTGCGAGTAGCCATGAAGATCCAGGTATTCTCAAAAATATATATATATGTAGAATACAATTTTAAATCCATTAGCAATTTAGCATTCAAATTCAAGTACATTCAAAAGTTTAATTGTTTTTGAAAATTTTACTGTAGAGGTAAATTAATTCGTAAGCCAAATTGTTGAACTTTTGCTTTTGTCTATAGATAAGATGTTCGAAGATATGAAAGTAGTAGAAAGCGAGGAAGTTCCCGAATTCTCGAGAAAAGATTTGATGGAAATAATTCAAAAGAGTCAATTTTTCCAGTAAGTTTTTTCATTTGTGCGCCAGCAAGTAGCTGCTTAATCTTCTTAATGAAATAAATTTTTTAGAGATATATTTTCTGAACAACCCGATCCTATGACTATTCAATTCGGTCATGTATGTGAAAATCCTAACGAGTGGGAGCAACGCTTTGAGCAACGAGATTTTAACAAAAACCATCATCAAGGAAAGGTATATAGCTTATATTGATCAAAGTAGTTGTTTCTTTCATGATAACCAATTATATTACATATGCATTATTATTGTACATTAGATGCGATGGGGAAACAAGAATGGAGACTATGGAGAACATTACTGGGACTTGGGACACGCAGGATAATTAACTTTCACACCTATATCAATTTGATTTATTATGCCAATCATATAGATTTTTAATTTTTATACATTTTAAAAATAAAGTTCATTAATTTTTTTACTTGCGACTTTATACATCAGCACATTAATTCACTAATAAAATATATGCATTTTAAAATTTTATATAGTGCTTTATAAAAGTAGAAAAAAACCAAAGATTTATTTTACAACAATCTACTTATTTAAAAAAAAAGGTTCGATTCGTTTTACAAAGTTTGTAGTCATTTGTTTATAGTTCGGTTTTCATCATGAATTGGTTTTGCAGGTTAAAGTAATAATATTTACTATCAAATCAAAATTTTCCATTTTCCAAAACTTGTCTAAATTACCAGTATATAAGTTACCAAGAAATTTTCAGTATGAGTAGTGAAATTGATTGCGGCAATGACTGTCCCGAAACATCTAATTCTACGCAAATTCGAGGAATGGATATTGGAAAAGGGATGCAAGAGCGCATAAAAACCGGTAAGATTATTTTGCGTACGGATAAATTAAAAAAAAATTAACATTATAACGCTTGCACGTTTACGATCCACAGGAAAAGTAAACGAGGACCGGATAACGAATTACGAGAAGGAATGGTCGAAAAAGCTGGAGTGCATCGACCAGGCCCACACGAAGCAGAACGGGTTAACTTTCAGCGAGGCCGAGGGAATTTTGCGAAAACTCCGTAAATTCGCGGATGGCGGCACTCCAGCTGCGTGTCCGGATTACAAAAAAAGGGTATGAAACTACGCTCTGCCTGTATAAAATATCGAAGCGATTTCGATTCCGACTGTCAATCAAATCGATAGCACAGTTTGTGTTGATTTGAAATTTTGTTTAAACTGCAATTTTCATATATATATTTATATCGTTTTTTCGATTTTTATGCGGAGTTTGAAAATTGCAGTTTAAACAAAATTTCAAATATATATATATATATATATATATATATATATATATATATATTTGTATATATATATACGTGAATTGAACATCGCCGCAGGTTCTATCGTGCTTGAAAAAGAACAAAAATAACAGTCTAAGATGCGGCGAGGAGGTCGAGGCTTTTGCGAATTGCGTGGACGAGATGCTGCTGAAGACAGGTCGCAAAGATTACACGGGTTACCTGCGTTCGAGGAAGCCCACGTACACGGAAAAGTTCGAGCAATTTTTGGCGTAATTAAATTTTCCTAGTTAAGTGAGTCAACTCGGCTGTCTCGTTCCTTCTCTCTATCGTTCTCTCTTAAATACCTATCTTGCTCGCGCCTACCACAGTTCGATATGTCTTTAGTTTTGCACTTGCCGCTGACTTGCCACTTTTTACTAAAAGTTAATCCAAAAGCCACACGTTTCCTCTCCTATGTATACGTTCGCGCCTTTGCAAAATTTTTGTTCTATTTTAAATTCTGCCATCCTAAAACTCTTGGAAAATATTGTCATAAACTCTCTTAAATTAATGTAGTGAAAATCCACTACATTGTAGTGACTATTCACTATTCCCTTAAAGTGATAACTACGCAACTACAAAATAGTGAATATTCACTACACGAAATAAAGAAACTAAATTCACTGTACGAAGTAGTGAGTATTCACTGTTCCAAGTAGTGAATATTCAAGGTTTTAAACAGTGAATATTAGCTGTTTTTCAATAGTGTAGCTTCAATCAATTGATGAATTTTCACTACAAGAAACAGTGAATACTCACTACTTGTAGCAGTTAAAAATTATCGTATTTCAAAATTCGATTTTGAAGGTTACTCATGCTGAAATAATTACAAAAGAATTTTAAATGAACGTTAAGCTAGTTTATTATAAAGATTCATCGTCAGAAGCATCAGTTAGTGATTCGCAGTCAATCAACTGTTCATCTTTGATTGACGATAAATTTACATGGAGTGTAGTTACTGAACTGACTGCAGGCGTGTCAGATGTAATTTTATACACAAAACGCTGAATGAAATAAAAAAAATTTTGTCAAATTACAGGATATTCTAAATTCAAAACATAGTACAATTTGAATAGTAAATCGAATGTCGGTATAAATTTAGTTTTATCCGAGCGGTTGACAAGCCATCCGTCTCCTTGAGAATAAAAAAAGCATGGTTTTCCAGAGTTTGCACGCAAATTATATAAGGTTGGACGTTTGTAGAAGAACTGCGCCTTTTATCACTGACAAACTTTGCTAAATCAGTCAATTCCTAAAAAAATTAAACAATGAAAACCGAATAAAAGAATAGCTTGATGGTTATTAAAAAAATTGCATTACTCACCGATGCTATTTCGACAACAAAACTGTATGGTTTTGAGTTGTTAGATTTCTTTTGAGATTTTGAGCCGTTTGCAACTTCCTGCGACGTTACGACTTTTGAGGCCTTCTGTGACATTGAGTTTTTTGATTTATTTTGAGATTTTGAACTTTTATATTTAAGAGCATTCAATACAGGTAATAAATCGATCAAGATTAGCATAGCTTTTAATTCGACTGAAAAAATTAGAATATTGAATATTAAAAAATTAAAATATAATTATAAATTCGTATTCACTTGAATAATACAAAATTTTACTCACCATTTTTAATATCAGCATATCGACGAATCAGAGCAGCGTTATTCTTCTGGGCATAAGTTAAGATTTTTGGAACATAGAAGGACTGAAACTTATCTCCTAAATCTGGATATAAACGGTTGAAATCGTTGTCGATCTAAAAAATTGAAAACCATTGGTATTGGTCTGTTTGAGCTAAGTACGCGGGTGGCACGTGTGCAGGCCAAAAATGACAGGTGTCGCGTTCGACAAGCTTTTGGTTGTTTTCCGGCAGCACGATGTTGAAAATTGCTGTCTAATAGCTCCTCGAATAGCACAGCAAAGTTTAGACGCGTCCACCTTAATCTGGCACAATAAATGCACAACCCGAGCACAAACAGCACAGGAGTAATTACGTTTACCTCCAGTTCACGGCACAATGACTCGATGATGCACGGACCCGAACGTGACAGGACCGGCGACGCGGGACAACTGCCCGCAATGGCGCCGGCGCGCTGCACGACATCTTTCGCGAACCCGCAGGAGTTCGATTCACTATCTAAATAGTTATTTTCTCACTACGTAAATAGCGCAGAGCATAGTATTTTATCAAAGTAGTGAAATTTACTATCACACTAGTGAAGAGTTCACTACTTTGTTATAGTGAAATAAATATAACCTATCATTTTCCACTACTTTCCCAGTGAAAAGTATGTTCACTATGCAAAATAGTGAAACTTTCACTACTTTAATTTAAGAGAGAAAAGAATTTGGTGGGATGTAAATAGAAATTTCGACTGTATGATTTTATTGAATTTCATTTTTATCGGACTGGTGAAACATGAAATCTCTATATGTGTACAATTAGGTATCTATTACAAAAAAGCTTTAACCACGAGCTTTCAAGTATAATCATTATCTTTTTTTCTAAATAAATTATACTTGCAGCCATAAAAAAAAAAAAAAAAATACAAATGTTAGAACGAAAAAAAAGGATTCCTACTGATTAAACGTGCAATATCCGCATCCATATCCATCATCGGCGGTCCATCATCTTCGCAACGCATCGCAAGCTCCCCTGGCTATTTCGATCCTCGACAGCTTCGGCCGCGTTACGTCGCGCATTAAAGTTACAATCCCGGCCCTCGTCGCATAGACACACACGACATACGCTCGGCCCGACGCGTTTATAACTCCTCGCAGCGGGTGTCTGATCGATAGGCAGCCGCACACTGTCGTCAATCCGGCAATAATTCGCGAACTGCGTCGTTCGCAGCCCTATTCAATTTGTCCGAATGAAAGAAAAAAAAACGGCATCCGAAAGAAAAGCTGCCGCGCAACAGCAGCAGAGAGACACATTGCCGCACACGTACACTCGATCGGGGGGAAAATTATTGGCGCGAAAAGCGCTAATACGTCGGTACACGGCCACCGACAATAACCGTTTATTCATATTTCACCCTATCGACACGCCGCGTCTCTCTCTCTCTCTCTCTCTCTCTCTCTCTTCCTCGTATAAAACAAAGCAACGAACGGCGAAATTGCGCATTCCTGCATACACGTGCAGCGGCGGCTCTATGCGCGCTTTGTCACCGCGCGTAGCGGGCTTTTTGAATTGCAGAAGGCACAGAAGCGCGCAGACTCTCTCTCTCTCTCAGCGGCGACATAAATCGCATCGGCCGCCGAGGATGAAATTTATGGGCCCGCTTTTTCCGTCATTGTTATTACGAATGCGACTGCTTTTTGTCGTTCGACGGATGCTCTAGCAGTGTAGAAGTGCTCGCAGCCGAGTGTGAAATGCATGACGCTTTTTGATAAGTGTCTTATACATACTTTCTCTTTTTGCGCGCGGCGGTGCGGGGGGCGATTCTGAAAGCGAGTTATTGGGGCATTTTTTCGACGCCGCGGTTTTATTGAAACGTTTCATTGCTCGCGCATCGCGAGAGCGAGCGTCTTTTTCACTTTTTATCCAAACTATCGAGACAGAATTATTTCTCGCTTATAATATAGGTATACACGCGTTAGGCAACAGGCTTGACACGAGCAAACATCAGGTGTACATAGGAGCTAAATAATTTCTCACACTACTACGGCAATAGAACATGTTTGTTCGCAACTATATAAGCACTCAACCGTGCCGGCGAACGAAAGGCAATTACATACCCTCTGCAGCGAACGAGCTGACGCAGAGGGCAGGCGCACAAGAGTTTTAACAATAGAAAAAACGCTGTGTTATTCCCAAAGACAACGCGGGCGCGAAGATCCACGCCGTCAAACTTGTCACTTTGCCGGCATTAACCGACTGCTTCATCAGGTGCAGGACGTAAACTTCGTCCTCGGCGGCAAACCAGATCATATTGGGAACGACGACGACGCGGCTGAGAGAGCGACAGTCACTCGGCCTCCTCTCCCCGCTGTACTGTCTCATCGACTTCGCATTAAGTGTACATTATGTATATAGAGCCGGGCTGTCGCCACTGCGCTCTACGCTAAAAGCCCTGTCGGCTGCGCTTTGGGAGTAGATTGTTGTGGCCTGGCTGCTGCTGCTGCAGCCTCTTCTCCGCTCATCGTGCCACTGATGCACTATACATATACGTATACATATGTATACGGCCTGTGCACACACCTATGCGCTCTGTGTAGTGCAACACGAGCTTTGCATGGCACGTGTCTCTCTATATCCTCTCTGTTCGTCGCGTTAAAATGTGTTTGAATGCGTGCGTATACGTGTATAGCATGTATACTGCGGCTGACGCACGGGATCGCGTGTATTGAAAAATTGGCTGCGTATTTGCTCTCGGCAGAGCTTGACAAAGTGAAAATGGCTGGAGGAGGCGAGTTTGATCCGTAGACGCGCTCTTTTGCGCGCTCTGCAAATAAGAGCTTGAATTGGAAATTTCGGGGAAATTCGGAGTGTCTCGTTTTTGGCTCCACCTTTTTGATATCGAATTTATATGATAATAAAGCGTGATTTATTTTGGTATTTTGCCACACTTATCTGATTTTATTTTTCATGATGGAGAAAAAGCGCTACTAATGGTATGCGCACATGCGGAATCGACTGATGTATCGTAGCGCAATAGCGGTAAAAGAGGACAGTTGCGTCTGTTTCCCTCTATACTTTATTTGCTTTCAGAATTCAGGATACTGTTAGGTCTCATCCATCTGTCTTTAACTCTCTCTCTCTCTCTCTCTCTCAGCAGCGTGATGAGTAATTTGGTGATTCAATCCTTAATTGAACCGTAAAGTAGAGTCCGGAGATTAAAATTTTTAAGTAGATCGCTTGACACCTGGAGTTCGGCATCCTAGGTAATGGGTACTAACTTTTTCACCTACAAAGAGGTTTTTACAATATTATTTATGACTGCATCTTGCTTGTGATGTCTTTGTGCACGAAGGTTTTTCATTATTGCGATATCGCTATACTATGCAGTACAATTTTTCCTAGAATATTTTTAAATAATACACGTCGCATAAATTTACTCTTAGCACAGAGCGATATATCATTAAGCTTATGTTCGTGCAGTTTACTTTGAAAGCGTGTTTGTTAATGCTGGAGCTTTTAAGGTCCGCTTATGCATCAGAGTGTTCGTCGATCGTTTCGCTGAATAGGAACTTTTGAGATGTTTACCCGATAAAAATTAAAACAAAGAGAAAAATCAAGAAATTTATATAAAGTTATTGAATCAACAACAAATTTTTGCTTGAAAAAAAGTAAACTAAGAAAAGCTATGAAATTCTGTAAGAACGAAAACGAAAATAAAAAATAAGCGAGCAACGTTGTATATTCTCACTTTTTTCCACCAACCTCAAATAATCAAGTTTAAAAATTACCAAAGTAAAAACAAGAAGTGACGAAAATAAAAAAAAATATTTTCTCGCCCTAGCTGAAAAAGTACAAATTCAAGCGAAACTCCCTGTATATAAAACATAAACAGTCAAATACAGCCTCCATTAATTATTGCACACTCAATCAAACAAAATAAAGCTCACAGCGCGCTGCCAGTTGCTATAGGCATATACCAGCCATTTATATTCTAGAAAATAAATGCACAGTCTCGAGTGCATACATAAAGAAAAAGTATAAGCGAGCCGCCGTAGATCCCGCGCCAATTTATGTACGAGAGATAACGACGCGACTCGAGAGCGTTCGTCATGAAAGTGTTTCATGCAGAGACCAATACCACTTACACACTGCAGAGTCGTCGGTTCAAATTCAAACGATTCGCCAGACCTGCTGCGCAGCGCAAGAGAGTGTCTGTATGGAGGAAAAGTTTTACGCTCGAAATTAAGCCGAGTTTTACGACGCAACGTATGAATGCGTGCCCCTTTCTGCGGTTAAGATTTTAGCTCCGGATACGCGTGTAGATGGACTTTGCTCTGGAGGAAGATAAAAGAAAAATGGCAGATCAGAGAGATGAGCGAATGATTGCCGTGCGGCTTTTTTCGCGAGCTGATGCATGATCGAGCTCGTAGATTTCGGTCACGTAGCTTTGAGAAAAATGGGGCGGCAGATATCAACGAACGGATCGAAATTTGAATGTTTGATAGTAGTTTTCGACTCTGGAGAATCGAAAATTCAATCAAAATCCGGATAACGTGAAAGGTGATTCATTATTTACTCGTAAGTATGTACGGACGAGGAAAAACTTCCGAAAGCTGTTGATGTGTCTCTACTTATAGCTAGAAATAATTTACATTAACGACTAACCTGCATCTAACACTTCTCAAAAATCATTCGGCGTTTCAAATCCGACTAAATCCTCTCGCAGTCCGCCTATAACCACTTGGAGAGCGTGTAAATCCTTTACTAAAACGCCGTTAGTATACGTACGCGTGGGTAAGATTCGGCTTGCCGCACACGCATCTGGCCGCACGATGATGATGATGATGATGATGATGATGATGATGATGATGATGATGATGGCGATGGTGATGATGAAGATCGGGAGAAGGGCATCAGGGCTTGATGCTCAATTAAGATCATAGACAGGCGCACGCGATTCCGAAACTAGTTACCAACTCATCAAAGTTGAGAATCTGCGCTCGCTCCGAGTGCGGGCTTTGGCTCACCTGCTACTGCGCTGCAACGTCTCTCGACCTTTCTAACAATGGGCATGTGTGCGGCCGCGGCAGGAAAGCCGTGCGGATTCGACGCCACGAAGAGAAAGCGAAAGCTCGCTTGGTTTCTAAACTGCGAGGGGGCTGAATGGCTTTGAAGGTTTCATTAAGAGTTGTTACTTGTGGGTCATGCGATTAATAATGTTTTTTTTGTTGTTGTGAAAATTCGCTTGGGACGTCCGTTCTCTTTGTTCTATTCGGATAGGTGATATACGATTAATGCGAGCAATAATTTTTAATATAGCTTTTTACGCGGGTATTCGCGATTTCTGAGTCTATTAATTTAAGAGTTCGATTTAATAATTAAATTAATGTATTAATATAAATTTAACGAATTTTATCAATATTCATTAAGTGATTAGTTATGCAGTATTACATTAATTATACAGGTGAAGCGGTTCGCGAAAAGTTGTCGATACACTGCCATACCGGCGACAACTCATTAAAATATTACCTCGAGACGCGCAAAGCATCAGTCGAAAAACTGACGAGCACTCGAGCACACAACGCGTTTTATACATAAATAAGCCGTATACGTGCTTCGAACAATTGACTATACCCAAGCATCAGTGAGCTGCCTTGCATAATTAAAGCAATCAGACGCATCGCACGCATTGTAATTTTAAAAGGGATTATATTGCAACAACAAAGCCCGTCAGCTCTCGCGCGTACGCGTAATTATTAACGCGGTACATCGCTATTTAATGAAACAATGCGCGCGAAGAACCGGCGTATATTCTATGAACAACAGGGTCCGACTAGATCGCAACCCCTGAGAGAGAGAGAGAGAGAGAGAGAGAGAGAGAGAGAGAGAGAGAGAGAGAGAGAGAGAGAGAGAATGATATTGTTCGCGTGCAGTATCGACACAGTATAGGTATTGCACATGCACACATATGTATATATGGAAGTATATAGTTTCGCGCGTTTGTGTGGGCTGACGCGTTTCCTGTAGTAATCGAATGTAAATGCAATTTCTAGCGTATTCCGTGCGATCGCTTCGCGCGCCCCGCTGTTTGCTGTTAAACAGCTCTGCTGGTATAAGCTCTGCAAAAGTGCTTGGCTTTTGTAAAGCTCTGCGAACGCGCGTTTGCTATTTTCTCGCACACCTTTGAATGCCTCAATCGGAATAAGAATCGAGCGCTTTTTTGCACTGTTTTTTATGTCCGAGTTAAAAGGTACGGAAGCTAATGTATCAGCTTTTCAAAGATTTTATGATATCACAGATGAGCTTGGGAATTCATTTTTATACATGATTTAGATATTGAGTAATGCAGGCTCTTGCGTCTATTTTTTTTTAAATACAAATTGGATTATATGTGTTATTTTCTGATTATTGTAGATGGTGTGATTGTCATCTCAATATAAACTTTTAAAATAAATGCCTTTAAATGAAATGAACTTCAACTTTTTACACTCAAATTCAAAGATCTCGATGCGAGCAGTATGCATTTGATGAGAAAAGCTATTGCTTATCGCGAATGCGAAGAAAAAATAATTTAAGAATAAGAGAGAGGAAAAGAGAGTGAGAGGCTAGGGAGACGATGATATCTATATCCAAAAGATATAAACCCGATTAATTTCGAATCATTAAGAAGCAACTTTATAACTTCAATTAATTATATGCTTTATTAATTTAAAACTTGATTTTATTTACGCTCTGTGTACATTACATCGTCAGTTTATTCTCAATATATGAATAATTCACAGAGAACTATAACATTAATTTACAAATATGATCAACGAAAATCAAATTAATAATATTATGATTATAAAATACATAATTTTCTTCCAAAATAAATAACTTAATTGATCGAGCTCAGCAATTATGCGCAGATTTATACAAATTATCATAATGCTAAAACCCCAGCTGCAGCGCAAATATAAGCCCCGTAATCATCCAATCAAGATCGAATTTCTTTCGCCGTCTCACAAGAATCGACACTCTTCTTCCGCTCTACAGCAGCGCGCACTTATAAGTATACACCCCTTTTATTTCACCGAAAAGACTTGCTGCATCTCCTTGCGTCCTCTGAATAGCTACATATAGCTCTCGAGAGAGCGATAATCGAACTGCGACGAGGCGGCACCGCTATATAACGTCCTTTTATTTACGATAATGCTTTATTAACGGCAGCTCGATGGCATTTAACGCGTCGGCGGTCAAATAATCGATTTTACCGTCCTATTAATTAGAATGGATCCGCGCAAGCCGCCGCGTCGCGCGCGTTCGACCGAGCGACGCGGCGCAAAATAATTGAATTATTGCCCTTATTAAAATAGCCGGAGCGCGTTGTTTCGCTCTCGTGTAAACACAGCTGCTTGGCCCCGTGCGCGCGCGAGTGCAGGATGACAGTATTCGTGTGTATATACGGAGAGACGAGACAGAGAGCTCTTATTGGTTCGCCGAGTTATATTGACCACTCCTGATGCTGATTGTGTATGTACTATATATACATATGCATACCTGCGTGGCTGCGCTCCCGATAATCGGCATTTAATTCCGATAGCGCGATTCGCACAAATTTCTTGGTAAACACGCGTTGGTGCGTTCACCTGCGTATAGGCGCGCTCTTGATTATTCGTGAAAAATGTTAGCATTGGAAAGTATTCTCGATGAAATATGTGCAGGTGCGTTTGTAAGATATCATGTTTTCGTGCGTGTGCGCCGGCCGATTTTTTGCCAATTTTAATTCTTGCAATAGCTTACGCGGTTTTGACGAGGTACGATAAATATTTAACGGGTTGTATGGATCAAAATTTTGATTGGAATAATCGGCATTACGAGAACGCTCATCAGATTCAACG
This sequence comes from Nasonia vitripennis, assembly GCF_009193385.2. Taxonomy (NCBI): domain Eukaryota; kingdom Metazoa; phylum Arthropoda; class Insecta; order Hymenoptera; family Pteromalidae; genus Nasonia; species Nasonia vitripennis. Next base: position 24,024,753 of record NC_045758.1, read on the forward strand.
TAGCACATATAAAAAAATAAATACAATGTGTACAATTCGTGCTATGGTTGCCGATTTCACAGACGAATGTGAGGAGGACGGACGTGCACGTACAGAATAATAAGTCGGATATCGTGTCTGTAGGTTTGGTGACACGTTTCTCCAGACAGATTTTGTGCATCCCTCGAAGACGCATGTTCCGACTGTGCTACTTGGGCCTTTCCGGCCCAGGTATAAGCACATGGCGCCGGAGGGCAACCGCTCCGGAGCCTTCTAATGGCTTTATTACCCTCACCTCTGCAACGTTCGATTTTTTGTTCATAGCACCAATTCCTACATGGGCTTCTTAAAAGGACGCATCTCGGATGTGTATATTACTTTTCATGATACGTGCACGAAAAAGGCCACAAAATCGAAATTTTTCTGGAAAAAATTACTCCCTTGGGAGAAAAATGTCTTCAAAAAGTTTCAAAATTTTTGAAATATTCGAAATGTTTAAAATGTTTAAAATTTTCAATACAAATTTGTTTTACTTTGAAAAGTCCTCGAATTGCTCATTTCTTTCATATGCATGATAAGTGTCCTATTCGTGCACTTATCTTAAAAAGAAAGCCCATCGAACTTGGAGGAGCGACTGTCGCATACAATATAATATTGTGCCACTAGGGGGGAAAATTGGCTTTTTCAGACTCGGGTGATGTTTTGAGCACTCGTGTCCGTCTCGTGCTCAAAACATCACCCTCGCTAGAAAAAGCCAATTTTCCCCCCTAGTGGCACAATATTATATTGTATGCGACAGTCGCTCCTCCAAGTTCGATGGGCTTTCTTTTTTTCTCGAGTTCGGCGAAGACCACGGGTTACCTACAGTGACGGACAGAGATGTCTCGCATCTGGTAGAAATGTGCTTGAAAAAAAGCGGACTGGTTGCATAGACTCTTGCGGTCAGTGCCTGCCGAGCAGAGGCTGCGCGTAGCCAAAAACAGCGGTCAGTTGGACGAGCTGCGTTTCGAAGGACAAGCTCGTATACCTAGTGTTAACAATGCGATTGTAATCGAGATACCCGAAGGTGGGGGCACTTTCTCTTTTAGGAGTTCTTCTCGATGGCGTTGAGATACGACCGCCACGACCGGCCGTAATATGGATTTGCTGAAAAAAATATACCTGCGTTTATGTCCTCTAGTAGTAAGTTCACCTTTAGAGCGCCAGTCTTAAGTATGCGCGGCTATACCTTTAGTTTGTCTGGATAATTTGTAAATTTTCTATTTTTTGCTCGGAAAGCTCAGAATACGTGACTGAAAAACACGTTTTTTTTTATATTTTAAAATTTATTTTACAAATTGTAGATGCTCTACACGTTGTTATTTTACAAGCGTTTAAAATAAAATTAAATGCAAATCGTTGCACGAACAAGTAAAATATAAAATATTCCTCCATTATGAAGCGCTTGTATCTCATTAATTATCACCGTAACGTACATGCAGACCAAATATGCGACAAAATATGTAAAAGCGTAATAGTTTCAAATTTCAGTGCGTCCCTTTAGTTATTTACGTTATTTTCGTTCGTTTAATCGGCATCACGAGCAGTTTCATTATTTAAAACGGTATAGTAAACAAAACGTGGATATTTATTCAAAACAAGCGCATACACAGCCAACGAATAAAAAAAGCAATAAAATTTCATCGTGCGCAGTGACAACGAAAATCATCGGTCCTCGATCACTGCGTGACTATCAGATTTCCTCGTTTTTACTCTCCATTATATAAAGCATGAATAATAGCTGTGTTCGCGCGCGAAACAGGGGAAATTACGCATTAGCAACAGCTCGCGCGCGCGAGCACCTGAATTCCGCAGCAGCGAGCCCTCGCGCTGCGCGAACACATTCCAGTTTTTCGCCGCGTCGAAGCCATAAATTACACGGAGCGGCGCAAATAATTCGAAGAAATTGCAACATCACCTAATCGACGCATCGCTCAATGGCTCGTCGTTAGCGTTCGCGACATCATAATTAATTACCCTTTGATGTTCGTAGTAGTAGAACCATATCGCGCCCCAAGATTGCGGACATCGGTATGTTATATACATGTATAGCTACGGCGATCGTCGCTTTGATTGACCAAGGTATATTATGCCAGTTGCAGTGTTTACTCGGTAGCGTTTGATTGTGTTTGTTAGTGGTCGAAGGAAAGGTGAACGTCAGCGTCAAGAATGTGCAGAGTTGAGCTTTGATCGAAATAGGGCAAGTTTGCGAGGAGCTACCGATACCAAAGGCAATGAATTTGCTTGTGGAAACGCGAGGACGCGCTTCGAAGTTTCGTACGTTATGATGATTCATTTGTTTTATTGAAAGGTCGTTTTTCTTACAAAATATTGCTGCGACAATTTTCAATTTTTTTCCTCTTGAATTATTTCGTCAGCCGCTCGACTCTGGCTTTAAACTTTCAAGTACTCATCTCAGCCGCTATAACGAGTTATAATTCCCTGGCAGCGAACAGACGACAGCCCACTCTTTTTCCCTATCTCCACAAAACACGACGTCGGCGCACATTAGAATTCATAAGCCCACAGAGTATAGCCCCGTCTTATAAGCCTATACACTACTCGCTGCGGTAAGATCATCCTGCGACCTCGCGCACACAATCCCCTCGGCTGTATATACACATCGTCATCGTCGAAATAACCCATCCCCAGAGACAGCGACACCCACGCGCGAGCGCACATAGCAATTACGGATGCGCGTGCGCGAGACACCAGGAGATGGTCGTTCTCGTAACGTAACTCGGCTATATACGCGGAGCTTTAAAGCGCATGTATAGATACTATCGACGATCCCGAACTTCTCTGGCCGGGCTCCAAATGAAAAAGTTTGCGCGGAGAGAGCGGCTCTATGTGTATAAATCTGGCGGCCACCGCCTCCTGCTCAAAGGCTCTTCTCTCTCTCTCTCTCTCTCTCTCTCTCTCTCTCTCTCTCTCTCTCTCTCGCGGGGCGAAAATTGCGTCTAAGAAATTCGTGTTTATGGCACTTGCGCGCGGATTTAACGCTCCTGGATGTTTGATGAGGTTGCAGCGAGGCTGCCTCGACACACTTTGCTCGAGGCAGTTTTCATATACACCCCGCCACCGGGCTTTTGGTATGATGGTAATTTATTATAGCCGCCCGCGACGACGATGCCTGGCGTTGCTGATTTTTTTTTTTCATCGCGGCGCGGCGATCCACTTTTTCAGCTGCGAGCTTTTCGTTAACCTATAATACTCGGCGCTATTATTTTGCTAGAGCGGCCAATTATACATCTAGATAAAGGAAAGGGGCTTTATTCATTAAAAGTTAAAAATGAATGGTAATTTTAGAATTATAAATAAAATTCAAATTTCATTACCTTCTTTCTTGGTTCATATTCTGAAGCCCTCGACAATCTTGATGTTCAAAACTATCTGCAAAAGAGAATTATTTCGTTTTACGTGTGCATATAGGTGCATACGAGCAATTGTTATAATCTTAATAATAAAATTTCGTTGTATTGGACAAAGAAACCTATATAATATACTTGTATGTAAACCAAAGAATAAGCATTTTCATAACGAAAATAAACTCGCAGAATTTTACCATAGCGCGCAAACCTGTAACACAATTTTACAATTTCACAATTTCACAGAATAGAATTTCGCCGCACGCCGCACGAGCGCGATCTCGAATTTCTAAAATCTGCATAGAGCACTAAAAGATTTACGACTCTATCATCCAGAAATAATATTTCCCCGCGCGCAGCTAGTAATACGAATCTTAATAAAAAATGAGCCGAGTCAAAACCATACATAGCCTCCCTATTTCAGTCCGTTACTGCATACATTATTACACGAACGTGTCGTACGCCTGAATATAGCGACGAGCTTGGCAACAAATAACGCTTGGAATTAACGACTTTATGCACACATGCGGACACGTATATAGGGAATCGAGGCCGTTATTAATACTTCGACGCTCGATTTTCAAAACGCGCACGTAAACACCCCGCGTATGTATAGGTGATTATATTATGCAGTGTGAGCGGCGGCGGCTGCATTGCGCGCTTTCTCCGTTTCTATCTCTCTCTCAGCCGCAACTTGACGCCGTAAAACTCGTCCGTGCAGCAGGCCGCATATACATAATGACGAAGTTTACGCGCGTGTGTACGCGTTCGGCCAGTTGTTTACACGCGGCAAACATCATTACAATGCGCTTGGATGTGCAGTGCGCTATAGGGTTTGTTGCGGCTCTGTATACGAAGCGCGACCCGGAAAGCGTCGCGGTGAAACGAAATGGCGCATAAATATATCGGCTGTAACGAGGTAGATTTTACGTTAATTAATTAATACTGACTCACGTCCGACCGTATTTATACGAAGGAAAAAGGGGCGCCAGGTCGGACTACTTTACCTTCTCAACTGCTTTGCCGCGGCTACTAGAGCACTCTTGTACTCTGAGGAGATTCGGTCGTGGGAAAAATAAGGAAAAATAAGTACAAATCCCTCGTTTTGATAACACTTTACGACTTTTAATGAAATAACTCCGGCGGTAATCTCGACTGTCAATATTATTCGTGAACGTAACTCAAAGACAATAATTACGCACTACTCGCTAAGCTTGTTTTTCTCATAACACTCTCTCACTTCCGATAATATTAATCTCGGCTGATCAGCTAACTACCACGGGCAGACTCTCCGACTCTCACGACTTCCGACTTTATTTCTTAGATAGACAAAATATTACAAAGATTGTGGTAATTTAGCACAAAGTACTACCTTTCGGCTTGCAGACTGAACCACACTTTCTCTCGACCTTCTCTCTCGTACTCACAACGGAAAAACTAAACTTAAATCACGACCTTTCGAATTACTATGAAAATCCCGGAGTACTGCTTTTTGGGCTGAGTCCGCAATCCAAGTCAATAGGCCAACCGTAGGGATGTTCTCTGGGCTGCGGCGAAAAATCAAGTGGGCGAATTCTCTGGCCGAGGCGCGACGGTACACCTCCCTAGAGTACTCACACAAGCGCAATACATAGTTATCGGTCTAGTGCCGTTACATTTGGCGATTTACATATGTTTTCTCGTGCGATCGTTGGGTTTTCACACTGTATCATACCACCTCTCATGTCATACATTACAAATAAATAATTCTTTAGGTTACATAGGTGAATATTCTTTTTACACACACTCAACGCCTCACACATACAAGTAGCAGTACAGTATCTGCTGCCGCGGCCTGGCGCGAGGTTTTCCCCCTCCCGGCGGCGGGCTTATCTTCTGACTCGAGCGGCTTAGGTGTGAGCGTGCGTGAGCTCCAGCGTGTGTGTGTAGTCGCGCGGCTGGTATCTCTCTCTCTCTCTCTCTCTCGTGCGGGCTTACGGCTACTCGGCTGTTTCTCGGCTCTTTTCTATCTAAAATGCATACCAATAATTATGAGTATCAACTCATGGGCAGTTCGGATAGAGAGCAACATGGGGAAAAGAGAGAGAGGACTTTTCTACACAGACGGTTACCCCGTCGCATTCCCCCTCCCAAAACTAAACATACTCTGAATGTTTCAGTTTTACACTACAAAGGAAGGAAAATATATGTCCCTCTCTCTCTCTCCTCCTCACACTACCATCTCGAGACTGCAGGGCTGTAAGAATGGCTTGATTAGCTTATACAATGAATAAAAAAAAGTCAACAAAGTTTGGGTTGAGAAACCCGGTCTAGATGAGGAAACTTACTTTACTGGCTGTAACTGGCTGTAAGTTTGGCTGTGATTCCGGCCGCGATCGAAGAGGGCTCGATATGTACCTCTCCTTACGTCCTCTGGCCAAACGCCTTTATTGGTGGCCATAGTGATCGTGGTTGCTACGTATACTTCCATGAGACTTTTTCCTCGATCGAAAACCGTTCGGCAACTGACTTCTGTCCAAACGAAAACTCTTCTCTCCTTTTTGGCTTTCGAATCTCTCTCTTCTTCATGAGCTGGCTCAAGACACGAGTGCTGCACTTCTGGCGTTTCTGGCTCATTTACGGTTAGGGCCCAGGCAGTAAGTTCGTCCTTGAGAGGTTCACAAGTATCTTCTCTCTCCACTCCAACCATCGAACCCACGACCTCCTCCTTCGTCTGCTCGTCCATGTTTTCTTTCTTGATCTTCTCTTCAACATCTTTCTGCTCCAACACTTCTCCTTCATCTGCGAATGAGGCTTCCAAACTCTTCTTGATTGCACCATCTGGCTGAAATCCCGAAGTACTACTGGCATCTTGTCTGTTGATTCGGTCAGGCTGTAACAACGGCTGAAAATTGGCTCTGGGCTGCAATATTGAGAGCGATGAATCCCTCGGGTTCTCTCCCGACTCGTTCTTCACCTCGTCTTGAGCTATTGAGTCCATTATTCGACCACTGCTGTTAGCTGCTGATTTTAACTGGACTGGTTGTACGTTCGTATCTTCACGGCGATCGGTAGCCTTATGTGATGATAGACAATCGTTACTTGAGGATGGAATCACACTACTGCATAACTTCACTGCTCTACATCTACTATTCTTCTTCTCCTCCTCGTCGTCACTACTGGACGGCCAGGCTGTAACAGCACTAGCAGTTGTCCTTGGCTTCATGACTACGATGTTGCTGAGCCGACGGGTTGCGTCAGCATTCGCATACGTCTTCTTCTCTTCATCACTCTCCAACATTCTTCTTCTACAACGCATTTTCTCTTCATTCAGGAATGCTGACTCCGAACACTTCTTGATTTTATCATCTGGTTGAAACCCTGAAGTACTACTGGCATCTTGTCTGTTAACTTGATCAGGCTGTAACGCCGGTTGAGGTTGGGTTCTAGTCTGCAATTTTGTAAGTGGTAAGAATGTCGATTCCTCGACCGACTCGTTCTTCCTCTCGTATTGAGCTAGGGTTTCCCTAATCCTGCCACGGCTGTTAGCTGCTGGACTCAACATGACTGGCTGTGCTTTCGTATCTTCACAGTGATCTGTAACCATGGGCGATGATAAACTCGAAGTTAGAATCAGTTCAAGATTCGACTTCTCTGCACTACCTCTACTACTCTTCTCTTCGTCTTCTTCAAACAACTTCTCTTTCTCTTCTACAAAAACTTTCTCTTTCTCTTCTTCAAGCAACTCTTTCTCTTCTACAACTCTGCTGTTCGGCCAACGGGTTGCGTTAGCGTTCAGCAACAACTTCTCATCTTCCTTCTCAACTAAAACTTTGCTATTCAGCCAACGGGTTACGTTAGCGTTCAGCAACAACTTATCGTCTTCCTTCTCAGCTACACCTCTGCTGTTCGGCCAACGGGTTGCGTTAGCGTCCGGCAGCAACTTCTCTTCTTTCTTCTCAACCGCAATTCTGCGGTTCGGCCAACGGGATACGTTAGCGTCCGGCAGACACTTCTCTTCTTTCTTCTCAACTAAAACCTCCTTATCTTCTTCTACAAACCCTTTCTTCTTCTCTTCTACACGACACTTCTTCTTCTCTTCTACACAATTTCTCCTTTCTACGAAAGTTCTCTTCTTTACACTAAATTTCTCTTCGTCCACCAAAAATTTCTCCTCTTCTTCTACATCTCCTTTCCCTATCTCTTGATGTTTCCTTCTCAGCTTCTTCTCTGGCGACACTAGTGGGCTTGGACCACTCCCTCCCCCTCCCAAAACTGGCATACCTCTCTGCAACGCAGACCTCGCATGCCCAGTTTTCTGCACTTCAACAGAGGTCTGTTGTGAGACAGTGCGGGTAGCATCGACCTCTGAGTTGCTCCCGCGTTGCCATTTCCCAACAGTACTCTCAGTTCTGCACAGTTTGGGCAGCTCTGAAAGACTACGTCCTTGAAACCACAGACTTGGCAATCCTCAAATGGCGAGCTGTAAATTACTGGCTCGGCAATCTTCTTAGCACTATCCGACTCTGGCTCTAGATAGCGGCTGTCGAAACTGCTAATGCTGCTGCTCCGGCTGTTACTACTTGAATTTAGGCTTGCACGGCTGTTAGAACGACTACTAATTGAACTCCAACTGCTTCGACTCGAACTACTGCTACTTCGACCTGAACTATTGCTGCTCGTCGAACTGCTGCTGCTCGAGCTGCTGCTACTACTCGGACTGCGGCTGCTTCGACTTGAACTACTGCTGCTCGTCGAACTGCTGCTGCTCGAGCTGCTGCTACTGCTCAGACTACGGCTGCTTCGACTTGAACTACTGCTACTTCGACCTGAACTATTGCTGCTCGTCGAACTGCTGCTGCTCGAGCTGCTGCTACTACTCGGACTGCGGCTGCTTCGAGTTGAACTGCTGCTGCTTCGACTTGAACTACTGCTAGAACTCTGGCTTCGATCTCGGTTTCGACTTCTAACTCGACCACGTAGCCTTCGAATCTTCTTCTTCGACACCTTCTCTTTCTGATGCTGAGGCTTGGCTTTGCTGGAACTGTCTTGGTTTTCGTGGTCTTGACCTCTATCAACATAATCACTACGCGATTTCATCTTCGTTACTCGAATTTTCTCGGTTTCTTCTCCATACGTTTGTTCATGTTTTCTCTTGGAATTGCGCCTACTCGTGAAATTTTCCGACGATTGAGTTGGTTCCTCTTTGGCGTTGTCCCAATCGTACCATGGCACTGACTTTTGGTAGCCGGTGCACCATAGTACTGCACGTAGCAATCTGTCCTGGCGTAAATCCTTAGGGCCATTCGTGTTAGCGCCCAGCGATCGTAATCTGGCTTTCAACTCGGTTGTATGTAGTTTTCGGATTTCTCGACTGAGATTCCTCACCTCTGGACTCTTCCGTAATTTTGACATAATTTCTGAATGAGAACTCATTTTAACGTCGAAACAGCAGCTTGGATTTTTGCTCAGCTGTAATTTCTTCTCTCAAGTCTGACAATATTAAACATTGGCTGTGACTGACAAATCGTTGCTGGTCTCGGCAGTAAACATGACTCAAGGCGGAAAATTTTGATTGTAAATTAGGCAGTAATTTCGGAAGATCTGGCAGTAAATTCTTGGAATCGAATATTCGTTAACTAGTTCGATACAAACAGCGGGTACTTTACTTAGCGTGAACGTAAACAAAAATAACGAAAAGGTTCAGGCAGAAATTCGACAAGTCTGACAGTAAATTCTTGGAATCAAATTTTTCAGCCGACTAGTTCGCTACAAGCGTGTACAAAGGTAAACAAAAAAAAATAAGGAAATTTTCGGGCACAAATTCGAATTCGTTCACTATCTAGAATCTCGACCTCAACAATGCTCGCTTGCTTATTTCGACGGATTTTCTGCTACCGACAATTTCCAAAATAAATGCTTAGTCCGGTTTAAATTTCATACGTCGATTCTAAAAGCAATAATTGTTTAAAGATCCGAATCATGCGCCCTAAAATCTCTGATCAATTCTCAACAACAACAAAATAATTATTTACACCGTAAATGAATTCTTCGAAAACGAATTTGAATCAAGTTTCAAACCACGACGCAGTTAGCAATTATTCTCAACACTTTAAGAAATTTTAAAAGTTCCGGTCTCAGCTTTGACGTACGACACAAACTCTGTATCACGTGTCTACAATTTCGTTATATGACTCAAACTTTTGTAAAATGAACAGTATGGAAAATAATTATTTTCGTCGTCACGATCCGACGTACAACTCGATCACAATGCTTTAATTGAGACAACTTACCGATTTCGTAGATAGGATTCGCAGTATTGTTTCCAACTATTAATTTCAAAACGTTTCAAGCTTCGACCAATTTCTTAACTTGGATTTTTCGGCAGAAAAGGCAAACAATAGTTGTCGAATTAATCGTCTGGCTGGTACGCAACTTTTTCGGCTTCAAAACGTGCATGTGTATAAATTATAATTCAAAATTATTATGAGCATAAAAATACATTTCAATTAATACTTATAATTATTTATGTGCAATCGGTATGAATTGCATCAATTGCAATTAAATAGTAAAGTGGGTAAATTAATTTTCTTTCATTGCTAGTGCTTGATTCGACTCGCAATCGGGCCACAAAATTTGTTTATTAACTCGTTCGGGGTTAAGGATAGTCGGCAGTATGGCTAGAATTGAATCTTAGTTTAAAACTTTCCAATCAAGTCAAACAGGCTATCACAAAATTATTCCCGACATTGAATTCTCAAAAAAAAATTTTGTTCGGCTAAAATGATTGTTTTAAGCAATTATCAAGCGACTATAGGCAAAAGAAAATTTTCTTCACTATTCTTATCGGCTTCTACTCTCTCAACAAACAAATCAACAAAGGGGAAAAAAAACAAAATTATTTTTCAACTCTCGACGTCTTCAACTACTGCTCGGTATTTTAAAAATTCTATAACTCCAATTATTCTTCGGAAAATTACGGCTGTAAATTTTCACGACAAAAAAAAATTTATTTTCTTCGTTTCGAATCCCTTTATAATTCTAAACGAGGCAAAAGAAAAAAAAAATTTTAAAACGGGTCCGTCAAACGTTAATTTTCTCTCAACTACTACAACTTGAATTTTGCAAGAAGGAAAAAAAAATTTAATTCGGCTTCGTATTAAATCTGAAAATATTCTGCACTCACAATTGGCCGTAAAAATATTAATAAACCCGTATATTGCCACTGTAAAGTTTAAAAGGGCGTAATTCTGTAAACCATGATTTCACTTGTGAGAACCCCAGTTTTTACACTCCCAGCGACTATCGACACGTGGCGAGTGGTTTTCGGCAGAATTTCCACTACTGCGTGTTGGGAAAAATTTGCACACTCAACCGACTGTTAGAGCAATGCACAAACTCGTCTTTTGTTAGGCTATAATCGAAAAAGAGCACTGAGGTAAACCATGATTTTACATTTGAGAACCCCAGTTTTTGCGATCACGGCGGCTGTCAGCACGTGGCGAGTAAATTTTTCTCTGGCGGTTACACGAATAAAATTTAAATTTTTCCGGCAGTATCATACAACTTTCTGCTTCATTGGAATTATTTATACACTTGATTTTAGTTAGACACGGCTCACGATTAACTTTGAACGAAATTGGTGCCACGTTTCAAAATGTCGCGCACTGAACACTATCACTCGTAAATTATTTTCCACGACCGTGCCCCACACATTGGGCAGCCACTGTAACGACGTAGATTTTACGTTAATTAATTAATACTGACTCACGTCCGAGCGTATTTATACGAAGGAAAAAGGGGCGCCAGGTCGGACTACTTTACCTTCTCAACTGCTTTGCCGCGGCTACTAGAGCACTCTTGTACTCTGAGGAGATTCGGTCGTGGGAAAAATAAGGAAAAATAAGTACAAATCCCTCGTTTTGATAACACTTTACGACTTTTAATGAAATAACTCCGGCGGTAATCTCGACTGTCAATATTATTCGTGAACGTAACTCAAAGACAATAATTACGCACTACTCGCTAAGCTTGTTTTTCTCATAACACTCTCTCACTTCCGATAATATTAATCTCGGCTGATCAGCTAACTACCACGGGCAGACTCTCCGACTCTCACGACTTCCGACTTTATTTCTTAGATAGACAAAATATTACAAAGATTGTGGTAATTTAGCACAAAGTACTACCTTTCGGCTTGCAGACTGAACCACACTTTCTCTCGACCTTCTCTCTCGTACTCACAACGGAAAAACTAAACTTAAATCACGACCTTTCGAATTACTATGAAAATCCCGGAGTACTGCTTTTTGGGCTGAGTCCGCAATCCAAGTCAATAGGCCAACCGTAGGGATGTTCTCTGGGCTGCGGCGAAAAATCAAGTGGGCGAATTCTCTGGCCGAGGCGCGACGGTACACCTCCCTAGAGTACTCACACAAGCGCAATACATAGTTATCGGTCTAGTGCCGTTACATTTGGCGATTTACATATGTTTTCTCGTGCGATCGTTGGGTTTTCACACTGTATCATACCACCTCTCATGTCATACATTACAAATAAATAATTCTTTAGGTTACATAGGTGAATATTCTTTTTACACACACTCAACGCCTCACACATACAAGTAGCAGTACAGTATCTGCTGCCGCGGCCTGGCGCGAGGTTTTCCCCCTCCCGGCGGCGGGCTTATCTTCTGACTCGAGCGGCTTAGGTGTGAGCGTGCGTGAGCTCCAGCGTGTGTGTGTAGTCGCGCGGCTGGTATCTCTCTCTCTCTCTCTCTCTCGTGCGGGCTTACGGCTACTCGGCTGTTTCTCGGCTCTTTTCTATCTAAAATGCATACCAATAATTATGAGTATCAACTCATGGGCAGTTCGGATAGAGAGCAACATGGGGAAAAGAGAGAGAGGACTTTTCTACACAGACGGTTACCCCGTCGCATTCCCCCTCCCGCCCGGCTAGCTCAGTCGGTAGAGCATGAGACTCTTAATCTCAGGGTCGTGGGTTCGGGCCCCACGTTGGGCGCCACTGTAACGAGGTAGATTTTACGTTAATTAATTAATACTGACTCACGTCCGACCGTATTTATACGAAGGAAAAAGGGGCGCCAGGTCGGACTACTTTACCTTCTCAACTGCTTTGCCGCGGCTACTAGAGCACTCTTGTACTCTGAGGAGATTCGGTCGTGGGAAAAATAAGGAAAAATAAGTACAAATCCCTCGTTTTGATAACACTTTACGACTTTTAATGAAATAACTCCGGCGGTAATCTCGACTGTCAATATTATTCGTGAACGTAACTCAAAGACAATAATTACGCACTACTCGCTAAGCTTGTTTTTCTCATAACACTCTCTCACTTCCGATAATATTAATCTCGGCTGATCAGCTAACTACCACGGGCAGACTCTCCGACTCTCACGACTTCCGACTTTATTTCTTAGATAGACAAAATATTACAAAGATTGTGGTAATTTAGCACAAAGTACTACCTTTCGGCTTGCAGACTGAACCACACTTTCTCTCGACCTTCTCTCTCGTACTCACAACGGAAAAACTAAACTTAAATCACGACCTTTCGAATTACTATGAAAATCCCGGAGTACTGCTTTTTGGGCTGAGTCCGCAATCCAAGTCAATAGGCCAACCGTAGGGATGTTCTCTGGGCTGCGGCGAAAAATCAAGTGGGCGAATTCTCTGGCCGAGGCGCGACGGTACACCTCCCTAGAGTACTCACACAAGCGCAATACATAGTTATCGGTCTAGTGCCGTTACATTTGGCGATTTACATATGTTTTCTCGTGCGATCGTTGGGTTTTCACACTGTATCATACCACCTCTCATGTCATACATTACAAATAAATAATTCTTTAGGTTACATAGGTGAATATTCTTTTTACACACACTCAACGCCTCACACATACAAGTAGCAGTACAGTATCTGCTGCCGCGGCCTGGCGCGAGGTTTTCCCCCTCCCGGCGGCGGGCTTATCTTCTGACTCGAGCGGCTTAGGTGTGAGCGTGCGTGAGCTCCAGCGTGTGTGTGTAGTCGCGCGGCTGGTATCTCTCTCTCTCTCTCTCTCTCGTGCGGGCTTACGGCTACTCGGCTGTTTCTCGGCTCTTTTCTATCTAAAATGCATACCAATAATTATGAGTATCAACTCATGGGCAGTTCGGATAGAGAGCAACATGGGGAAAAGAGAGAGAGGACTTTTCTACACAGACGGTTACCCCGTCGCACGGCAAAGTTATCGATACGCTCTTTTGCCGAGTGGGCCGCGTTATGTTGACGAATCTCGTATTGCAGTGCGAATCAAGGATTATTTTTTTGATGATTTTGCGAAAGTTCGATTTTTGTTGGAAGCGGTTGGAGTTCGGTGTAAAATTGTAATGATGAAATTGTGAAGATAACTGCAGTATTAGTGATAGCGAAGACGAAAGATATGTGTCAGGACTGAAACTCACGCGTTGCATAATTAGAGAGTTTTCGGTCTATAGGCAATATTGACATTTTGGCGTTAGAAATTCGATACACATGAAATAACTCAGAATTTATCGCGCACATTAGATCACCTATTATAATACGTCGATCGTCGACCGATCTAAATTTATCTCACCAATATCGTTTCCAATATCCGGAATAGAGTATCCGCAACGAATAAAATAGTTCCGCATTGAAAATGCAATACCGCACTCAACGACACAATCCTCCAATAAATCCTTGAACACACGTCGAACTAAAAAAGGTTAGGACTCAGAGACGAAGATTTTCGCTCAAAAAGCATCAGCGTTAGGATATAACGAAGAGCCAAATCCCCGCAGTATAAAAAGCGGCTGCGATATCGGCTTGCCAGCTAGATTTCGTAAAAATCGGCCTATCTGGAGCTCGTCCAGAGATCGATGGAACTGGGACAATCTTTCTTCGGCCACTATATCTCTCGCTCTTTTCTCTCATGGAGTGGGGCAATCAAACGAGACTGCGGAATTCTCGAGTAGGGCGCGGTGGGCGAGAGATGGGAATATGATCGTTTGCCGCGCGGCGGAACTTGGCGTCGAGCGCGACAAGTATGTATACGAGAGGGGCTTTGTATTACGACGCGCGAGCTGCGCGAAGGGATATATTTATGCATCTGGCTAATGTTGTCGCTCGCGAGACAAGGACTGTGCCGTTGCTTTAGATCTTCTCGTCAGGCTTGGAATTAATTTATAAAGATCATCATTTTTAATTTAATACCTTAGAGCAGAGGAATATAAATTATAGGCGTCCCACGAAATTGATGTATACTAATGCGTTATAGCCCTCGCTCGATGGTATAGCTCGCGCTTTACGATTATAGCCATAATCGGGCATAAAGCGTGCGCCGAAAATTTGCGCGCTTTATCGACCCTTAAACTTTATGCTTCCTCTTTCTCTCCCCCTGTATAGCTCTGCGCGTGTATGTATATGAAATTCTCTCTCTCTCTCTCTCTCTCTCTCTCTCTCTCTCTCTCTCTCTCTCTCTCTCTCTCTTTCGGCTACACGTACAATTACAGAGCAGTATATAGGGGCGAAAGTCGGATCGGAAATATCGCAAAGTGTAACGCGGGCGCGCGCGAAGCCCGTAATCGCGCTCGGCCTTTTGTGCTCTGGCAGGCTTCCACTCGGGCGGGGGAGGGAGGAAATTCGAGTGCCGTCGGGTCGTTACGCTGCGGCACTGCGCTGCTATATTCTGTGGAGAGGGCCGAGATTTGCGAGGCGGCGCGCGCCTCGATATTTTAAACAGACACTCGAATTAACTGGCCACCGCCGGCGATATATATATATATATATATATATATATATATATATATATATATATATATATATATATATATATATATATATGGTATATCTCAGCGCACGTGTATATGTATAGCCGTGGTATCTCAGCTGATGCCGGTGCCAAGAAGCGTCTCGACGGAGGCTCGTCGTACGTTTTCTTCACAATTAAAAAGCACTTGTGGTGTATATACAGTCCGAGGAGAAGATTTACGCGTCCGGCTGGAATTAAAAGCTTTGGCTGCACTACCCGAGGATCTTATTTTGTCGGGGCGATTCTTCAGCGTCTCTTAATTTTTGATGTTGTTTGATTGAGAATCTTGTAGTCGATTCTTGTGGGAAAACACACTGAAGAACACACTCAAAAATTAAATTTAAAAATCGTTTATAATTCCTCAAAGAAAATAAGACAAAAACAAAACGCATTTTGCGTCTGAGTCTCGCCACTAAATTCACTCATACGTCTACTTATCTCTCTCTAAATCCACATTCATATCGCTCTCAGCTATGATTCGCGTATCACGACGACGGCACACACGAGTTTCCCTGCACTCGGTAAATGCTCAGCTATATAGTACGTCTATACGCGCATCGGGTTCTATGCCTATGCACACCCGCGAATGTTTGCTCTCAGGCCAACGACTTAACGCCTGGCTAAGTATTGCTCCGGACGACACACTGTCATCGTCGTCGCGATCGCGCTGATGAGCGTATAATTGCTGCTCTGGAGTTATTCTTAGCGCGTCCTCGGGGAGTATTGCCGTATGCACGCAAGGAATACTTTTGGAGAGAATTTATCTCGTGAAATTATTATCAATATCTCCTGTTTAAAATTCATTAAACTTCACAGCGACGACAGGTTTCGATTGACCGAAATAGGCAACTTGGTTGCGCGCAATTTTATTTTCCAATTAAGAAAAGAGCCGCGCCGAATTCGACGCCGAAAAGTCGACGAGAAACAGCAAAACGAAAAAGCCTCAGCAAAAATAAACGCGCAAGAACTTTGATCAATGAAGAAGAAACCGTAACGCAGTCCGCAGGTCGTTTCGTGCTTCTGTGCAGTCGTGGAAATGGTTTTTCTGTCGTGTATACTGTACATATACACGTATACAGTCGGCGCTGCAACCATAGGTGCAGCTTTTTAATTGGACCGATAATTGCGTGATGTCGTCGACGTCTTCGTGCGGCGAGAAGCTGACGCGGAAAATGAACGGACGTCCGTCACTCGTCGACGTCGCATTCTCTCTCCCTCTCTCTCTGGTACATCGGCTTCGTTGCTCGCGCTTCGCGAAATGCGAGAAAACGGAGATTCTTCATTTGTCCACGTCGACATGCGGTGGTTTGCTTTTTCGTCTCGTTGCTGCGCTGCTACTGTTGCGCTGCTGTCGCTGCGTTGCGTTGACTCGTTGAGGTATCGGCCTGTCGCCTGAAAAATGCTTGTTTTACATTTTAGATTTATCACTTACGAACGATTGCCGACTTTTTCAGGGATTATCTGCACTGCGCTTACGTTTTATCGCAGCTGAATTTACGGCGGAGCGATGGATGTTAAATTGTTGATGGAATTATTTTGAGCGATGTTAATCGTTTTAATGAACGTGAAACATTGCAAACTCGGATACTGTTGGCTGTATGAGTATGAGCAATAATATTTAAAAATATATTCTGAAGTATATTTTAGAAAGTCTTCGAAACTCGCATAACTAGCATATTGACTAGTATGCGAAGCTAGAAGTGGAAGGTCTAAAAGGACCAAATAGGTATGTGCTTGCTGTCGCCGACGAACCACGTGTTTGGGCTTAACAAAATCTTGTCCGCAGCGTCAAACGGAAAACGGCCTTTCAGGCATTAGATCAGTTCTTCGCACGTTGATTATTTCATCCTAAAATAACATTTTGTTTAAATTGGTTTCTCAGTTTGATATTTAGTTTGTGTATGCAAATATTTCATTGCGATAAAATATATATATATAAACATTTTGTTTAAATTGGTTTCTCAGTTTGATATTTAGTTTGTGTATGCAAATATTTCATTGCGATAAAATATCATGTGGTTAGATTTGACGCCTCGCTTAACACGCATATTTTACAAACAGTGTAGATGCGGAACGAGATTATTTATAACAAATAAATAATTATGAGTATTAACGATCTTATTTATTACAATAATCTATAACTAAAAAGACGCTTTTGCACTGTCTCATTCTCAATGCAAATATACTCGATGAATAATTTCTATATTGTTTACTGTCTCACGTATAGTGTTCTAAAAAAATCATCGATAATCATTATTTTTATAAAGATATTATTATATGCACAAGAAAATTACAAATATTTATTTATAGATATACAGTGAATGCTACATTTTAATTTCGACGTACCGAATTTCAAGTGTGTGATTGTGTGTATTTTAATAAACGGTTTGATTAAACAGTTGCAAAATGGAGTCTCATAACAATTCCAATGCTTTAATCAAGAATACTATACAATAACAATTTACATTTAAATCAAAGCAGAACTGATTCATAAAAATACAAGAGGAAGCGAAAAACCGCCGCGGCGCGCCGCTGCGACCACGTGGAGTAGTAGGGATGCGTCTCTGTAGAGGGAGTGAGGGAGTGGGACTCGGCAGGCCCTGCTTTCGTTTAGCAGCTCAGTCTGGCCTCAGTCTCGGGTCGGAGGTGGTTGCAGAAGCTTCTCATCGGTGTATAACAGTTGTACGTATAGTATAGTGCGAGTGAACAGTTTGGTTTGAGTATACATCAGGCGAAGATGGAAAAGAACACTGATACATTGGTTTTTCCGATGGCTTCAGCTGATGGTTCCGTTTGACATTGCAAGGATTTATTGGACCAAAAAATTAGTTGCCTCGCATCTCCTACGAAGATAAGTACCTTTTGTTATATCTATTTTAAAATATCACGTCAAAATGTTACTTTTTATGATAGACAAATGAAATAAAAATATTAGTATACCCGCGTAAATCACGTTTTAAGAACGGTAGTAGTAGCTTATTCTAATAGTAAAAATACGCAAAAGCCGTAGAATGACTAATAATCGCAGCGGAAACGATTCGACTATTCGAGTCGGATTTTCCGACGCGCGACAAGAAGCCTCAAATCGTCAGGCACGTCGGGCGAATCACCAATCCAATCAGATATACGTTCGTTATCGTTAACGCAACCGCAGAGCGGCCTTCGGAATTCCATCGGATTTAATTTTGGGCCACCGAGGCTCGCTTAACACCGCAGACGGGATCTATATGCCCGAGATCTCTCTGTTTCTCTTAGCGCCGTGAGAGAGCAGACGAATAATTCAGAGCCAAGCGTATTGGGGGGATCCGCTCTGCGTGTGTGTGATATTCGATCGGAAAATTCGAATTTACCGCGAGTATCTACATAACAGCTTGAATATGGTTACTAGCTCGTAAAAGAAATTGTAGTGATTTGAATAGATTGATATGCATTGATTTTCAATGGATTCTGTTCAGTGATTCAACTTTGTTCACGCAAAGAGAATTATTGTAAATTTTGTAAATACATAACATCGTGTAGGAAAATTATCTTAAGGTTGCAGCTGAGTTTTCTTGTTTCCGTTCTCACGCGATTTCAAATTCTGTAAACTCATCAGTAGATAGGCTATAGGTATACTGGAACACCCCCTTCCTTCTCAAAGTAATCCAGAATCCGAGGTGTGTATTTTAGATGGAGGGATTATCGATCCCTCCCTTCCCTCCCCTAGCAACCGAGAATTCGTCCACCTCTCAAAGTGAGCCAGTAACCGTAGTATGTATAAGTCCCAATCTCCCCTTCTCCGTATCCCGAAAAAAATTTTGTGGTGAGTTCATGCTCCTCCTCCCTCACGCAGGTAGAGACGGTGACCCTCGCACAGGTGTTTTCCCTTGCCTTTACACATTGTATTGGAGACATTATGCATACTACAGTCTGCGTGTGAATCACTCTCGGATACGTATACAAACTATCTTACGGAGATGTATGCAGCTTCTAGCGTCAGCTGTTTTTTCCTTTCGACTGAGATATGATAGTCCCCCGACTGCGCGGACAGATTGCGCAGGTACTATCCCTCACATTTTCCATACGATCTTCGCGCAGGTAGAGACGGCGACCCAGGTACACGCACTTTCCAGAGTCAACTTATTGGAATATGTGGAAGGCAACGTGTAATAAAAACACAGAGTCTTTAGTATTACTATAAGTCCAAATTTTATTTTTTGCTAGTAGATAGGCTATAGGCATATTGGCTTATGCGGATTCTGGCTCACCCCCTCCTCTCTCAATGTGAGCCAGAATGCGTACGATCTCTGGCTCACCTCCTCCTCTCTCAAAGTGAGCCAGAAACCGTAAATGAGCTAGAATGCCTATAGCGTTCTCTACTATTTAAAAAAATTTTTTTTTTATTACAAATGTTTGCATGACTGATAGAATAATACTTGAAAGATGGTTTTGCTGGATAGCCATATTGATGAATGTTATGAACAGGAAATTTGTTTTAATGCACCCAGGACAAAAATTTTTGATGCGTCATGTAAAGCGTCACGAAGCAAGTTTCCAATTTGAGAGTACCCTAGTGGAAATAATTGGGTGTGCCAAAGTGTGGCAAAGTATGCTAAAGTGTGTCAAAGTGTGCCAAAGTGTGCCATTCTGTGCCAAAGTGTGCCAAAGTGTTGATGATAGGCTATATAGGCATACCAAAACATAGGCATACTAAAACACCCCCCTCTTCTCTCGAGTGTTTTGGTACCCGATGAAAGAGGAGGGATCCCCTCTCTCTCTCTCTCCAAGATACTAAAATACCCTCTCTCCTCTCAGAGTGTAACTACTATAGAATTTTTGTTAAAGTTCGCAGCACTAGTAATAAAACTGATTTATTAGCCAATCGACACTTGGCTCCTACTTTCTAGCGGTTAGAAAATCATTCTAATTCACACAGTGGTGAATGCAAGAAAAGAAAGTTTTTTAGTATAGATAGAGGTAGGTATAATTAGTTACTTACTTTTTTTTGTATGCTTGGACCGTGGACTGCTGAAGTAAAACCTTGTAGTAATCTCACACAGAGTTGTAGAAGTATATCGAATTTTGTATGTCGTTTGGACCGAGAGGTTCGAGAGGTATAGAAATGAATAATTAATTTGAGACGTTTTGTAGAGTTTATAAAATGTTTATATAAATGAAAAAAAGAATTTTTGTTTCTAAATACACGAATAGTATATTGCGGACTGAGCGTGTTTGAAATATAAGTTAAAAAAAAGAGAAATGCGGACTAAGCGCGTAATTAAAAATATGTAGATGCGGACTAAGCGCGTTTGAGAATTTTGTAAAATATTTGATTTTGAATTGTGACTCGAGGATACTCATAAACTTTGGCGCATCCCTCGATTTCCCTCTTCGAGTGATTTTCGGAGGATTTTCCAATGGAAAGAGAGTTTCCTCGAGGACTCCTCCTACGTTTGGCTCTGGAGAACCCCTACTCTAACTAAATTTTCCGGGGGAGAGGCCATGTTAGGTTCTCTGTCCCCGAGACAGATGGCGACGCTTGTGCCATTTACAAATAAAAAAATGAATATTTAATAAAAATTGTTTAAAATATAGTTGTTCATATATCAGTTTAGTATTATTAGTAAACATGTTTCGACTATTATCTTGATTAACCGAAATAATTAAATTCAAGTGCAGACTCTAGTAGAGGAAATTATAAATATTAAAGATAGAACATTTATTTAATATGTGCTTTTTAAAGAAATGCTGCTAAAACAATCTTGTATAAATATTGGTTATAATATTCCTAATTACGAATGCTTATGTGTCGTAGATAGTTTTCAAAGAAAAATCGCATTCACCTATGCGTCGTTTTACCCGCCCTTCCCCTTCTTTGTAAAAGGTCAATCGTTAAATAATCCTTAAAAAAAACACGGGTAAAAATCTATTAAAACGCTCATTAACGTATTAGCAAAGATAATTATGTCATCAATAAATGAATACAGAACCTTTCCTTGTAGGTCTCTTAACGTATCGTCCATAAAGCGTTGGAACGTCGCGGGCGCGTTGCGTAAACGGAACGTCATTCGAACAAATTCGTAATGCCCAAAAGGAGTTGAGAAGGCAGTTTTATGCGCATCGGCTGGGTACATTAAAATTTGGTGAAAGCCGGAAGCTAAATCAACGACAGTATAATACTTATAGCCGTCAATAGCATCAATTATTTGTGAAATGGCTGGTAATGGGTAGGCATCACTGATTGTAATTTCATTTAACTTCCTAAAATCAGATACTAATCTATAGGTGACTACACTGTTGGCGTCCGCCTTTTTAGGGACAATCCAAATTGGCGAGTTAAAATCCGATACGGACGGTCGTATTATTCCATCCTCAAGAAGTTTTTGCACTTGACGAGTAATCTCATCTTTCAGTGAAAATGGAAATTTATATTGTCTAACATTTATAGGTACGTCAGTAGTTGTGATTATTTTATGTTTAATATTAGTAGCCGAACCTTTTAAAAGAAATCTATCCTTATATTTATTAATAATTTTAGGAACATGCGTTTTTTCAACACCGTGTAAGTGATCTAACCTAAGTTTATCTAATATTGACCCGGTATTTACCTGAATGTCAAAAACACGAATCGTAGGCAGGTCAAATGGATCATATAACTCAACTTCCTTATTATTAAATAAGGCATAGTATTCATCTGATTCTTCCTTAGATGGAACATCCAAGTGAAGGTCGGAAAATATTTCTTGTTGAGTAACAAAACAGATTTTTCGCTTCGGGCATCGCTCTTTATACATTGGCAAATCCGGATCTTCTCTTAATATGGCTATACTGTTACTAGAATAATAATCTTCCAAATCAGTCATCTCTTCGAAATCGTTATAATTTTCTAAATCGGATAACATACGATATAATGATTCAGTTGAGGGATTAGCTATTGTACTAGAATCAGCGCTTAAACCTAATTCTGAAATATTCTCCTCACAATTGATATACTTCCTTTGGAAAGTATCGGTTGTAGAAGTTTGATTTTCGGTTTTTGTTACGTCCGATGCTCGGCGCACTATAAAATATTCCTCCGTTTTGAGTCAACTTCCGCTGAACTCGGGATGGAGACGTTCCCTGATTTTATCCTGATTAACGCGTATTTCAACTAAACTTTATATTCCAACCCTCACAAACGAACAAGTTTGATTGAACTGTAGGTCAAAAGGCCTCCGACATGCGAAGTCCAGTTAACCCTCCAGTCAATCACACAAGTTCACCCTAAATTTTGTATATGAGCGGCAGCGTTCAAAAACCTACTCACATACAATTTTCCACCCTTGTAAATTATAATTTCATTTATTAATATTTTACTTACTTTTTTGCTGTTGAAGTGAAATCAAAGTTTACTGGATAGTAAACTTCTTCCTTCTTGTGTAGTTTGTAGAATTTATAATTATTTAAATATACTCGAAAAATTAAATTTTTAAACTTCACTTTATTTAATTTGAAATACTAAATTTATTTGAAAACTTAAAGTTATTTTACAAAAAAAAAAAAAAATCACGCTTTACCCACCACGGCTTAAAAGGTAGAACAACTTAATATCAAATACAGGAGCAGCCACCTCGACTGGACTCCTTGCAGTCACTGAGCTTTCCTCCGCACGCTTTTCCTCGTTTCACCCTCGCGTCCTTTTCCCTTTCCTACCCGATTTTTCCAACAGGCCCATCCCTTTGGGTCTACGTCAGTGCCCTCTATATCGGTCATCGACCTATAGCATCGCGTCCTTCCGCTTGGTTCCCGCCTCTTCCGGTCCTCTTCCGCACCCTTTGTCCTTCCCACACTACTCTTAGCCTTGCCGATTTTTCGTTAGATGGCCCTCTCTGTGCCGTTTTCAATTTTTCTACGCGTTATTTATAATATGTTTGTAAAATTTATATTTTGTAATAATAGTATCATTATAATATTCTGCCTGCTATTTTTAACTAATTTTGTATAACATTCATTTTTTAATTGAAATCAAATCGTAAAATCGGGACGGATAAATAATCATTTTACGCCGTGGTCGCCAACTTTTTATCTAACATAATAAATCTATGTAACTATTAAACTAAAAACTAATCATAAAATTTGTACGAGTATTATTTTAAGTTTTACTCCGCGAACACGTGCTCTTACTCTTGAACTAAATAAAATATGCACAGCTGTAGCTTAGTATTTTCAGCTGTCCATACTTTACATGAATTTAAATCTTCTACATTATTTAATATAAATATTCTACTTCAAAAATAAAAATGTTATCCACGGCTTCGTGTTCTACGGCGTAACATAAGCATAGTAAACAAAATTTCTCCAGACATTTCTGGGTTTTTCCCAGCTGCGCACAAATTTTATGGTAGGGCCGCTGCCCGCCGCACCGATCCCAATCGCTATGCCCACGCTCGCTCTTAATGGCCTCGGACTGTCTAACTGCGCTGTCCGGACGCTCGCTTATCTACGGTAAACACAACACATTTTTTTGGAAATGCGCACAGCTGCGCACACTTTATTTTATTTAATATTTTTTGTTTTTTAAAATTAGGCTATGACGTAACATTTTGTAAGAGAAATCTCTATCCGAAACGCCATATTTTCCAGCGCGAGGTGTAGGTAATTGCAGAAATTTAGCCATTTCGGTGACATCTGAGGAGGGAAAATCCGATAAGGTGTAATCATATTGAATGGTGGCAATTTTTGATCCAACTCGATCCAATTCATTTTTTTCAAAATCGATTGTAAAATGGGCTAAAAAGAAATAAACAGCTCCTAGAACTCCATCACAAGGAATACCAAAGTCATCAGGTACAATATGAAAGGTAGTTTTCTCCCCGAAAATAGTTATTTCAGCCGTTCCTAACGTTTCTGTAAGTTCGTCTCCGATTCCCTTTAAAAACGCGAAGTTTGATCGATTAATTTCGCAGTTTTCCGGTATTAAAAATGACTTCATAATATTAGCCTCGAACCCAAAATCTAACATTAATCTGCCTCGTCGGTAAGTAGGTGGATTAACTATATCAATAAACGGCAAAAGTGATTCTTGTCTATTCAATTTTATATTAATAATTCGACCGACACCAGATTTTAATTGTGAATAATTTTTTTTTATAAAATATCATGACTTGATTATTTAACGTAAGAATTCGTGAATTGAAATTTATTTTAGCACAATAATCTCTGAAAAGCGCGACTCCTAAAAGACCCTCAGTAGGTATTTGAAATTCATTAGGCACAACAATGAAAGTAACCTCTACTCCTAACAATAACCATTTATATGTACCTAGTGATTTTGTAGAACTAGGGCCTATACCTCGTAGGCTTATTATTTCATTTTTTTGAATTAATGACTTATCCCTGTTAACTCCAATTTTTATTAGATTGACTTCCGAACCTGTGTCCAACATAAATTTAATGGTAGTATCGATTGAAGGTATTAAAAATGATACGAACGGAATTAAACTATTATGTTGACTTAGTTCAATGGAACTAACTCTTCTAACAGCTTGTTTATCTCGCTCATTTTGTTGGAACGCGACTGCCTGGTTTGGGTCTTCGTCCCTGCGTTCTGTGGGTGAGACCCGGGCAAGTTTCCCGACTGATTGCTAAAATTTCGCTTACGACAAGTCTCAATGGTATGACCTTTGATTTTACAGTATGTACATTCTAAATGTAGGTTTCTTTGCTTGCACGTAGCAGCAGTGTGATCACGACCATTACAAGTTTGGCAAATCAATTTAAAGCGAGCGTCTAATTGGCTTTGTTGATTCTGGTTGCACATATTAGCATTGTGTCCAGGTAGTCTGCAGATCTGACAGAAAGTATTAGTTGACCCTGTATTTTGAGTCCGAGTAAGTTGAGCTATTCGATTTTTCAAAGAATAACACGAGCTGGCTGGATGACCTACTCTTTGACAAATTTGACAAATAGTTTTTGGTCTATTTGCATAATTATTGTTAGAGGTATTACATTCTTTAGCCGAATGACCTATTTTACTGCACAACTGGCATGTCTCAATAGTTTTGCAATTGCTAGCGGTGTGACCTTCGGTTTTGCATAATTGACAAGTAAGTTTCATTGTCAATATACTTTTGGCATGAGCTACGCAGTTATCAAGAGTATGGCCTTTGTTATTACAAAATTGGCACTCTTTCTCTTGCACGGTCTCGCAAATACAGCGTGTTTCGTCTGGGCTTTTGCAAATCTTGCAGGCAAATACTTTCTTTTTTGTTCCCATATTTACATCACCGCGCCCGCGTAAGGCTTGCTGACTTGCTAATTTTCTTTCTACAGATATGGCTCGTTTTACAATATCATTAACCTTTTCATTAGGTACCTTGGCTAAATGTGGCTCTATTTCGGCTTTTAATCCGCGTTTAAAACAATCAACAAGAGTATTTTCCGTAGATGTGCGAAAAGCTTCTACGATTGTCCCGGCATTCTCTAAACGATGTGCTTCAATTACGCGATTACCGATGTCTTTGATTCTATTTGCGAAGGTGATCACGCTCTCTCCATCACGCTGATACTCATTTCCCATATCACCCAATAATTGAACTACCGTCTTCGCGGGAGCGTAAATATTCTTAAGGAAGTTTAATAATTCCTCTACTGTTTCAAAGGAAATGTCGGTTATTGATTGGTGCGCTTCTCCTTGTAAACGGCATCGCATTAGTTTTGTTAGATCGGGCTCAGCAGTGGCCTCAATCATTTCCTTTGCCTCTTTGCACCCGGTTGCAAATTGCGAAAAAGGTATATTATCGCCATCAAAATCAGGGATGACTCGTAACGCGTCTTTGATTGAGACTACCTGGTTAAACTGCAGGGATGCAGTGCCAGGAGTGGCGTTATTCGTGCCTCCCGTCATATTGATAATGTTATTATTAATCGGGAGTATTACTTCTGGTTCTATTGCCAGAATTATTGCTTCCTCGTTGTTGGAATTGTCTACCGTATCGCTATTAATAGAAGGGCTAGTATTGTCGTTATCGCGCGCGATGCGATCTCGGGACACGGGAAAGGGTCGTATGCATCTAATTCTTCGGCTGTCAACTGGTTAATTTTTAACTCACGGGGTAGTTTCCTAGTAGTGGGTCTATTAGACATGAATTTTTCAATTTATTTTTATTCACTAGTTCAAATAACGATAATCTGCTACTACTCTAGGTATACTTTTAATTTTAATAGGATTATAATTATAAGTACTCGTACTATTTCTTTGACTTAGCCAATTTTTAATGAATGTACTTTTCTTATTATCTACATAAATTCCATTATTACTATTTTTTCTAAAAAATATGCAAGTATTAATATCCTGCGTATATGTTTGCAATTTATGGATTAAACTATTTCTTAATATATTAGAAATCGAAATAAAGGTACTAGGAAATATATCGTTATCTGATGTGTGAATATATGATAAAACCTCGTTATTAAATATCGAACGGTTGATCACCGATAGACGTGAATTTTTTATGTAAGTTAAGTAAACTGTTTTATCTGCTTTAGCTAAAGCTAATTTGCAAGCCGATATTAAGTGGTTTTCGCCGATTTTATTTTCCGCGAGGTCGCACAAATTCATTTGATACAAATAATGATATATATATATATATATATATATATATTTATATATTTATTTATTTATTTAAAAACCAAAATCAAAACAAAATTTATTTCAAGGACAATTTTTCGAACGCTAATTCTAATTTATGAATTTCGGATGAATCGACCGACTGGCTTTCGTTTAATTGTTTAAATCCGTTAGCTACCGACTTCGCAATATTGCGCGTTAACCCTTGAACTTTAGTCACGCGTTTATCTGTG
The DNA here is from genome assembly GCF_009193385.2 of Nasonia vitripennis. Classification (NCBI taxonomy): domain Eukaryota; kingdom Metazoa; phylum Arthropoda; class Insecta; order Hymenoptera; family Pteromalidae; genus Nasonia; species Nasonia vitripennis. The sequence continues at coordinate 24,051,765 of NC_045758.1, forward strand.
CTTTCGGTAATTGTAATAAAAAATTCGTTTAGCGACTGAATTACTTTATGTAGTGCCTCTATTTTTTTCTCTTGTTCTATAATATAAGAATTAAATACTATGAAATTTTTATTTTGATTAAGAATAACTTCTTTTAATTGTTCAATTTGGTTTTCTAAAGATATTATTTTAATGGCTGCTTGTATTGACGAAAAATCCTCACGTAGATAGGGATCATTATAAGAATATAACAATACTCCATCGATAGGAGCAACTAAATTTTAATTTACCGATTAGATCGGCGTTGTCTAGGTTTTTTTTTTCCTTTTTTTTATGTTTTTGTTTTCTATTAGGTTTAGAGAATAATCAGTAAAATGCCGTTTTTGAGGTAGAAAAATAATGTTTCAATTTATTTAAGTATATCACAGATGGGTATTTTTTATAAAAGGTATTATTTCTTTATCGTTTAATTGAATAGGGTCAATCTATAATGACCTCCTCTATTGGGCCTGTAGCATCATTACTCCATGCAGGGTTGATTTGCCGGATACGTCTCCGTGGAGGGGCTGGTGGTTCTTCGTTGGTTTCGGCCGCAGTTGGTGGTTCGTTGTTTTCCGCCCCGACGGCAGCAGGTTGTTGATTATCGGCTTCAATCACTATAACTTCCGGTTGGGCAACCGGAACTTGTGGTGGCTGAACGCTAATAAGTGAAACCTCTACTCGTCGTGTTATACGTGCTGTCACCGAGACTTGGTTCCACGTAAGTCGTGGCCTAGAATGGAACACGAAGGGTCCTCCAAATCCCCGTTTACTAAGAAAGTAGGGTTCTGGGCCCGGGTATGGGTTTGGGAATGTTCCAGGCACCACGCGTTGCGCAACGATTATCGGTCTTGAATTTCTTGCATCTATAGGTATCGGAGGATGCGGTTCGACAGCCTCGGGTTGGTTATATGCCGGTTCGGCTTCCGGAGCAGCAGGTACTTCTAATGCTTCGTGAGCATCGGCTACTTCGCGCGGCGGAGACCCTTCTAATAATTCTGCTGAAGCAGGTATGTTCTGCTCCTGCTGAGCGTCGTCCCGTAGGGTGCTTTGAGGAGGAGCTTCTAACGGTTCCTCTATAGGCACGGGAGGTTCTTCGATAACGTTAACTTGTTCTTCGATTCCGGTGTTTTCCTCCTCACGAAGATTTTTGCCAATTTTCTCTTGTTGTTCTTGTTATGGTTTTTCCGACGTTTTTCCTCTTGCCGTCGTTGTTACTCATCTACAAACAATTTGCAATTTTCCATCTTAATTTTTGTTTACAAAAAATATGGATGTAATAGGGAGAGGTTAAAATTTTCCTTAAAAAAAAACGAAACTCACTATTCTTTTAACGGAATTTTCTTAATATCTTTATCCTTATTCATCTGGTCAATGATCTCATCGACTAATAATAAGGTTTTCTTCTTAAATTTGTTATTTAATCTAAAACATTCACTGGACTTTTCTTTTCGTTTTTTATGGCACCTTTTACACAGTTTTCTTGGTTCCACTTTTGGCGGAGATTTGGGTTTCGTCAAAGGAGGATTGTCACTCTGTGGGACCGGCGGCAAAGGTATCTCCTCGATGTTCACCGGCGGAGGTGATAGAGGATTGTTTATGTTAAAAGTAACTTGACCCTCGAGGTTTCTTTTCCTCTTGACCGTCCGCTGGTTTTTTTGGAAGTTTCCTTACTTTCCTTCCCTCCACTGAGTTATTAACAAGAAAAGAATGTTTATTTTTTTACTCTTTAATATATATATAAAAAAAAAATTTCTTATTTTTAACCGAGAGAAAAAAACAAAATTAAATAATCATTCTCGCTACTCAACCTCTTGAATTAAAATAGGCTTCAGTAATCGATATACGAAGGGGAAAATATGAATAATGTTAATAGGATTTCAACTACATTCGGCACGAAGCAAAACGCCAGTTGAAAAGGATATTCGATTCTTCGCAGAGCCAGAATTAGATCACTCGTTTCGTAAAGGCGTCAAGCGACAATTCAGCCTACTTGGAATCAAGGAAAAGTGTAAGGCTAGTGGGATTTCAACTACATTCGGCACGAAGCAAAACGCCAGTTGAAAAGGATATTCGATTCTTCGCAGAGCCAGAATTAAATCACTCGTTCCGTAAAGGCGTCAAGTGACAATTCAGCCTACTTGGAATCAAGGAAAGGAAAATAATATATATAAACACGGTTTATTTGCAGCGAGAAAAATTATTTAGAAAAATTAAAATTTAACCAAATTATTCAAAAATATATATATATTTTTTCTGTTTTTTTTTAAATTAAAATGTACTTTTAAATACCCGAATATAATGTAATTGTTTATAAATTGCATACGTATTGTTTCATAAGAATTTTTTAAACTTTATTAAACTTATAGAAATATAATTTTTCCTATCCTTATTGTGAATATTCTCAAGAGAGTCCTTTCGAACCAAATCCGTTCGTTTTAATCTTGGAAATATTCTCGGTAGAAAACTTCCAAGAAGGGTGTTGCTCCTTTTTACCCTTGCGTTTCCGCAAATAGGTAGGGATGAGCTGTCGCGTGTGGTGTGATTCGGGAGTAGTTATTGGAACGGATAGAGTGCTAAATTTAATTTTATAAAAATTATGCAAACAAAACTAAACAAGGGATCTTAATGGATGATTTTGTTTTAGAAATTTGACTAACTTTGGAGCGACTGCTAAACAGGCACAAATCCTGAACAGTCACTTGCAAAGTTAGTATAATTTTATAAAAAAGGAGATAAATTTGCGATTTTAGTATTGTATATTCAAAATACTGTGATTAACAGGATGGATATCCTGATCGGCAGTTTGAAATACAAATACCTTATTCAAAACCTTTGAGATTTAGCGACACTATATATAAGAACTTTATAGTCAACCGGCACTTGACTCTACTTCGTAGCGGAAAAGAAATGGCTCCAAACCACACAGTGATGGTTACAAGGAAAAGATAGTACAGAGTGAAATAAATGCAATAATCTTTACTTACTTTTTTATGTTGTTGTTGACCCGCTGCTTGGGCTGTGAATCTTGCACTCGTCGAACTTTCTCGAGGAAAAGTAGGAATGAAAGTTTTCTTTGATACGAATAAGGTGTCGGATTTTTAATAATAAAAGAGACACGTAGTTTAAATGTTAGAAGTATATATTATAAAAATAACTGAGCGAACGGTGCGCGTACAACTTATATAAATTCAAGATGCGGACTGAGCGCAGTAATATTTGTAAGTTATAAAATTGCGGACTAAGCGCGTAAAATAAAAATTGTGAAGATGCGGACTAAGCGCGTAATGTAAGAATGTGTAGATGCGGACTAAGCGCGTAATGTAAGAATGTGAAGATGCGGACTAAGCGCGTAAATAACAATGTATAGATGCGGACTAAGCGCGTTTGTTGCTTCCGAACTAACTGAGAGCCGGGACCGAAGTGATTTTGAGTTGCAACTCGAGGATACTCGTAACCTTAGGCCCATCCCTCGATTTCCCTCCTCGAGAGATTTTCGGAGGATTTTCCAATGGAAAGAGAGTTTCCTCAAGGACTCCTCCTACGCTTGGGTCTGGAGACCCCCTACTCTAACTAAATTTTCCGGGGGAGAGACCAAGATGGTTTCTCTGTCCCCGAGACAGATAGCGACGCTTGTACCATTTACAGATGCAAAAATGAATATTTATAAAAGATTGTTTAAAATATAGTATTCATGGATTATTTTTATTATTGTTAGTAAAGATATTTGACTATTATCTTGATTCGTTAAAATTTTTATTTTCAAGTATAGATTTTTAAATAAATAGATTTTGTAATTTGATTATTTGTTTAATAATTACTCTTTAGAAAATACTGTTTAAACAATCTTTTATGAATATTAGTCATAATATTCCCTATTATAAATATTTATGTGTTGTAGATAATTTTTATAGGAAAATCACGTTCAACTATGCGCCGTTTTACCCGCACTTGACCTTCTTTGTACAAAAAGAATCGTTAAATAATCGTAAATGAATAAGGATAAAAATCTATTGCAATGCTCAGTCCGTTATACGCAACTTATCTTCTAACTTAGAAATAGCTTACAATAAAAATTATAACAAATAGTTGCGTTTAAGTTAATATATAATAATAATAATAATCATAATAACTACTAAATTGTTGTAGCGTTCGGATGAATTTCGGTGTGTTGGTTTTCCTACATTAAACCTTTGTATTATTTATCTATAACTAATTGTATATTTGACAATTAGTAATCTTTTATTATTGTTTTGTGGCTTTTTGCAGTTTAGATTTAATTAATTTTTCCGGTCTAACTATTTGTATATATGAGTAAACTAATACTTAACATTATTTTTTATTTAACTAAGTAATTATAATTTATTTAGCACTTGACGTTTTGATATTTGTTGACGATTCTATATGAAATAGATATATATATTTTTATTTTTTTATGGGAAATCTATTTTTTTATTGTTAATTAATAGTTATTGTAAATTTTGTTTTTACTCGATTTGCCATACAAGTGCGCAGTCTTAAAGTATTTATAAATGCAATTAAAATCTAAGAAAAAAATATTGGTTAGCTTAATAATAAAATATTTATAATATTTCTTAATAATTAGGCAACTATTTGTTTATAAAATAAGAAGGATATGCAGTGGAAAAATCTATTTTCTGTTATATAACAGCAGGAGGTAGAGTGGTTTCAAGATTTACATGAGAGGACAAGAGGGAAAAGTACAGATTTTCAGTGCACGTGCGCGACTGTAAACAGATAACATCGCCAGATTTCCGCCCCGCCCGAATTTTCCCAACGCTTTGAGTCGTAAAACTGGGGAAAGTAGGGTGATATCTAGAATTTTATAGTTTGCAGCTGGCCCTGTTAGACTATAGTTTTAAGAAAAAAATATACTCAATGACAATTCGAGATGCGCGTCTCCGAAGGAAACCAGCGACACTCGAGATTCTACTTGGTTTATTATCATGTTTACTAAGAAAAAGGTCTCTGGGAACGGAAAAGCCGAAAACCCAGAAACTTGTAGGTATATCGCGGAGAGATTACTTTTTTTTCATAGGCAAACGGGATGCGCGTGCATATACAATCTAATGTATACACATCTTATCGTTTCGTCTGTCAAGCATTTCATATTATTTTCTGAGAAAGAAATTTTGTTTCTAATAAAAAAAAAAAAAAAAAAAAAGACGGCGACGTTACACCCCCACCGAAAAACGGTAGCTTATAGAATGAAATGATAAGAAGCGAACGTAAGAAAACTATTGTCAACCGCAGTCCTATATCACGAATGTTCAGTCCAGACTGCGATTATTGAGATCAGACTTACAAGGAATGCAAGATAGGAATTATGAGGTTAGAGTGAAAAAGGTTTGACTGGTGGCTGCTTTTGGCTTAGAAGTAGTAGCAAGAGCGGTATATGTGGTCTCTTGACGTGCAGATGGTTGTGGAGGTATAGTTACTTCCGGTACCTCAATAGTGTCACTGAGAGGTGTGGTTGATTCTTTTCTTCCCAAATATAATAATAAGTGGGTGACTGAACTCCAAATGGCTCCAAGAAGGTGGATGGACCATCCGTATACTGAATGAAGTGCATAACCTTGTATGGCTACATCGATCAGTAGTTTGACGGTGTGGATGATCATGAGGATGGCGATGACTCCAGCACTAAAGGTACCAAAAGCCATAAATTTCCCCCAAAGACGATCCCATGTAGAGGTGATGATTCTCTCGACCGCTCCTTCATTCAAAAGTTTTACGATTGCGCCTTCATTATCCGCGACAGGATGTCCACGGATTTCCCTGGCTATGTCGTTGATTAGTGACACAGTTTCCACAGGGAACATGATACGCTCGCGTAACTGTTCCAGATCTTGTTCGGTATATATGCCACTGGTGGCAAGATCGGCTGGACTGGTATATTCCCAGGTGGGTCGTTTAAAATCTCTGGCGTATGGACCCTAGTTGGCTTAGGTGTTAGTTTATACCAAGCCTCATCAATATAGTAGTAGACGGGTAATATTTCGTTGCACTGAATTTTAGTACCAGTAGATTTTAGGATGTGTGTTCTGGGTGTCATGTAGTAGGTTTGATTATTATGCTCTACTGGAAGTTCGACATAACAGCTTTCGTCTTGATGGAGTCGTACCCCGACAGGAATGCATTTAATTATGTGTACTACTTCTCCCGCGGCAACAGCCATGTAGCCAGATCCTTTCATTAAGTCATAGGCAAATTCATCGGGAGCTTGGGTAGCAATGGAAAGGGAATTCTTTAAAGTCTGATGCTCCAATTCACACTTCTGTGTTAGAACATCATAATACAATTGACCGATTTGTTTTCGTATGTGTTTTTCAACATATACGAATTTAGAATTTACATACGTGAAAATGTCGAGATTAGCAACGTCCTTTTCCGATTTTTCGGCAAAAGATCTGCCAGCGACTGTATTAAAAATGAATAGTTTAGGGTGCTCGGTTGAGGAGATAACGTATCCACAAATTTGCTTTTTCCAGTGACGGATAGTGCAAAAGTGATTTGATTTGAAGTTACTGAGTATAGCTTTTTCTCGTGGTGTGGGTAGTCAGACGCGTATTCTGCATATCCTTCGTACAAAACTGTATATCTCTTAAAGTTACAATTATCGCTGGGTAACGTTTCCCAGAAACTATGGCCGCTAGTAAGGTCTAAACATTTACGATCTGTGAACACACAGCTAATTCCGGAATCTAAGTGAATTTTATTGTCGCTCAAAGATATGCGTGCTCTATGTGTTCGCAGGGTAATTCTAATTGTGCCTTGCACAACCACATTATCCCAGGTACCAAACGGGTCAGAGTATTGAGTTCCCTGGCATGAACCATCAGGTGTGAGCGTTCCGGCCAGGGTGATAGGATGTACACTGGTACTGTTCACTTTTATTCCGTGAATAACATGTCCAGCACCCAAAGAGAATGAACCATGTCTATGTAAATCGTTACATCCTTCACCGGATATTTCAAAAACATACTCATTCACCCCGTGTGATACCGCAGAAGTGTGGGAATGCATGCCGCAATACAATACAGTACGACGAATTTCGATCTTGCACTGCATTACCGTTGTCTCGTGGAAGTCGTTTAATTGTAGAAGCTGAATATAATGCTTCGTGGTGTTGATGTAGATTTTGGGGATGTCACATTCGGCCACATCTCGAAGAGATAAGGTAGTTACGCTCATCTGTCGTGAGCCGCAGCCATACCCTATTAGCCCTTGGGCGGATCCTGTTATTAGGAGGAGTAATATTCCTTGGATAGTCATAGTTCTTATTTTGGTTCGTTTTTTTTTTTATTTTCTGTAATCAAAAAGTACTTTAGTCATAGTGCATATGATAGATTAGATTAACTAAATACCGTTTCTATATCAAGGGTTTTTTTTTTATTTTTTTATTCGGGGTATTACAAATATAAGAAGTTCTCAACCGATTCGTATTTACTATTTTGTTTTTCTTTTTCGTTACTGCGATTCGAACGTTATTGGCGTCTATTACTTCAATAATTTTATAAGGTCCAAAATACGGTTTTTCGAACTTTTTTGGTTTATGCCCTCGTAATAAATAGACATAATCGCCTAATTTGAAATTGCGAGGGTTAAGGTGACGATCGTAGTATTTTTTCGAACGATTTTTAGATTGCACAAGGTTATCGTAAACTAATCTGCGGATTCCTGTTAAACGCGTGACTAAATCTACAATATATCCATTGTACGTAGGCAATAAATCGCCTTCTCGTAAAGGATCGTTCGATGGTAGACGTGCAAGCTTTCCAAAGACAACTTCAAAGGGAGTATGCTTAGTACTTTCCTGTACACAGGTATTGTAATTTAGCATAGCTATTTCTAACCAATCGTCCCATTCATTGTCCTTGTCAGTGTACATTTTTAAAAATTCGCTTAGCGTATGATGTGAACGTTCTAAAGAGCCGTTGGATTGTGGATGAAAGGCAGTCGTACGAATGCGTTTAATCTTAAATCTTTTAGCTATACGTCCCATTAATTTACTAAGGAAATTTTGTCCTTGATCAGTTAGTACAACTCGTGGTGCTCCGAAAATGCATATAAAACGCTTTACAAAAGCATCGGCTATTGTAGAGGACAAGGTATTGACTAACGGAACAGCTAAACAATATTTGGACAGCTGATCTTGCATTGTCAATATATACTCAAATCCGTTTTTGGTTTTTGGCAAAGGACCTACTATGTCCATAGCAATTTTATCGAATACAGTGCCTGGAGTATCAGTGATGACCATTGGTTGCTTAGTTTTCAATCTTACTAACTTTTTTAGTTGACATTCCAAACACTGTTGTATCCGTCTTTGAATATCATCTTTTAGATTCTCCCAATAATAATTCTGACGGATTCGATTAAATGTTTTTGATACTCCGCGATGTCCACCTATGGGCGAATTGTGTAATTCTCCAAAGATTTCGTCACGTTTGTCAATAGGTACATATTGTATGGTTCCTTTGCAAATGATGATTTTAGTATCGGTATCAAAGAAAACAGATTTGATCTTAGATAATACTTCATTCCAATCAAGGTTTTCTATAAATTCACTACGAGCTATATTAATGATAGGTAAATTATTATCTATAACAAAATTTTTAACTTGAAATAAGGTTTTAGTAATATTTTCTCTAATTTTAGATAAGGATTCTGATTCAGGTCCTCTAATACATAAGGATATAAAGTAATGGTTGTTAGTATTTCGTTTTTTACAATGTATAGAATTAATCTCTAATTTGGTTGATCTTTCAATTTTATTGGAGTCGATTAAAAGTTTAGCTCCTTCATCACAAGGTTTACCTTCCGAAGTTACAAAACAAATAATCGTTTCCTTCCGAAAATTTACTAAATCCTTAACTTCTACGATTTTACTCTTATTGTTAGTTTTAATAGTTAATTCGCTTTTATCTAAAGTAGTTACAGAATTAGCAATAGGCATATCGACCGTGGGTACGCTTCCGTTCTCCTGAACATTCGAATGGCTCCTATTACTCGGTGCCCATTCAAGGTTCAAAGCCGGAGTTTCATTCGTACTTTTAGGTTTAATGGTCTTCGCGTTTTTCTCCGATTCTGCAATAATCTGGCTAATCTTATCTGCTAATGTTTTTATATTAGTATTGTTAGTTTCCTTAGTATTAGTAATTTTCCTAGGACGACCTCTTTTCCTTTTAGGCTGAGGTTTTAACTTAGGTTTAGTTTTATAATAAATTTGGGTTTGTGTCTTTATCGGTGTTTTAACGATTAATCTGTCAGTTGGCTGAGCAAGTTCATTTTCTAAACGTTTTTGTCTTCTCGTAATTACATGAACATCGACGGGTTCTATTGGATTACGGGAGAGAGCATCGGCGTTAGAATTTAATCTGCCTGGCTTATATAATATCTCATAATCGTATTCCGATAGTTTGAAACGCCATTTCAAAACACGAGTGTTTAAATCAGCGGTCCTAAACCATACTAATGGTTGATGATAAGTGATTATTGTTATTTTCTTTCCATAAATATAATCCTTAAATTGTTTAACACAATGTATCATGGCTAAAGCTTCCTTCTCGTATACTTCGTAAGACAATTCGGGTCCTCGTAGTACGCGAGAAGTATAAGCGATAGGTCTGTCTTTACCGACCTCTCCTTGAGAGAGTACTCCTCCGACAGCTATTCCTGAAGCATCGCAGGTGATAATGAAAGGTTTTGAAAAGTCCAGATAACTTAAAACGGGTGGATTGCATAGAGCATCTCTTAGGGTAATAAATGCTTTTTCGCAATCGTCAGTCCAGATAAATTCTATATCTTTTTGTAACAACCGCGTTAATGGCTTGGCTATTTTTGCAAAATTTTGAATAAATCTACGATAATAACCAAATAAACCTAGCATCTGTCTGATATTTTTCACATTTTTAGGACGTGGGATATTAGCTACTGCTTCTAATTTCCTAGAATCAGGTTTTAAACCATCCTTGCTAATAATATGCCCGAGGTAGCAAACTTCCTCTTTAAGAAATTCGCATTTCTTTAGGTTTAGTTTGAGGTTACGTTGTTCTAACCTTACCATGAGTAAGTTCATTGTTTCCTCATGTTCTTCAAGCGTATTGGCAAAAATAATTATATCATCAATAAACGAATACAGAACCTTACCTTGTAGGCCTCTTAACGTATCGTCCATAAAACGTTGGAACGTCGCGGGTGCGTTACGTAAACCGAACGTCATTCGAACAAATTCGTAGTGTCCAAAAGGAGTTGAGAAGGCAGTTTTATGCGCATCGGCTGGGTCCATTAGAATTTGGTGAAAACCGGAAGCTAAATCTACGACAGTATAGTACTTATAACCGCCAATTGCGTCAATTATTTGAGAAATCGCCGGTAATGGGTAAGCATCACTAATTGTAATTTCATTCAGCTTCCTAAAATCAGATACTAATCTATAGGTAACTACACCGTTGGCGTCTGCATTTTTAGGGACGATCCAAATCGGCGAATTAAAATCCGATGTGGACGGTCGTATTATACCGTCATCAAGAAGTTTTTGCACTTGAAGAGTAATCTCATCTTTCAGTGAAAATGGGAACTTATACTGTCTAACATTTATAGGTACATCAGTAGTAGTAATTATCTTATGCTTGATATTAGTTGCCGAACCTAAATGTTGGCCTTCTAAGAGAAAACTGTTTTTATATTTATTAATAATTTTAAGAACATTTGTCTTTTCAACACCCTGTAAATGATCTAACCTAAGTTTATCTAAAATTGACCCGGTATTTACATGAATGTCGAAAACGCGAGCCGTAGGCAAGTCAAATGGATCGTATAACTCAACTTCCTTGTTATTAAATAAATCATAGCATTCATCTGATTCTTCCTTAGACGGAGCATCCAAGTGAAGGTCAGTGAATATTTCTTGTTGATTAATGAAAAAGATTTGTCGCTTTGGGCATCGTTTTTTATACATAGGCAAATTAGGATCTTCTCTTAATATAGCTATGCTGTTACTTGAATAATAATCCTCTAAATCGGTCATCTCTTCGAAATCGCTATAACTTTCTAAATCCGATAACATACGATATAAAGATTCAGTTGAGGGATTAGCTATTGTGCTAGAATCCTCGCTTAACCCTAACTTCGAAATATTCTCTTCGCAATTAATGTATTTCCTTTGGAAAGTATCTGTCAAGGAAGTTTGATTTTCAGTTTTGTGGGAAAAATCTATATCGGACACACCGTATTTTCTGGCGCGTGGTGTAGGTGATTGTAGTAATTTTTCCATTTCCGTAGCATTGGAGGAATCAAAATCAGATACGGTATGATCATAACGAATAGTGGCAAGTTTAGATCTGACTCGAAATTCATTCTTTTTAAAATCGATTGTACAATGGGCTAAAATGAAATAAGCGGCTCCTAAAACTCCTTCACATGGAATACCAAAGTCGTCGGGTACAATATGAAAAATAGTTTTCTCCCCGAAAATAGTTATTTCCGCAGTTCCTAACGTTTCTGTAAGTTCGTCACCAATTCCTTTTAAATACGCGAATTCAGAACGGTTAATTTCGCAATTTTCCGGTATTAAGAATGACTTCATAATATTAGCTTCGGAACCAGAATTTAACATTAATCTACCCCGTCGATACGTAGGTGGATTAACTATATCAATAAATGGCAAAAGTGATTCTTGTCTATCAGATTTTATATTAATAATTCGACCGACTTCAGATTTTATTTGCGGATCGTTTCGTTTATAGAAGGTCATGACTTTATTGTTTAAGGTAAAAATTCGTGAATTGAAATCTATTTTCGCGTGATAGTCTCTGAGAAGCGCAACTCCTAAAAGACCATCAGTAGGTATTTGAAATTCATTCGGCACGACGATAAAAGTCACTTCTACTCCTAGCAGTAACCATTTATACGTACCTAACGACTTTGTGGAGCTAGGTCCTATACCTCGTAGATTTATTATTTCGTTTTTTTGAATTAACGATCTATCCCTAATAAACCCGATTTTTACCAGGTTGACTTCAGAGCCTGTATCTAACATAATTTTAATTATAGTATCTGTTGCAGGTATTAAAAACGATACAAACGGAATTAAACTATTAGGTTGACTTAGTTCAATTGAACTAACTCGTCTAACAGCTTGTTTATCTCGCTCATTTCGTTGGAACGCGACTGTCTGGTTTGGGTCTCTGTCCCTGCGTTCTGTGGATGAGACCCAGGCAAGTTTCCCGACTGATTGTTAAAATTTCGCTTACGGCAAGTCTCAATTGTATGACCTTTGATTTTACAGTATGTACATTCTAAATGTAAATTTCGTTGCTTGCACGTAGCAGCAGTGTGGCCACGAGCATTACATGTTTGGCAGACTAAATTAAATCGAGCTTCTATTTGGCTTTGCCGATTCTGGTTGCACGTATTAGCCTTGTGTCCAGGTAATCTGCAAATTTGACAGAAAGTATTAGTTGCTCCTGTCGTTGGTGTACGAGTGAGTTGAGCTATTCGGTTTTTTAAAGAATAACAAGAGCTGGCTGGATGACCTACTCTCTGACAAATTTGACAAATAGTTTTAGGTCTATTTGCATAAATATTGTTAGAAGCAGTACATTCCTTGGCAGAATGACCGATTTTACTGCACAATTGGCATGTCTCAATGGCTTTACAATTACTGGCCGTGTGACCTTCCGTCTTACATAACTGACAAGTAAGTTTCATTGTCAGTATGCTCTTTGCATGGGCTACGCAATTATCCAGAGTGTGCCCTTTTGTATTACAGAATTGGCATTCTTTTTCTTGCTCTGTCTCGCAATTACAACTCGTATCATCCAGACTTTTGCAGATTTTGCAGGTAAATACTTTCTTTTTAGTCCCCAAATTCGCGTCACCACGTCCACGTAAAGCTTGCTGGTTAGCTAACTTTCTTTCTATTGATATTGCTCTTTTTACGATGTCATTTACGTTTTCGTTGGCTATAACGTTTAAACGTTGCTCGATTTCGGCTTTTAATCCGCGTTTAAAACAATCGGCGAGAGTATTTTCTGTCGAAGTGCGAAAAGCCTCTACAACCGTTCCGGCGTTCTCTAACCGATGTGATTCGATTACGCGATTGCCTATGTCTTTGATTCTATTTGCGAAAGTTATTACACTCTCTCCATCACGTTGATATTCATTACCCATGTCACCCAATAACTGAACAACTGTTTTCACGGGAGCGTAAATATTTTTAAGAAAACTTAATAATTCCTCTACCGTATTGAACGAAATATCAGTTATAGATTGACGCGCTTCTCCTTGTAAACGGCACCGAATTAATTTAGTCAGATTGGGCTCAGCGGTGGCCTCAATCATTTCCTTTGCCTCTTTGCATCCGGTGGCAAATTGCGAAAAAGGTATATTATCGCCATCAAAATCAGGGATGACTCGCAACGCATCTTTGATTGAAACTACCTGGTTAAACTGCAGGGCCGCAGTGCCAGGAGTGGCGTTAATTGTGCCTCCCGTCATATTGGCAGCGTTATTATTATTCGGCGTTATTATTTCAGGTTCTATTGCCGAAATTATTTCCTCCTCGATGCTAGAATTTTCTACAGTCTCTCTATTAATAGGAGGGACAGTATTTTCGTGATCGCGCGCGATGCGATCTCGGGACGCGAAAGGGTCGTATTCAGCTAATTCTTCGGCTGTCAATTGGTCAATTTTTAACTCACGGGCTAGTTTCCTAGTAGTGGGTCTATTAGACATGAATTTTTGACAAATTAAATTATTTTATTAAAATGTTTTAACTTAACGAATTCAGACAACGATAATCTATTACTACTCTGGATGTACTTTTAATCCTTATCGGAATTAATGTATTTTCTGTTCTAGAATGTAACCAATGTTTAATAAATCTAATTTTCCTACAGTCTATAAAAATTTCGCTATTAATTTTTCTTTCTAAGAATATGCAAGTATTAATTTCTTGCCTAAAGGCTTGGAGTTTATTTATCAGTTTAGATTTTAAAATATCCGGAAGTACTGAAAATGTACTGGGAGTTATATTTTGATCAGAACTGTGAAAATATTCTAAGACTTCTTTATTATAATTAACTCGCTTAATATCTAGTGAATAAAGAGATATTATACTAGTTAGAGAGACATTCTTATTTGCTTTAGCTAAAGCTAATTTGCAGGCCGATATTACACGAATTTCGCAAAGTTTATTTTCTGCGAGATCAATAAGAGTCATTTATTGCAATTGTTGATTTTATTTAATAAATTGAATCGCAAAATGTCGACAATTTTACTTTAAAGACAATTTTTCGAAAGCTAATTCTAATTTATAAATCTCGGATGAATCGATTGACTGGCTTTCGTTTAGTTGCTTAAACCCGTTAGCTACTGATTTTGCAATACTGCGCGTTAATCCTTGAACTTTTGTCACGCGTCTATCTGTTTTTTCGGTGATTGAAATAAATGATTCATTTAATGACTGAATTACGTTATGTAGAACTTCTATTTTTTTTCTTGCTCAATAATATAAGTATTAATTAAGGAAAATTTTTTATTTTGATTAAGGATAATTTCGTTTAGTTGATTAATTTGGGATTCTAATAATATTATTTTATTAGCCGCTTGTATAGATGAAAAATCATCAATGATATACGGAATCATTGATGATTATAAAAATGACTTATTGGTATAATTAAAAAGGGATTTTTTATTTCTACTTAGCATGCGGAGACTATTACGTATTTACTTAATATTAGATTTTAATAAATAACACTAAGTTTATGTTTCTTTTTTGTTCTTTTATTTTTTTTTTTTTATTAATATTATGTTTACGGCATAATTTTGTTATTTTCAATCTAACGTGATTGAATCGATTAAGTCGGGATTTTCGGCCACTTGAAAATTGACTGCTCGTCGCTCACGGTTCTGGCGATTGTTGGATGTCTCGCCGTTGTTTCCTATGTGCGGCGCAGGAGGTTCATCCACAGGTTGTCGGTCATCGGCTTCAACGTCAATTACCTCAGGTTGGACAACCGGGACTTGCGGTGGTGGTTGGGCGGCTAATGCTGGTTGTTGATTAGGTCCCGTCACTGAAACTTGATTCCAACTAAGTCGTACCTTGGTATGGAACACTTTGGAATTGTCAAATCCCCCTCTACTAAGGAAGTAGGGTTCAGGGCCCGTATGAGGATTCGGGTACGGTCCAGGCACAACGCGCTCTACCACGTTTATTTGGCGTGGGTTACCCGGCTCCAAACGTCTGGGAGGATACGGTTCAACACTCTCGGGACGGTTTTCTGTTGGCTTGACCTCCGGAATATTGCTGTCCTGGTTTTCGATATTGGCGATTCTCTCCTCCTCGCGAACTTTCTTGGCTTCTTTCCTTTTTTTATTTTTATTACTATTTTTTCTAACAATCTTCCTCTTGCCGTTGTTGTCACTCGTTATTCTTTTAACGGAGTTTTTTTTATATTCTTATCCTTATTCACTTGGTCAATTGTCTCATCGACTAATGATAAGGTTTTTATCTTGAATTTATTATTTAATCTAAAACATTCGCTGCACTTCTGTTTAAAATTTTTTTTTTGACATCTTCTGCACAATTTTTTTGATTCTATTTTTGGCGGATATTTAGTTTTTGGTACAGTAGGAGTATTCCCCTGTAGAGACGACGGCAGAGATATCTCCTCGATGTTCACTGGCGGAAGTAATATAATTATTAGGATTTCAACTACATTCGGCACGAAGCAAAACGCTAATTAGAAGGATTTTCGGTTCCTCGCAGAGCCAGAATTAAATTGCTCGTTCCGCGAACGGCATCAAGCAACAATTCAGCCTAATCAGAATCGAGGGTATTGTGGTTAAGGTATAAAGTTTAGATATTGGTTTTGTAATTATGAGGATTTCCAACTACATTCGGCACAAGGCAAAACGCCAGTTAGAAGGATTTTTGATTCCTCGCAGAGCCAGAATTAAATTGCTCGTTCCGCGAACGGCATCAAGCAACAATTCAGCCTACTCAGAATCGAGGGTATTGTGGTTAAGGTATAAAGTTTAGATATTGGTTTTGTAATTATTAGGATTTCCAACTACATTCGACACAAGGCAAAACGCCAGTTAGAAGGATTTTTGATTCCTCGCAGAGCCAGAATTAAATTGCTCGTTCCGCGAACGGCATCAAGCAACAATTCAGCCTACTCAGAATCGAAGAAAGGAAAATTTCTCGCAGAGCTAAAATAAAATCGCAGTTCCGTACAAAACGACATCAAACGATTTATCTAGCCTACTTGAAGTAAGGAAAATTTTAGGGAAGTATAAGTGTGTGGTTTTAATTTGTTGAAAGAATTTCCTTTGATTAATTATTCAGATGCAGCTAATGTTGTTCGTATTTTTAAGTATTAGTGTAGTTGTCGCGTATAATAAAAATGTATAATATCGAATGAGTTTATTAGAAACGTAACCCTGTGCAATCTATATTTTTGAATATTCCTTTTTCGAACGCGGCGCGAATGTCACTGCGGTAATGCGTAAAACACTAGTTACAGCTATCCCGATTTTCCTACGCGACGTGGATGCCACTGAAACAATATTTTTCAATACTGCTTCATGAACATCCCCCCGGGGCCTCCAAATTTGTCACATCGGATTCAGTCCTTTCGAACCAAATCCGTTCGTTTTAATCTTGGAAAATATTCTCGGTAGAAAACTTCCAAGAAGGGTGTTGCTCCTTTTTACCCTTGCGTTTCCGCAAATAGGTAGGGATGAGCTGTCGCGTGTGGTGTGATTCGGGAGTAGTTATTGGAGCGGATAGTGTGCTAAATTTAATTTTATAAAAATTATGCAAACAAAACTAAACAAGGGATCTTAATGGATGATTTTGTTTTAGAAATTTGACTAACTTTGGAGCGACTGCTAAACAGGCACAAATCCTGAACAGTCACTTACAAAGTTAGTATAATTTTATAAAAAAGGAGATAAAATCGCGATTTTAGTATTGTATATTCAAAATACTGTGATTAACAGGATGGATATCCTGATCGGCAGTGAAATACAAATACCTTATTCAAAACATTTGAGATTTAGCGACACTATATATAAAAACTTTATAGTCAACCGGCACTTGACTCTACTTCGTAGCGGAAAAAGAAATGACTCCAAACCACACAGTGATGGTTACAAGGAAAAGATATTACAGAGTGAAATAAATGCAATAATCTTTACTTACTTTTTTATGTTGTTGTTGACCCGCTGCTTGGGCTGTGAATCTTGCACTCGTAGAACTTTCTCGAGGAAAAGTAGGAATGAAAGTTTTCTTTGATACGAATAAGGTGTCGGATTTTTAATAATAAAAGAGACACGTAGTTTAAATGTTAGAAGTATATATTATAAAAATAACTGAGCGAACGATGCGCGTACAACTTAGATAAATTCAAGATGCGGACTGAGCGCAGTAATATTTGTAAGTATAAAATTGCGGACTAAGCGCGTAAAATAAAAATTGTGAAGATGCGGACTAAGCGCGTAATGTAAGAATGTGTAGATGCGGACTAAGCGCGTAATGTAAGAATCTGTAGATGCGGACTAAGCGCATAAATAACAATGTATAGATGCGGACTGAGCGCAGTAATGCTTCCGAACTAACTGAGAGCCGGGACCGAAGTCGTAATTGAATCAAAATGCGGACTGAGCGCGAATAGTTTGTTTACCGGGCGGGAGCCGGGACCGGAGTGATTTTAAGTTGCAACTCGAGGATACTCATAACCTTAGGCCCATCCCTCGATTTCCCTCCTCGAGAGATTTTCGGAGGATTTTCCAATGGAAAGAGAGTTTCCTCGAGGACTCCTCCTACGCTTGGGTCTGGAGACCCCCTACTCTAACTAAATTTTCCGGGGGAGAGACCAATATGGTTTCTCTGTCCCCGAGACAGATAGCGACGCTTGTACCATTTACAGATGCAAAAATGAATATTTATAAAAGATTGTTTAAAATATAGTATTCATGGATTATTTTTATTATTGTTAGTAAAAATATTTGACTGTTATCTTGATTCGTTAAAATTTTTATTTTCAAGTATAGATTTTAAATAAATACATTTTGTAATTTGATTATTTGTTTAATAATTACTCTTTAGAAAATACTGTTTAAACAATCTTTTATGAATATTAGTCATAATATTCCCTTATTATAAATATTTATGTGTTGTAGATAATTTTTACAGGAAAATCACGTTCAACTATGCGCCGTTTTACCCGCACTTCCCCTTCTTTGTACAAAAAGAATCGTTAAATAATCGTAAATGAATAAGGATAAAAATCTATTGCAATGCTCAGTCCGTTATACGCAACTTATCTTCTAACTTAGAAATAGCTTACAATAAAAATTATAACAAATAGTTGCGTTTAAGTTAATATATAATAATAATAATCATAATAACTACTAAATTGTTGTAGCGTTCGGATGAATTTCGGTGTGTTGGTTTTCCTACATTAAACCTTTGTATTATTTATCTATAACTAATTGTATATTTGACAATTAGTAATCTTTTATTATTGTTTTTGTGGCTTTTTGCAATTTAGATTTAATTAATTTTTCCGGTCTAACTATTTGTATATATGAGTAAACTAATACTTAACATTATTTTTTTATTTAACTAAGTAATTATAATTTATTTATCGCACTTGACGTTATGATATTTGTTGACGATTCTATATGAAATAGATATATATATATTTGTTTTTTATGGGAAATCTATTTTTTTATTGTTAATTAATAGTTATCGTAAATTTTGTTTTTACTCGATTTGCCATACAAGTGCGCAGTCTTAAAGTATTTATAAATGCAATTAAAATCTAAGAAAAAATATTGGTTAGCTTAATAATAAAATATTTATAATATTTCTTAATAATTAGGCAACTATTTGTTTATAAAATAAGAAGGATATGCAGTGGAAAAATCTATTTTCGGTTATATAACAGCAGGAGGTAGAGTGGTTTCAAGATTTACATGAGAGGACAAGAGGGAAAAGTACAGATTTTCAGTGCACGTGCGCGACTGTAAACAGATAACATCGCCAGATTTCCGCCCCGACCGAATTTTCCCAACGCTTTGAGTCGTAAAACTGGGGACAAGTAGGGTGATATCTAGAATTTTATAGTTTGCAGCTGGCCCTGTTAGAATAAATAATAAAAAAAAAGACGGCGACGTTACAGTGACGCGAAAATCACTGTAGTAGTACTTAAGGTACTAATTACAGTTGACTATCCCGTTTTCACTACGCGACGTGGATGCCACTGAAACAGTTTTTTTTCAGTACCGCTTCGTGAACATCCCTCCGGGGCCTCCAAATTTGTTACGTCGGATTTAGTCCTTTCGAACCAAATCCGTTCGTTTTAATCTTGGAAATTTTAGAAAACTTCTAAGAAGTACGTCGCTCCTTTCTACCCTTGCATTGCCGCAAATAGGTAAGGATGAGCTAGTCGCGAGTGGTGTTATTCGGGAGTGTTTATTAAAAGAAAAGAAAGCTATTTTAATTTATTATCAAAAGTTAAATAAAATCTAACCAAAGGGGTTCAATTGTATAAGTTTTTATTTTAAAAAGGTTTGACTAACTTCGGAGTGACTGCTAAACAGGCACAGATCCTGAACAATCACTTGCAAAGCTAGTATGTTTTTTTAATAAAATAAGAGAGAAAATTCGCAATTTTAATATTCTGTATTCAAAACTGCAATTAACAGGGCAGATATCCTGATTGGCAGTTCTCTTTAATTCTCTTTATAATGTAGGCAGACAAAGTGCGAAAATGTAATTTATAAAACTTGCGGACTAAGCGCAGTAAAAATAATATGTTTCGATGCGGACTGAGCGCGTATAATGTTGTAGAAATATAAAAATGTGCGGACTGAGCGCGTAAAGTAATATACAATTGTTCAAAATTAAATTACGGACTGAGCGCGTATAATTATAAAATTACGGACTGAGCACGTACAAAATTATAAAAGTGCGGACTGAGCGCGTAAAAATGTTTTAAAAAAATTGTAGAGTGCGGACTAAGCGCGTAGTATTTTAGAGGAGCGGACTGAACGCGTAATTGTAAAATGCTTCCGAACTCACTGAGAGCCGGGACCGGAGTGATTTTGAGTGTCAACTCGAGGATACTCGTAACATTTGACCCATCCCTCTATTTCCCTCTTCGAGAGATTTTTGGATGATTTTCCAATAGAGAGAGAGAGAGCTTCCTCGAGGGCTCCTCCTACGCTTGGGTCTGAAGACCCTCTACTCTAACTAAATTTTCCGGGGGAGAAGTCAAGATAGATTCTCCGTCCCCGAGACAGATGGCGACGCTTGTGCCATTTACAATTGAAATTGGATATTTATAAAAGATTGTTTAAAATATGGTTTCATAGATTGAGTTATTATTATTAATAAAGATTTGTTTATCTATTATCTTGTTAGCAAAAATTGTTTACATTTACAAGTGTAGATTTTAAATAAAATAAGTATAAATGTTGTAAATGAACATTTATTTAATGTTTATGTTTAAGAATACGTTGTTAAACAATCTTATACAAATATTGGCTATAATATTGCTAATTATGAATGTTTTTATGTGGTGTGAATAGTTTTTACGGAGAAAATCGCATTTGCCTATGCGCCGTTTTATCCGCCCTTCCCCTTCTTAGTGAAAGACGAATGATTTAATTAATCATTAATGATCACAAGTAATATTTATTGAGGTGCTCAGTCCGTTTACGCAGTCTAATTTCTAACTTATAAATAATTTACAATAAGTATTATAACAA
Source organism: Nasonia vitripennis (assembly GCF_009193385.2). Classification (NCBI taxonomy): domain Eukaryota; kingdom Metazoa; phylum Arthropoda; class Insecta; order Hymenoptera; family Pteromalidae; genus Nasonia; species Nasonia vitripennis. The sequence goes on from NC_045758.1 coordinate 24,072,594, forward strand.
ATAGTTGCTACTGATAAAATAAAAATTGATTTAATATAATATTAATAATAATAAACTGCTAAACCTTTAGATCTTTTGATATAACTTCTGATGTGTTGAGGTCTTTAAAATTTTCATATCGTTTGTTTATAAACTAACAATGAATTTGTCAATTACTACCTTATTGTTGTTATATGGGTTTTATATGATAAGGTTTAGCTAAGTTTCAGTATGCTTTATGCAATACTTGTTATAATTAACTCATTTTTAACATTATGTCTAGGTTAACTAAATAATTAGAATTCATAAATTGGTCTTAATTAGATTAAAGGTGGCTTAATGTTTTAAAGTAGAATATTGATTAGCTTAGAATGTTAATTTTTAATAATAATTCTTAATAATTAAGCAACTATTTGTTAGAAAAAGGAGGAATATGCAGAAAAGAAACTTTCTATATTTGGGTTTATAACAGCGGGGTGGAGGAGCTTGGGTGTTTGCTTGAGGGTACAAAAAGGGAGAGGTTCCGATTTTAAGTGCACCCGCGCGGCTGCAGGCTGATAAGATCGTCCGTTTTCCGTCCTTTCCAAAAATTTCTCAGCGCTTTGAGTCGTAAAACTGGGGACAAGTAGGGTGCTATTTGTTTTTTATAACTTGCATCCGCCTCACAGCGTGCATAGTTTTTAGAGAAGTAAACAACATGCCGGGATTTTCCGAAGAAGTATACTCCTATCTTAAAACGAACCGGGTGACGCGGAGACCACTTGAGTTTTATTGCTAGATCTTCCTAGAAGGGTCTATGAGAGATTGTCCCCAAACGCGGTGAAAAAAAAACGCAGGGATCGTTTTACTGACCGAAGCTATCGTAAAGCCATTTGCGTCTCGGGATAGGTAAGCGTTCGTATACACATCTGGTGTAAACATGCGCTGCTTCGCATGAGGATTGGAAAGTATAAAATTTTTTTTTTTAGAAAAAAGAAAAAAAACGGAGGCGAAAACCGGGCGACGTTACACTGTCTCGAGACGCGAAAGGGTTATATTTGGCTAGTTCTTCGGCCGACAACTGGTCAATTTTTAAATCACGAGCTAATTTTCTAGTAGTAGGCCTATTAGACATGAATTAGAAAAATGAAATTAATTTTATAAAATATGTTGACTTAACGGGTTCAAATAACGATAATCTATCACTACAGTAGATAGGCTATAGGCATACCAAAACATAGGCATACTAAAACACCCCCTCTCCTCTCAGAGTGTTTTGGTACCCGATGGAAGAGGAGGGATCCCCTCTCTCTCTTCAAGATACTAAAACACCCCCTCTCCTCTCAGAGTGTTTTAGTACCCGATGAGAGAGTGGGATAATTTTTCCTCTCTCCATTATGTTTTGGAATGCCTATAACTTTCTCTACTTTTTTTCATTTTTTCTTTAATTTTTTTTTACTTTACAGTTTATGCAGATAGAACAATTTCATAAGTTTGACGTTGTGCAATGCACAGGTCGTCTTATAGCTTGGATTATGATATGTGCATACTGTGACGCACTTAAAAGATGGTTTTGACGGATAGTCATATTGTTCAATGTTGTGAACTGGAAATTTGAATCGTTGAAGCCATTTCTGTTTTATTGTACCCATGACAAAAATTTTTGATGCATCATGCAAAGCGTCACGAAGCAAGTTTCCAATTTGAGAGTAGTCATGTCCATCGGTTTTCCAGTTCATGCCATGATGATTATGTTTAAGCCAGTTGTTTTCCCTTTGTATTTTGTCAGAGAGTTTTTTCCAGGGGAAGGGATTTTTAAATATTAGAACAATAGGCTCACTATTATCGTTGAGAGGAATGATTGCAATTTCCTTTAGAATATAATCTTCTCCGGTTTGCTTGAAACCAGTCATGTCTACTGCAACTCCATTTTTTTTTTGTGCAACCTAGACGAGTTTCTTGATATCCCCACTGATGGGATTGTACTGAACGATACGATCGTGTAAGATCATGCAGTAGGCTCAAGTGTGTGCGGGAAAATCCTTTTTAGCCTCAAACTCTAAACGTACATCAACAGGAGCGTTCTTGAGAGTTTCGTTTTGTCGTGAACAGTCAATAACTATTAGCGGTTCATTCTCGATGAACATAGATTTTGTCAGCATCGGCTGTGGATCTCTTCCATAGTATGATTTTTGAAAATTAGCATACATATCATAGAGAATCGCATACTGATTGTTATATATGTCGAGATTCATATTGTTGTATGGATAATATTGTGAATTTAAGAAAAGTTTCACATTACTTATCTCGCAATGATCAAATCTACTCGCATTTGCAGTTCTTACAGCTTTTCTCTTTGTTTGTAGTCCGAGAATTACAAAACGAGGTTTCTCCAGTTGATTTGATGTTTTCACTGTCCAGACGTGTTTATTCGTGCTTGGGAGAAGAGGATATTCAAATATCTCCCAAGAACGAAAACACATAGAGATGGGATTATCTTTACCAATGAAATTCAATAGCTGAATTTTTTGTTTATCAGATGCAATGACATATGGCATTAACCATTCTATCTTCGATATTTTTACTTCACAATCTTCATAAGCAGTTACACCAGATGTCGTAGTACCTTCCTGGATTATTGCATTCAAGTCACTTCTCGATCTTGTAAGAATGAGCTCATGCTTCATGTTAACTATAATTTTTTTATAGTCTTCTGCAAAGCCCATGATCATACTCAGCGGAATCGCAACGTCAAAGTTTCCCTTTTCATCGACAAACGATTTGACGTTTTCTTCATTGCCAAGCCAGCCTGCATTTTCTAGCATATTATTCTGATTCGAATTAAATGAAGTCCATCCTTTCATAAGACTGCTCAAACCAACATTTTTACTTTTATCTATCTCCACAGCATTAATTTCATAACGAATTTTATCAAACAGATGACAAATGCCATTGTTCACGAATGTAGTTTTAGCTGGAGCTGATGAACCAGTTTTGAGTTTCAATTTTCCACATACATGGATATAACTACGTGATGGCAGGAGACATAGATTTTGATGTTGGATAGAAATACGAATTTCATCGCTGTTGTCAAAGCTTAATGATGAGTATGGCTGATGTGCGTGTACTTCGTAATGAGCTCTCGAATACGACACCTGATTGAATGCTTAGAATTTCGTCCATTTTTCTGGAAGCAGCAAAAAATTATACACGTGAATTTTTTCCACGAACTTTTAGTCCTAGACTTTTCAGAAACTGAATGCTCTTGCGTGTTAACGGTTTGAGTTTCTTCGGTCGACTGATGACTGGTTGCCATGATGACTGACTTATATATGATCCAGAATTGTAAACGATGCCCATTATACAGATTTAATGTGGAGTCTAATAGTGATCTCCTCTCCTCGAAAATTCACCAAATTTCCATCCTGATTGACGATTCGAATTTGTAGATGATCTATGCACTTGACGCTGAGCGGTAGATATATGACATGAGACGAAACTTCTATGATTTTATATCCTGGAGGCACGCGGGGAAAGAACTCATGGATTGTGTGAACTCTTTTGTCATTGATGTAAGCACCTGCAGTGATGTTGCACTCTACTCGCAGTGCGTTGATTTTCAATATTTTCACAGGTAAATCAGAGCTGTGAAGATCTTTAACTTTGAGAATACGAGGAGTGAAGCCAAGGAGACGACCTATTGAATCGTGTGGTCTGAAATCTAAGGGATGACTGCAAGTAATTTCACTTCTGAGAGTATTGTTGTTAGCTTTCAAGGAAAAATTAATTCCTTTAGCTTTCAAAGCTGCTTGTTAAAATTGATCAAGAGCATCAATCTCGTAACTGCCAGTTGGAATAGTAATAAATTCACCATTCAAATGAACTTTATTGTTTGATGAGTCAACGTTTGGAATAGAGTTGAATGTTAAAAGTTCAACTAAGCCCAAAACAAAATTTTTATGCTCTGGTAGTTCGATTGAAGGGAAATATTGTGCTTCTAGAACAGAAGATTTTCCCGTTAGACTCAGAGTGAAACTATCTTCCATGACTGATTGGATGATAATGAATTCATTCGGCTGCGAGCACCTCTTTTTATAGTCTTCCAGCTAAGAAGTAGAGACAAAGATGGCCACATATGAATGAGTCAAAATTTTGATATCTTTTGTAATTGTATTTCACTTCTTTCACGTTAAAATACATCATGAGATCCTTGGGAGGTTTGAGATCACCAAAACTATCAAAATAAAGCACTTCAGAACCTTGCTTGCGATAACAAACCCAGTGAGTACCTCTATTTTGATAGTCATCTAAGTTAACCACTGCAGATTCATTATACCATGGACCATTGGGAGGCAAATTATTTCTCATGAAAACACCTCGGAAATCTGAGCTTTTCATCATATGAGCATATTTTTTTAGATCGTAGTCAGTCAGTGGACGATTCGGCAAAGTTAAATCGAAGTTTTTTTTTTCTATTCACTTGATTGCTGCCACAACCAATATGAGGTGTCATAAATAATCCCATCCCAGTTTTATAGGGCTTAAGATGGAGTCCTTTGCCTAAAGCAACAGCTTCCATGGTCTTATTATGCCTCTTACTTTCTTCATGATTTTTCTGCGCGGCTTTAGCATCATTTACAGCTTTAGCTATTCCAGCAGCACCTCCTGCTAGAGCACCGGTGGCACTTAGTCCTGCGAACAATGGAATGAGAAAAGGAAGAACTCCACCAATTTTTGCTGGAAGCGGCAGAACACGTGGAATGATAACTTTTTTCTTTCCTCCTACACTTTTAACAGCTTGACGTGCACCCTTCAACGCTGATTGAATAACCTTGCGAGAATGTTTACTTGCTGTCATTGATTTTTTAGCTACAGTCACTAACTTATTAAATTTCAGTCCCATTCCAGTTTTTCCTTTTAATTTCATAGCACTGTTAACAGCAAAAGCAAACGCTTTTTCACCAAGACTCGCATCCTTGGCTCTGACACGCTGCATAGCTTCCTCAGCAAGCTTCTTGTCAGCAGCTTTACGATCTCCGTTTTTATCGGAGTAAGCTATGTCATGTTTTTTACATGCCTGATCAAGCGGATTAATACCAGGATCTCCTCTTTTCATTCGCTTTTTTAATTTGGTTCCGGGACCGCAGTATTGATATCCAGGAAGATGCATTTCAACAGGTAAGTTATTGATAACTTTATCAAGCAATCCATAGCCTTTCGGCTGTTTCTGAGATTTGTGTATGATCATCTCTCTTCGAGTGTTGATTCACAACTGACGTTTATGGTATAAAACGAGCGTTTATATTTCAAGAGCTCAATGTTGAATGTGACTTTGTTGCGTGAACATGGATTTTACCGAGCAAAACGTCAAACTCCCTGTCACGAATTTTGATTTTGGAAAAGAGAAGAGAAAGAAGCGTCATGGGGAATTACTACCAGATAGTATACGAGCAGTATTCTGTGGTCCATCAAACTGTGGAAAAACAAATAGTTTATTGGCTCTAATTACACACCCCAATGGTCTTAGATTTGAGAATTTATATGTATAATCTAAATCCTTGAATCAGCCAAAGTATCAATTTCTCAAAAATGTCTTGGATCCGATTGAAGGAGTATCATATCTTCCGTTTAGTGAGCATGAATCTGTAGTATCTCCAGATGAAGCCCTACCAAATTCAGTTATGATTTTTGATGATGTGGCATGTGAGAAGCAGGATAACGTCAGAGCATTCTTCTGTACGGGAAGACATAAGAGTGTAGATAGTTTCTATCTATGTCAATCTTATGCTCATATAGGAAAACATCTCATTAGGGATAATGTCAATTTGTTAGTAATTTATCGACAAGATGATGTAAATCTTAAACATATCTATGAAGATCATGTGAATACTGATTTAACTTTCAATGAATTTCGGAATCTTTGTTCTGAATGTTGGAAGAATGATAGATATGGATTCATCGTCATTGACAAAGATAGACCGATGAATGAGGGTAGATACAGAAAAGGATTTGACTGTTTTGCAATAAAAAAGGAATTATGAGTCTCAAACTTGCAGTTCAGTTGTAGACATCGCCACGTCAGCATGTCAGACTTCAAGAAAGAGAAGAATGTTCTTAGTGAGCTCTTGCGAGCTCGTGAGGCTATTAAAAAAAAATACACTTTATTAAAACAGGAGAAAGATGATTTTGAAAAAGTCATCGGCGATACTCTAAAACCAGTCGTCACACCACTTGAAAAACTTGTTGAGATGAAAAGTGAAAATCCACTGCTGCATCCATCCAATCACATTTTTGTTAAAAACAGCAGTAAGAAAATGAAAAACGAACAAGAATCGATCGATCAAGTTTGCTCAACGATCAAAATAATAATAATAATAAATCAAGTTTATTGGATTATACTGTTTATGATTATGATGATGATGATGATGATGATGATGATGCTTTTAACACAATAACCAATTCTACATTTAAATCTACGAGTGGAAAAAATGAATCAGCTGAAGATTTTTTATCATTGTTAGATAAAAGCCGTAGAACAATTGACAATATATACGGAGTGCGAAAGGTTGATGTAGTGTATATGATTGGTGATTCAGAAATAGAGTTTGATGATAAATATGTCAAAGTCAGAAATGAAAGTTATCCTAAAACGAATGGACTAATGGAATGCCTATTTAAAAAATATCCGGATGATCTTCTTCTGAGTTCAGCAGATCGTGAAAATTATCGCAAGATTCTGGAAGCATCAAATGCTCATCGGAAAAAATTCAGCAAAGATGAATCTATAAGAATGTCGAGAAGTAATAAATATAAGAATATTTTAGCTCCAATGTTCCGCAGCACTCCATGTAAAAAGAACAACAGCAGCGGAGGAGGACTTGTACCTAAATATAAAATAGCTAAGAAAAATTCTTCCATAGATCTTGTCTACTGGGACGATCCAAATGAGCTTGTCGAACGACTTCGATTATTGATTGCCGAACGATCTGCTGGAAATAACAATCACACCAACGAAATTCATTCAATTATTGAAGAATTGCGTGAAGCTGGGCATATATATTGATACGCATCTTTCTTCTTTGCATCAGTACTACCATGAGTCTCGATGTGTTCGGAAGAAAACTTGGGAGCTCGCAGCAAGTGAGTCGCGGGCCTCCAGGAAATGGTTTTAATTTTACATCAGACGGCGATTTTGACTTAGAGGAGAAGCGACTCTGTAATCTCGGAGAGCCACGCAATCCAAAAGATGCAATCACTTTGCATTCACTGCAAGTTATCCTGCAGACGGAAGTAAATTATATATCTTCTAAAATTACTGGAATTGATGAACTTATAGACCAATATAGGGAGCAAGTTGAAAGCCTTAAATCTGATGTGGACAAAAAATTAAAATATCTTAATGATATTTCTCAACGTAATTTCGCAAGCGTTGAATATATTATTGGTCAATTGAATAATTTTATAATCAAAGAAGATGGAAAAGCAAAAAGTAGCTGAAGAGCTACATAAAGCTGCACGCCGCAGGTACAAGCGAAGAAAATATGATATACGCGGAATAGATGAGACTTGGCAAGGTGATCTTGTGGAAATGATTCCTTACGCTAGCGAGAACAAAGATTTCCGCTACTTACTCACTGTCATAGACATATTTTCAAAGTACGCGTGGGCCGTGCCAGTCAAGTCGAAGAGTGGCCAGGATGTTACTGCAGCTATGAAGTCAATACTGAAAGAAGGACGAGTACCGAAGAATCTACAAACTGACCAAGGAAAAGAATTTTACAATTCAATTTTTCAAAAACTTATGAAGAAGCACAATATACACTTATACTCTTCACATAGAAATCTTCATGCAAGTATATGCGAACGATTCAATAGAACGTTAAAAAATGCAATGTGGACAGAATTCAGCAAACAAGGAAGCTATAAATGGTTGGATATTCTACCTAACTTGCTCAAAGCATACAATTCGAGAAAACATCGGACAACAGGAATCGAGCCTGAAAATGTTACACAGGCAAATGAGAGAGAGGTCAAGAGACGTTTTCCTACTGAAAAGTCGTCAGTGAAAGAACCGAAATTCAAAGTAGGAGATAAAGTACGAATAAGTAGGTTAAAAAATGTTTTTGAAAAAGGTTACACACCAAATTGGTCTACGGAAATTTTCACAATAACGCGAGTTGTAAAAACAGATCCAGTAACTTACCACCTCAAAGATTATTATGATAAACCCGTCTCTGGTGGCTTTTATGAAACGGAAATTCATAAAACTATGTATCCGGAAATTTATTTAGTAGCAAAAGTTTTAAAGAAAAGTGGTAAACGCGTATATGTTAAATGGTTAGGATTCAGTAGCGATCACAATAGTTGGATAGATAAAAATGAGATTGTATAAATTATTCAAGGATCTAAAAAATAAGAAAGCAATTGTTATTATATTTAATAATGTATTTTTATTCATGTGAATTGTAGTTTTAACAAATAAATAGTGTTTAATAATTATCAGTCTTTGTATTTCATTATTTTAGCATGTGGTGAACTTAAAAGAAGTTCCACCCTGATATGTTATAAATAAACTAAGTTTATTTGCTGTGTTTGAAAGATTATTGAAAAGTTCTTGATCTTTCAAGATTGCTGATGAGATCTTTTCTGGCAGAAATATTTGAAAGCTGACATCAATCTCGGCCACGATCTTCGTGCCGAATCTAGTCTTCACCTCCTTGAGTGCAGTCACCATGTACTCATGATCTTTTTCTAAGTCCGTGACTTTCTTCTTAGGCAAGAACTCGCGCTCAGCAATTTTGTTAAGTGCAGATAGATCCATTCTGAAACGTGAAAAAAATAAGAATTTGTGTGTTAGAGAAAAGATTTTCTTTAAGAACAAAAAAAAAAAAAAAATAGTGAGAATCAGCTATGAACTTACTTGAAAATGTTAAGTGAGTCTTGGTTTCTTCTCCAAAGGTAGGTAATTTTCAAGCTCGACTGCTCGAATGTGCTCTTCACCGTGGTGCGTCGGTTCATATAGCCCATTCCCCACCAAATAAGAGCATGGTTATTAAATTATTTGTCTGAAAAATTTAGTCAAGACGAAGTTGATTAAAATGTATAATGAAAAAAAAAATGATTAAATAAAATAATTTAAAAAAAATTATAATTCTTACGATTCTTTTTTATCTTTTAAAACAAAAAAAAAATGTTGAAAAGGGATTGAAATTTATCTTAACATATAGTCAATTTATTTATTTATTTACACTAAAAGGAAGACAAAGAGCAGAGTATATCAATTTAAAAATCATATCTAAATTTTCTGAAATATTTTACAATTTTTAACTTTTCTAAATAAATTTGGGAAACCTCAAAGTTTTAATAAACGATGAGGTGTCCACAGTTCTTTAAATTTATTTTTTTTTATAATTTTTGTAAATTTTGTTTACATTGATGTGACCTATTATTATCTCATCATCTATAATCCGCGGTAAATTGCGTTGTTGTTGCTGCTGAGGTTGCTGTTGTTGCTGTGACGGCTGTTGCTGCTGCTGTTGCTGCTGCTGCTGCTGTTGCTGTGGCTGCTGCTGTGGCTGCTGCTGTTTCTGTTGTTGCTGCTGTTGTTGCTGCTGCTGTGGATGCTGCTGTTGTTGCTGCTGTTGTTGCTGCTGCTGTTGTTGCTGCTGTTGTTACTGCTGTTGTTGCTGCTGCTGTTGCTGGTGTTGCTGCTGCTGTTTACTATCAGTCCTTTTCAATAGCAAAATACCACGTCTCGGTACTGGTCTCGTAACCTCTGAAAAATTAAAGCAAACAAAAAATAAATTTATTGTATACAAAATAAAACTAATTTATAGTTAAAGCATTTTTTACCTGAAGTCATTGTAGATGTTCCTGGTTTTGGTGACGTCTCTCTCTCTCCTGCCTTTTTCTTCTTCTGCTCGTTGCCTTTTTGATCTTTAACAATAAAAAAACAGATTAGCATTTTTTAAAATAAAGTTATATAATTTTAAGAATAAATTTAATATTTTTTACCATTTACTTTTCTCTTCATATTCGAGGACGCGATCTTAGGAATCGGCTTGAGATCGCGTATACTTTTAACAGATGTACATGATGCGCTACTAGATGATGTTCCGCTAGAGCTGGAGCTCGAACTAGAGCTCGAACTAGAGCTCGAACTCGAGCTCGAACTCGAGCTAGAACTTGAGCTCGACCGAGACCGTCTTCTTCGGGTCACCGAAGATTGTCGAGGCTGCTCAGCTGTTTGAGATTGCCGAGGCTGCTCAGCCGTCAAAGATCGCCGAGGCTGCTCAGCCATTGGGGATCGCTGCGCCGGGTCAGCCGCCGAGGATCGTCGAGGATGCTCAGCCGTCGAAGATCTCTGCGGCTGCTCAGCCGTCGAGGATCGTCGAGGCTGGTCAGCCACCGGGGATCGTTGTGGCAGGTCAGCCACCGGGGATCGTCGCGGTGCTAATTGCTGCAAAGCAGCATTTGGTGGTTGTGGCACTGCAACATTAAAAAAATTTTAATAAATTAATTTAAAGAAAAAAACTTTTGAATAGTACAATAAAAAAAAAATTCACTTACGTGTTTCGACCACGTCCATTGCCCAGGAGACGTAGTCGAGCATTGTTAGGAGAGTTGGTACGTTGGCGACCAGCCAACGTATACGCTCCTGGGCGACCTGCAGACTCCGTCGGCTTCGAGAAGGCTGCATTGATGAATTTAGCTTCTTCGGTGACATTTTCTTGTCAGCTTGCAAGAAAAATCCTGACTCCGGTGTATCTTGAGGGGTTATACTCGAAGGCGGGAGAACACTTTTCACTATTTTGCCGAATGAACTTGGAAACGAGGAGTGAATTGACTGATGAAGCATGCACCGGGTCCTTAAATACGGTGGACAGCGAAGCTTCCCTTTCCACTTCAATTGCCAAAAGTCCTTCGAATTGCCGAAAAATTTCCACTTTCTTCTCATAGAACCTCCCTTAGACACTTCCCACCGGAATTTTCAAAATCTCCTCCCTCTCAACAAAATTTGACCATCCCTCAATCACTCGAGTGCACACCTACGCTTTCTTGGAGGGAGAGAGAGAGATTGAGCGTAAGATTATCTCTTCAAGAATCGTCAGTTTCAAGTGTGGGCGAAAATTATCTCTAACGTGGAAAACAGCTTTGAGGGTTCATCACTTCACCAACCTGCACACACCCACGTTTTCAAGAGAAACATATCGCTCATTCCAAAAATTGGCAACGGTCTGAGGATGCCTTACACAGCAATAAGGATTAATTTCTTATTCGACCTGCACACGCCTGCATTTTTCTCAAAAGGAATATGAAGCCTTCGCATGAAAGGTGTAACTGATCACTATACAATGCTTCATTGTTTACCACCTGAGCGGGGTCCTTGGCGTGCGCATCAACCTGCACACGCCCACATTTTTTCTCCAAAGCAATACGCAGCATTCGTATGAAAGGTGTAACGCTTATTCTAAAACTAAAGGGCATCGATCAGTATACCATGCTGCATTGTCAACCACCTGAGCAAAGGATGTCGGTGTGCGCACCCGGTACACACCCACATTTTCCTCAAAAGCTAATCCCGAAATTGGCATCGGTTCGAGGATGCCTTACACGCGTCAATAAGGATTGATTTCTAATCCGTGAAACAGAAAATTAGAGAACGCTATAGGCATTCCAAAAACACATTTGAGAGAGGGAGTACACTTTTTCATCGGTTAGCAAATCACTTAGAGTGGAAGTGTTTTCGTGTGCGGGAGAGAGGGAGATCCATCCCACTCTTGAGAGGAAAGGGAGTTTTCTGGTATGGGAAAAGAGGGAGAACCATTCCCACTCGTCCATCGGGTACCAAAACACTTTGAAAGGAGAGGGAGTGTTTTAGTATGCGGAAAAGAGGGAGAACCATTCCCACTCTTCCATCGGGTACCAAAACACTTTGAAAGGAGAGGGAGTGTTTTAGTATGCGGAAAAGAGGGAGAACCATTCCCACTCTTCCATCGGGTACCAAAACACTCTGAGAGGAGAGGGGGTGTTTTAGTATGCCTATGTTTTGGTATGCCTATAGCCTATCTACTCACTACTCTAGACGTATTAGTAATTCTTATCGGAATTAATCTATACTCCGTCGTATTTTCCTTAGAATTTAACCAATTCTTGATGAAGCTAATTTTCTTATGGTCTATAAAAATTTCGCTATTAATATTTTTTCCTAAAAATATGCAAGTATTAATTTCTTGCGTAAATGCTTGGAGTTTAACTAACAATTTAATTCTTAATATATTCGGAAGTACTGAAAATGTACTAGGGGTTATATCGTGATCTGAGCTGTAAATATACTCAAGAACTTCTTTATTATAATTTACTCGATTAATAGCTGATGAATACGGAGATATAATACGGGTTAGGTAGACCGTCTTATCTGCTTTAGCTAAAGCTAATTTGCAAGCCGATATTAAATGACTTTCGCAAAGCTTATTTTCCGCGAGATCAATCAGAGTCATTTAATAGTATAAAATTTGATTCATTTATTTTCACGACAGATTAACGGTTTAATTAAGGAATAATTTTGCAAAAGCAGATTCTAATTTATTAATTTCTACTTGATCAACCGATTGGTCCTTGTTAATTTGTTTAAAACCGTTAGCTACTGATTTCGCGATACTGCGCGTTAATCCTTGAACTCTAGTCACACGTTTATCGTTTTCTGGTGATTGCGATAAATGAATTATTTAATGCTTGAATTACTTTATGTAGAATTTTTATCTTATTTTCCTGTTCGATGATATAAGTATTGAATACGGCGAGATTTTTATTCTGATTAAGAATAACTTCTTTTAAATGTTCAATCTGATTTTCTAAAGATATTATTTTATTGGCCGCTTGTATAGACGTAAAGTCCTCAATTAGATAAGGATCAATCATTGATAACAATTAAAATGACTCATTGATGTAATTAAACATAATATATTCTTTATTTACTTAGCACTACGTAAAATAATTTAATTACATTATTTCACGCTATTTTTAATCCACAGTAATTTGTTCAATTAAATCAGCATTCTCGGCCACTCGCAAATTAACAACTCGTCGCTCACGGTGCTGGCGGTGGTTGGTCGGGTTAGCGAATGTTATATCCACACAGTCTGTTTTTTAAAATTAAAATTTATATTTTATATTTACTCAGGATGTCTTCTACTTTCGAATGTCCACTTTCGTAATTTACGAAGATTTTTAATTAACTTTTGGTGTAATCAGAAGAATCATAGATTTTTAGTTAACTTTAGTTTAATCAGTAATTATTTGGAACATATTTAATAAACTTTTTTGTATACTTTGACAAAGAAATCTCGTTCGAACCGAATACTGTAATTGTTGTCTCTTGAAAAGGAACAATAATTTATTTTTTATCCAAATCGAGCTTGGCGATACCGAATTTTTTTCATAGTTTTGTAGTATAAAACTCAACTGTTGATTCGCAATAGGCAATAGGTGTTTATGTGCAATGTACAATAATTTTACATTACAAATATTGCCGTAATTTAAAGCTTTCATCTTTACTGTTGATTACCGTTTTACGACTTTCGTTTTACATTCGTTTTGCGACATCGCTCAATTAAAAATCGTCAAAGTAAATTCTTCATTGACCATTATTATTTCTCATATCGAGTCTCAACAATCCAGCATTCGCATCATTATCAGTGCATCGCCAGAGAAGCGTACCGTTACAAGCTTGGCCGGATAACAAAAGGCCGAGCTTGCCGCAATCTCCCCGATAAAAGCGCCGTCGCTTCCCCGAACGTATATTTCACAAACGGCGAGAGCCTTCCTAATTGAACTGAGACTGCCCAGTTTGGTGTACACTCGCGCGTCCTACATGCGCCTGCCTTCGACATCGCGCACGACGATCGGGCTTTTAATTCGTCCTGCACGCCAATTCCGTCCTCCACCGCTTCCATCTCCTTCTCTTCTTTTTTTGCTGCACTGCCTCTGTTATCCGCAGCCGGGGATGGACGCGATAGTGCGGCGTCGAATCGCGCACGGAAATCCCCTCTTGCCGCCGCTCTCACAATGGCCGCAGAGGACACTGCGCTCGCGTGCAACGTTACGTAAGGCTTGCGAAACAATGGCCGAATATATTTCTAATTGGGTTATTGGAGCGCTAGTTTCGCTGCGGCAATCGAGGCAAGGGTTATCTCGAGCTTTTAGATTCAATAATGTCCCAGTCTTATAGCTGTGTGTATGAAGAGGTTTATATTGCGAGGGTCGATTTTGGTGAATCGCTGTTGGGTTTTATATGTAGGGTGCATCGATTTGAGTAAAACGGTGCTTAATTTTATGTATAAGGAGAAGCTGATTTCTTTATCACGAATATCTTAGACGAGGCGTTGTACTCTTATCGTTACATCAGCGCTTGATATGCCAATTTGCGGACTATAGTCCTAGACCTATAGGTTTCAGTATAAAATTCTTGATAGATGATTTGATTATCTCTTACAAGTGTGAAATAGCACGTCGAGAATTTAGATTTTTTTTAAATTTATTTAACTCTTAATGATAATCCGGAAATAACCTCGTTGTGCAGTCAATGCGGTAATAAGTTGACAACAGGCTGATGGACCGCTCGTATATTGGGCTTGCTGTTGTGATGAAGTGATACTTTATCGCGGAGACCGTAATGGATTTTCGCAGTTATTTTTAATTCGAAAGTGCGGACTGAGCGCGTATAAGTATATAAAGTTTTTAGAGTTGCTGACTAAGCTCATATAAAAGAAACTTCCGAGCTGACTGAGAGCCGGGACCGAAGTGATTTCGAGTTGCGACTCGAGGATACTCGTAACCTTTAGCCCATCCCTCGATTTCCCTCCTCGAGAGATTTTCGGAGGATTTTCCAATGGAAAGAGAGTTTCCTCGAGGGCTCCTCCTACGCTTGGGTCTGGAGACCCCCTACTCTAACCAAATTTTCCGGGGGAGAGACCAAAATAGATTCTCTGTCCCCGAGACAGATGGCGACGCTTGTGCCATTTACAGATGCAAAAATGAATATTTATAAAAGATTGTTTAAAATATAGTATTCATGGATTATTTTTATTATTGTTAGTAAAGATATTTGACTATTATCTTGATTCGCTAAAATTTTTATTTTCAAGTATAGATTTTTAAATAAATAATTATAAATTTAATTAAGTATATAAAGTTTTTAGAGTTGCTGATTAAGCTCATATAAAAGAAACTTCCGAGCTGACTGAGAGCCGGGACCGAAGTGATTTCGAGTTGCGACTCGAGGATACTCGTAACCTTTAGCCCATCCCTCGATATCCCTCTATACGCTGGGGTCCGGAGACCCCCTACTCTAACTAGATTTTCCGGGGGGGAGGCCGAGATAGGTTCCCTGTCCCCGAGACAGATGGCGACAGATGGTGATCTGCAGATTGTTCGAATTTTAGAGGAGTGATGATGTCTTGATCAGCATTTTCTTATTTGGAGCTTTCTCATACTTTGATCCAACTCCGTGGACCAATGAGAAAATTAGGATAAAATCCTCTGCTTGCATGTATTCTAGTCGCTATGCTGGCTATTGTCATGTCGAGATTTGGTCTTTTTGAGACTAATTCCTTCGTTTTAATTTACAAATTCACTACCGAGAGAATCGTTACATTGGAATTTTATCCTTTTGAGACTAGTCTCTTCGTTTTGCCTCTCTGTTCTCTATTACGAGAAACTGAAAGGTATGTTCGCTGCTTTCGAAGGTTTTTGAGCGATTTCTCCATAGAAGAGAAATTTTCCAGGACTTCTCCTACACATGGGCCCAAGGCCCTCCTACTCTAGCCAAATTTCCGGGGGAGATAATGATGTAATTCAACGTCCCTGAGGTAGATGGCCACGTTGGTACAGTTGTCGAAGAAAATTTAAATATTCATAAGGAATCGTTTAAAAATGTATTTGTTTAAATTTACGTTTAGTACTATTGGCTATTATGTATAAAAAACGCAATCGCTCGAAATGATGTTGCAAAAAAGAAACACGGGTGCTGGCTTACTTTTCTATATGGGGGAGATCAGTACAACCGACTATCGCAGCAGAACTGTTTGATTTTATAGAATTGATTACATTCGGAAAATATAATTGAGACAACTTACTTGATTCTTGTAGACGAAGGTAATTGTTGACTTGATCCGAAACGACACCAAAATATTTGCAAAATTAGAATGACTCTCTCTAAAAATCAGTTGGGCTTCCTTCCTTCAAAACAATTAGATAAGACGTCAAATCAATTAAAACTCAATGGGCTGAATTCCTTTTCTATGACTTTATTTAGTAGGTTGAAAAACTTCTAATACACAATACTCCACGTACAACTTTGACTACAAAACTCTAATCGAAACTTTGACTAAAACTCTGTATCAAACTCTAAATTGAACTCGATGCGGTACTCAAAATGAACAAATGCGTCCTTCTTTGAGGAGCGTGCATACTGAAATGAAAAAGTCGGGGGAGGCAAGCTTGAAGAAAGCGTCTTTACTTCTCCTCCCTCCGCACTTCAGCTTAGCCGCTCTCTCTCTCTCTCTCTTTCTCTCTCTCTTTCTCTCTCTCTCTCTCTCTCCCTCTTACTCATTAGGCCTTATGGGCCTGTACTACAGTCAACGGTTAAACTGTAGTGTTGGCTATGCACGCGCGCTTCAGCCGAAGGAAGAGAAATTGTTTTGGTTTTGGGTTTTTTCGTGTATTCGTTAAGCGTCGAAGTTTCTGGATTTTTCTGTTGGCTTTGTTTGCTTCTATATAATAATTCTGAATATTCATCCAGAAACTTCGTCACTTAAAAGTAAATCTATTAATCATGCAGAGCTATGACAACGCCGACTCATATGAACGGCCCATAGCCCTGCCATCTAAGAAAGGAAACAAAGCAAAAACCAAGACAAATCCTGAACCAGATTACATAACTGTGTATTTGATCGCTTCACCATCACGACCAATACGGCGAGATAACTACATGTCTAGCATTGACCTCTGTCAAATCAATAAATAGGTAACATTCGAACATTTAACCAAAGTTGAGGAGAAAGCAAAAACAACGACAGAAGACGAACAAATGTGACATTTAACAATATTTATAGCATTAATTATTATAATCAAATCCTAACCCTAGTTAACTGTACGCCAATATTGAAATTAGTAAACATTTAAATTATTATGAAAAATACTAACCCATTAAGCTAAGAATATTACGAAAAATTTTGTTTAATTTTTATAGTAATAGGATGTACACTAAACAGTACCAACAATTTTAAAAACATAAACTTACCACTCCGCGATACGCATGATAAATTGATAAAATATCTTATTCGATCGACTACATCTTGGACGGATGTAGTCCTGTGATTTGTAATTACATCTCACGAGACTGCAAACTTAATAAACATAAGTTAACCATTACTATCGCGATCACCGAACGTGATACTCACATGTATTCCAAAGAAAAATCTGCTGCCTCAATAAATCAGTTGCAAAATTTCAGTTTTACACACACGATCAACCGTAGCCATCAAGCTTTCCCGCAAATGTCTTCGCCTGTACGTATACCTGCAAGAAGCCAATCACTCACGCTCTTTTTATTCGGCACATCCGGCAAAGTGCACCAAACACCGCGAGCAATCCTCCGTTTCTCCCATTCTTTCATCGTTCGACGGCGCATCGCACGGCTGATGCACATCCACCACCAGAGAATGACTGAGCTACAAATCCGATATCGAGCGTATCAAAGATAATTCGCTCCATGATTAATGGCCTGAGCGCGAGTTTCTCAACAAGAATAGGGATAGAGAGGAGGAGGCGCGATTTTAGCTGCGGCCGCTGTAATGGCTTTTCGTCGGACTATCGTAAATCCAGATATCGTCGGTTAGCGCTCAGCACCTTAATTATCGGATACACCGGAGCGAGAGATTCGAGGAATCCGCGACTAAGGAGACTTCCGTTTAGCGGGTGTAGAAGTGAGAGAGAGAGAGAGAGAGAGAATACTACAGCTTTGCTGTTGAACTAGCGAGTGTTGCCACTGTGAGGTTGCCGCCGCTAAATCCGGCCAACTAATTTCGGAGATATATGGATATATGGTAGCTGTGCGGGGTAAAAGGCGCTGTTTCACGCTGCGACGGTGATAATTTTTTTTTCTTTGTTCACTGCTCGCTCGAAATTATTCATGGTATTTGAACAAATCAAAGTATGCGATAATCAAATGAGCTGCGCGCTGGGGTCATCAGTCCACTTGAAAAATTATAAATTCCAGACACAATTACTCATTGCCATTAGCGATATATCGCGTTCGATTAATGGCTGGAAATACGGAGAGAATAATCTAGAGTTATATTATAGCCACTTCATGCGGCGGCATCGCGGGAAATCTCGTTCGAACAAATTTAATACGCAATCATATCCCCGGCATTAAAGTTCTATGTATATCCACTCGTCGGCAGGCAGTAAAGCACATCGCGCACAAATACCAGAACTTGTTCGTATAATAAGCCAGACTACACTCCCCGCAGCGCGGCGAATTCAAAACAATTTAAGGCATTAAAAGAAGCACCGGCAGCAGTTTCTGAAACTGCGCAACTTTACGAGCGAAACATTAATTGAGATCGTATTTCACTTAATCCCTTGCTATACCCTTCTCTCTCTCTCTCTCTCTTTCTCGCTCGCTGTCGGAGTCTCTGGATAAAGCCGTGGCTAACTCGCGCAAGTGTGTTAAAGCATAATTTTGCGCTTTCTCGCTCTGCCCCTGAAGAGAAAAACTCCCGCGGAATTACCTATCCGAAACTCGCGGCGCTTTCAGCGGGTTAGCGTGTATAGCCCGAAAGTGTGCTGACGAACGGCGAGAAAAAACGCTCGCACGCAAGGTATGGTCGAAGTGGAAAAATATAAAGAGGCTGCGGAGTTGTTGCAGTCTGTAAGTCAATGATGTGGAGAAAAAAAAATCGACGCCCGTTTGACCGGAAAAATTTCATCGATACCCCGTAAAACTAACAATGACTCAGAAGCTTCTTTTTTCCAATAACGCTCTGTCATACGATCGTCAGAGACGAATTAAATCTCATACAGGCTTGTCTATCTAAGTCCACTGCGTATAGCTTAATAGAGTATTAAGCTCCTTTTCAATTACCAAGATCCAATTAACGAACTGAGGAGAGGAAAGCTTTGTTTTCAGCGGAAATCTCTGGACGGCTGTCGCTGCAGCGTGCGACAGATGAAAGATAGACAGCTTAAGTGACTTAATAGCGTCGTGAGACTTAGGAGACCGGCCGGCGCCGGCAACTCTCTGCACACGTATAACGTACTATAGGCGATGTATAGCGAGCTCACCCATACACATACTTTCGACTCCCAGTCGGAGACAGTACGGGGAGAGGAGAGTTATGGGAAGTTGTGCGAGAGCAGAGCTTTATTTTTTCGGCCGGTCCAGTGATTTTAAAAGTTCATTTTTTAGCGGGAATCCCGTCAATGCTTCGTACGTTTGTATTTTCATACAATTTGTTGATTGTAAGTTTGAATTATTTTCTTTGACTATAAACGTTGTCCTTAGACTCAGGCAACGGCCATTTCAAACGACTTTTCTTACTGCATCACGATTCTGATAATCGAAGCTGCAGGGACGTGAACGAGAAATTAATTTTCTGTTTTAATTAACTATCTTAAAATCTTCAAGATTGTGCACACAAGCAACTCGCTCTACCGTAAAGATGCTAATCAAACATAGGCCACTTAAAAATACAAGCGCAGCACTAAAACATTCAGGCGCGCCAGCAATAAAAAAAGCGAAAAGTCACCTCATTTGTAAGCAACTCGCCTAACCAAACACCTAATTTTCCCGCCAGTGCAAAGCTAAAGAAACTCGCATCTCGAGACCGTCGTCGCGTGTTCTTAAAAAAGAATCAACGAAGCCGGCCGTACACACATACACAAACTTCCCCGACAGTAGAGCTCGGAAGTCGCCTTAAGTGAAAAAGTCGCGCTACGGTCAGGCATTGATGGCCTTGTCGACGCGGGTGCTTTTTACGACGGGGCAGACTCGGCCCATTAAGATGCTATCGCTCGCATTACGTTTGATTCAAGCATATGTACTTAGCGCTCCTCTCGCGATAAGATCCTACTAGATCGCACAGAGCAAACTCTCTCTCTCTCTCTTTCTCTCTCTCTCTCTCTCTCTCTCTCTCTCTCTCTCTCCCTCTCTCTCTCTCTTCAACTCTTGTTAACGGCATAAAGACAATAACCACGTTTCCTCCGCACAGCCGCGAGAGTTAGAGAGAGAGAGAGAGATTTAGATTTTAGATTTAATTGTTTTTTTATTGTTGTACATTGTGTTGTACATATACAATTATAGTATATTATAAAAAGAATACAGAGAGAGAGAGAGATTAGATTAGATTAGATTAGATTAGATTTATTTGACGTACAATATGTTGTACGATAAATTGTATACAGCAGCAATAGTAGTACAGCAAAAGTGTGCGTTTGCGTGAGTGTGTACAGGCGTGTGCGTTTGAGTGAATGTGTACAAGCGAATTCAAGTGTTTGTGTTTTCAAGCTCAAGAAAGTGCTCTTTAGCTAGTCTCTTGAAACCTGAGACAGATGCAGTGTTACGAATGTGAGGTGGCAGGTTGTTCCATAGGTATGAGGCGCTGATATGAAACGAGTTCCTCAGCGTCTCCGTCGCGAATGTCGGAATATCCAGAGGTATCACCTCCCCCCTAACAGGCCGAAGTGTCACGCGGAAGTCAAAGTATGCCAGTACGTATGATGGTACGGCTGTGTTAAACATTTTTCTTAGGAAACAAACAGTGAAATACTTCCTGCGTCCGGCAGTGGTTAGCTACTGCAACTCCCGCCTGTATGGGGAAATGTGCTCATCTCTTCTTACACCATAGATGTACCGAATTCCTGTATTCACGAGCCTCTGAAGTTTTAGGTCGAGTTCCTGCGTCAGGTCACAGTATACGAGGGAACAGTAGTCTATAAGAGGAAACAGGAGGGCCTGCACTAAGTGCTTGCGCAACCTGAGATTGGTGCTTTTCCTGAAGAAGTAAAGCCTGTACATTAGTGTGTGAGCACGCTTACACACTTGTGTAATATGCTCCCTCCACGTAAGCTTAGAGTCGAGCACCAATCCCAGATTACGCACGGAAGATTCAAAGCTGACCTGGGCACCCCCTATGTTAATGAAAGTGTTAGCTGTTGAGGGTAATGCGTTTATGTAGTAGGGAGAGCCCAGGACAATTGCTTTAGTTTTAGCAACATTAAGTTTTAGCTTATTCTGTTCAGCCCAACCAGTAATCCTCTCAGAGAGAGAGAGAGAGAGAGAGAGAGAGAGAGAGAGAGAGAGAGAGAGAGAGAGAGAGAGAGAGAGAAGCACGATGAGGAGTCATTTTCGCGTGTGCTGTACGAGCGCACCTTTATACGAGCGCTATTAAAAAACATTATGTATATGCAAATTTTTGCGAAGGGGGAGGAAAGTTTCTCGATGATGTTGTTATCGTTATTTATGGCGGCGCGCGAGGTGATGCCGGGTTGCGCTTGATTTATGGGATTAGGCTGGGAATGCCGTGTTTTTTGCTTGCTTTTATGGGAGTATTAAGCGGAGAGTTAAGACGTTGACTTTGGGGTGAAATTGAAAATTTGTTGAAGTTGCGCGAAACAGCTATAAAGTGTTCACGATGTAAATTGATAGGATTGAAGTTATTCCGCACCTATATTACTTTTGATTGCTCGTAACCCAACAGTATTGTATCAATTTTCGTAAAACTAAATATTCATCCTCAAATCCGACTTACAAGTCGAGAAATTCCTCGCACAACTCGTATTTTCCAACGTTTTTCATGTCATCTCAAGAATCTTTATTTTTTCAGCGATAATTCCTCAAGATCTAAAGAATAATTAGCAAAAAGCTGCTTTGCACAGCCGTGAAAAAGCTCGAGTCATTCGAGCTTCGTGTTCTGCTAACAATACCGAAGCCTCACTGAATACTCAGTACACGCTCCTCTTCAGTCTCTATTTCAAAACAACGACGCGACGTTCTTCTCGAATTACCTCTGGAACCATCCCATCCTCGAAGCTCGTCCAAAGATACTCCGTGAATTCACGTGCGCTTCTCTATGGCCCGTTTTCCCCGTTTGACGCTCTCTCTGACTCTCGGCTATTCCTCGCGCGTATATGTAAGCGACGGATATATAGCTGTATAGAGCGTGCATACTATACACGAAAGGCCTGGAGCGAGTGGTTCAACCTAGTTCGGCTTCGCGCGCTCGAAAATGGGCGCCCAGATCACGAAGCGAGAGAGAGAGAGAGAGAGAGAGAGAGAGAGAGAGAGAGAGAGAGAGAGAGAGAGAGAGAGAGCGCGAGAGAGAGTGAGGGAGTAGGGGCGACGCGCTTAGACGAGCTTATATAAAGATAAACGGCCCGTGTAATCAATCATACAAGCTCTGATAAGCGTAATGTTATTCTCGGAGCGACGTGCGGAGAGAGAGAGAGAGAGAGAGAGAGAGAGGTACGAGTGTGTACGTAGTTGGCTTGTCGACGACGATGCGAGAGCTTGAAAAGAACGACGAGGAAAACAGTGAGGGATGAACGGGGAGGGTATAAGGAGTTTTAGATTCGATTAAGTAATTAGTTTATTCTTTGTTTTGGCCTGATGGACAGTGTTTAGCGAGCTGCCGCTTTTTGCTCGTTTTAATCTAAAGTTCTGGATTGTTCTTGTTTTGAAATTCGTGCCGGCTCATGTACTGTACGAAATTACTATAAGAAGCTATTTTTTTTCAAAGGTTTGACCATGCTTGAACAAACAAATTCAAATTATTTTTAACTGTTGAACTAAAACTCTTGACGGCTTCTACGGTCTATGTAATTTTGAGGAAGATGTTTGCATGCTTAGGTATGATGAGACGCTACTCCGTTAAAATTTATTTTTGATGCATATTTTAAATGGTCACAAATAGAACTTTCATTAAAGCAAACGTTGTTAATGATATTTTATCACTTTATTGGTGAAAGTTATTAAGTAGTAGAATAAACAAATAAATTACAAAAAAATATATCATTTACATAATTTTTAAGTGATTGTTTAACGCCTGACCAGAAAGTAAGGTTTCAATAGCAATACAAAATATTGTTGGTAGATAAAAAAAAGTTGGTAGATAAAAAAGAGTCTGTATCTATATGTGTAAAATAATTTTCTTTTGATTTCAAAAGCGATCGAGGAAAATTATAAAGAAAAACAAAATGTTGACAAAAATACCGTTACTCAAGAAGTGATGGTAAGGTATGAGGGTTTTTGCTGTTCAACTTTGCGAATAAACTGTTTATATAACACATTCTCCAACGTTCCATGAGTTCACTCGCGCTGCTCACTCGGTGTTAGGGGACGCCTTTCTAGGAGTCGAAAGCAGTGACACCATCTTCTGGAATATGGAGCTCTTGCGTGCATAAAAAAAACTGTTACTAGAATCCTGGAAAGGATGTTCATGAGACAGAGGTACTTGGGGCTTCTGAAATATGGAGTATCTTTCTCGTACAGAGGGGCGCGATGTGTTTCCTGGTTCTTCGAATGCAGTTTTCCATAAATTATAACCAAGTTGATACAGGGTAAAACAATCCTCTTCGATATAAGTATCGATTCAGAACTTTCTACGTATGTTTTGATCGTAATTATTTTAGCTGTTGCCATCTTCTTTTTGGCTGGCCGCAAAATGATTACGAATTATCATCTTCATATAAGGTAAGTTATGTTGCACCGGCGAATACAAAAGCGATAAAATAACATTAATGATGATTGCTTGTAGATGATAAAATATTACTGTACCATATTTGGTTCCTATATAAATTGAGTTTCATTCTAACCATGCAAAATTTTCTTAAAAATTTAATAGTCCAAGCCATAAAACATCCGTGATAACTCAATGTTTTGAAGCAAGCAACTTTTTACCCTTTCTTATTTTAACCACAAGAATCTTCTTATAGTAACTAATCGTACAATACACGTGTGCTGACACTAATTCCAAAGCAGAAACGATCCAAGTCCACACTAACGAAATCGCAATCGCCAGTTTCACAGATGAGCAGCCTACGTCCACACCCATAATTACCCCAATCCGAAAATCGCTTGAACCTCGAATCTCAGCCACTTGAAATCCAGGCTTCAATCCCTTCGTAAATCTCCAAACCAACTGTCAATATCATTCGCGACCTCAGCGAACCGCCGATAAAGATATACCGCGCTGGAGCACGCTACACTCGCGAAAGATACCGTTCGACCCAAGGAGCTGGCTCTTTTCATCCAGTGCTGCGCAGCAGCGGATACAGCTGGAGAAATGCACGAGCAAAGAAATTCACCGTCACTGCAGCTGCAGAAAGCGAGAGCAAGAAGGAGCGAGAAAAGAGTATATATATTTATATACATCGGAAATGTGTACGTACACGCGCTGCAGAGGCGGAGAGTAGCTGCGCTACAACGGTATTTCCACGTGCGCGCGCCCCAGTAGCAGCACGGAGAACAATGGTCCAGATATGCGGTATCGTATCATGAATATTTAACGTCTGAAACTGGCCGGAGGGGAAGTCGGTCCCAGCCAGAAGAGATGATGCTGTATCGCGGGCGTTTAAAGCAGAGCTGTGCACGAGGGAGAGCGAGAGAGAGAGAGAGAGGAATCCCGGAGATTTTCGCAAAGCGATTTCCATTGTATAGGAAATCGCGCGGAGCGCACGGTTTACCGTCGTAAAATCGAGGAGGACCGCAAGCGCGAGCTTCGAATTGATTTCGATTCTCTCGCTCGCTCATTTCTTGCGCGCGAGCGTGTGCGTGCGTGGATGCGTTTATTCGCCGTCGAGCTGGGCGTGTGTGGGTTTATCGTTTAATGGAAGGTTCTCGCACGGCACGGACTCACATTCGATTGCTTCGGAGCTGGGAAAGGGGACGAGCTTCGGCTTTGTTTTGCTGCAGGCTTGAGGAAGCTGCTGCTGTGTACGACTGACCGTGCACAGCTCTGCGGTTAATTTAGGATAATTGAAATCGCTCTTACGTGCTGGGAAAATATTTGCAAACGCTTTTGGTTTATGCTTCGCTCGCACGCGGACTTACCTCTATGATGGTCGAGCTTGCGGTGGAATTTTAAAGCTTTTCGGGAATACGGAGAAACATTCGGTCAAGACCTTGTTTATAATGCGGTTCAATTTAAATAACATCTATTGAAGACGTCTGAAACGTTTACAAGCGACACAGTTTTATCGAGTACGTGTGTAATTTTAACATTTAAAATTTACAACAAATGGAGCATCAAATATTAACGATCGATGTCCGGCACGCTGCACACCTTTGTCGTACAGCGTCGTCTCTAAATCTCATCGAATCGATGATAAATCACTGCTAAATACGCCTATATCGCCGCGCATCCCTCTATGAGAACGTCATTGCGTGCACGCATCCTCGTCCGTCCGCATCCGCGATTCATTGCGTATCTTACGAGCCAACGCTGCACGCGCAGATACACCCCCATCGTCCCGATACAAACTGCATACATACGCATACGTATACGCTCTGCAGTGGTATAGCAGCAACATGCAAATGGATCGAGATCCGCGCTCGCGCGCGCTAATCCAAGCCCTTGTTTTGCGACGCGTCCGCCGGCTCTCTGTGTGCAGCTGAAAATCAATGTTTTGCCGAGCCAAGCCATGCGTGCGAGTGTGTGCACTCGCCTTGAGCAAGGTTAATCGACTGTCGCAGCGCGTAATTGGAACCGGACAGACAAAAGCTGCGGCCGGATGCATACGTGCGTCGAATTTCCATCGCGCAGACATCAGCGCGAGCGAGAGAGAAAGGGAGAGAAAAAAAGCAGGCCGCGTTGCGGCCGGTTAACCATCCGCACGAGCGAGTTGCAATCGCTCGGACACGCGGCGTTTTATCGAGCCCGAGTAGTGCTTTCCCCGATCTTCTGCTCCTTGGGCAGAGCGAACGCGAAGAAGTTACTCGTTCGCGGGGCTCTCGTTCCAATAAAAGCTTACCTGGCAGTCGGCCAGGCACACTGGAGGACCGGCAGTGGGAGCGAGGCTTGTAACGAAATATAGGGAGGCACCGACGTATTTAGGGCCGGGCGGGGGACCGTGAGATTTCGCGGTGAATTCTTTTGTGATTTCGGGCCGGCAAGAGTTATACCTTCCTGTTTTTATTTCGCCGCGCCATGCGAGGAATTATACGGGCGTTTGGCTTTTTGCGCAATCCCGGCTTTTTTGCCCAGGAGCCGGGCTAGTTTTTGAATATTTCAGCGGGATGCGCAGTTGAATGATAATTTAGCCGTAACAAGCGAGTTTGATAGTCGGGAGGAAAATTATCAGGGGAGCAGCTAGGGTTCAGCGAGAAATTCGTATTAACTATTTAAATAATACTGCAGTAGTGTACGTAATCTTATCGCGGGCTCGCGCGGTAACACTCGGCCGGATTCTCGTATTAAAACTACTTAACTAGCCTGGCATTATGCATAACGAGCGTCTTGCTTATAGGACCCTTACACAGAAGCTCATCGCTTGTTCTTATCTTGACCGTGAAGCGAATTCTCTTTTTGCCAAGAGCAACGGTTTTACTTCGAAGAGAACCTATTAATTCGAATATTGATAATTTAAAAGAGGACATTTTAGAAAATCGCGACGATCGATGGTGAAGGTCCGAAAGGAAAGAGGAATGAAACAGCGGACCTCGGACAAAAGAAAGAAGAACAGAGTGGGCGAAATTGGAGGATTATGGCTGAAAAACGAGAGCTATATTCGCAACGACGCAAAAAGAGCCGAAAAAATTTGCGAAGAGACGGTTAAAGAGGGCGGACGAAATAGTAAATGCGAAAAAAAGCCGAAGGGAAAATCCTTCGAAAGATAGCGACAAAAAGAGGCAGAAAAGCGAGCGCTGGCCAGGGAAGCGTAAGGGCTGAAAAAAGGGCGAACGAGCGCAGCTCTCCTCGATATCCAGGAGAGGAAGGCGCGAGAGTTAATGCGCTTTGATCGCGCACCGGCGACGTTGGCGAATTTTTGAGCGAGATAATGTGTGGCTCTTGACCGTTTCACAAGGACGATTAAAATCTTTGCCTGCAGCAGCTAACTTGCTCGCCGGCGGAATTTTTTCACTCTCGAGCGTCGCGCTGATAAAAAAGCCGAGCTGATCTGGCCCTCGAGGAATTCTCGACACGCTCTGAAGCTGGAACTTCTCGAGGGACTTTTCGTCTTTCGGGCAAGATGTAGAAGACGCTTTGATAATATTCTGAAGATTTTGTGAGAGAACCCGATTACGTTTATCTTTGTTATCCATGCAGTCTGTTGCTACGTCGGAATTAGTGCAACCAATTCCTCAGTTTTAGTTTACGCTTTCTCTACTGAGAAAATCGTAAAAGTGTGTCGCTCCTTTCTACCCTTGCGTTGCCGCAAATAGGTAAGGTTGAGCTTGTCGCGCGTAAAGAAAAGTGTTCGCCGAGAAAATGTTTAGTAACCAAAAGAAAGAAACTTTTATTTTACAATAAGCCAAATCTAAATATTAAGTTGTAATGAATATGGGGCTTGAGTTTAGTTTACTTTTGACTTGACTTTGGAGCAACTACTAAACAGGCGCAACTCCTAAGTAGTCACTTGCAAAGCAAGTAGTAGATAGGCTATAGGCATACCAAAACATAGGCATACTAAAACACCCCGTCTCCTCTCAGAGTGTTTTGGTACCCGATGGAAGAGGAGGGATCCCCTCTCGCTCCAAGATACTAAAATACCCTCTCTCCTCTCAGAGTATTTTAGCACCCGATGAGAGAGTGGGATAATTTTTCCTCTCTCTATTATGTTTTGGAATGCCTATAATATTCTCTACTTTTTAAAATTTTTTTATTTTACTTTACAGTTTATGCTGATAGAACAATTTTATGAGTTTGACGTTGTGCAATGCACAGGTCGTCTTATAGCTTGGATTATGATTTGTGCATACTGTGACGCACTTAAAATATGGTTTTGACGGATAGACATACTGTTCAATGTTGTGAACAGGAAATTTGAATCGTTGAAGCCATTTCTGTTTTAATGCACCATGACACAAATTTTTGATGCGTCATGTAAAGCGTCACGAAGCAAGTTTCCGATTTGAGAGTAGTCATGTCCATCCGTTTTCCACCTCATGCCGTGATAATTATGTTTGAGCCATTTGTTTTCCCTTTGCATTTTGTCTGAGAGTTTTTTTCCATGAGAAGGGATTTTTGAATGTTAGAACAACAGGATCTGCACTATTTTCCTTAAAAGGTATGATTGCAAATTCCTTCCGGTTTTGGATTTTTGTAGATTAGATCAATCTTTTCACTAATTCCTTTCAGTTCTCAGACAAACCATTTTACCGGTGTCTCTTCATCTTCATTTTCTTGTCTGTATGATTTATAAACAGATAAACTGTCATCAAAGCTGCACTTCATATAATAGCCTATGCTATATGCTTCATGAAGCTGAAAAGCATTTTCATTTTAAGTAGACTTTAACAAACAATCAAAATCTGCATAAATAACAAAAGGAACTTTTTCACTTTTGCACTTGACTCTACTTTGTAGCGGAAAAGAAATGCTTTTAATTCACACAGTGGTGAATACAAGAAAAGAGATTTTTGTTTAGTATAGATAGAGGTAGGTATAAATAGTTACTTACTTTTTTGTATCCTTTGACCGCGGACTGCTGAAGTAAAACTTTGTAGTAATCTCACACAGAGTTGTAGAAGTATCTCGAATTTTGTATGTCGTTGGGACCGATAGGTTCGAGAGGTATAGAAATGAATAATTAATTTGAGACGTTTTGTAGAGTTTATAAAATTTTTATATAAATGAAAAACAATTTTTGTTTCTAAATACACGAGTAGTAGATTGCGGACTGAGCGCGTTTGAGAATTTGTAAAATATTTTGTAATGCGGACTAAGCGCGTAGTTATAAATGTGTAGATGTGGACTGAGCGCGTTAGAGAATTTGTAAAATTTTTAGTAATGCGGACTAGGCGCGTATATGTTGCTTCCGAGCTGACTGAGAGCCGGGACCGATTTCCCTCCTCGAGAGATTTTAGGAGGATTTTCCAATGGGAAGAGAGTTTCCTTGAAGGCTCCTCCTACGCTTGGGTCCGGAGGCCCCCTACTCTAACTACATTTTCCGGGGGAGAGGCCAAGATAGACTCTCCGTCCCTGCGACAAATGGCGACGCTTGTGCCATTTACAAATAAAAAAAAAGAATATTTAATAAAGATTGTTTAAAATATAGTTGTTCATAGATCAGTTTAGTATTATTAGCAAAGATGTTTCGACTATTATCTTGATTAACCGAAATAATTAAATTCAAGTGCAGACTCTAGTAGAGGAAATTATAAATATTAAATATAGAATATTTATTTAATATTTGCTTTTTAAGGAAATGCTGCTAAAACAATCTTGTATAAATATTGGTTATAATATTCCTAATTACGAATGTTTATGTGTCGTAGATAGTTTTCAAAGAAAAATCGCATTCACCTATGTGTCACGTCGGTTTTAGTCCTTTCGAACCAAATCCGTTCGTTTTAATCTTGGAAATATTCTCGGTAGAAAACTTCCAAGAAGGGTGTCGCTCCTTTTTACCCTTGCGTTTCCGCAAATAGGTAGGAATGAGCTGTCGCGTGTGGTGTGATTCGGGAGTAGTTATTGGAGCGGATAGAGTGCTAAATTTATTTTTATAAAAATTATGCAAACAAATCTAAACAAGGGATCTTAATGGATGATTTTGTTTTAGAAATTTGACTAACTTTGGAGCAACTGCTAAACAGGCACAAATCCTGAACAGCCACTTGCAAAGTTAGTATAATTTTATGAAAAAGGAGAAAAATTCGCGATTTTAGTATTGTGTATTCAAATACTGTGATTAACAGGATGGATATCCTGATCGGCAGTTTGAATTACAAATACCTTATTCAAAACCTTTTAGATTTAGCGACACTAGATATAAGAACTTTATAGTCAACCGGCACTTGACTCTACTTCATAGCGGAAAAGAAATGACTCCAAACTACACAGTGATGGTTAAAGGAAAAGATAGTACAGAGTAAAATAAATGAAATAATCTTTACTTACTTTTTTTTTTGTTGTTGTTGACCCGCTGCTTGGGCTGTGAGTTTTGCACTCGTCGAACTTTCTCGAGTAAAAGTAGGAATGAAATTTTCCTTTGATACGAATAAGGTGTCGGATTTTTAGTAATAAAAGAAACACGTAGTTCAAATGTCAGAGGTATATATTATAAAAATAAATGAGCGAACGGTGCGCGTACAAACTTATATAAATTCAAAGTGCGGACTGAGCGCGTTTGAAAAAAATGTAACATATTCAATAAGCGGACTAAACGCGTAAACTTGTACCAATTTGAGAAGCGGACTAAGCGCAGTAAAATTTGTAAGTTATAAAGTTGCGGACTAAGCGCGTAATACAAAAAATGTAGATGCGGACTAAGCGCGTTTGAGAATGTTGTAAAATAAAAAAAGAAATGCGGACTAAGCGCAGTAAAATTTATAAGTTATAAAGTTGCGGACTAAGCGCGTAAATAAAAAATGTAGATGCGGACTAAGCGCGTTTGAGAATTTTGTAAAATAAAAAAGAAATGCGGACTAAGCGCGATTGTTGCTTCCGAACTAACTGAGAGCCGGGACCGAAGTGATTTTTGAATTGCAACTCGAGGATACTCATAACCTTTGGCCTATCCCTCGATTTCCCTCCTCGAGAGATTTTCGGAGGATTTTCCAATGGAAAGAGAGTTTCCTCGAGGGCTCCTCCTACGCTTGGGTCTGGAGACCCCCTACTCTAACCAAATTTTCCGGGGGAGAGACCAAAATAGATTCTCTGTCCCCGAGACAGATGGCGACGCTTGTGCCATTTACAGATGCAAAAATGAATATTTATAAAAGATTGTTTAAAATATAGTATTCATGGATTATTTTTATTATTGTTAGTAAAGATATTTGACTATTATCTTGATTCGCTAAAATTTTTATTTTCAAGTATAGATTTTTAAATAAATAATTATAAATTTTGTAATTTGATTATTTGTTTAATAATTACTCTTTAGAAAATACTGTTTAAACAATCTTGTATAAGTATTAGTCATAATATTCCCTATTATAAATGTTTATGTGTTGTAGATAATTTTTACAGGAAAATCACGTTCAACTATTCGCCGTTTTACCCGCACCTCCCCTTCTTTGTACAAAATGAATTGTTGAATAATCGTTAATGAACACGGGTAAAAATCTATTGCAATGCTCAGTCCGTTATACGCAACTTATCTTCTAACTTAGAAATAGCTTACAATAAAAATTATAACAAATAGTTGCGATTAATTTTACATATAATAATAATCATATTAATTACTAGAATTTTGTAGCGTTTGGATGAATTTTCAGTGTTTTGATTTTTCTGCATTTAACAATTGATATTATTTATTTATAATTTAATGTATGTTTAATAATTGATAATCCGGTATAACTTCCGTAGGGTAGGCTTTGGTTAGTTTCTTCTATATGTTCATATGCATATGTGTAAATAAACTAATTCTAACATTAAATCTTATTTAACTAAATAATTAGGATTTATTGACTGTACATAGTAATGTGTTGAAATAGTGCGATGACATTTCTTTTGTACTAAATTTTATTGTTAATTAATAACTATAGGTCAGTATTTTTTTTATTATTAGTAGATAGGCTATAGGCATACTGGCTCATGCGGATTCTGGCTCACCCCCTCCTCTCTCAATGTGAGTCAGAATGCGTACGAATTCTGGCTCACCCCCTTTCTCAAAGTGAGCCAGAAACCGTAAATGAGCCAGTATGCCTATAGTGTTCTCTACTATTTTTTTTATTTATTTATTTTTTTATTTTTTTCTTACAAATGTTTGCATGACTGATAGAATAATTTTATAAGTTTGACAGTGTGAAGTGCGCAGGCAGTCTTGTAGATTGGATTATGGTTGGTGCATACTGTGACGCACTTGAAAGATGGTTTTGATGGATAGCCATATTGTTGAATGTTGTAGACGGGAAATTTGAATCGTTGAAGCCATTTCTGTTTTAATGCACCGATGACAAAAATTTTTGATGCATCGTGTAAAGCGTCACGAAGCAAGTTTCCAATTTGAGAGTAGTCATGTCCATCGGTTTTCCAGTTCATGCCATGATGATTATGTTTAAGCCAGTTGTTTTCCCTTTGCATTTTGTCTGAGAGTTTTTTCCAGGGGAAGGGATTTTTAAATATTAGAACAATAGGATCTGCACTATTTTCCTTGAGAGGTATAATTGCTAATTCCTTTAGAATATAATCTTCTTCGGTTTGCTTGAAACCAGTCATGTCTACTGCATACTCCATTTTTTCCGATGCAGCTTAGACAAGCTTCTTGACATCTCCACTAATAGGATTGTACTGAACGATGCGATCGTGTAAGATCAGACAGTAGGCTGAAGTGTTAGCAGGAAAATCTTTTTTAGCCTCAAACTCCAGACGTACATCAACAGGAGCGTTCTTGAGAGATTCGTTTTGTCGTGAACAGTCAATAACTATTAGCGGTTCATTCTTGATGAACATAGATTTTGTCAGCATCGGCTGTGATCTCTTCCATAGTATGATTTTTGAAAATTAGCAAACATATCATAGAGAATCGCATACTGATTGTTATATATGTCGAGATTCATATTGTTGTATGGATAATATTGTGAATTTAAGAAAAGTTTCACATTACTTATCTCGCAATGATCAAATCTACTCGCATTTGCAGTTCTTACAGCTTTTCTCTTTGTTTGTAGTCCGAGAATTACAAAACGAGGTTTCTCCAGTTGATTTGATGTTTTCACTGTCCAGACGTGTTTATTCGTGCTTGGGAGAAGAGGATATTCAAATATCTCCCAAGAACGAAAACACATAGAGATGGGATTATCTTTACCAATGAAATTCAATAGCTGAATTTTTTGTTTATCAGATGCAATGACATATGGCATTAACCATTCTATCTTCGATATTTTTACTTCACAATCTTCATAAGCAGTTACACCAGATGTCGTAGTACCTTCCTGGATTATTGCATTCAAGTCACTTCTCGATCTTGTAAGAATGAGCTCATGCTTCATGTTAACTATAATTTTTTTATAGTCTTCTGCAAAGCCCATGATCATACTCAGCGGAATCGCAACGTCAAAGTTTCCCTTTTCATCGACAAACGATTTGACGTTTTCTTCATTGCCAAGCCAGCCTGCATTTTCTAGCATATTATTCTGATTCGAATTAAATGAAGTCCATCCTTTCATAAGACTGCTCAAACCAACATTTTTACTTTTATCTATCTCCACAGCATTAATTTCATAACGAATTTCATCAAACAGATGACAAATGCCATTGTTCACGAATGTAGTTTTAGCTGGAGCTGTTGAACCAGTTTTGAGTTTCAATTTTCCACATACATGGATAGAACTACGTGATGGCAGGAGACATAGATCTTGATGTTGTATAGAAATACGAATTTCATCACTATTATCAAAGCTTAATGATGAGTATGGTTGATGGGCGTGTACCTCGTAATGAACAATAGACTCATCGAATACGACACCTGATTGAATGCTTAGAATTTCGTCCATTTTTCTGGAAGCAGCAAAGAATTACACACGTGAATTTTTTCCACGAACTTTTAGTCCTAGGCTTTTCAGAAACTGAATGCTCTTGCGTGTTAAGGGTTTGAGTTTCTTCGGTCGACTGATGACTGGTTGACATGATGGCTGACTTATATATGATCCAGAATTGAAAACGATACCCATTATACAGATTTGATGTGGAGTCTAATAGTGATTTCCTCTCCTCGTAAATTCACCAAATTTCCATCCTGATCGACGATTCGAATTTGTAGATGATCTATGCACTTGACGCTGAGCGGTAGATATATGACATGAGACGGAACTTCTATGATTTTATATCCTGGAGGCACGCGGGGAAAGAACTCATGGATTGTGTGAACTCTTTTGTCATTGATGTAAGCACCTGCAGTGATGTTGCACTCTACTCGCAATGCGTTGATTTTCAATATTTTCACAGGTAAATCAGAGCTGTGAAGATCTTTAACTTTGAGAATACGAGGAGTGAAGCCAAGGAGACGACCTATTGAATCGTGTGGTCTGAAATCTAAGGGATGACTGCAAGTAATTTCACTTCTGAGAGTATTGTTGTTAGCTTTCAAGGAAAAATTAATTCCTTTAGCTTTCAAAGCTGCTTGTAAAAATTGATCAAGAGCATCAATCTCGTAACTGCCAGTTGGAATAGTAATAAATTCACCATTCAAATGAACTTTATTGTTTGATGAGTCAACGTTTGGAATAGAGTTGAATGTTAAAAGTTCAACTAAGCCCAAAACAAAATTTTTATGCTCTGGTAGTTCGATTGAAGGGAAATATTGTGCTTCTAGAACAGAAGATTTTCCCGTTAGACTCAGCGTGAAACTGTCTTCCATAACTGATTGGAAGAGAATGATTTGTTTGTCTGGTGAGCTCCTGTTTTATAGTGATCCAGCCAAGAATTGTAGACAAAGATGCCCACAAATGAATGAGTCGAAAGACTGATATCTTGTATAGTTATATTTCACTTCTTTCACGTTAAAATATATCATGAGATCTATGGGAGGTTTCAGATCACCGAAACTATCAAAATAAATGACTGCGTTGCCTCGTTTTTGAAAACATACCCAGTGAGTGCCTCTATTCTGAAAATCATCCAAGTTGACAATAGCGGATTCATTACACCACGGACCATCAGAGGGCAGATTATTCCTCATAAAAACACCACGGAAATATGGGATTTGCAGCATACGAGCGTATTTCATGAGATCATAGTCAGTCAATGGACGATTTGGCAAAGTTAAATCGAAGTTTTTTTTTTTCTAATAACTTGACCACTCCCAACATGAGGTTTCATGAATAATCCCATTCCAGTTTTATATGGTTTGAGATAGAGACCTTTCCCTAAAGCAATAGCTTCCATGGTCTTATTATGCCTCTTACTTTCTTCAAGATTTTTCTGTGCCGCCTTGGCATCATTTACTGCTTTAGCTATTCCAGCAGCACCTCCTGCTAGAGCACCGGTGGCACTTAGTCCTGCGAACAATGGAATGAGAAAAGGAAGAACTCCACCAATTTTTGCTGGAAGCGGCAGAACACGTGGAATGATAACTTTTTTCTTTCCACCTACACTTTTAACAGCCTGACGTGCACCCTTCAACGCTGATTGAATAACCTTGCGAGAATGTTTACTTGCTGTCATTGATTTTTTAGCTACAGTCACTAACTTATTAAATTTCAGTCCCATTCCAGTTTTTCCTTTTAATTTCATAGCATTGCTAACAGCAAAAGCAAACGCTTTTTCACCAAGACTCGCATCCTTGGCTCTGACACGTTGCATAGCTTCCTCAGCAAGTTTCTTGTCAGCAGCTTTACGATCCCCGTTTTTATCAGAGTAAGCTATGTCATGTTTTTTACATGCCTGATCAAGCGGATTAATACCAGGATCTCCTCTTTTCATTCGCTTTTTAAATTTGGTTCCGGGACCGCAGTATTGATATCCAGGAAGATGCATTTCAACAGGTAAGTTATTGATCACTTTATCAAGCAGTCCATTGCCTTTCGGCTGTTTCTGAGATTTGTGATCTTAATGATATTTCTCAACGTAATTTCGCAAGCGTTGAATATATTATTGGTCAATTGAATAATTTTATAATCAAAGAAGATGGAAAAGCAAAAAGTAGCTGAAGAGCTGCATAAAGCTGCACGCCGCAGGTACAAGCGAAGAAAATATGATATACGCGGAATAGATGAGACTTGGCAAGGTGATCTTGTGGAAATGATTCCTTACGCTAGCGAGAACAAAGATTTCCGCTACTTACTCACTGTCATAGACGTATTTTCAAAGTACGCGTGGGCCGTGCCAGTCAAGTCGAAGAGTGGTCAGGAT
Source organism: Nasonia vitripennis (assembly GCF_009193385.2). Classification (NCBI taxonomy): domain Eukaryota; kingdom Metazoa; phylum Arthropoda; class Insecta; order Hymenoptera; family Pteromalidae; genus Nasonia; species Nasonia vitripennis. The sequence continues at coordinate 24,108,569 of NC_045758.1, forward strand.
GTTACTGCAGCTATGAAGTCAATACTGAAAGAAGGTCGAGTACCGAAGAATCTACAAACTGACCAAGGAAAAGAATTTTACAATTCAATTTTTCAAAAACTTATGAAGAAGCACAATATACACTTATACTCTTCACATAGTAATCTTCATGCAAGCATATGCGAACGATTCAATAGAACGTTAAAAAATGCAATGTGGTTAGAATTCATCAAACAAGGAAGCTATAAATGGATGGATATTTTACCTAACTTGCTCAAAGCATACAATTCGAGAAAACATCGGACGACAGGAATCGAGCCTGAAAATGTTACACAGGCAAATGAGCGAGAAGTCAAGAGACGTTTTCCTACTGAAAAGTCACCAGTGAAAAAACCGAAATTCAAAGTAGGAGATAAAGTACGAATAAGTAGGATAAAAAATGTTTTTGATAAAGGTTACACGCCTAACTGGTCTACGGAAATTTTCACAATAACGCGAGTTGTAAAAACAGATCCAGTAACTTACCACCTCAAAGATTATCATGATAAACCCGTCTCTGGCGGCTTTTATGAAACGGAAATTCACAAAACTTTGTATCCTGAAATTTATCTAGTAGAAAAAGTTTTAAAGCAAAGTGGTAAACGCATATATGTTAAATGGTTAGGATTTAGTGACGAGCACAATAGTTGGATAGATAAAAATGAGGTTGTATGAATTATCTAGGATATATAAATAAGAAAACAATTGTAAATTAAGTTTAATACTGCATTTATTCATGTATATTATGTACAAGTTTCGAACCAATAAATAGTTTGAAAAAATAATCAATCTGTATTTTATTTTATTTATTTTTAGCAAGTACTGAACTTAAATGAAGTTCCACCCTGATATGTTACAAATAAACTGAGTTTATTTGCTGTGTTAGAGAGATTGTTGAACAGTTCTTGATCTTTGACTGCTGATGAGATCTTCCCCGGCAGAAATATTTGAAAGCTGTCATCGATTTCGCCCACGATCTTCGTGACGAATCTCGTCTTCACCTCCTTGAGTGCAGTCACCATGTAGTCATGATCTTTTTCTAAGTCCGTGACTTACTTCTTAGGCAAGAACTCGCGCTCGGCAATCTTGTTGAGTGCAGATAGATCCATTCTGAAAAGTAAAAATAAAAATATATGTTAGTGTAAAATGTCTCATAGGTGAGAATTGAGAGAGAGAGAGAGAGAGAGAGAGAGAGAGAGAGAGAGAGAGAGAGAGAACTAAGAAATAGAACTTACTTATTTTAGAGTTAGGTGAGTCTTGGTCTCTTTGCACAAGGTTGGTTGTTCGCTTCGATTTCTCGAATGTGCTGTTCATCGTGCTGCGTCCGTTCATATAGCCCGTTTCCCACCACAATTTCTACCCCTTCCATAGCCTCTAGTAATATATCACTTCTCTCTTCTTGTTCAGTTCCTAACCTATCCAATGATGGATCCCACTCGTGCATAAACTCCTCTAAAACATCATATTCAATCCTGATTGGTTCCCCTCCATCAGCATAAAGTGTCATCCCCACCCGCGAAGCATTCTCATTGGTTGCTTCATGCCCCCACTCACTTTCTCCCTCTCTTTTTCGTCCTTCGCCATTGTTGCCCCTCTCCTCCACTACAATCCCCTCCACCGCATCTCCCTCTACTTGCATTGCAGCTTGCGCCATCTGTTCTTCCATAATTCTGTAATGTCCCCAAGGCAAAGTGTCAGTACTATGAGGCAATAAGAATCTTTTATCATCGTGTGGACTTAGAGCAATTTTTTCCTATTTCTCAGTATGCACAATGTGTAATTTTGAACGAATTTTGAACGAAAACTTTCTCAATCAAATAGACATCTGGATATTTCGTCTTGAGAAGTTCTTCCTTGTAGAATCCTCCGGCTATTGGCTTGTCTTGATAATCCTTGAGATGATAAGTGTAGGGCTTTGTAGGTGAAACTCGCGTTATTGTAAAGACTTCAGTTGACCAATTGGGCGTATAGCCTTTATCGAAAACCTCCTTGTTTCTGCTTACGCGTACTTTATCTCCAACTTTAAATTTAGCTCCTTTAAACAGATTAATGTTTGGCTTTCTAATTCGATCAAGTATATGATTAACTTTGTCTCGATTCACTTCTGCAGGTTTCATTCCTATTGTTCGATGTCGACTATTATTATACTGTAAAGTTAAATTTTGTAAAATGTCTAACCATTTGTAGGTACCACGTAGGCTAAATAACTTCCACATCTTGCCTTTCAGAGTGCGATTGAAACGCTCACAAATTGATGCTTTAAGATTAATATAAGTAGAATAAAGATGAATTTTATAACTTTTCATTAGTTTATCAAAATCTTTATTGTAAAATTCTTTTCCACGATCTGTTTGCAAATTCTTAGGTACTCTTTTTTGCACTAGTATTGATTTCATAGCTTGAGCTACACATTTTCCAGTTTTTTGTTTTACCGGAACAGTCCAAGCATACTTTGAAAATACGTCAATGACAGTGAGCAGGTACTTGAAACCTTTGTTTTGCTCAGCATATGGAATCATTTCAACAAGATCTGCTTGCCAAGTTTCGTCAATATCTTTAACGAGAAAAGAACGACGTGGATAATTACGCCTGGCAGGTGTATGAAGTTCCTCCACTACTCCTGCTTTCATGCTGATTTATAAGTTTATTTACTTTAGAATCCAAAAATCGTAATTTATCTTGCAAATCTGATAGCGTATTATTAATAATAGCCAATTCAGACTCAATTTTCGTAACTTTATTATTTAACACACTCTTAGTAGTCTGGGAATCTTCGACAATTTTGTCAGCTCTTTGTTTTATCAACTTTTTCACAGACTCTAGATTTACAGCATCATATTGCTCTATAGCATTAGCTACATTACACAGTTTTCGATTCTCTAAATCAAAATCTCCATTACTAGTCAGCTTGAATCCTAGTCCTCGCGGTCCACGAGCTGCTTCTGCGTGGACCAATCGACGTCCAAACACATCGATGCTCATTTTCATACTGAATTATTATTACACAATTATTCCAGCTTCACGAAGCTCCTCAATGATTGATTGTATTTCATTAATATGATTGTTATTGCCAGCGGATGTTTCAGCTAAAAGTAGTCTTAAACGATCGACAAGCTCGTTTGGATCATCCCAATAAATGTAATCAGTATGAGTGTTTGCACGAGCAATCTTATATGACGTAATTCCCCGTCCGCTTTTACCAATCTTGAGAATTTTACTTACAAAATCAGTATATTTCTTACTCATATTTTCACGAATATCTTCCTCTGCATTATAGTATTTTCTGTGTGCATTTGTATCTTTTAAAATTTTAGCATAATTTTTCTTGTCATTATCAGTGATTAAAGTATTATCGGGATGTTTCTTAAACAATAACTCAACTAGACCTGAAGTTTTTTCATACTCTTTATCACCTATGACTATTTTATTTCCAAAACTTATAGAGCTATTTCCAATCATGAGAGAACCATTCTGCATTTTTCGCACCCCATATACTGTATCCAAGGTTTGTACTTGTCCATTACGCAACAATTGTACGTTTTTATCAACACTATCATCAGTTTTTTCATCATCCAAATCATCAGCTTTAGTGATGGTTTCTTCATGATCTGAAATATCTGAATAGTCTACAGCTGATTCAAAAGCTGATTCACCCATATTATCGTCACCATTATCACTGTCGCCAACATCGTCATCATCATCACCACCATTGTCATCGTCTTCGTCTTTTTTGTTAATCCACTCCAATTTTCTCTTCTTCCTTTTTTCTTTTTTAACTGATGCTGCTGCTGCTGGAGATGAATTTCTTTCACTTACATTGATGAGCTTTTCTAGAGGTTTCACGATTGGCTTGAACGAATCATTTAAATTCTTCTCTACTTTTAATTTGTGTAATTTTAATAAATCATACTTTCTTTTCACAGCGTTTCGAGCTTTCTCAACTTCACGTAGGACTGCAGTTTGTTAATTAAAATCAGACATCTTGATAGTTTAGAGTCTCACTACTGAATGATAAATTTCTCCCGTATTCTATATATTTATTACAAACTGATCAAAACCTTTTCTATAGCGACCATCATTAATATGACGATCTTTGTCTATGACAAGAAAACTATGATTGCCATCATTCCAGCACATTGAACAAATATCTTTGAAACGTTGATATGTCATATCTGTATTAACGTGATCGTTGTACACATGTTTCAAATTCATATCATCATGACGAAAAATTACCAACAAATTGACATTATCTCGCACTAAATGTTTCGGTACTTGTGCATACGACTGACACAAATAAAAACAATCTACACTTTTGTGTCTACCCATGCAGTAAAAAACTTTGACATTATCCTGCTTTTCACAAGCAATATCATCAAAGACAAAAATTGAATTTGGTTGAGCTTCATCAGGTGATATGACAAGATCATGTTCACCGAAGGGTAAATACTTGATTCCCTCTAAAGGCTCGACAAGTTGCTCCAAAAATTTATATTTTGGTTGATTTAGAGATTTCGAGTATACGTAAATATTTTCAAATGTCAGACCATTAGGATGAATGATTAGAGATAAGAGAGCGTTCGTTTTGCCGCAATTGGATGGACCGCAAAATACTGCTCTTATACTGCTGGGTAATAATTTTCCATGACGATTTTGCTGTTTTTTCTGCTGCGTCAAAAGATCAAAATTAATCACTGGCAATTTTGCTGACTGCTTCTTAAGATCCATCATGCTTCTATTTCATATGACGACTGACTCGAGCTACTATAAATGTGAGCATTTATACTTTTTCTCAGTTAGTCTAGTATGAGCTCGCTAAGAGCTAGCATCATGCAGAAAAAAAGAGGTTCGGGCTTAGTGAATACATTGATCAACAAGTTACCCATTGAACTTTATGTGCCTGGTTATCAGTACTGTGGTCCAGGTACTAAACTTGCTAAACGCCTAGCTCGTGGAGATCCAGGAATCAATCCTCTGGACGCTGCTTGAAAGGAACACGACATTGCCTACTCGAAGAATCCTGACAACATTCAAGAGAGAAACGCAGCTGATAAGGTTTTAGCAGAAAAGGCGTGGAAAAGAGTAAAATCTAGAGACGCCGGTTTGAAAGAAAGGGCGACAGCTTTTGCCATAGCAAATACTATGAAGCTAAAATCGAAGCTCGGTATGGGTGTTGGAGGAGGAAGAGGTAGATCTGTCAAACCTAAGAAAAAGATTACGCTAAAAAGATTGATCAAGTCAACAGAAAAATCTATCATTCCCGGCAATGACTCTCGCTCTATGATTAAGCCAGCGCTAAAGACTGCTCGTGAGCATGTGAAAAAAATCGGTGGAAAAAGTAAAGTTATTGTTCCACGCATATTGCCTGTTCCCAGCAAAGTAGGTGGCTTTCTTCCAGCACTTATTCCACTTTTTGCTGGTCTTAGTGCAGTCGGCTCACTTGCAGGAGGAGCTGCAGGAATCGCCAAAGCAATAAATAAGGCAAATACTGCTAAGAAGCAAATGGAAGAGCAAAAAAGACACAATGAAAAAATGGAAATGCTGACACTCGGTAAGGGACTGTTGTTAAAACCTCATCACAAAGGCTTCGGTATCTTTCTCAAACAAAACACAAAAAAGAAGCAATGTGGAAAAAAAAAACTTCGATGAAATAAGATTGCCAAAACGTGCACTCACCGACTATGATCTTACTCAAGTATGCAAAATTAATGAAAATAACAAATTTTCGTGGAGTTTTTATGCGAAATGCCCTACCTACAAATGGTTGTCGAGCTAAAGAATCAGCAATCATAAATCTGGATGATGCGAGCGGATCTGGCACGCATTGGGTAGCTTATCGTAAAAATGGTAACGAAGTTATTTACTTTGATAGTTTCGGTGATTTACAACCACCTCGAGATCTTATGAACTACTGGAAAGTATCTCAAGTCAAGTACAATTATCAGAGGTATCAGGAATTCTCAACTTTCATCTGTGGCCATCTCTGCCTCAAATTTCTCTGCAATCAGCTCAATCGAAAGGAGCAGTTCTGTCTATATAAAAAGAAATCTACACGAGTCATTTGAATTAGTCTACTCAAGATGGTTGTTAAGTCGATGACTCTTAGCCTTTCTGGCACCTCGTCAAACCTCGAGACGCACTATTTTCCACCCATAGAGCTGGATCCAGATAAACAGTATAGTGTTGGACTTGTTGAGCTGCTAACTTTCAATTCCATACCAAACGTCGATGTAAAATTCAATAAGTTTTACGTTGGACAAGAAATAATTGAACTTCCTACAGGCAGTTATGAGATTGAGGATATTGAACGAACTCTGCAAGGCATCCTCGATACGCGAGGCATAAAAGTTAGTATCAAGCCAAATAATAATACATTGCGTAGTATTATTGAATGCAGTCATGAAATCGATTTTCGTCCAAGTGACTCGATTGCTCGTCTACTTGGATTTACTCCAAGAGTCTTGAAACCCTATATAAGTCATGACTCTGATTTACCAGTAGCTATTCTCAAAGTGAACGCTCTACGAGTCGAGTGTAATATTACGACGGGAGCATACATAAATCAACAAAAAGTTCATACAATACATGAATTTTTCCCAGCAGTCCCACCTGGCTACAAAATCATTGAAGTTCCTAGACAGATAATATACTTACCGATATCTGTGAAAGTGATCGATCATTTACAACTACGTCTAGTAGATCAAGATGGTGAATTGATTAATCTTCGAGGTGAAATTATTACAATTCGTTTGCATCTGAAAAGCACCTGAAATGGGTATTGTATTTAATGCTGACAGAAGCTATATTTTGAGAAATAATTTAACCCGTGTAACATCCAACGATGCTACAGCGCTTATTTAATATAAATTACACACCTTTAGCCTGCACTTTCGCGCAATAGCTGGGTGCTTTGAATGCTTGTTTAAAAAGGATAGAAATGAAAAGAAATCTTCTAGAAAATAACCCGGACTTACTCGGATTTAAGTTCTAGATGAGTGAGAGAGGGATAAATGACCCGGTGTTATCGGTTCATTTACCCAAGCGATAGTTTTAGGCAGGGGTAGAGAAGGTTAGGATAGATAACTAATAATTACTTACTTTTATTTGCTATTGACTGGACCTCGTTGAAAGATGTTGGGTTCGACAAATAAAAACACCGAACACACGCAAATTCTATTCGATTTGAGTTATATTTTAATAAAATTTATGCGGCTTAGCGCAAATACAAACAAAAATTTATATATACGCGACTTAGCGCAAATCTAATGCTACGCGTACAAGCGCGTGAATCTAACTATTCGCGTACTAGCACGAATCTAACCGTGCTGACTGAGAGCCGGGACCGAAGTGATCTTGAATACTGAAGTTCGGCAGCACGAAGGGCCTAAAATCCTCCCTCCTCGATGTTGTTGGGGTCTCGTTCCGCCTAGATGCCGAAAATTAGCGAGTGAGAGAAGCCGTTATATTTCAGCTTTCCCTCACTTACGCCGATTTTCCGCATCTCTCCTCCTACATATCGTAGGTCAGGCCCTTCGGTCCGCCTACGCCCTCTCCTCTACAACCTGTGTGAAATAATCAATGTTAAAATGTTAGTGCTTGTAAAATTCTCTACAAACCGATACCAAATAACTATACTTAAACTTAAAAGTAAAGCCTTTATGCGCATTATTCTTAAGAAAAATTATAAATAAATGAATTTATTATTGAATTTACTAATGAAAATTATACATTTTATCTGTCCGCAGCCTCAATATTTAATTTAACTACTTTATTATTCTTAGAGTTTAATAAATTTGCAATGCATCATTATAACAATCGTAGCTTCACACCGACCGACTATTATAACTCTGCCAAATAATATACCTTACTGTAACAATCGTAGCTTCACACCGACCGACTATTACAATAAAATATAAGACAGAAATAAACAAATAGACATTTGATCCATTCATAAATTATGCACAAGAAGCGAACTGTATAAATCGAAAAATATACAGTTTAGTGCCAAATAATAAATAAATAGATCGCGTTATCAGTTTGTTGTTTGAAAAATTATAATTATACTACAAGCTGCAAACAAACTATGCATATATATATATATATATATATATTTATGTAGAACTATCCCACCAAATCTGTTGCTAAAAGCGAACGTATGCAATTCAAAAAAATGCATAGTTTATACAATAGCCTGATGTAAAATAATTCTAAATAAATATTTCGAATTTTAACAAAATAAGTTTTCATACTTTGACAAAAAGCGGAAAATTCCGGGATCAGTACACAGCTGCAAGCGTGCGTACTTTCCGAAACTGTCCCTGCAATAAAAAAAAAAGGTCCGAGCCTCGTAGGCTGTCTTAATTACGGTCGCTCTAGACGCTGCCGATAGCTTGAGCAAACGCAGCTGCTCGTCATAAAATTGCGCTCGGTCCGACGCGCCGAAAATTTTCTCCTGCCGACTAATGCGCAGAAAAACTTTACTATCGCTATTCTAATGCATCCGCTGATGCCTCGCGTGGATGCGCGCAGCTCAAGAGATTTACGATAGGGATATCTGTCCCTCGCTTTCTCTCTTCAGGCCCGCATTTTCAAATCTATTTTGAAAATGCGTCACGTACGCATTTAAAAAAATAAAATTTTAAGATTTTGAAAAAATTGGAAAAATCGCACGACGTGACACCCGAAAGGATGCTCAGAAAAACTGGGATTACTGCTCGGAAAAGATTGTGGGGTTTAGATCTCCCTTTTGGCAAGATGTTTTAGCAAAACGGAGGATGGCTCAAAATTGGTTGTATTCTGAATGACTTATTTTCCAAAACTCAACACATGGATTGCAGTGATGTTTATTATCAACTTATCAAAACACAAATTAAATCAGACACTCAAATGAAACAAAACTTATTGAATTTCTCAAAGGCAAATTACTCAAAATCTAAACTCTGAAAATTAGCGTCTTTTCTCTAGGAGCGCACACCCTGGAGTGTCGTTTCGGGGGAGGTGATGCTTGAGAGAGAGTCGAAGCTTTCTCCCACGCGGGGTACTTACTTCTCCTCTCTTCTTACTTCAGCCTAGCCGCGCTCTTTGTCTTACTCATTAGGCCTTATGGGCCTAATACTATGGTCAACGGCTAAACTGCAGCGTCGGCTGTGCACGCGCGCTTCAGCCGAGGGAGGAGAAGTTTGTTTTGGTTTCGGGTACATTCCTTCGAGGCTTAGTTAAGCGTCGAAGTTTCTGGATCTTCTTTTTACTGGCTTTGTGTAATTTTTATATAATGTTTCTAAATAATTTATCCAGGAAGTTCGTCACTTAACAAAGGAAAAGATAGTACAGAGTAAAATAAATGAAATAATCTTTACTTACTTTTTTTTTGTTGTTATTGACCCGCTGTTTGGGCTGTGAGTTTTGCACTCGTCGAACTTTCTCGAATAAAAGTAGGAATGAAATTTTCCTTTGATACGAATAAGGTGTCGGATTTTTAGTAATAAAAGAAACACGTAGTTCAAATGTCAGAGGTATATATTATAAAAATAAATGAGCGAACGGTGCGCGTACAAACTTATATAAATTCAAGGTGCGGACTGAGCGCGTTTGAAAAAAATGTAATATATTCAATAAGCGGACTAAACGCGTAAACGTGTAACAATTTGAGAAGCGGACTAAGCGCAGTAAAATTTGTAAGTTATAAACTTGCGGACTAAGCGCGTAATAAAAAAAATGTAGATGCGGACTAAGCGCGTTTGAGAATTTTGTAAAATAAAAAAAGAAATGCGGACTAAGCGCAGTAAAATTTGTAAGTAATAATGTTGCGGACTAAGCGCGTAAATAAAAAATGTAGATGCGGACTAAACGCGTTTGAGAATTTTGTAAAATAAAAAAGAAATGCGGACTAAGCGCGATTGTTGCTTCCGAACTAACTGAGAGTCGGGACCGAAGTGATTTTTGAATTGCAACTCGAGGATACTCATAACCTTTGGCCCATCCCTCGATTTCCCTCCTCGAGAGATTTTCGGAGGATTTTCCAATGGAAAGAGAGTTTCCTCGAGGGCTCCTCCTACGCTTGGGTCTGGAGACTCCCCTACTCTAACTAAATTTTCCGGGAGAGAGGCCAAGATAGGTTGCCCGTCCCCGAGACAGATGGCGACGCTTGTGCCATTTACAATGATAAAGTGAATATTTATACAAGATTGTTTCAAATGTAATTGTGCATAGATTTGTTTAATATTATTAGATAGAATGTTTTGACTAGTATTTGAATTAAGCGGAAATAGTTGAGTTCAAATATAACTTTGAGTAATAAGTATTGTAAATAGAATATTTATTTATTTTTGATTGTTAGGACAATGTATTTAGAACAATCTTTGTGTAAGTATGGTTTAAATTATCATAAGGTTCCTAATTGTGAATTTTTATGTATTGTTTATGGTTTAAAGGAAAATCGCGTTTGCCTATGCTCCGTTTTATCCGCCCTTTCCCTTCTTTGTAAAAGACAAATTGTTTAAAACAGTATTAATAAGCACGGTTAAAAACCTCTTGAAATGCTCAGTCCGTTATACGCAACTTATTTTTTAACTTAGAAAAAATGTACAATAATAACTATAACAAATAGTTGAAATTAACTTAATTTTTTAATTATAATAGTAAAACTTCTAAATCTTTGGAAGTGTTGGATATTTTCTTGATATATTGGCAGTTCTTACGTTTTAACATTTCAGTGTTTATTTGTTTATAACTTAACGTGTATTTGATAGTTAATAATCTTAGATTTACTAACTGTAGTTGCGTGACTCTCTGTTTAGTTAATGATCAGAATAATTTGCATTAAAATGTTTATTTAAACACACTTACCTTCTTCGGTGGGCCTTGGAGATTTGGAAAATTAATCTGGATCAAAATGATGTTCAAAAATTGATATGACCTCTCAAAACTTGTTTGGGCTTTCTTCTCGTCAAAATATTCGGACAAATCAGATATTAAAAGAATCAAAACTCGGTGAAATAAGCCTTTCGTGGAATCAATTTTATTTTCATCAATCTAGGAATCAAAATAGACTAAACTTGGCAATATATTCTCTACTCAACTCAAAGGAAACTCTAAACTAAACTCTCAATATATGACTCAGAATAAAATGGGTCCTTACTCTTGGATCGCACACACTGGAATGAATTAATCGGGGGAGGTAAGCTTGAAGAAAGCGTCACAGCTTTCTCCCAAACAGGGTCTTTACTTCTCCTCCCTCCACACTTCAGCTTAGCCGCGCTCTCTCTCTCTCTTACTCATTATGGGCTTTATGGGCCTGTACTACAGCCAACGGCTAAACTGCAGTGCGCTATGCACGCGCGCTTCAGCTGAAGGAGGAGAAATTGTTTTGGTTTTGGTTTCTTCGTGTAAGCGTTAAGCGTCGAAGTTTCTGGATTTTTCCGTTGGCTTTGTTTGATTCTATATAATAATTCTGAATATTCATCCAGAAACTTCGTCACTTAACACTAATACACAAATAGACAATTACGGACTGAACGCGTTTATACTAATTGAGAAAGAAAAAAATGCGGACTAAGCGCGTAGGTATAAATATATGAAAATGCGGACTGAGCGCGTTTATATGTGTTGCGGACTGAGCGATTTTGAAAATTTGTAAAGTATTTGAAAAAGCGGACTAAGCGCGTAAAATTTTAAATTGCTTCCGAGTTTTCTCGAGGGCTCCTCCTACACTTGGGTCCGGAGACCCCCCTACTTTAACTAAATTTTCCGGGAGAGAGGCCAAGATAGGTTCTCCGTCCCCGAGACAGATGGCGATCTCGTGCCATTTACAATGATAAAGTGAATATTTATACAAGATTGTTTCAAATGTGTTTGTTTACAATTTAGTTTAATACTATTGGCTAATGAGAAAAATATGATCATGCAAAATAAAGTTAGATTCATAATAGATTTTAATAATGAAGTTATAAATTTTATAAAAGGTAATATTTATATTAGATTTGCATAGTTAGAAAAAGTATTGTTTTAAGCAGTTTTCGAGATGTAGGTTAAATCTCCATCTTCATTCATTATTTGATGACAAAGTGCAGCACTCGTAATCCTACAATATAAAATTCGCTTCTTTCTCTTCTTATTTCCACGGAATGCTCGCTTTTGCTTCGAAAACTTTGACGCAAATTGGATGCGCCGAAGTGGAAACGCAGCTTTGAATTCAAGTGGCAGCAGCTACATCTGCGAAGATAATTTGCGTCTTTTCTCCATGCGCTGAACGTTATGATTTTTGGGAAGAATACTTGGCAAACCTTACTTGCACCAATCAAACTGATAGTATATTAAACTTTATGACTATCTTTGAAGCCCGCGTTTTACCTTCAAATATTAATGTTTGAAATTATCGAATGATAAGTTGTGACCCTTAACATTATACGGCAAAATCATTTTTTTTACAAAAATTAGTCATTAAAGTACTCTTTTCATAAGCTTTTTATTTGCGTAACGTGCTTTTACATGTAGCTTGTAACATAGTAAGTTTTTTTAGTTTGGTGATTATTTTTAAACCGTATCTCGTCTAAATCTCCTTAAATGAAATTATTTCATATTTTTTGTCAATCGTGATTTTAGATCGCTCTCTGATTATGGCAAAGGCAAGTCTTAGTGCATTCATAATTTAAATGAAGATTGAAAGAAGACAAAGAAATTATGTCATTACTGTCAGTTTCGTATTTTTAATGAAAATTCTGTTACTTTAGAATGATGTTTAACGAAAATTTTAATTCACACGATGCAGTTATTGCAATAATAAGTTTATTATGAAAAAAACTGTAAAAAATATACATTTAATAGTCGTATCCAATACCGATTGCCTTATCCCTTCCTGTCCAAAATCAACGGTGTGCTTCGGCGTAAATTACAAACGTCTAGAAACGCGATGATCCGCACTCTGCTGAGGATATCCGGTTCTCCAATCTCACAATAGCTCGGCTTGTGCAACAGCAACAGTAGCTTCTCTTTAGAAATGCAAAGACGTCTAGCACATCAGGACGATACTCGACAACAACAGTTACGCTAACGCGAGCCCGCGCGCGGTGAGATGCGCGCTTAAGACATTTGCGCTGTATTGCTCGTGATATGCGTGACAGCAAGCGGGAGAGTAAGTAAAAGCGATGGGCCGCATTGTACTAAATAAATGAAGCATCGTTGAATTTACATTTCAAAGTTTAGGTCTTTTTCTCGCCGCCTGTCAGATATCTACTCGAATACTTCCATGTGTTAACAAAAGAAGCAATTTCAGATGGGGGTGAACATCGGTTAAATTGCGATTCGGGGAGGCAATAAGTAGATTTAGGCTATTTTCACGAACAGATTCTATGTGGAGCCGTAGTTAAATGAAAGTGCAAATACTTTTATGTAACACGCGAACGATTTTCGCGTTTTTCGTACCTATTAATAGGGACTAAAGTGACTCTTTTTTGACCGGCGGGCAAAAAAGTTATTTTAGCGGGCAATAATGGTCTTTATTGCCCGCTGTTTGCGGGCAATAATGGCTTTTATTGCCTGCTAAAAAGTCTTTATTGCCCGCAAAATTTTTTTTTGTAATTTAAAAAAAAAAGTTGATTTTGATAAATTTGCATTATTTATTATTAAATAAAAAATGTACAAACTGTTATGTTCTTGAACAATATATAATTTATAACTAAATATAAATTAACATTGTCGAAATTTCTTATTTTTTTCATTAAAACCCTTTACATAATACTTTATTTCATTTTTTTCCAATTTTCTCATTATAAATTCGGTACTGTTAAAATCAATTATTTATTTACAAAAAAAAAAAAAAAAATGAATTTGACTTTTATATAATGTCACATATTAAATAGTCACATCAGTCCCTCTTAACACGTACGAAAAAACGCGAAAATACGTCCGCGCGTTACATAAAATATGGTGTGCACTAAGGGCTAAGTGGGCTTTTTGGCCTCGTGGATTTTGCAGTACTCGTCTGCGGCTCGTACTGCAAAATCCACACTCGGCCTAAAAAAGCCCACTTTACGCCCTTGGTACACAATATACTATTATTTAGTCGGAAGATAGATGTCAGTTAACTGTCAAATTAGGCTGCACTTTTTGATATTGTTATGTCGGGACTTAATCAGACATAACAATATTAAAAAGACTCATCCCGTGTTCTGATTTACAATTTTTATTAGAAAAAAAAAAGAAAAAAAAATTAAAAATACTGTTCTCGAAGTTGGAATTATTTTTGACGTTATCCGCGCGGAATATTTTAATAATTCTTGCCAAATTTTCTTTTATTCCCTTATTATTATGTGCTTATTATTATTTCGTTAAATTGCTTAATAATTAATCGCTAGACCGTCACACTATCATCTCGGGTTGATTTACCGGAGGCAGTCCTGGCACTTCTACGCGTGCTGGACTTTAGATAGGTCCAGTTTCTGAGACCTGGCGCCATGTTAAGCTCGTTCTTAGTGTAAACACCGTTGCTTGAAAATCCGGCTTATTTAAAAAGTACGACGTAAGACCTAAATCCGGTAAGCGATTACTCCTTGAAGCACACTGTTTGCCGCTACAAAGACGACGATGACATTCTCATCAATTGGAAATAATTTTTATATCAAGCGAATTAATATTCGTGAGAGCCAAGTGTAAAATAACAGTTACAATACGCATTAGAGGGGTTTAGCTTTTTTGCAAGGTCATTTATTGAAGCGCGTTTACTTCCAGTAAGCTTCCTAGCTTTCGAAAGTATTCGTAGAGGCGTTAGTAAAGTTCAACAAGTGTTAGTTGATAAAGAAGGTTCGGTCGACTTCAGACTCGGGAAAGCGTCTTCTTGCAAGGAGTCATTCTTGATTGTTCAAGGAAGATCCTCGCGAACTTTCATTGTTTTGAATTCTCAAGTTTGATCCCAAAGGAAAGTTTTACCTAAATAACCAGACGAACTTTCCTTATGAACTATTTTATCGTTCTTTAATTGAATACGGTAGTAAAAAAGTCTCTAGCTTGAAATCATGTGTAGACCGGCCGATGCATCAAAACCTGCTAGAAGGTATTTGAACAAAAAATTCTTTTGAGTTAAGCGAGGGATAAAAATGAGCGCGTCAGAGTTTAATTAGACATTTTAAAATAATGTTCTTATCTCGCTGAGAAACAACCAGCTATGAAATAAAAAATCGTGGTTCCATCATCGCTAGTTACAACATTTGCAACGTTCTTTCATCAACTAAAACATGCAAATTGTTGCATTAAAAATAAGAGCAGTGCCTGCTCGAGCCGGTGTATAAAAAAGCTTACGACACCCACACCTACAAATCCCTGACAAAAAAGCGCGTGGCAGCGGAGTGCATCGTAAAGCGAATCTCGACTGAGAGTGCAGCGTCGCCCGGGCCATTTCGATAATTCATTCATAGCCGCGTGAAATTTTTTGATCCACGCCTGCGGGCGTACGCGGAAAAAATACCTCTACAAGCGACCATCGTCGAACACAGAACGCAGCTGTTCACGTCAGCTTAGCGAAGAGACCCCCTCGAGTGTACAACGTCGGAGTAAGTCGTTAGAAGGACCGTTACGGAATGGCGTACTATGTGTACAAGGCATTAATCTAGTTACTGATTTGCGAGAACAGGCGTTTGCAGCTTGTCCGGGTATGGAGAGAGAGGGGGGGGGGCGGGAGAGAGGAGAGGTAATAATCGACGGTATCTCCTTCAGCCGCGTTCTCGCGAACATTATCCTAATAGATCCGGGGGGTAGAAGACGGAGAGCTAGAGGCCCGTCGACACTGAGCAACTGCTGCAAGTATTTCCAGCGGGGAGTTGGATTCCAGTTTCTAAAGCGCGAGAGATATGGCTTTCAATGGGGATCAGGATTATGCCGCGGATTTGGACTTGTTTATAAAAGGTCTGATTGAATTTTTGCACAAGATCGTGAATTTCCATAGAGATAATATAACTATTTGGTCACTGAGATAAAGACTTGGCGAGAATTAAGTTAAAATTATAGGCGGAGGTGGAATTTCAAAAATATTTTACGACGCGTTGGGTGAAGTTCGCAAGCCCTTGAAACCTCAGCGTTTAGCCTGATCGTAAACGTAGTTTGACCATTAAACTTTGATTTGCGGGTGTCGTAGAATCTCGAAGTTTGAATATGAACTGGTTAATGTTTAAACGTGTGACGTCGTAATATAATTTGCGATTGAATATTCGCTAGACTTTACGGAGCAAGCAGCGTGGGTATGACCAAAATAACCGAGGACTCTGTTACTCGTAAAATTTGCGTGGTGTAGCCGACAGTTAACAAGCTATAACGTAAATAAAAACCTTTGAAATGTTAATGAAACAGCCATCCCTACAAGGTTAACGTCGTTAACTCCTGGTTATAAATATTTAAATTTTCGTTAGCCTTTGATTAAAAAAAAGTATTCTAGGGCAACTTAAGAATGTTTCATGATCCGCCTCGTTTGCTCCGTGATGTTGGTTTTTTGATTCTAAGCTTTTTACAGACCTTGATTCGCTTACTCCTAGAATTCTCGCTGGATCAAAATTGCCCCCTATTTTCTTCTATATATGAAAAGGATCATTACCCGCAGTCGAATCGCACACCACAATCATTTCCGGGAACAATTACACCTTCACTTGTTAAAACTGCCTTTTACGTTTGTATTCGCATTCGCGAAACGCGCGATTCTTCTTGCATATCAGTCTCAAATTAATTGTTTAGTTTCCCCACAATTGCTCCTTCCAGTATCTACGGATAATCTATTGTAGCGTGCTGAGGCTTATAGGAGGGCCAGGGTTTGTGATTAAGTATCCTATACAGGTTTCAAAAAATAAAACGTACTAATAGGATCTATGTTCTTTCGTAAAATCGTCTGATCGTAAAATCAAGCCGTATCGATCTTTGTCGGGTTTGGCACCAGTGATACTGTTGGCTTAGTCAAAGTTTCGGTAGTAGCATAGTAATTTGGTGTTAAGGGAGTATCGACTCCGTCGAATAAATGTTGCTATATAATAAAATGTTTAAAATTTTGGGGGCATATACACATACAAGGCATGTCGTGTCACTTTGGGATTCCGTACGCCGCACATTCGCGAAAGCAAAGTAAGGATAGTAAGGAGGAATAAGAGGAAAAGGAGTAGGTACGAAAACGAGAGATAGACTAAACGGCGCACATTTGGAAAATCGATTGGGCGCCCAGCGGCACATGGTCCGGAAATACAGATAGCGTCGAACAGAGAGAAGGCGAATGTCGCGCTTTCGTCTTGCAAACTCGATATTAGCCTAGTGGCTACACACATACGTGACTTGAAACGTCACGTCTGATATGGAAAATAATCCCGGCTACGTTCTTTAAAATTCAGGCATTGTGTGTCTGTCCCCCTGTGCCACCTGGCCAACGAACAGTCTCAAGAGTGTCGCTTGAATGTAAAGCAGAAAAGGCTACTTCTTCTGCTCTCACACTGCGGAGAGGGTTTATACGTGCATACATACGCGTCAAGAGTATGTATGCATGAGAGAAATGGGGAGGGGAAGGTGACTGCACAATGCCGGTTTCGCACGGGCACCGAAAGTTTCCGGTACGCTTGCGGTGTGACTGTCTGTCTCTCTCTCTCTCTCTCACTCCCCCTCTCTCTCTCTCTCTCTCTCTCTCTCTTCTCTCACTCTGGCGCCGGCAATTACGACATTCGATTGCCGGAACGAATTACCGTCAAATTTGACAGACAAATAACGTCTCTCTGCTTTCGTATGCATACGAGTGCTGGAGAGGGATAGAGAGAGAGAGGGTGGAAACAAAAATATGCGCGCGAGTTGTGCATCGCGGACTCGCGTTAAATTTGCAGGAAATTTCCGGCGGTGTTGTTCCAGAGGAGAGAAGCTGCCGGGCGAAGAAATTGTTGAGCGTGGATCCGGCTGAATCTGTAGATGCGTGTGAGAAGTTTCAACGGAAGTCGTGCGCAGCGCGTTGGATGATGTTAGTTAAAAGGATATATCGCAGCTCTTCTGCTTTATTTGATGTTGATGGAGAACGCGATGCCAAGAAACAGTAATGGAGTATTATAGCAGAATTAAAAAAACCGCTGCCAATTCATTGGCACGTAGCTTCCTCCAACTAAATTTATAAGTCCAATAAATAAAATATTATTTTAATATATCTATATATCTGCTTACTAATGTATGAGGCGGTTTTTGATACACAATTTAATATTGTTTTGGATAGTTCATTGTCCAAAAGTTTGCAGACCCCTCTGTTTTCTTATTATAGAATACAAACACTGTCGTCAATTTTTTTTCACAGAAATTCACGCATGTTTACATGTGTTCCTAACCAACCTAACCATCAAAACAGCAGGTTATTCATTAGATAGGTCGCTCGCGCAATTTTCAAGAAAACGATTTTTACATTTTAGCTCTTTAGTTGAAAACCGCTTGATGGAATCGTTTAAAATTTTAACAGCAGATAGCTTTTTTATAGTGAATCACCAAATAAAATTTGGAAGCATTTGACTACATTGTTTCAGAGATATAAGAAATCAAAAAATTTTCAAAAAAAAATTGAAACCTTGATAACTTACGAACCATAGGGGTTTGAAAGCTGTGCAATAAACTTCCTCTAGGAGGAAGCAAAATAATGGATATAAACAACTTTAGATAATGCAATTAAAATTGCACAGCTTATTAAAAGAGAAATTACAGGAGAGCCTATAGCTTTATGTCAGAAGATAACCTCTTCAAATGTAAAACCACGCCTAATCATAGAATCTGTATGCAGATCAACCGGAGTATATAGACCTTCAACGACGTTATCGTTCCTCATCCTATCCGAGTTCCGAAACAGACGCTTGAAGACCTAACTCATAATCTGAACTCAAGACAAAAACAATAAAACAGTAACATAAAATTTACTGAGTCGAATTATAGGACTTTTTTCATCCATCGAGTATCAGAGCTGCGGTATTTGTTTTCTATGCGGCGCTTTTTGGTCGAAAACACGAATTCTGGCTAGAGTAACTAAAAGCTCACTCTGACATGCATAGTTGAGCATCAGCCTGCATACAAGACCGCCGTTATTAATGTACACTTTACTGAAATAGCCTCGCATCGTGACTATGCAGCCTCAGCCGACCGAGTTCCACTGGATATGATCGAGAAGCACAGAAAGGGGGGGAAAACTTGAAGAGCAAAGAAAGAAAATAAACAAAAGAAGCACGTAGCTCGGAATAGTGGCAAAGGCGGGCTAGTTAAAGAACCAGTCATTAGCATAAATCTATTTCAAAAAGTTATGGACCACAATGAAGGCTCGGCAGAGGCTGCTACCGCGTGGTAACGAAGTAACGCTCTACCTTGTACGCCAAAGTTTTGTCCGCGTCTTTTTTCTTATTATACACTTCCGCGGTGTTCTCTGAGCTCGCTTCGCGAGCCTGATTTCTTTTTTATCGGCAAAAGTCGGAAAATCTCCGAGACGATGCTTCTTGCCACCGCCGCGAGACGAGCAAGAAGAAGCGAGAGCGAGTCTGCAGAATAACGGACGATTTGCATTTTTCGAGAGGATGTGTCGTTGCTCTACTAATACTACTGCTGCTGCTGAGGGCAGGTGCCTGCCGACACGCGATTTATCGGCGGAATTTGGATATGGGAGAGGCCTTTTTTACGAGATACTAGATATGCGGCCTCGATAATCGATGCGTTTAGTGAGGAGGGATACCAGGGATAAGCGATATTTGATAGCGTGTATTACCAGGTACTGTTTGACTATATCTGGTTTCACGACAAACGCTGCGCTGTTTGCCTGTTTAGGGCTTATTGACTTTACGCAGATGTGTACCAATAGTGTTGATGAGACGCGCTGTATCTGAGAATCAGACTTCGTTATTGACCGACGTCACCGTCTAAAAAAAAATGCGTCAAGTAGTCATTAAAAAAGTATCGAAAAAAATTTATGTTCAGATACGAACTCATGAAAACTACAACCGCACGCGAAAGTTTTCTCAAATTAGCAATTTATCGTTGACCGCTGATCGGACCGCAGCGAAAGTTTGACCGACGTTCGAGCTAGTTGGTCGATCGGTCGCGATTTTTACGAAACTTTTGCTTCGAAGGAAATGCTTAAAAGACTTTCAGCTTGTCCGTACACACATGCACTCACACACGTAGTACAGCTATACGCAGGCGGGAAAACGTCGTTCTTCTCCGGCGATTACCTCTCGTTTCCGGTCAACGGGAAAAGGTACATACGCTGAAAAATGAGCTCGGAAATGAAGAAGGAAGTTGGCGAGCTTTACGCCGTTATCGACCGCAGTGTTTTCTCTTCGGTGTTCTCTAACCCACTTATTTCCCGTTGTACGTCTTAATTGATGCTTGCTTGTTCCGCGACTTTAATGCATATTAATTGCTCTGCTCTGGACGGGCAAACTTGATTTTTCAAGCTTGTTGTTCGAGACTCGACTTGTTTGATGTACGCGGCAACACGGCGCGCGCACTTCCTCCTATTGACTGATTATCAAATTAAATATTTATGTAAGATAGTCTCTAATGGAAATTAACTAATTACATTTCGTTTCGTTGGCCTGGCGTTTAATTAATTAATCGTGTAATATGAAATTGTTCGAAGTTGCATAAATATTTGTTCAATTTAGTCGACTGTATTTTAAAGTATACACGTTGACTAAATAGCCGTCCGTGCTAATTAAACATCACGTCCAAACATAAATTCGTCAATTTGCCAGTTGAATAAATACGAATAATAGGACATCGGGAGATTTAGAAACTCGACATCGAAGCACACTTTCCTACAGTCACACACCAGCGTCCTCTGTCGCTTCATTAAAATTCAATCAGATACTCGCCGCGAACCATTCGGCCGCGACATTTTCAAAATATAACGGTCCTGGCATTAGTTCGAAATTCACAACAGCTGGTAATTAACAGCTAATGAGACGAAAATATTTGTGGCGCGAAATTCGAAATGGTCCTCCGCGCCGAGTGTAAATCTGAGCTTTCATAAAGATCGTGGGTGCTGGGCATATCTAGAGCGCACGCTTCGAGTTATGGTTGGGAGAAGTACGGGCTATTAACTCGCGCGATTCTGTGTTCGTTGCTCATCTCTTATCATTTCTCTGTGTGTGTGTGTATGCGTGCGTGCTTCTGTGTGCAAAAGAGGGACCCCCTCGATTCTGAAAGCACCAAGTGTTTCGGGAGAACTTGACACTTCGTCCGAGGTCTTGATAGCCATGGGTTGCTTTGTTGGAGCAAGTAGTGGGTTAGGGAAGGACTATTCTTGTGTATTAGTATACTTCGAGAGTTTTTTTACGCCTGGAAATTATGATTGAATTTGGGTGAGCGTCTGTGATGACTATCTTTTTTATTTTTGTATCGATAACTAAGTTTCATTCGTTTTAACTCTCACAGCGTATAACACTTTATGGCTACACCCTTGTGTTTTTAACGGATATTTAATAATGCATAGACTATATAACGAATTCAAAATTAATGAAATACAAGCGTCGTAGAATATCTCAGGTTTATATTTTTTAATCACGCAACGTGTTTAATTCTTTCATTCTTTGTGTGGAAGAAAAATATGACGGATAACTTATCCGCCTTATTTGTGTTAATGTCCTAGCGTATTGTCAATCAAGTGATCGACATCGTGTCACAACATTATGAAAATACTCCGATTGCACGTGACACTTTGAGAGAAAAGATTGTCTATCGCAATTGATGTAGTGCGATCTGTTGAGACATAAAGTCAATTTGTTTGATAAGAACCAAAAAGAATAATCACAAGCAGTATACTGTTGAAGTTTCAATTTGAAATTTGGATTTCCCGACCCAAAACAATAGAGCACACACAGCTCGAACTGTTCAACATTCCGTAGGGGTTTCGCTGTAAAACCAACATCCCCCTTTTCAATAATCCCAAAGCTTATCAAATCTCCGCCGCTGTCGAAATCACTCTCTCTGCATCCCGAGAAAAAACCACTCCCTGTGTTCTCTCCAAAATCTGAGTTCGATGCACTTTCGCTGTATATACATCCTCTGGCTCGAATCTACTCTACTTTACGTATACGTGCATGCACACAGCCAACGTTGCTGGAGCTATACACGCACGTAGCTCTTGCAATTTCTGCCCGAAATCGATATCGGCCGAAACGACGCTGGCTTCGCTACAGGGGAAAGGCTTGGATTCACGCTGCAGCTTGTATCGGTGGCAATTTGTTGCCTCTGAAGAGCAGAGTCCACGGCGCAGTTTTACGAGAAAGCTCCGCGTATACTGAGTAACGAGACGCGACGACGTGCGCGTTTCATCTGCAGACGTTTTTTAGCTGCGGCGTATATTGTCGACGGAGTCGGATTTGTCCGCCGGGTTTCCTTTATTTTTTTTTATAACATGCGGTGCTGCCCTGCTCTTTATTTCAGCCTCGTTCCCGAGGATTTATGAGTGATTTCTCTGCGGCGAGAGAAGTGGAAGGGAAGGGGGGGACTTTGTTCCAGACTTTTAGTTCGGGAGTACGCCGGCAGTAAAGTGGCTGGATGATTTTATAGTTTAATAACTTCCTGGGATTAAGAGCTAGAGGGGGTGGGATGGGGGCAAGGAAAATTTGGATCTGACCTTTTTATACGCTTTTTTGCTCATTGGTCTCAGCTTCCCTCTCTCTCTTTTTTTTTTAATACCTTGTTAACTCGAAGTTTTAGTGCCGTATTTCAAAACCGATACGAATGGACCGTGCGCGGGGCACTCGCGATGCAATGGAAACTCACTTTCATCAGTGCTAGTCGTTCTTCGAAACTTCATCCGAAAATGGTATTCGATGGAAAAAGCATCTTGGAAAAAAATACCCGCAGAGTTCTCTGCAGCAAAGTTCCATCGGCGCGCGCTCGATTTTCCAGCGGTAAAATCCGCGCAAGCTCTCTGCTCTATAAATCAGTTGGCTGCTCGCAATCGCGTTTACAGCCACAAACGCGCTGCCGGATTTTCAAATCCACTTTCAGCGCGAAGCGCGCGGCGCACCTGTCATAAATCGTTGAACAGGTGTTTTCGGTCTCTAATTATTTTCTCGAAAGGGAGAACTGATGGCCGACGGCAGCCTCTTGTTTTTTCTCTCGCCGGGTCAATTTTCCGCGAAGTGCTTTTAAAGCTGGGAACGATGGCTTTACTGATTTTCAGATCGGCGAATTTATCAATGGTAATAGTTGGAGATTT
The DNA here is from genome assembly GCF_009193385.2 of Nasonia vitripennis. Classification (NCBI taxonomy): domain Eukaryota; kingdom Metazoa; phylum Arthropoda; class Insecta; order Hymenoptera; family Pteromalidae; genus Nasonia; species Nasonia vitripennis. Next base: position 24,131,778 of record NC_045758.1, read on the forward strand.
CGTGAGAGCTTTATTGCCCGCAGAAGGCACGGCTACCGAATATACGTTATTCATAGGATATTGTAAACGTCTGGGATATTCATAAGAGGAGTCATAGAATCGATATTTTTTCAGGATCGCTAATTCTTTTATTGGATTGTGACGAGTTAGCTATTACTAATGAATGCTTTTAGTAAATAACAATTGGTCGCGTCAAAATGCTGCTCTGGTATTTCTATTTTTACATCTTTGTCATATGCATTTATGGCCATTATGTGTCCAGTGTCGCGGAGTTTGGCAATTATGCCCCTGAAAAATACTGTGTGTTTTCTGTTACATCAGATTCAGTCCTTTCGAACCAAATCCGTTCGTTTTAATTCTAGAAATTCTCTCGGTAGAAAATCTCTAGAATGTATGTCGCTCCTTTTTACCCTTGCGTTGCCGCAAATAGGTAAGGATGAACTTGTCGCGAGTAACCGTTATTCGGGGAAAATTTTTAATACAGAAAAAGAATGATAGCTAAATTTATTAGGCCAATTTATATTCAAGAAGGAAAGTAACTTAAATAAAGGGAGTGATTTGGTTTTATTTACTAAAATTTTTCTTAACCTTGGAGCAGATTGCTAAACAGGAGCAAGTCCTGAACAATCACTGTCAAGGCAAGTTTTGTTTTTATTTGAAAAGGGATCGAAAACACGAATCGCGATTTTGAGTGTCTGTATCCAGCACTGTGATAAACAGGATTTTTCCTGATTGGCAGTGCGAATTACAGATACTATAGTTTTATTTTTACTTCGCAACACTAGGAATGAGAATTAGTTTGTTAGCCAACCGACACTTGGCTCCACTTTTTAGCGGTTAGAAAATGATTCTAGTCCACATAGTGGTGGATGCAAAAGAAAGTGAGAGAGTAGAATGAGAATAATGTAATAATATTAACTTACTTTTAGAAAACTTTTTTTATTCGTAGACTGTCGTGGATGGTGGTTTGTAGATTCCTTGTGGTAAACTCACACAGAGTTCCGATGACGACGATCGAAAATAAGTTGGGATTGCGTCAGGTTAATTAGGAGAGATGCTCGAGTAAATGATTCCTATTTGACACAGAAGTTAAATTTATTCTGATCTAAACAAAATCTTTAGTTTACAGAAATAATTGATTAGCAGACTGAGTGCTCGAAAAGTAAATAAATGCGGACTGAGCGCATTTGTAATTTTATCGAGAATGCGAACTAAGAGCGTCACTGAGCTTAATCATAAAGTCGCGGGGTATTGCCCTTTGTCGGTCTCGACATTGGTGATGCCGTGCGTCCTAGTCGGAGATTCGATGATAAAATAACTGGGAGAGTATCGATTCAGCCGAATAATCGTTGCTGTAAGTTATTGTAAAAATTCGGGGTATTTTACAAGAATATTAATAAGACAAGTATCGACTCGGTCGAATAATTGTTGTTGTATACTATATTCTTCAAATTTGGGATATGTTACAGAATTTACGAGGTAGTCTACATCTGAATCAGGGCAAACTATTCGTGCTCGACACAAAAGTATCGCGCTTATTATTACGGTAGACATTTTTAAGAAGTTTTTCATTGAATACAAAAATTGCACCAGCCATAAGAAGCCCGAGAAAAGCAAGGTAAATTAGTGAGCACGCTATCTCCGCTTGTAATAAAAATAAACAGCGGCTTTTTGCCGCGACGATCCCGAATCGAGCTTACTCTCCGTGGCACCAGCCTTTTTCCTCGTCGCTTTTTTTCTCTCGACGACAGTACAGCGAAGCAACCGTCCGTTATTCGGACGCACACCGGAATATAAAAAACTATACGCAAACGTCAAATTTTATTCGCGTCTCGTGGTCCTCGGCGCGCGGATAATACACAGCGAAGAGAGCAAAAAAAGGACGTCGTAGAAAGAAGAGGGATCGCGGCAGATGAGCACGGAAGCGTAAGTCTAGCAACGACATAATAGATCTCTCTCTTTCTCTCGCTCGGTGATCTTTCCGCTCTTTGTGGCTGTAGCAAGAAACGACCTCTTCTCTCCCGCAACCTCTCAATTATCTCTCACGCGAGATAGAGCGATGCTGAAATCGTTGACCCACCACCTAACCTTTTCCCTCGCGAATCCAACCTCTACTCACAGGTGCGAGTCTCTTTTTTAGCGGGACTCGTTTGTTGCTCGGTGTTTATTGTTCGAGGCGTGGGTGAGGGTGTGGATCGCATGGTAAGATGCTTTAACGATACAGCAGCTCGCGATTATTGTTCTTTTATGAGTCCGTTTTTTTGCGAGTTCGCGCTTACATTCTGAAAGGATTGGATGAAACTATGAAAGGGTCGCTGAATTTTATTGCGGTCGGAGTTTTAATGATTCTTTTTAGGGGTACTTGTTTCGTGTGATTTTATGTTGACGAAAAAAGGAGTTGTTGGCACAATTCTCGGGTTATTGGTGGGAGTCATCACGTTGGCTCAGTTATAACTGAGCTACGTCGGAAGTGATTACAGACATTAATTTTGAAATTCGCTTCATAAGTTATAATAACAATGGTTACCGCACCGTATGCGTGAAAAATTATAAACTTTAGCGCAATGTAGATTTTTCATCCCTGGGGAAATCGCGGACAAACGTAACCACGGTTCATCGAGTAACTCGGGATTGCGCAAAGTTATATACTGCCGCAACGCCACAGTCTTATTTCGCTCGAGAGTAATTATATTTTCTCTCGCGAGCATCAAACTGGACGGAACATTAATTCTACGTCAACTCAATTAAAAAACATATTTTTCGCCTTGCTCTTTTCGCAAACATCCGACTTATCACACCTTATGTATCATTTCAGGAAGCTATCATGATCGAGCCACACGTGAGTCCTCCATGCTCAACTTCCTGCAAACATCATCAACGGTGACGCCACGTACGACACGAAAATAGTTGAATCATTCGGACACTTTTGGCATACACACACAATCCAGCGAAGTCACGCGCGTCATGTGCTATGGTGCGAGCAGCGTCGCAAGCGCCGGCGGACGAATCACTTTGTTTGGTCTTCGATGGGATTCGGAATTGGATTGGCCCGTGTCGACGGCTCCGAGTCTTCACTCCCGTGGGGTGTCTCGTCTCGACGAAATATTTCGCACTGACTATATAGCTGGCTGGACTGTGATACTGACCCGGTTCAGTTGACTTGCTTCCCAGAGCACGGCTGTTTCAGGACTATTGATTTTCTTTTGTTTCAGAAAGTTTTGTGTAATAATATTTTTTTAAATTGTTGTTTAATATAATAATTATTAATAATATAATAATTTATTGTTTTGACGTTACACAACCTTCCGAAATCTTGTTAATTTAATATCCATTGAAATATTGTATCATAACTTTATGAATATTAAAATTGATTCTTATAAAATCGTAATTAAAGTAGATGTATGTTTTCAACAAATGTTTGCCTACCTACAAGTATTTCTCGCACTTCCTCTGATAATAACAGTAATTTCTTTAGCGTTTTTCAATGGATATATTTTCTGTCCACATCACAAAACTGTACGACGAAAAAATAGCGAAACAGAGATACAGTCACAATCGTACAGGGAAGAAAGAGTATAGCCAAGTGTGCAGCAGCGATGCGACGACGTCACAGTGCGAAAAGAGTCCTAAGGGAACGAGAAAAACATTTTACAAGGAGCAAGGGAGAGAAGTCTCACTGGTCCCTCTCACTTTCGCCTTTTCTCATTCTGTCCCCCTCGTTATCCCTCGGCAGCAGAACTCGCCGACCGTCGCATGTTTGCCGGGATTATTTACTTTTCTTGGCTTCTCGCTCTCTCTCTCTTCTCTCTCTCTCTCTCTCTCTTTCTCTCTCTCTCTCTCTTTTGCCAACTAATAATACCCGCTGATATAATTTCCCGTGCCGGCGAAACAATCAACCTTTGACTCGTCGACGCGCGAGAGTTAAGGAGGAGGGCTGTTATGGAGCGGCTGCAATTCTGGGTCTTTTGCTAATTGAGTTTTCGGAATTGGAAAGCTGACGAATGAACTGGGGGTGTTTTCAATTGGACGGAATTAGCTTCTTGGGAATTTGTCCTCCCCGACTGACGCTACTACACTGCGCGTCCGTTACATAATTATTTAAGGGTCGGCCGTCCTTATTTCAGGACGCATGAGAATAAATGGATTATGAAAGTTAAAATAAGATACGAATTCTATACCCTGAAGCTTGTAATCATCCGCTGGAAAGCCGACGTAACGCAAAAACATTATGTAACTGTATACGATCATGCAACAGAAAGATTATAAATAATTAGCTCTCTTTAATACAAATATGTCTCGTTATTTTTCTGCTTCAAGTTATATAATCAAAAAGTAGAAAAACGAATGATATTGATTTTCACTCCATATTGCGAAGAAATTGTAAAACTAACTACTTCTCAGATATCATAAGGCAATACAACCATTTTAATCCTCGCTTCAACAAGGCCTGAAGAAGATACTACAAAACATGGTTCACAACCCGTTCTGATTATGAGATAAAAATAAACGGTTCTTACTATCGCGATGATTATTTTTGTTCTCTATTAGCGATGATTGGTATGTATATCAATTAATCGATTACAAAATTTGAACCACTCGATAACACGTCATTCGTGAAATTCGCACATCAAATCATCCAGTTATCAGATTAAAAATCATTACCCAGACCCACTCCGCGTACTCGCGGCAAAATAGCGAGCAAAATCAGGTTAAAAAGGAGGCTAACAATCACTTATCAGAAATCAGCAAACAGCTAACACGCGGCGCGAATAAATCATTTATCCGACAGAGTCGCGCTCGCGGCGCGAGAGCCGTAAAGACGAAATAATGAACCTTGTCCCCCCCCCCCCCCCAATAACAATCGCGTTGCGCAATAACCACAGCAGCAAGCAGAACCGATAGTCGCACTTTTGATCTCGTCGTCTCCACGATGGCGTCGACGGGACGTCGGAGGCGTTGCGTGCAGTAGCTATACACTCGCAATCCATCGTGCTAGTCACGTGAGGCCGGCAACATCAATATTACCTGGCGGGCTAAATCGCTTCACGGTTGCCTGGCCGGCGTCGTGCATTGAATCGAGCAAAATGACGTGTGTGTATATGTGCAGCCCGCGCGCGAGCAAGCGACCGTCGGCCAATTGTATCGCTTTGACTAATGCGACGCGCCTTGCGATTATTAATCACCGCCCCGAGCGCGTCGATGGAAGAGGTAGTTGCTGCGCGCGGGCCTTTGTTGTAGCGGTTTCAGGACTGTATGTAGCGCTGAGAGCTTGCACGGCCGGCTGATGTTGTGACTTTTTTCAAGCTTGATGCTTTTTCGGCTGCAAGCGGAGCGCGGCTGAGAGAAAGCGCGCATGAATTTTGCCGCGCCGGCAAAGTTATGAGGGTCTTTTGTCAATTGTCTTTTTTTGAGATGGTATGTGTGTATATGTGTGTGCGTGTGGGTGTGTGTGTGTGGAGAAGGTTTTGTTCGAGGCGAACGTTCACTGCCACGGGAATTTATTGTTCAAAGAAGAGTGAATGCTGCTCCGTTTTATGCATAGAAGTCGGGGCTTCCGCGCGCTTATCGCGCAGGGGTGTTGATATTTATTTGGCTCTGTGTTGCAGAGCCGCTGTTATTCGCATTTCAATATCGCGGCGCTTGCTTCGGCAATGATTATACGCATTTAAATTCTCTTTCAAGATCATCGTTAACGTAAAAAACACGAGGGTACAAAACCACATTAAAAATAAATCCTCCATACAATCCCGTCAGCAGGCACAAAGTGACAGTCAACGGGCCATTATTCCCTTCAACTTTCCTCGCCGCACACACATTCGCATGCATCGCTCGCCGTCGAGCCCATCACCCGGCCATCAAAATTCCAGACGAGTGCTCCGTCTTATAAACCAACCCTTCCACCAAGCGAAAGAAAAAAAAAGAAGAAGCCGAGGGCTCAGCCCGCTTGTTCGTCTCGGAGAAATCGAAGCTCGCTAAAGCAGCGGCGGCGGCAAAGACCTCGCGCATCATGAAAGCTGCAGGAGCGCTTAATGGAGCTGCAGCTCGCCTCTGGCATTGAGTAAAGAGGCCGCGCGTGCGGTGCGTGCGCTGGGGCCACCGACGCCGCATTTGCATAAGCGCGAGCGCAATCACGTTTGCAGCGGGACTCGGTAATGACACGGCCGGAGTAAGTAACGGATCTTAGATCGGAGCGCGCCTAGGGCGCCGAGACCGCCCGTGTAGTTTCTGCGGAGGTGCTTCAGGTGTGCTAGTTCGAGGGGGCGGGGAGGCAGATTGATTGGGTATGGATTAGAGACTGCTGCTGGGATTCGTGCTTGGCGGGGAATTTTTAATGGAGGAAGGGGGAGGTGGAGAGAGAAAGGGGCTTGTTGCAGCGTGATTTGAGGGAAATTTATGTAGATGTTTATCTGGAACTGCTGAAATAACCCAGATCGGGCTCCGGCGTATCCGGCAACTTAATTGTTTCCTAGCAGGGTACGTGCTTTTAGAAATGCCTGCCTACGGGAATGGGGAGAGAAAAAAGTTACGAAAAATAAAATTACATATTTGTGTGTTGTACTTTTCATTGATGTCAAGTTTTATATAGCATCCACCAGATGCAACATCACACATCATTTATTAAATTAAAATATACACATTTCATTGCTTACCACGCGATACTGTTGTTTATATTTATTTTTGTTTTTCCAACGAATTACTGCATCAAACAATAATAAATTAGCGTTATTACCAATTAAAGAATTATTCAAGCTGTTTTTCGTAGTCGGTGATTCTTTATCACCTGACCAAATAAGAACGTCTGGTATATTTTTTTGCGGAGAGCGAATATAGAAAAATGTCTTATTTATATTGTGATCAGTATATTTATGATACTTTGGTTTTCGTTATTGTAATTGTCGTTTTTATTTATGAGCCATTGAAATGCATCGTACACTAGCGCCCAATATTTAAATATCATAAAACTGTTGCCGAAAAGATTATTTATAAATGAGGATTTACTGCATCCACTATTTGTTGTAATTCTCCTTTATTTATATCACGATATACCCTAAGGTCTTTCGTTTCTTGTATTTTATCTGTAAGCAAAAACTAAGCGTCAAATTTTTACTTTGCAAAGTCCCTGGTTTTCATGATCCGAAAAAAACATTTTATCTATGCTTATATACGAAGTAAGCAAGAGCGGCGATGGCTACGCAGTAAACCACCTGCCTCGCGTTTTAGAGATCGTGGGTTAGAATCCCATCATTGTTTCCTGAGTTTCTCCAAATCCGATGGAAATCTTACTCCCGGCATCGGATTTGAGAAAGGCGTGGGTATGATGAGCCTACTCTGAAATCTTTCGAATGCTGAAATTCATGTAGTAACCTAACACGAAACGTGCTGCGAGGCCCTGAACTATCAGGTTCGGAAAAATCAAATAAATCTTTTAAAATGTTCTATACGAAGTTAACGGGTTTTCCGGAAGCCGTAAGCACTTTAACAAAACATTAATAACTGGTAAAGCCTTCATATATAAATGTCAGCGAATTAAAAGACGACAACGCTTTCTGTGCCTCAATTGCAAAGCCATATTGGCGCGAAGTGCATTCCTCTCCAATCTAGGCGTGGGAGTCTCTCTCTCTCTCTCTCTCTTTCTGGAGCAGCCACGCACACGAGCTATTATCGTCGGCTAGTGGCCTTTTGGCCTGAAAAGCTCGTGCCGTGAAGGGCCGGCCGAAATTTTCGCGGAATAATTGCTTGCGATTTTGCGCCTATAAGTGCGACGCGAAGTAAGAAGAGGAGACGACAAGGCGGCCTCGATAACCGGCGCTGATTAGAGGCAGACTGCTTCACTTATGCAAATTTTATTGCGTGCAAGAGACGGCAACTATGCGGGTTTTAAGGGACTTTTGGCTGATTTTGATCGGCCCGGAACGTTAACGATTTGCCGAAATTGATTGCGGCCGGAGGTAAAGTGCGCGTGCTCAGAGAATTAATTGTGGCTCGAGAATGTTTTGCGTGGGAATCGCATACACGGTCGAGACTGTAAGTCGATGTAAATTGTTTTCACCAAACAAAATTATAGTCTTTTTGTCGAACCTGTTATTATATACTGTGGTGGAAAATACAATCAACGCTAAGAATTTTCGCTTATACATTATACACCCATGCTTTTCTACGTATTTACGTCACATCGATGCGATTCTAATCGAGCAACGATTTGGAGCAGAAACGAACCATTTTCTCAGTTCAGAACAGTTATTCAGTATTAAAAAGGATCATAGTGCTACATTATTATAGTATAATCGAGTGCAAAGTTCGCGCATCAAAGTAAACGAAGCTTTTCGGCGAACGAGTTAGCGGAAGAGTTATTATCCTACTCTCAGCTTGACCTCCCGCTTTCCGTTCTGTCTGCTGCTCGAAAACTTTCGAGATCGATGGTCGCGTGGCTATTTAAACATTGATAAAAATAGCCAAACGATTACCTTATACAGTCAACTTTGAAACTAATTACGCAACGATGTTAACCATCACGATTCGAGTCCAGTATAATAGTGATCGATCGCGGAACTCTTCAAATCTCGATTTCTTTATCTTCCGCCGCGAAGCTCAATGCGTCGCGTAATTATACGCCGAGTCCACGCGGTCATTACGCTGTTAACGCAGATACCATTACCGCGGGAAGCGCTAAATGCAATTCAACCCCCGGAGCAAGCAATACACGCCCGCACATAATAAAGCGTAGTCATAGATGAAGCCCTGCGCTAGAACTTCATGCATACACAGGCTGCAGGATCCCCTCTCTCGCATCCCGCATTCAGCGCGAGATCGCGCGGGGTAAATAGTTCGAGGCGCAACTATATAATTTATAAAGGCCTGGACTATATACATCGTGGTGTACCATTAATATAACCTTAAGGCATGGCGACGGAGTACACGCACACAGCGAGGAGATAGGAGATTTGAAAATAAATAACGCCACGTAGAAAACAGGAGCTCTCGAGTAGGGCGAATGTCTCTTTCTCCCATTATTAATAGCGTCCTCCCGCCATTGTCTCTGCCCATCCTCTCCCGATTAGTATTCAGCTCGTCGAGTCGACCACCACCGCCGCCGCTCACCTTTTTCCTCCTCCGTCTCTTTACAGTGCCTACCGGACGCTATACACTCGTAAGCGGGCGCACGCGCGCATACAAACACAAAATCCGCATCCATCAGTTTTTCCAGCGCTACAGCGCGCGCCGCGTGCGCGCATCCAAGAGGCGCCGAAATGATTGCGAAATTTATGGTCGAGCATTAATCTGCGCGGGCGCGAATTCGAGGCTTCTTTTTAAAGCGCGGCGGAGCAAGCCGGGCGACGGCATAATCGAAAAACGAGCCGCGGAAGAGCCATAAAGCGGAAGCGCCCTTATGAAAAGTACATTAGACGCCGACGCTGCTGCTGGTGGGTATCGCGTATGGAATATTTTTAAAGCGGCTCAGGGCCTGTGTATATACCTACATGTGCCGCAAATTGGCAATTCCAAGAGAGAGAGAGAGAGAGAGAGAGAGAGAGAGAGAGAGAGAGAGAGAGAGAGAGAGAGAGAGAGAGAGAGAGAGAGAGAGAGAGAGAGAGAGAGAGAGATTAGATTAGATTAGATTAGATTAGATTTATTTAACGTACAGTATGTTGTACGATAAAATGTATACAGCAGCAATAGTAGTACAGTAAAAATGTGTATTGTGAAAGTATGATAGTGTGAAGATGGGTCAAGCGAGACTGTGTGAGTGTGTGCGTTTGCGTGAGTGTGTACAGGCGTGTGTGTGTGCGTTTGAGTGAATGTGTACAAGCGAATTCAAGTGTTTGTGTTTTCAAGCTCAACAAAGTGCTCTTTAGCTAGTCTCTTGAAACCTGAGACAGATGTAGTGTTACGAATGTGAGATGGCAGGTTGTTCCATAGGTATGAGGCGCTGATATGAAACGAGTTCCTCAGCGTCTCCGTCGCGAATGTCGGAATATCCAGAGGTATCACCTCCCCCCTAACAGGCCGAAGTGTGACGCGGAAGTCAAAGTATGCCAGTACGTATGATGGTACGGCTGTGTTAAACATTTTTCTTAGGAAACAAACAGTGAAATACTTCCTGCGTCCGGCAGTGGTTAGCCACTGCAACTCCCGCCTGTATGGGGAAATGTGCTCATCTCTTCTTACACCATAGATGTACCGAATTCCTGTATTCACGAGCCTCTGAAGTTTTAGGTCGAGTTCCTGCGTCAGGTCACAGTATACGAGGGAACAGTAGTCTATAAGAGGAAACAGGAGGGCCTGCACTAAGTGCTTGCGCAACCTGAGATTGGTGCTTTTCCTGAAAAAGTAAAGCCTGTACATTAGTGTGTGAGCACGCTTACACACTTGTGTAATATGCTCCCTCCACGTAAGCTTAGAGTCGAGCACCAATCCCAGATTACGCACGGAAGATTCAAAGCTGACCTGGGCACCCCCTATGTTAATGAAAGTGTTAGCTGTTGAGGGTAATGCGTTTATGTAGTAGGGAGAGCCCAGGACAATTGCTTTAGTTTTAGCAACATTAAGTTTTAGCTTATTCTGTTCAGCCCAACCAGTAATCCTCTCAGCATTGGCACTCATCTTGTTTGATAAAGAATTGAGCTCTTCGAGGTGGCATTGACTGTAAATTTGCAAGTCATCCGCGTAGATGAGATGGAAAACATCGGTATCAAGGCAGAAACCGATGTCATTGATGTACAATGCGAGAGAGAGAGAGAGAGAGAGAGAGAGAGAGAGAGAGAGAGAGAAGGCGCGTTATATTGGGAGAGAAAAAATATTGAATACATAGTGCGTTTTTTTCGTTATTGAAAATCGATGCTTTGTAATACGACGAAGGATTTTTTGCGTAATCTCGTATGATTGATTAGCCGCGGCGAGTAAAGGTGTAAGAGCGAGCGCTTTGACTACTACAGCGTATGATTCGCTAAAAGTTCGTCCGAGCAGAGGCTCTCTCTTGCGGGAAGAATATTAAATATCCATCCCTTGCGAATTGCAGAAGGAAATCACAATAAATGCAGGATAGTAATAATTCACGCAGCGCGAGAACTTGGCCATTAATAACGAAACCGCGAGGTAAAAACCGTTGAAAAAACGTCGGGTAATTACGGACGCGTCATTTGTCGGAGCGAAGCTCGTTAAAGTAGCTCATTTCAGCGGACGCGCGCTCTCAGGGCCGCACTTCTATCTCTGCCTATCTATATACAGGTGTATACATCGAGTGCTCTGCCTCGCGCGCTGAAAACAAAAAGATCATTAAAAACCTTAATGAAAACGCCAAATCCCGAAAGCCGCAGCGACATGATTGACTGGCGTAACGGCCTTGCTCCTTAATGTATACAGGGTATGTACGGGGAATTTTTTTTAGATCCATCAGTTTTTGGGGTAACATTTAGTATTTGGTGACCGCAAAAATTTACCGACTTGAAAAACTGCTGTTATCATACAACTCGACGTCAGCCAGTGTATCGACGCGCAGCGACTCGAGAAAACCTGCAGAGACCAGGAGGAAGGAGGGAATATTGACTCCTCCCGCGGGGCTTTTAAAAAATTGAATTCCCCGCGGAACTACAACCTCATTTCACCGCGGCAAGAAGTTCCTCAAGCTTTCTTCCCTCATCCGGCCGCTCACACCCGACCTAATTTTCACACATGCCTGGCAACGGATGAAGACAACTCCCGTATGTATATAGCTGCCTTACTCCCGCTGGTCTCTCGCACCAGACACAAAACACACACCCACGCACACACACTCACACTCTCGGTAAGCCGCGTGCCTCCGCGGTGTGTACACATACAATATTTCGCGCTCGCCAATAACTTTGCACCGCAGCCGAGGAATATCCGTGAAAATTTGAGGCGAGCCACGCCGCTTAAGTATCGCTGGATGCTTTTTCTTTGCGCGGTAGAGTAGCCTCTATGCGTCTATGTATAGCTATACATGCCTGAGCGTTCCGGGTCCTCTCTGCGGCCGCAAGTGTGTTCGAGCTTGTTCGCGTGTTTTGTGCGAGCGAAGACTCGTTGGATTATATTGCTTTATGGTCGCTTGCTCCTTTCGATGAAATTTCGACGGTGACAGCGGTGGGATTATTGTTTTTTGCGAGATGGATGCGATTGAGGGAGTTAATTTCTGTCGAGTCTTCTTTAAAGTGTTTATACGGAGCTAATGCCTGTTACAATGCCGCTACCCTATGCGGGTCCAGATCGGACGGGTGGGTGCCTATCACCACTACACAGCGCGTCCTTAGGTTGCGGATAGAGGAACAGCCCCTTAGAAAGAGGTTAGCTGCGAATAAATTGAATAAGCAGCCGCGGACAGCCGATAGGAGCAGGCATGGGTGTGATGAGCCCACACTGTCGAACGCATTCACCTAGAAACACTACGCAAGCACCACAACAACAAAAACACTTCACATTATCTCTTATATCTCAATCTATCTCTTTCATCACAAATTACAAAAATGGGCAAAAATCCTGCGGCCGAGGAGGATGCGGGAGCGATGACAACTGCCCCGAAAGGGGATGTGTAGAATGATTCGTCACCTGGTCTTACGCGGTAACGATGCCAGCGAAGGCGCGCTGCCTTGCAGGGGGGCGTTAGGATGCGAGAATGAAACCGTAGTGTGTCTGACGACGAGTTGACACTGTCCTCGTCAAAGTCGGAAAGCTCTCATACTTAGTTCTAGAGAGGTATGGGGGTTATCACCTCTAGAACAGTGGACTCACCTGCGATCGGAACAGGATCCGAAGCGCGCGGGTTTAACATAACATCATGGCTCAAAAAAATCAAATCCGAACCAAAAGGGACTTAAGGGTCGGAACTTGGAATGTTCGCAGTCTATACAGAGCAGGTGCGTTTAAAGAACTCGTAAAGGAAGCTGATAGGTACAATCTAGATTTGGTAGCAATACAGGAATCGCGGTGGCCAGATGGCGGGTAACTTCACGTACCTGTATGGGGCCAGGAGTTGGGGATCTCTAGGCACCGGATTTCTCGTAAGCAAAAGCATCATACATTCGGTTAAAAGTTTCAAATCCGTCAATGATAGGCTCTCGTACATCATTATCGAAGGTGAATGGTATAGATATGTATTTATTAATGTACACTGTCCTACGGAGGACAAAGAGGAAGAAGCTAAGGATCTCTATTACGAAACTTTAGAGCAGGTAATCGACCAGTTCGCGTCTTACGACACAAGAATAGTATTAGGCGATTTCAATGCTAAAATAGGTAGGGAGGAAATGTTTAGGCCTACTATAGGGAAGGAAAGCCTGCACGAAGCCAGCAATGATAACGGTATTAGGGTCATAAATTTTGCGGCGGCAAAAGATCTTATAATCAAAACTACGTGTTTTAAGCACAAGAACATACACAAGGCAACGTGGACATCGCCGGACGGGGCCACACAGAACCAAATTGATCATTTCCTCATTGAAAAAAGACGTCATACTAATGTTCTTGACGTAAGGGCTTACAGAGGGGCAGATAGCGACTCGGACCACTTCCTAGTAGTAGCCAAATTAAGAGTTAGACTAGTAGCGAATCAAAATAGTAAGCGAGCAAACAAGGTAGAAAGCTTCGATATTGAGAAGCTACGAGATAGAACAGAGCGAATTAGGTACCAGATAGAAATTAATAACAGGTTTTAGGCACTTGAAGAAGCAAACACATCGCCGGAGGGGAATGACGAACCGAATAGCTTTTGGGGGGACATCGAAAAAACGGTAAAAGAGGCCGCGAACAAAGTACTGGGTAAAAAGAAAAAGCCAAAGAGCAAACCATGGTTTGACGAAGAGTACGAACTCTGGTTTGAAAGGCGCAAAAAGGCTAAATTAAATAGCTTACAAAATAGAAGCGATAGGACCGTAGAAGAGTATTCTAACGTAAGGAAACAGACGAGCGCGATCTACAGAAACAAGAAGCGGGAGTATCAAAAGAATCTTATTAGGAGTATAGAAACTAACAGTAAGGAAAATAACCCCCGAGAAATGTACAGAGGGATTAACGCCATCAGAAAGGGTTTTAGGAATAGAGCGCAATTGATGAAGGACGAAAACGGGGACCTCGTAACAAATGACAACGAATTACTGTCGCTGTGGAAAAATTATTTCGATAAATTATTAAACGTGCACGAAAATAGCGAAGAATTAGGGGACGAAATTCACACTGCTGAACCCCACGTGGAGGAACCGAGCTACAAAGAAGTAGAGGCCGCGATTAAAAAACTAAAAAACAACAAAGCCGCGGGAAATGACTCTATACCAGCTGAGTTACTCAAATATGGGGGCGTCGAGCTCACTTTCAAAATCTATAAACTAGTATGTGCCATCTGGAAAAATGAAACAATACCCGAAAATTGGAAGGAATCTATCATTATACCGATTTTTAAAAAGGGGGATAAGACAGACTGCAATAACTATAGGGGTATCTCACTTTTAGCAACGTGTTATAAAGTTCTGTCAAACGTAATACAAGCTAGACTCACTCCATTCGCGGAAGATATAGTAGGAGATTATCAGTGCGGATTTCGGCGCAACAGATCAACGAGCGATCAAATGTTTACCATAAGACAGTTGTTAGAGAAAAAGTGGGAATTTTGAGAAACCATACACCAACTATTTATAGATTTTAAAAAAGCGTACGACTCTATTAAGCGAAGCAAAATGTATCAAATTCTAGTACTTCTCGGTGTACCGAAAAAACTCGTGATATTAATTCAAATATGTCTGAACGGAAGCACGGGAAAGGTCCGAGTAGGCGGTAATGTATCAGAACCCTTCATGATACACGATGGTTTAAAACAAGGGGATGGGCTCTCTACGGTGCTGTTCAACTTAACGTTAGAGTATGCCGTTAGAAAAATGCAGGTTAGCTAGCCGGGCGCAACGCTTAATGGAACAACGCAGATACTAGGCTACGCAGATGATTTGGATATACTGGGGGATTGTAGGGAAACGGTAGCAAGAAACGCGGAAATCCTCATATATGCGGTGGAGTATACAGGGTTAGAAGTGAGTGAATCAAAAACAAAGTACATGATTGTGGATAAGCTAGGCATCTGCAGAGGGGAGGAAGATCTCAGAGTTGGGAATTTTATTTTTGAAAAGGTTAGCGAATTCAGGTATCTGGGTACGACCATAAATGATAGAAACGAGATTAATGTCGAAATAAATAAGAGACTCCATTGGGGTAATGCTTGCTTCTACGCCGTGAGTAATTTACTTAAGTCGAGGCTGTTGTCTAAAAACGTTAAAATAAGAATATACAGGACAATAATACTGCCGGTGGTTCTATACGGGTGCGAAACGTGGGCTCTCACTAAGCAGGCGGACAACCGTTTTAGGGTATTTGAAAATAAAGTCTTGCGAAAAATATACGGGCCGAAGAAAGATGAGGAAACCGGGGAATGGAGGAGACTACACAATGATGAGTTACACAATTCGTACGCGTCACCAAATATTAACAGAATAATAAAATCGCGCAGATTGGGATGGGCAGGGCACGTAGCGAGAATGGGAGACGACCGTACGGCAGCGCGTGTCATGAAGGGCAGGCCGATGGTAACGCGACCTCTAGGTAGACCTAGACGTAGATGGGAGGACAACGTAAAAGCGGATCTAGTAGAAATAGGGACGGGTGGGTGTCGATCGGAGAGGTGCATCTTGGGTGGGATTGACACAAGATAGGGCAGCGTGGAAGGCTTGCGTAGATGAGGCAATGAACTTTCGAGTTCCAAATGCCACGTAAAAAAAAAAAAAATACGGAGCTAATGCTATTCTTCTTATTTTTCAGATTCGATTTTGGGGGACATTTTTTAATAAAACTCCTTGATTTTAAAATAGTACAACTCGCAAAATCAGAATAGAATATGTTGCATATTATGGGGACCACGTCGGGGCTTTATATCTTTCATATAAAACGTCTACGTGCGGTTGTAGCGAAAATTCGCGGTGCTCCATGTTGACCCCGGCATATCACATAAGATAGAAGCGCGTCACCGGCGCGTCCTCGTCAGTGTTCCCACGTGTCTTTTCCGTTCATATGCTCTAAAGCTGCGGCTGTAAAAGCAGTCCGTATACACGAAAACGCTGTAAAATTCTTCCAATAACGTGACGCCAAAATCAGCTGTAATAAAACTTATTATATAAGCAGACAATACTTTAATTTTGAAAATTCTCAAATTGTACGGCAGCATACGCGGTTGGATCAAAATTTTAGAAAATTGAGAACGACCCATATGTAAGAGCAGCAAAGAAAAGAACGATAATTTTCTAAAAAGATAAAAACGTCATCGCCATTCATTAATTTATCATAAACTGAGCACAAAGAATAAAAAAGATAGGACACGAGGTGGTAATGAAATTATATAGCCCTCCCCCGCAGTCCCTCATTCAAGTCGCCATCGGCATAAGCCAAACATAATAATCGCTGAAGAAGTTCAATAAACCCCCTCGCCTCGAATCAGCAGTACACGTCTTCGCAAGACACTATATTTCTCTGTACCGAGAGCATCCGTCACCATCTGCTTTGGCGAACTGGTCACGCGTGCTGCTGCGAGCATAAAATATTTATGCGTCGGAGCTCCTCTCCATATACCCCCGCACTCTGTCGTCTGCCGAAATGGTTAGCTCTCTGCTATATATACTATAAGTATACGAAGCCAGACCGCCGAATTCGGTAGCGCTGCTCCCTGGCTTTATACGCTACGGAACATCAGTCTTGCGGCTATAGAGACGTAATCGCAGCCGCTCCTCATAATGCCACCTGCCACTGCAACGCCGCCGTGAAATCACTGGCAACAAAGGCGTCTATCCCCTCGACCGAGTAGCTGTATATATATACGCTGCGTTCGTCGATTTCCAAGATCTACACGTATACACGTGGCGCAGAAGTGTAATCTACAGAGTTCGCGCTACGCGAAGCGCAGTGTTGTCCCGGATTTTAGCGCGTTATCGCGTTGCGCTCGAACAAGTGGGGTAATTCAATTCTTCGAGGCCGCGTGTACGTGTAGAGTGACGCTAGCACCGCGAGGGTTTAGGCTTTTGTTTTCCACGCGCGCAATAACGCGCGCGCTGCCTGCGGCTGACCATTTTTCGAGTGTGCTGACGATTGGTTTTAAACTGATGCGGTCGAGGATGGACACGCGAGTCTGTGCCGAGGTCGGTAAATAAAAGAGACAACGCGCGCGTGCGCGATAGGCGGCTAATGGCCTGACCAAAGCGCAGGCTGACTGATGCAGTATTTA
Organism: Nasonia vitripennis; assembly: GCF_009193385.2. Lineage (NCBI taxonomy): Eukaryota > Metazoa > Arthropoda > Insecta > Hymenoptera > Pteromalidae > Nasonia > Nasonia vitripennis. The sequence goes on from NC_045758.1 coordinate 24,149,041, forward strand.
TTTGCGCAGATTTATACCCGATTTCCGTGAGAAGCCCCTTTGGAAGAGCTGCGGTATTCGTGCGCAGTGGGCGTTATTTTTTAACCAGCGTGGTCGAGTGGTCGAGAAAAAGTGCTGATTTTGTTTGATGGTACTTAACTCACGTACCTGATAGAAATGCTGTAGCGAGGCATGTTGAAAACGTTGGAATATTGAGAGACTTTAACATTTATTGGTTGTGTTCTGTGGACGTGCACTTGACAGGTATGGACGCCGCCATAATATGCTGTTGGCACTTGTGAAGAGGTAAGACGAAACATTGAAGCCGCGATCATATATCTATTACTTACTCGTCGCAGCTTGCGCTCACACTGTGACCTGTAAGAGGATTCTTCTCGCGAGAAGCGGTTATTACGGTGTGTTCGGGTTATGTAAGAGCGGGAGGGTGAATTTTGAATTTCGGCGAGCGCTGCAGCGAGAGCGGTCGAGCGCACGCGCGCGCTGATGTGGGCCTCTCCCGTTTGCGCGGGCTCCGGCGCGCGGGAGCACGTGCAGTTCAGTTCTGACAGCTCCTCTCGAGTAATCAGTTGACATTTTGCGCTTTTATACTTGCAATTGCAAAAGCCTCTTTGTAAATTGCGTGCGAATAGAGTCGTCATCATCGTCCTTTTCAGGACGATCGACACTCTTTATTGTATCACCGTGCGTTGCGTAGTGTGTGTGTGCATTTTGCGTGCGGTATGCGGATTGTGTGAATTCGAGTGTCGGGATTTTGGTCACGTGTGAGCTTCCTCGCCGTGACGATCTCCACCCGGCGATTGCTACCTACGCGGCAGGGCTGAAAAGACCTGTCCGTGGTCCAGGATTGGTTCCCTCGAGACGTCGAGGCGTCCTGCGTCCGAGGAAGGTACATCCCACCAACGTGCTGCCAGGGCTTTACGTCGCGCCGTCCACGTCTCGTTCTGCGAATCAGGTAGGAGAGCTCTCTAGCGTGCGAAAGTTACCTCGCGGCGATAGAATTAAGCTACTTGCGTTTCTTTCTCTGTTGTTGTCTATAGTAGAGTCTCTCTTTTTTGTATAAGCGTACATTATAATTGCGTTTCTCTTTTTTTGTTTAGTCTATCCTAGAGTCACTTTTCTTTGTATAATTTCCTTATTTCTAAAATAAAGCTATAGTCTTGTCCCGGCTTTTCTCTCTACTCCGGGAGAGTTTTTACGTCGCGGCAAGTCGTCTGTTTTCTCCCGCGAAATTCATTGTGTTTTGCGTTGATTTATTCACCCAAACTTCCCTCACTCATTCCACCATTTTAATTTAATATATATATATATATATATATATATATATATAATTTGAACTCATTAGCTTTTGTTCACGGTGTTTACAGTGCCGGTGTCAGTCAATAATTTACCGACAGATTCAACTGAAAACCCAACGGTTTTCTGGTCTAATGTTCCTAGCAAATTTTTACAATAAACTAAATATTGCAATGGTTATCATCAAAGAATAAACGTATAGTCTACCGACTAACCTCTCGCACAACGAAAACGAAGATTTCCCCGCGTCGCCCATGTCTGTATTCGCAATATACGCATTGTACGCAAACTGGAAGACGTCATATAAATCTCGCAGCGTCCGTCTGAAGATCCTCTCCTAAAAAAAGCAGAGGTCCGTCCACGTTCATAAATTATCCCGATAAATCAAAACGGAATCTCATTGATTGTCCCCGCGCGAGAGTCCACAGACGCACACGCACACACATACACTTGCGCACTCTTCATTGATACCCTTTTCCTCTCGACCCTTCTCCGAACTCCCTCCAGTCTCCTCTCTCTCTCTCTCTCTCTCTCTCTCTCTCTCTCTCTCTCCGAAGATAAAACCGACGCGCGTGCGTTCGCCTCCGACTCGAGGGTGGGAAGTGGCGGGCGCCTCGCGGACCGACTGAAGCACAACGTTTCAGTTACGCCGCGCCCCTCGCGACGAGCGCGTTGCCTCCGGATGGACCTCTGCGCCGGTCTGTTTTTGCGATCGGTATAACACTGCTCGTATACTCGGTTCGCGCGCGTACTTATAATACCGGTGTGTATGGACCGCCGTGTTGATGTGCTTTCTCGTCATAGAGTGCAAGTGCGAACTGGTGATTGCGAGTTTGTGGGTTAATAGTATACGCTTGTCGGAGAGTTTCGTGAGAGGTTATATATGTTATACTGTACCGAGAGAAAAGTCTCTTCGCGGGTTTTGTAATAGGTTGGTATCTGTATTAGAACACCAATATGAAGACAGTCGTTGAGTCGATAATCGCGGTAGTGTTGTTGCTGACGTACTTTACGTGTGGAGTAACGAAAACGGTATTGGATGAACTAACCTCGTTCTCCGTCATCTGGCAAAAGTGCTCGATCGTTGCATAAGTATAGTTTGAGAAAAAAAGCCAAGTGTCGGTTGGCGTTTACCAACAGTCCGATCGTTGGAAACGATCTGGTGGGACCCAGTGAGTGGGTAGTGCTGAGAGATGATGTGTGGACTTTTTCTAGGATAATCGTATATAGGAGTGATCCCTGGCATTGGAGCGTCGGGGACAGCGAGGGACGGCCCGGAGCTATCGCGGCGTCCTCGCGGAGTCTTATAAGTGATTACAGGTAAATTCACTCGAGAGAGTTTGATATTTTATTTTGGGACTTGGGCGTTGTTTTGCAATTTTTTGCGGATTCTCGAAATCGGCGTTATTAGAGTGCGGAATATACTTCTACGGTTTACGCAAACGAGACCCGAATTCGAGTAATTTTATTACTTACTGAATTGTATAAATATAAAAAAATCAAATACTCGGGCGTATAAAAGTAAAAAAAAAACAAAATAAATTTGAAATTGAATGCTGGATCGTTATTTGCTAATAAATACTCTTTATCAGAAGATTGATGACGAGAAATATCGTGCAAACTTGTATTTATGCATGTTCTCCTTTGAGCTGCATTTGTATGATCATGACGAAAAAATTCAAAAGCTGTAATAATAAATTTCGAATTAATAAAAGCCGTATTATTATTCGCTGTTGACATCTTTATGGGAGTGAGTTCATAATTTAAAATGTCGTGCGTATTTGTTAGTACGAACGCTTCCACTCCACAGAATCAAAAACAGCTGAAACATTCGAAAACTACATCAAACATTTTTAATTCCAAAAGTTTTGTAACTGAAATAAATTCGCTCTAGTACAGAAGTAAAAAATTTGCTGATGTAAATTGGATTATGAAACGAGGAAAATTTTTCAAACGAAATTAGAGCGTCCTTTCCTCAATTAGTCTCGAGTAAGAATACTTAGTTCTAAGTTTCCGTAGCTACAGCTTACCGGTTGTATTTATTACATCCAAAGTTTCGTTTTGTACACCGACAGTTTGTATTTCTGGCAAAAGCGCAGTGCTGCGGCTTACGTACCTGTGTAAATGTACACTTGTGACAAACTTAACAAGAACAGATACAACTCCCGAACTAAAGATTAACAAAATATTTTAGCCCAAAAAGAAAATAGATCCACTTTAACTAAATATTTCGTTTGCGCACTTGAATAACCTAAAAAAAATACAAAACCCAAATTCTTCGAATTCGGTCAAGAAAAACAGAAGCATTTTCTTCAATCTCAATCCAAATTCTGAAGCAACAAAAATTCAGTCGCTCTACCAGCCGCCAGATAAAAGTAAACGTCCAAGGGTCGGAGGAAGAAAAAACCGGCGGGCAAACGTCGAAGTCAACGAACTGTTTGACCGGTTGCTACGTACGTACATAGTACACAGTTGAAAAGCCAACAGTTAGAAGAGAAACTCATTCGGATCCGCGCGTGCAAGACGACACGACGGCTAGTGGCGGCAAACCAGTCGTGTGTATAGCATGTCTACAGTCAAGCTTGATGCGACTTCGGGCGACTATTCGTTCGCGCAAAACGAGCCAAGTTTAAATAGGACGTTGCGCGCTCGAAAAAAATCACTTTAACGAGTGTCGCGAGTCCGCGTATACATAACGCGCGCAGATGAAAAAAGCCGTTGACTTTCGCGATCAGCTCGCACTTAATAAAGAATGTGTGCTATGTGTGTGTGTGTGTGTGTATGCAAGTCGACGGTCGCGAGGAAGTTAGAACGAGCTTTTAAGCGCCGGCGCGGGACCGGCTCGAAGTTTTGCCGGTCCGAGAGAGAGAGAGAGAGAGAGAGAGAGAGAGAGAGAGAGAGAGAGAGAGAGAGAGGGAGAGTAAGTTTCCTTATGAGCGAACGTCATCTTCGATCGAGTATCGCGAATACGGGATTTTCCCGCAGGAACACTCGCGCGAGAGGAGGAGGTTCCGCGCTACTGCTGTATGCTGTTTGAGAATGGAAAGTTTGCCGGGTGTATTGGGAATTCATTGTGAGAGAGAGGGAGCTCGGAGATATGAATTTTTTGCTGCCGAAGCTCAGGCGTTTGACCTAATTATTGGGGTATGTGCAAGAGGGTTGAATTTTTGCTTCGATGATACTGTACTTGGGAGAATAAAGAATGATAATCAGACAGTTTTCTCCCACATGTAATGTGAGCGTGTACATGTTCAAGTGGCTGTTTTGGCAAAGCAATTATTTCAAATGTGTAGCTTTCGAAAGCGTAAACACAGCTTTAACGAGTGTGGTTGCTATTATATTATTGGTACAGGAGGCAAACTTTTTATGAAAATGTATTCGTTAATGATAGCGAAGAGTAACAGCATCTTTATAGCGTTTGAAAATTTGATAGAACCACTTGAATGTAGGATACGTAATGATCGATAAAAATAATATTTTTATCTAAAACGTCTATGATGGTTTTTCGTTAAAAATTATCGTAAACTAGGTCGTGCATATACTCGGAAATGTTTACACGTTGTCATTACAATATTTTAGTCTGCATAAAAATAGCTAAATATTAAACGTTAAATTGTCGCTCCCTACTAAGAGTAGCACTGTTCAAATTTTCCGTCATAAGTAGCACAACTCATTTCGCGCACGCTAGACCAGCACAACGCAAAATTTCCCACGAAGACTAGCACAACTCGAACTTTCTCACAACTTAAACAACGAATTTCTATAAAAATTTCCCGATTTTGCGAAACTGTCCCTAATGAACATTTTTAAATATTCCCAATTTACAACTTTTCCCCGAATTTAAAATTATTTTCGCAAATACAATAATTTTTTACAAACATTTTTTTAAATTATTCATTTTTTTTAGAAACCTTCTAAAATTTCCGAAACATTTTTAAACTTTAAGGTTTGTCTGTCTTTGTCCAAGGTTTTCATGAACTTAACCAACAAAATAATCCAATAAAAACGTAAAATACTCACATTTTAACTGTGCTACTCTTCGCGGCAAATCGTGAGTTGTGCTAGTTTTCGTTTGAAAATTTGAACTGTGCTAGTCTTCATACGGAGCGACGAAATATAGTATAAACTTCCATTAAAAAAATTCTCCTATAAAAGAGCGCTAATTTGCTTACATTTTGAAAAATCTTATCAATCCATCACGCACACGTCCGCGCAGGCACACATTATCGAAACTCTTAAAATTCGCCAATCACCTAGTAAAGCCCGTAGCAGGCAGCTACACCTTCATCCCCATTTGTCGTACTCACGCATCATCCGGCATCTCCGCGGTCGATTATTCAGAAATAATTTCGGCGAGTCACGCGCCCGCGCGTGGCTCTCGCGAGTTTTCCGCTTCGTCTCAAAAAACCATTAATCAATCCACCCGCGAGATTAACCAGAGTAACTTTGCCTCCTCTACATACATCCCTACAAATCGATTGATCTCTTCATCCAGATATACGTATATGTATAAGTTGATGTACAAGCCGATCTGTGTACACCGCGATGGCAGCGACGGATGATGTGGTTCAGACGACGGAAATCACCTGTCGGCTCGTGCCGATGAAACGTAAGATGCATCAGTTGCTGCGGCAAAAAAGAGTGAGTGAGCGGCGCAACCTCTGCAACGCGATGTCTCCGGAGCTTCCGCTCTGGCTGTCGATTTCTTACAGGGAGTGTCTTGGAGCTTCCAGTGCGGAGCTTTTTCTGAAAGCTGCTTGGATTTTCTGAGAAATTAGATGTGCTCGGTGGTCTTTAAAGATTGTAAAGCTAGTCGTTCATCGTTACATTTACAAAATAGCAAAACATTGAACGTGCGATGGTGATTTCCAACTTTTTTGTTTCTAGTTGTTGGTTGAAAAAATCAGGTGTAAACACGAGGATGCTACACTTAATTAGCGTTTTTGTATTCAAAAGCTAAAAGTTTCAGCTTCAACTTTACGCTGCAAAAAGCGCTATTATTATGTAGGTACGAGTTGTAGGCAACAGAGCTTTAATTAATAATCGGGTTTTTGCGCCCTCAAAGAGCTCACTTCAGCTTGCGAGCCAAGGGGAATCTCAGCTGAATACAAGTGCAAACATTCATGAAAAATGCGCGTAAGCTACTGTGTACGTGTTTAATTAAAACGACTTGATTTACATTGCATTTAATGGATCCGGAAAAAAAGAATGGTTACTCGTCAGAACTTGACCTGGCGTCCCGTTATTAATTTTTCACATTATATGGGAGGCAATTTCATGCATTAATGACGATGCCGCTGTAATGCGTACTAATTAGCCCTAAATATAGTATCCGAGCAAAAACCGCTCACGCTTAGTGTATTAGTAACTAATTAACGAAGAGGCGCGACGAGTCGTCACTAACAGATAGCCTAAAATGCGGATGAAATATTGAACAACCCTAATTAGGGTCGTTATTAACATTCGTAGCTTACAGCTTATGCATTCAATAAGTTTCCCAATATTCAGAGACACTAAAGGAGCTTAAATGAAATTACGAATGGAAGAGACTTTCTCGTTGTAAATAATAAAATCCATTGAATTTCATCATTGCTTTTTCTCTAACTAACATCGTTTTCGAAAAAGGAAGTTTGCACGCAGACCAGTTTTCCTACTAGCAACAAATTCACGATAAAAAACTATTCTGAGCCTGCAGAGTTATTCTCCATCGTTCGTAAATCGATAGCAATTAAAGTCCAAACAAGCGAAATTCCAATTTTATTTTCAAACCCTGTACATCAGTTTTAATTTGAAACATCAATTTGAACCGTTCGATCATATCGGCAAACAACGATGCCTCGAAATTCCCCAATCGGCTATCGCCCTCGTTATCAAATTCTTGCGCTACATTCCGATGCCCTATTGATCGCAGCACTAATAGTTCCGACAAAAAAGTCTCAATACTCTAAATGTGGTTTATGAAAATAGGTCAGCAAAATACAGTACAGCGTCTGATTGACTATACTATAAAATATATTCATCAATCACGTCCTCGGCACTTCTGACGAGATACTCGTTGTCGTCGCGAACGCAAAAAGAAGATGTCGCAACGCGACGAAGCTGCAGAATGCAGCCGACGCACACAATCGCTGGCGTGTAAACAAACACCGGGTACATCGTAGCGCGATCGATCACTTCTATCTCACTTTCGAGAGAACAGCGGCGCCGGGTGAAAAAAAAAACTCTATGGCTTGTCCATTATGAGCCGACTGATTCCGTGGATCAGACGTTAGCGATGATCGATCGCTTTACGCTTGTCGAATTTTCTTTGGAAACCGGTGTCTATTGTCGCGCTATTTTTGTCGTCGACGGAACATGAGGACGGTTCAGGCGTGGGCTTGTTTACTAGAAAATGGAGTGAAACGGGAATGTCGTGGGCAGTATTGTGTTTTCGTAGATATTGCGGTAGAGTTTGTAAAATTCAGGGATTTTCAACTGAATGCTCGCGCACGTGTAATGAAAAGAGGAAAATTCTTAGAAAAATAACATGACATCACTGCGGTTTCGTACCTTCTTCGAAATACTTTTCATGCTACACTCGAGTGAAATAATAGATGTTTCAAGAGCAGAAATGTTGCTTTGACTTCTTGAGTGCTCTCGTAAGTTCATTTCTGTGGAAATAGCGTGTTAAATGCTCTCTGGTTATTTATCACCCATCTAAGTTTTTAACGAAATCGCAAAGAATTTTCGACACAAGAAATTCAAAGGCTAAAAAAGCTAAAGCCCCGGCAAAGTAATTCCCCCGCATAATTTACCATGCCTACGAAAGACCGTAGACCTCACTTGTCGGAGTTCCGGGAAATTCAAAATTGTCGTTGTTCACGAAAATTCTTGCACAAACGCGGTGGGTTCTCCTTTTTCAGCTCTCCCCGACCGACTCCACTTAAGGCAAAAAACTTTTTGTTTGACTAGAGCAGCGCGAGAGAGCTCGTACGCGTAAGCTCCGTGCGAGAACTCAGGCTCTGTAATTCAAGCCTTGCACACATATACACGCGCTCTGATGGTAAATAATAGAGGTGCGCGTACATACATGCAAACGCAGCCTGAAAGAGAGTCGGAAGTCCCGCCGTAGCGAAATCGGGATCATAACGCAGAAATAACAAACAACTCGTTTTTTTTTCATGCGTTCTTTTTTCGATTCCCTTCGTTCATTCATCCATCAATATTTACCCTCGTATGTCCGAGGTGATCGATCCCCCGACTCAGCGCTGCTTCTGCTCGCTTTTCGTCCGTTCGTTAGTCGTGCTGTGGAATTTTCGTATTTTTCTTTCGACCAGAATCGTCGGCAAAGTTTCCCCATCGAATTATCCGCGTAAAGCTCGTATACGGGGTTGTGCGTTAATCAGTATTGCTTACACTGTATTGATTCCGACGTGTGCTAGCTGCTGATTCGATGCGTGAAAATTTGTAACGAGGTTCCAGTTTTCGAGAAAAAAAAATTTCTTTGGAATGATCTGTTCGCTGTTTCTTAGAAAAATATACGCTTGTTTAATTGAAGCAGTGAGATTTTATTATTGTTTTTTTATAGCCAACTGTATGCCAGTTACTTCTAAAGATATGTATGCTACTAGGAAAATCAGCTCACAGAACATTTTTTGCGAGAGATCAAAAGAGCGTTGTTATCTAATACGCAGAAAATATATGATTTCAGAAACTCGTAATAAAACGATTTTAATAAAAGCTTAGAATTACACTGAGGATTAATACTATATAAAAGTTACTTCATGTATACTTTACACAAAGTGTAGAGGGGATTGAGAGATCGATCAGGATTAAAATCAAGCGATGCGAATGTTTCTTTTTCGCTATAAAAGTTTATCATGTACTACACATACAATAAATAAATATTAGATGTAGAAACAACAATTAAATTTAGTTATATAATTATTACTTGCTTTTCTATTAGCAAAAACAAAGCACACACACACACCTATAGTATACTACATTAAACGGAAAAGGCAATAAGAGCATTAGCAAAAAGGACACCGAGTATAAATAGGAGACGCTTTTAAATTAGGACACGTTCACGCTCTGCAAAAACGAGTAAATTAACACATTCTTTTTCCAGCTGCGCGCGAGAACTCCCGTAATACACGTGGGTTCAAACGCGCCGTAAGGAAGTGCCATAAAGCAGCGCGCAAAAAGAAGCACAGTAAGCCGCACTCGCGCTTCGGGAGGGAGGGAGGTCGACGCGATAATGTAACGGCCTGAAACGGAATAAAGAATCACACGCGTAACAAACACGCGCCGCTATGCTGTGCTGCTGCTGTCAGCGCGACGAAAGATGAAAGTGTCTCGGCAAATTTTAATGCCCCGAGAGGTGAATGTGTGAATGTGTGTGATGATGGTCTCTTGGCTTTCTATTTGATTATGGACTGTTTGACGCTTGTGTTCACCTGAATGGGTAACGTTCATCGCATGTCTTGCTTCGTTTCGATATTGCCCGATCGAAGGAGAGATCGAATGGAAGTTGTAAAGTAAAAATTTATTATTGATCGATAAGGTTTTCATTCGTTTACGCGCGGGAAAATGAATTTTATTGTGAATAATGAATTAATTCGGTTGTATAAAAGCTAGAATGAATGCATTTTAATTTTCTTTGGTATGAGTTTTTTTCCAATCAGTTAAACAATGCCGTTCAAAAAAAGGCACGTTCACTTATAGAAATCTTGTAAAAAGTAATCTTTTGAATCACCTAAACGCACATATGGCTATTATAGGATTCTCTAAAATTCCACAAAATTTTCAAATCCATTTGAACAGCTCTACTAACTCTAACAGCGCTACATCCTCTCAGTCACTCAAGCATGTCGAAAGCACGTATTCTTGATCGTCTAATCGAGCATTGATGAAAAAAAGGCCCTCGACGAGCGTTAAAAGGCAAAAAGAGAAGCCGTCGACGTTAACAGTGCTAGTCGTACTCGCGTAACACGCCATTAAATAAATAATTTATAAAATGGCCGGCAATATCTCAATCTGTCCACGGCCACTGCTGCAGCTGCACTTCTCTCCCCGAACGAAAGCGGAACGGCCGATTAGCGGCTAATTTTGTAGGCCGCACTACGCTCTCGGAGCCAATCGTCGGGAAAAACTGCGACGGCGCCGACGCCTCGCGAGGGTTTCCCCCTCTATATACGCACTTGCCACAGTGCTTTGCCCCGTATAATTTCGCCGTCTAACCGCCGGCGATTTTTCTTTCTTTTTTCAGCGCCTGGTTTTTCCCTTGTGATCTTCTTTGAATCGAGGTCACGTAGCTGAAAGAGTTAGGGTTTTTTGCAATGTTTTTTTATCATTCATGTATATGGATGGTTTTGCCATTGAATTTGTAGCATTCGGTATGAATATCTTTCTCGCAAAAAATGGATACATCAATTTCTCTTATTCAACGCTGTATATTCTACGTGTTTGAATTTCCTTTCCATATCAAATCCACTCTTGAATCTCGATCGAAAGATACAACGACATCAGCATTTTGCTCAGCGTCATCTTAAATCTTTTGCGGCGTGCTCGTAGCCCTACAAAAAGGTACACCGCCGCAGATGGATGAATCTCTGTCGGTAAGAGGTCTGTGGTTCTAGAATACGTAAACCTCGGTGCTGACCTGCGCGAAGGCAACCGTCGCGCACTTTGAATAAAAATGTCGAAGCCGCCCATGAAAATAGAGTGAAAGAGTCGCTGGTAAATAAGACGGAAAAGAAGTCGACTGAGCGCGAGCCCTAAATTATTTCGGCGCGTCGCACGCCCGCCACTTATTCAGTGGGCGTCGCATCGTCTGCGAGCTTTTATTGTATTACGCTGCAGATTTACTACAGCGCGAGGATAACTTTTTCGGTGCTTGCAAGGGAATATGAAATTGAATCGTGGGCGAGCACTTGGATTATTCAGAGATAATTATCAGCCTGGCTTTTAGGGACTGCATATAGTGGTTTTTGATGGCATGCCACGCGCACTTGCCTGAAATTCGGAAAATTTTTTGAGAATTGTGGCGATTTGATGAGGGAATGATTATGTATTTGTAGAAATTTGATGATCTTGCATTTTTGCTAATAGTATTTTGTTATACCAAAATTTAAATATGAAACCTTATTAAAATATCAGACGTATGATTTTTTAAAAATTCCAACGCAATGACTATCATCTTCAACTCTTACGGTAAAATTTTTCCCCGCGAACCAATGCCACACACTTTTTCTATTGACTTTAAATATCGCTAGAGCATCACATCTCTCGAAAATCCACACAAAGAAAAACAGCTTTGCCGCCAGATTTTCCACGACTTCGCCGCGCTTACGCAACTTCTTGTCGGAATGTTACCCGGGCTTACGCAAATGTTTATCCTTCTTCTATGCACCCACACACACACACGTCGAGTATAACGTCTGCGTAAAAACATTCAGCCCGCAGAATACACTCTCTACCGCGGCTCTCTAATTAAAAGCGAATTATGATGATGCGGTAGAATAAGTATGGCGCACATCTCTGAACCGCGACAAGCAGCATCAGCGATCAAAATGCGAGCGAGCGTGCGTGTATTATAAACGGAAAAAAGCTGGAAAGGCACGAAACTTGAGAGAGACCCGCATGCATAAGCCAACGCGGCAACACGGCGCAACTTCCGGGCAGAATAAACGGAAAGGTTAATTAGTTGTTAAAAGCTCGCGCTAGCTGCGCTCGCGAGGTTTATTTGCTGAAAGGAGAGAGAGGCGCTGCGTGGCTGTGAATTTCTTAAGGCGTGAGCAGGCTCGAGGTGAGCGTGATTGGGAGACGTATACGTGTATGCACTTCTTTGCGGCGAATGTGGCGCTATTCAATTGCGTCCTGGAATAAGCACCGGAGTCGCTGAATGAGGAGGCGAAATTCTGGGTTTCCTGATTGTACTCTCCGTTAGAGGTATAGATAGAGGCGTCTGTTTACTTGATTTTACCGCGAAGAGTGAATCGAATGAGTGAAATATTTTCACATTTAAGTTAGCGGTAGTTGGAAGCAACGAGGCGAAACGTTATTGTAGTTCGCCGTGTCTGACCTTAGTCGGCATGTTCTACTAGTTCATTAAACGTTAATTAGCTTGCGCCGAAATGTTTGCTTAATTAAAAGCAATTACAGCCGCATCGATATGACTATGGTTCGTCATGTCTGACCTTATCCGGCGTGTTCCACTAGTTTATCAAAGGTTAAATAGCTTTTCAAAATGTTTACTTAATTAAAAGCAATGTAATAACCGTATCGATATGGCTCTTAAAACAGGGGAAATAATTGCAATAAACACGCGTTTCGCATTACAAAACGCACGCCATACTAATCAATGCTCTCATTAGCCGAAGTTAACGTTCCCGCGATTTGTTTGTCCCAAGACCTTTTCCACCAGAGCGGCCGATATCAATATTGCGCGCGTATACCTGCATACACACATTATGTTTGTCCATACGACTGTTGACACATAACATACGCTCGAATTGACGAACGACGCGCAAATTGCCAGAGGAATGTACTTTGAGCAAATTGAAGCGTATTTTAATTAACTCGTCGCCAATTGTTGCTGCTGGGCCCTGCAAGAATATCGCGCGCGAATTTCAAATTAACAGTCGGTAATTTTCGGTAATTAAATTCATAAGCGCGCGAGCGCGGGCTCGCCTCCAAAAACGAGAGTATACACAGCATATCCACTCGAAATTCACAACAACTCTAAGCCCTCGAGCTGCTGCGCGCATTTCCTTCCTCAGACGTAAATCACGCTGGGAGCCGCACAGACACACACACACACACACACACACACGATATATACACGTGGTGCAAGACTCTCAAAAGGGCTAGAGGTCCTTCTTCTCCTGGAAAGATCCAGTTCGATACACACGGCTGCGCGATGCATCATACGGAAAAGTTGATGCTCGCGCGCGGAGCCGTGTGCATGTTGCTCCAGCGTTTATCTTTTCCCGCGAGTGGCTATATACACTGCGGCCATAGTGTGCTTGCGCCCGAAAGCTCCTTTACTGCGACGGTGAATAACGGGGGCCGAGAGCGCTCTCGCGCCGCAGTCCACTTGGTATCGGTTCGAGAGAGAGAGAGAGAGAGAGAGAGAGAGAGAGAGAGAGAGAGAGAGAGAGAGAGAGAGAGAGAGAGTATGGCTGTGCGCACACACGCCTCGGTCTATATGTATAGATATACGGAGGTGCCAACGCCGAGAGGCACTCGATGGACTGCCTCGATAAGGCCGACTCTTCTTCCTCCATTTCGCCCCCCCCCCTTTTTTTACGGGATGTTTCCATTTGCGGCTCGGATCGGATATCATCGAGTTTTTATGCGGTGCGCGCGACTCTGTGCGTGCCTTTTTAATAGCTGCGGTTGCTGCGAGATTTCACGTGGCTGAATGTTTTGAGTGCGCGATTGCGTGACATCGCTGAGTGGTTCTCTCTGCGGGGATTCTCTTTTTTTTTGTCGTAGCAGTATCGTGATGGCTTTGAAGTCGGTCCGGGATTTTCCGCGCTCGAAAGTGGTTCATTGTTTCGGTGTAACTATTATACAGCGGCGAGTGCGAGATGATGACTTTTATTGTGTTTCGAATTGTTGGATCGCGCTGAAGAGTTCGACGATTAAGCGTGCAGATTGTAATTTGTACCCATCACTTCGCGCCTGACTAAATCTCACCCTTTTCACTTCATCCACTCTCATCTGATCCTCTTTGGTGAAATTAATTATCTCTAATATGATTGATAATAGTATTATTAAATTATTAAACAACGAATTGCATCGGCGTCATTAGTATTATCCTACCCGTATTTATTTATCACGTAGAGCTCTGTCCCGCGCAATATCAATTACAATATTCACTGATTGTTGAATAATTATATCTGATGCCTATTTGAATAGAGAATCTATAGGCTATCCCACGGTACCCCGCAACCGCATCGACAATATTTCCATTTTATCCGTGTTCGTACAAACTTCTCTCTCTCTCTCTCTCTCTCTCTCTCTCTCTCTCTCTCTCTCTCTCTCGGTAAGCAATTTAAAAAGGTATTTACCCGGTTGAAATGCAAATAAAAGAATGTGCGCGGCAAGATAAAGACGCGCGCCGGGCACTTCATTTTCCAATACAAATAATTGACTTCGGAGAAGGCTTTTAGCAACAGGAACGCGAAAGAGAAAAAGCCGTCGGGTGAAAGTTCATTTGAACTTTTGTGTGTTTCTCTCTCTCTCTCTCTCTCTCTCTCTCTCTCTCTCTCGATTTTGCTGTGCGAAAGCAGCGCGAAGAGAAGAAAAAGAGACTCGCTGAGTTCGCGCTTCTTTCGAACGAGCGGAACATTCGCGCTCGATCTGCTCGTATGCAGGAACGTGTACAGTTTTTCGCGGCAACGAATATAGCCGGTCGCAGTTAGCTGTGAGTTATAAAGTGCCGCGCTTGTGCGGGGGAGTATTTCGTTTGATTTCGCAAAAGTCGAGCCTTTGAAAACCTTCGGCCGATTGAATTATGTCCGTGCACGCGATGCGCTGTGCCGCGGCGTTAATTAGTATATATAACTTTTATTTCTTTCGTTGAAACTGTAGGCGAGGAAAGAGTGGAATCGGAGACGGAGGCGAGGCGGAGCGCGACAGTTTTTTACCCTTTTAGAGCTATATACGACGAAGCTCTTTATAGCGAGGCTTTGATTTGTAGGTCAGCTTGCGCGGTTAAAGCTGACTTTTTAAAGCCTTTGCGGCTAGAATTAAAGACTCGATGAAAAATCTTCAAAGGCAGGCGTCGCGCTTAAGAATTGCCGTGCGCGTATTTACATGCTCGGTTTTTTCAGTTGGTTTTAGAAACTATCGTATTTTCGGTCGGAAATTTTCCACGAAGACTTGAATAATAGACGCACGTTCTAATTATGTTTGTTGTACCGTAGTCCGAACGCTGCTGATTAGCTGGTATAGCAGATAATTGATTAGCGTTTATGTGTCCAGAACAGCAGACTATTTCACCCCTATTCATGCAGATTTTAGAGACTGTAACGGGGTCCAATTGCATCGTTCGAACCATACATGATTATAATTTCTTCGCAATCACGTTCCTAATCACCTGCTGTATCTACTCTGCACCACTAACAACAACAATAACGCGTGATCAAAATATTCGAATATTCATAAAAGGCCGTTTACCTAGATCTCCACCTAATAAAAGGTGACATGAAAATAAATCTCTGCATCGCCGGATGGCCCGTGCTTGTGTTCACCTCACGGGCAAACACATCTTTTCTATACGAGGAACGCACGACCGACAGGGTTTCATGCATGTCCGCGCTTTATAAGAAGCCCGCGGGGCCTCCATATAGGAGAATCAAAGGCAAAAGAGCAAGGGAGACAGAGATCGAGAGGACGAGATCGGACACGAGCGCCGAGGCGAGTGCACTGCAGGTATTTCATCCCGTGGATTGTTCGACAGGGCTCGAGGACATATCGCTACAAGATCGCGGGGATTGACCGATCGCCGGGTATTCGTTCAAGCCTCGTCGAACACGTCGCCGCCCAGGATGTCCCGCTTGGATGCTGCCTTGCTCCTGGGCGTTCCCTTTTCAGAGAAGGCTCTCGCGAGGCGAGCTTGAGTTATGCGAACTAGTCCCTCTTCGCGAGCTTGACATGCGGAGCGTGCTCTTTTATATAGGAGCTTGGTCACTGGTCGATCTTGCGAGATGGCCTTTTGAGAGCGCTCTTAAACAAAGTATGTTGCAGCTGATTTGATGTGTTCAAAAATTTTTCAACGTTTTTGAGTGCAGTGAAGAAAATACGCAGCTGTTTCGTTGAGGTAAAAGAGACCAGGACGAAATGTTGCAAGAGTAAAATTTAACAAAGCATAAATTAATCTTTAAGTACTGTCCGATGCAGCTGTTGGTAAGGTAGTTTCCATCAGAGTGGTCATTCTGGTGTGATTGTTGTCTGGACAAGATTGCTAATATTTAGACTTGATTAATATAGTAATATCCGTGATATGTTTGATGCTAAGTTTTGTATAGAAATAGATTTTGTATGTTTACTTACAAGGTCAGTTCATTGCTGCTAGATTTTCATAGATTTGAAAAAAGTATTCTAAAAACTACTACAAAGCTTACCTGAAGAGGAAGCAAAATATGCTTTTGCTATTGATTTTGTACGTGTTAAACAATTATTATAATTTATAGTTTTAGAATTTATTATTTTTATACATTGTTTATACAGTTTTAAACGTATATTATAATATAAGTTATGCAAGTAAAGACTTATGCACGTGCATTTTTTTAATTTTAATAATTTATTATTTTTATATAAAGGTATAAAGTATTTCTACCATAAAAGTGAAAGACGATAACACGTAACCAATTAACAATACGCAAATTAATTTACTCGTAACTATATCATCTTCGTTTGTGTTAAAATCAATAGTTTGTTCGCCATGAATAATTCCGTAAAATTTTCCAGCATTAGTAGCATTGACTCCATCTTTTATTTTATTTTTCCAGTAGCTTCTGAGCGCATCGGATATCCAAAAAATATTTATCCCAGATTGTTGTATATTTCTAATTATTTTATCAAATTCGTTGACATAAGGCGAGAACTTTGACAGCATTACAACTGACAAACTGGGTAGTATAGGTACTTTCATTACACTTAAAATCCATCCATTTTCTGGTTGAGATAATTCTCGAGCAATTGCATACGCTTCATCTACATACTCATAGCATACATTGATCATATCGTCAACAATCATCATATCCATGCATGATTTACTATCTGTTCTCGGAATACCCGTAATATTTTCAGACAGTAGCAGTTTAAATTTTGATAGTATAAAACTTGTTACATTATCAGTAGTTAGGTGAATACCTGAATCAATGATATCTTGTAAAGTGTTAAGGGTATAATTGTGTTTACGTTCCAAATTTATATGATATACGTATTTAAGAACATGGGCTGAAAACGTCCAAGCGATAAAAAGTAGACACAAAAATAAAATTTTTTCGTTTACTTTACGTGGTACAACAGTTGACGAAAATCCGGCGAGAATCATAGCGATATTATATGCTGACGTGAATTTACTTCGAAACCGAAGTAAGTACATTAAAGCAGTCGTAAATCCCACAGTAATCACGATGACGCTAATACTTCCAAATAAATTCCATCGAATATATAGCTTGTAATATCCATATTGTTTTATAAGAAAATGAATCGTGTTGTAAGGGTACAAAAAATAAACTTTTGGTATGCCTAGAAATGAAGTATTCAAACAACTAGTCATGCAGAAATCAAAGGTTTCATTTCTTAATCCTGCAACGATATTAAAAAGATGACTGCTTGAAAAAACCGTACTTGCTGTTGTAATGTTGATTGTGAAATGTAAAGCTTGGGCTATACATTCCATCAACCAAAAGTCGCTGCCAGAAAAAGTATCCCATTTGATGGTTTCTGGGGAAAGCGCATCTACTATCGTAAAATAGTCTCTTGCAAAAGAGCCAGCAGTCAAAGTGTATCCATGTAAGTTTATTAACTTTGCATTAAACAGTTGGCTGTTTTTAGTCAGTGTCAAGATGTCGTAAGATTCATTGAAAGGATTATATTGGTGAACAAAGATACTACTTGCCGGTTTTATGGGTACTGATGCAGTTAACAATTTGTTGCAATTTTCTTGATCGGTAATTATCTCTATTATGCTCACGTACAGATACTTTGCTGTCCAAATTAGCTTAAGAAAGTGTTGAATGTCAAATACGTTATTTCTGTTTATGAAGAATATAAGCACGTAAGGTCTCGGACCTTCGATTAAGAATTCATTTAAGAAATTAAAATTATTTCGCAAAGCTAAAAGAATTTCTGTGAAATTAGTGCACGTATCTAAGAACATTACGTTTATTGATATGCGTGAATAATTGATTATTAACATATGTTCAGTATATCGTGATTCTGAATCTTTTATTTTTAATAACTTTTCTTCTGGTTGTAAGATGCAAGTTTTGAATTGATTCATCAGTTTTTGCATAATTAATGAAGTTACAAGCGACATGTCATTCGATGACGATATTACGAACGTTATACGTTCTATCTTTGTATCGTTGATCATGATATCGATTAAACGATTGATAAAATTATTTTGACTTGAAACTACCACAGATATTAACAAGAATATCGAGGACACATGCATTATGTGCAAAATTTTTTGTCGTTCGACAAGACTTTTGTTGATATAATATAAAAAACGTCTGGATGTAAAGAGAAAAAGATCAAACTAACCTTAGTCGTTCCCACAGATCGACACACAGATAGAAGTAGATGAGGATATACGATGTATGACTAACCATCGATTTAAAATAAAATTAAATATGTTAGTAGTATTGATTTGTCGAACTTTTATTTACGAAGCTCTTTCCCTTTTTTTTTACATGGCATTTGGAACTCGAAAGTTCATCGCCTCATCTACATCTACGCAAGCCTTCCACGCTGCCCTATCTTGTGTCAACCCCACCCAAGATTTACCTCTCCGATCGACACCCACCCGTCCTATTTCTACTAGATCCACTTTTACGTTGTCCTCCCATCTACGTCTAGGTCTACCTAGAGGTCGCGTTACCATCGGCCTGCCCTTCATGACACGCGCTGCCGTACGGTCGTCTCCCATTCTCGCTACGTGCCCTGCCCATCCCAATCTGCGCGATTTTATTATTCTGTTAATATTTGGTGACACGTACAGATTGTGTAACTCATCATTGTGTAGTCTCCTCCATTCCCCGGTTTCCTCAAATTTCTTCGGCCCGTATATTTTTCGCAAGACTTTATTTTCAAATACCCTAAAACGGTTGTCCGCCTGCTTAGTAAGAGCCCACGTTTCGCACCCGTACAGAACCACCGGCAGTATTATTGTCCTGTATATTCTTATTTTAACGTTTTTAGACAACAGCCTCGACTTAAGTAAATTACTCACGGCGTAGAAGCAAGCATTACCCGAATGGAGTCTCTTATTTATTTCGACATTAATCTCGTTTCTATCATTTATGGTCGTACCCAGATACCTGAATTCGCTAACCTTTTCAAAAGTAAAATTCCCAACTCTGAGATCTTCATCCCCTCTGCAGATGCCTAGCTTATCCACAATCATGTACTTTGTTTTTGATTCACTCACTTCTAACCCTGTATACTCCACCGCTTTTATGAGGATTTCCGCGTTTCTTGCTACCGTTTCCCTACAATCCCCCAGTATATCCAAATCATTTGCGTAGCCTAGTATCTGCGTTGTTCCATTAAGCGTTGCGCCCATCTGGCTAACCTGCATTTTTCTAACGGCATACTCTAACGTTAAGTTGAACAGCACCGTAGAGAGTCCATCCCCTTGTTTTAAACCATCGCGTATCATGAAGGGTTCTGATACATTACCGCCTACTCGGACCTTTCCCGTGCTTCCGTTCAGACATATTTGAATTAATCTCACGAGTTTTTTCGGTACACCGAGAAGTACTAGAATTTGATACATTTTGCTTCGCTTAATAGAGTCGTACGCTTTTTTAAAATCTATAAATAGTTGGTGTATGGTTTCGCAAAATTCCCACTTTTTCTCTAACAACTGTCTTATGGTAAACATTTGATCGCTCGTCGATCTGTTGCGCCGAAATCCGCACTGATAATCTCCTACTATATCTTCCGCGAATGGAGTAAGTTTAGCTTGTATTACGTTTGACAGAACTTTGTAGCACGTTGCTAAAAGTGAAATACCCCTATAGTTATTGCAGTCTGTCTTATCCCCCTTTTTAAAAATCGGTATAATGATAGATTCCTTCCAATTTTCGGGTATTGTTTCATTTTTCCAGATGGCACATACTAGTTTATAGATTTTGAAACTGAGCTTGACGCCCCCATATTTGAGTAACTCAGCTGGTATAGAGTCATTTCCCGCGGCTTTGTTGTTTTTTAGTTTTTTAATCGCGGCCTCTACTTCTTGGTAGCTCGGTTCCTCCACGTGGGGTTCAGCAGTGTGAATTTCGTCCCCTAATTCTTCGCTATTTTCGTGCACGTTTAATAATTTATCGAAATAATTTTTCCATAGCGACAGTAATTCGTTGTCATTTGTTACGAGGTCCCCGTTTTCGTCCTTCATCAATTGCACTCTACTCCTAAAACCCTTTCTGATGGCGTTAATCCCTCTGTACATTTCGCGGGGGTTATTTTCCTTACTGTTAGTTTCTATTCTCCTAATAAGATTCTTTTGATACTCCCGCTTCTTATTTCTGTAGATCGCGGTCGTCCGTTTGCTTACGTTAGAATACTCTTCTACGGTCCTATCGCTTCTATTTTGTAAGCTATCTAATTTAGCCTTTTTGCGCCTTTCAAACCAGAGTTCGCACTCTTCGTCAAACCATGGTTTGCTCTTTGGCTTTTTCTTTTTACCCAGTACTTTGTTCGCGGCCTCTTTTACCGTTTTTTCGATGTCCCCCCATAAGCTATTCGGTTCGTCATTCCCCTTCGGCGATGCGTTTGCTTCTTCAAGTGCCTGAAACCTGTTATTAATTTCTATCTGGTACCTAATTCGCTCTGTTCTATCTCGTAGTTTCTCAATATCGAAGCTTTCTACCTTGTTTGCTCGCTTACTATTTTGATTCGCTACTAGTCTAGCTCTTAATTTGGCTACTACTAGGAAGTGGTCCGAGTCGCTATCTGCCCCTCTGTAAGCCCTTACGTCAAGAACATTAGTATGACGTCTTTTTTCAATGAAGAAATGATCAATTTGGTTCTGTGTGGCCCCGTCCGGCGATGTCCACGTTGCCTTGTGTATGTTCTTGTGCTTAAAACACGTAGTTTTGATTATAAGATCTTTTGCCGCCGCGAAATTTATGACCCTAATACCGTTATCATTGCTGGCTTCGTGCAGTCTTTCCTTCCCTATAGTAGGCCTAAACATTTCCTCCCTACCTATTTTAGCATTGAAATCGCCTAATACTATTCTTGTGTCGTAAGGCGCGAACTGGTCGATTACCTGCTCTAAAGTTTCGTAATAGAGATCCTTAGCTTCTTCTTCTTTGTCCTCCGTAGGACAGTGTACATTAATAAATACATATCTATACCATTCACCTTCGATAATGATGTACGAGAGCCTATCATTGACGGATTTGAAACTTTTAACCGAATGTATGATGCTTTTGCTTACGAGAAGTCCGGTGCCTAGAGATCCCCCACTCCCGGCCCCATACAGGTACGTGAAGTTACCCGATGCTAGTACTCCGCCATCTGGCCACCGCGATTCCTGTATTGCTACCAAATCTAGATTGTACCTATCAGCTTCCTTTACGAGTTCTTTAAACGCACCTGCTCTGTATAGACTGCGAACATTCCAAGTTCCGACCCTTAAGTCCCTTTTGGTTCGGATTTGATTTTTTTGAGCCATGATTTTATGTTAAACCCGCGCGCTTCAGATCCTGTTCCGATCGCAGGTGAGTCCACCGTTCTAGAGGTGATAACCCCCATACCTCTCTAGAACTAAGTATGAGAGCTTTCCTACTTTGACGAGGACAGTGTCAACTCGTCGTCAGACACACTACGGTTTCATTCTCGCATCCTAACGCCCCCCCTGCAAGGCAGCGCGCCTTCGCTGGCATCGTTACCGCGTAAGACCAGGTGACGAATCATTCTACACATCTCCTTTCGGGGCAGTTGTCATCGCTCCCGCATCCTCCTCGGCAGCAGGATTTTGGCCCATTTTTGTAATGTGTGATGAAAGAGATAGATTGAGAGATAAGAGATAATGTGAAGTGTTTTTGTTGTTGTGGTGCTTGCGTAGTGTTTCTAGAGTTTCTAGATGAATGCGTTCGACAGTGTGGGCTCATCACACCCACGCCTGTTCCTATCGGCTGTCCGCGGCTGCTTATTCAATTTATTCGCAGCTAACCTCTTTCTCAGGGGCTGTTCCTCTATCCGCAACCTAAGGACGCGCTGTGTAGTGGTGATAGGCATCCACCCGTCCGAT
The DNA here is from genome assembly GCF_009193385.2 of Nasonia vitripennis. Lineage (NCBI taxonomy): Eukaryota > Metazoa > Arthropoda > Insecta > Hymenoptera > Pteromalidae > Nasonia > Nasonia vitripennis. The sequence goes on from NC_045758.1 coordinate 24,171,317, forward strand.
CTGGACGACAACGCCCAAGACCCGCTTAGGGTAGCGACATTGTAACAGAGCTCTTTCCCTTATAATTTTAAAATTTACAATAATTGAAAAATCAATGTTCCATCATAAAAAATGAAAATTTCATCAGTTAAATTTAAAAGTATTGGTCAGACGATAAAAAGATAGTAATATTCGCAGAAAAATATTTTCAGGAAATACAACTGCCAGTTCTATGGTATAAGATGTTACTAGCATCACCAAAAGAAATTTGTATAGCCATCCAAACTAGCTGTTTCCTTACAACCAATTCAGCTCTAACAACCCTGAACTTTATATTTCCACGTCATCTACTCTTCTTCCTCATTCAAATTCATCGAATCACGTAGCCTTCCTCTCACAGCAGTACCAGCTGCGAGCAAATCGTCTGAAAAGACGTCTTCCATCTCCTCCACTGCCGTACTTATACGCTACATCGCAAGCAGCAAGACACATACGGCACATAAAGTCAGCCGACGCAACGCTCTATACACGCGTTACATATGCATGCAGCCCGCACTCGCGCGAATGAGCGACGCGCGATGACGACACACGTCGCTGACGTCTATTTGAATCCGATCCAAAGTAGCGGAATTTTCCTGGTCTCTCTCTCTCTCTCTCTCTCTCTCTCTCTCTCTCTCTCTCAGTCTTAGACGATTGGCTTTTTCGCGAGGGAATGAATAATAAATCGATCTTCACGGATTCACCCCCCCCCCCCCCCATATAACCCAGCGCGTCTTGTGGAGACGAGTCGAGAAGTGTCTTTCCTCTAAACGGCCATCGGTGCGACACCCGAGGGGGCGGTATGTAGAGGCGAGAAAGAGTATAATGCCGAGGGATCGATTCGGCACGTTTTTGTGGGCTTTTAGTTTTCGCGTGACGTGGATATCGATGCCGTCGCGCGCGAGGGAACCCGGGCTCGGCTGGTTTGAGGTATAAGAAGATTAGGCGGAAATTTATTGGGCTCGCGGCTCTTCTGGCTCTGGCCGGGAATATTAGCTGGAAATGGTAACGGGTACTTGTACGATCGTGAAAGTGTGCTTCTTCTTTCGACTCTGGGGTTGAGTTAATTTCGGACTCATTTTTTGGCAGGCACACTTGATCGTTGGAAAACGACTTTTTGAAAACTATCGTATTTCACCATTTTCCATGCATTAATATCAATCGAAACTTGAGCCATTCGCTGAAAGTTTGAAATATGCGAATCTACCGCTTGCCAAGCGCTGATTCGACAAAAATAATGCTGCTTAAACTAGTATGTCACATCGTGCTCATACGTCAGCTTTTGCTCGTTAATAATTCTACCTCTCGAGAAGCGCGTGAACGTTTGAACTGCATTCGGTTACACTACGCACTCGTTGAAATTTGCAATCTTTTTGAATGCGCAGTGATATCTGCATTTTCGCGTTTCGACTATATATTGACAACTCATCGAGCGGATTTCAACGCAAATATAGTTTCCTGCTTTCTACTGCTGTTCTACGAGCTTTTCGGAAAAAAATAAAGGCTGAAAGTACCGGCTAAGTTTGAAAAATGCTGCTGTGCAGCAAACTACTCGTGCTACCATACTTTTCTTTGAAAACTGAAAAGAAGCACACTTCGCTGCAGCGAACTCGACAAGTAGTTCGTAAAAATACAGGACACATTTCAGCCGAAGCACTTGCGTCCTTTGCGTAAAATACCTAATACGACACAGTCGAGCAGCACATACGCGTGCGAGCATCGCCAAAATCGATTCTCCCGCGAAATTTCGAAATCTTTCGAGAATTCTCTATAAAATACATAAGTCAGTCTTGTCCCCTGAGTAAATAAACCACATTGAATTCTTCTTCCCGCGAGAGAACGCAAGCGTGTGTGCCGGGGCACACGTTATGCATCTTTTCGCGCTAAGCGAAGCTCGGGCGAGTCGAATATGAAAGAGCGCCGCGAATCGAATAAGGAAAAAGGGGAGAAAGCGCTAGAAGCCCGTGGAATATTACCACTCGGCGGAGTCACCGATATGCTGCGCGTCTCTGCACAAATCTCGAAAGGCGCTTGAATGTTTTATGCGCTGTATGTGTCGGCTGGAAAGATTCGCGAATCCTCGGTACCTCCAGGTACCTCAGGACGTGCAGGCATATAATTCCGTCGTGCGCTGAGTGGCTTTTTTGCAGGAAAGAAAGTTGTGGGCTCACACATATGCTCGGGAAGTAAAAGAGGAGGACGTGCGTGTGTTGCGAGTTTAATTGAAAGATGCCACTACTGCGCGCGGAGCTTTGAATGTTTTATGGCGAGCCTTTTTAGGAAGTGTAATTTGGTGTTGCTCGACGTTGCTCTTTAAATTTTTCTCCCACCGGTGTATAATTTATGAATTTTGCCCTTTCGACGGTAAATTGAGGACGGCGCTCTTTTTTTGCGACAGTTCCCGGATGAAGTAAACAAGTATCTCAAGTAGTTGCGAAATAGCGCGATATCGAAATGCGCACGAGTCGCGGGATCCAATCAAAAGTACGGCGAATGCGAGAGTTCAACCAACCGAGAGAAAAATAAACCCGCCCCTAATTAACCTTCGCTGCGCTGACGAAGACGAGATAATTCATCTGGAAAACCAGAGACCAGCAACGATCCTCCCTCTCTCTACTTGCGGACAGTCGGACTCGCTTATCTCTCCCCCGTCGCACGGGTCGACATCCCAAACACCGCATCATCGCTTACATCCGGCTCTCGTTTCAGCAGCGCGAGAAAAAAGGGTCAGCAGTGTACGAGCGAGAAAAATTTGTCGTCCGGGTATTCCCCTGGGAGTCAGAGCCCTTCAAATTTCGCATCTCTCTAGACGGCTGCGCTGATAGAAGCGACGGATGCATTCTTAAGTAGACAGTCTCGTGGGGAAGTCGGATAGGGCAAAGGGATGACACACCAGGGCTGCGGACTAGTGTTCTCGTAAACTCGTTGAGTCAATATCGGTGTCAGTCACCTCTGTCGTCGAGTACTTCATCGCGTTTTGAAATGCAACGGGAGGGGGGGGGGGGATCGAAGATCAGCGCGAAGGTGTGTACTCGCCGTCGACATTGTTTTCCAAAGTTTCGAGTGGCGTCTGTCAAACTCCATCGCGATTCATGCTCTGCACTCTGTAAAATAGAGTGTATGGATTCTCTCTGCAGATATAGCTAATTATTGCAAGCCCGCTTTTAATCAAAAGTTTTAACGAACCTCATTATTGCCCGCGGTAATTGTATGGAAGATCGCATCGTAAGTTGATTTCGAAAATGCCAACTCGCTTCTGTCAAACTTTCTCCTCGCAACCATTCGTTATCGTATCTCGCGACCTCGAGTCGCTTCGTTTAGAGAGAGAGAGAGAGAGAGAGAGAGAGAGAGAGAGAGAGAGAGAGAGAGGAGAGAGAGAGAGAGAGAGAGGAGAGAGAGAGAGAGAGACCTCTGGCTCGAAAAACTCTTCCTCGGGAAAGCTGAATACACCTCGAAACTGTAAAATAAAAAACCTCACCTCAGAAAGCGCAGACTGCGAGACTGCCTTTTTCGACTCGCTTGGCGCCGACACCTCCTCTCGCGGATGCAGGGTATACAAAACCTCACGGAAGAATCGAGCGCCTCGCTCTATTGTGCAGCGGTAATAGAATGATAAATCACCCGCGAAAAACCAGCTACCCGTATTTTTTCCCCAGAAATCTTCGGGAGAACGAGTTGGATTGTTATACTCGGTGCTCTTCTTCACTCTCTCGAATGACTTCTTGGCTACGAGGGAGTTGTACACAGCCACAGTATAGAAGATCCGGCGGCTTTCAAAACCGGATTCAATTTTTCTTTCCGACAACTCCTCAAGCAGATACCGGGCGGCGCGTCGAGTCAAAGCCGCTTACGCGCAAAAAGTGCGGAAGAGGGTGTATACAGTCGATGGTAGAAAGAAGGAGAAAAAAAAACGAAGAGGAGGACGCTCCTCTCTTACGTACAATCCCACGTGCCTCTGGTATTTTTATTTAAATTAGAAGCAGCGCGAGCCGAGAGGATGGTGGCGGGGGGGGGGGGGGGGGGGGGGGGAGAGGAATCGCGATAACAGCTCGAGATAGGCCAGTAGTATAGTAGCTCGCTTCGGGTACGTCGAACCGAATCCATCCGTTTTCTTCGCTTGCTCGCTCGACACGAAGAGGACGTTGGTTCGGGTTATACATCGCATATAGCTGCTGCTGCCGGGAGCCGTCGCCGACGACGGGCGAATAGAACGTAACCTCGATTTTCATTGTAAATTTCCCTTCGCAGCGCGCGCGCGACCGACTATGATCTCCTGCAAGAGAACCCGTGTATTTCACATTTTTCGTCTCGCATGCGCGAGCGCCCGCGCTTCTTTTTATTCTATACTTCCGCGTGACTGTATAGTATATGCAAGCTTCGCGATAAATTAAACGAATGTACGCAATAATGGCTACGTGGATAGGTATTATTCCTTCGGAAAAAGAAGAATTTTTTCGATACTTTTTTTTCTTTTCAAGGAAGCGGTTTCATTCGAGTAAATACAAGGGCGGCCGTGTATGCGTGCAAATAAACGCGGCGGTACGGCAGAATAGCTATTTTTAGTAAAATATGAACGAATCTATCTATAAAAGTATAAACAAAGCCAGGATTACTCGGAGTTTCGGGTAAATTAATAGCGCGCGGAGTCGAGGCCCGAAATTATCAACGTATTCGCCACTAGGATTACAGGGTCGGCTCGCCGGGACTCGAGCTAATCTAGCTCACCAGCCAGATTTATGTTAATTCACAACTTGTCCAGATACCGCTGCTATCTAGCATTGCTACAATGGCAACAACTGCATCTACCGCAGCAGCGAAAAGAAGAAACGCATAATCCCTCTTCCGACAAATCCACAGGAGGAATTTAACAAACACGACAACGACGAATGCCATCGCGGCGTAATACCTAGCGAAAAGCTCCTCGCGGATAATAAGCCATTCCTCTCTTTCTCTGCGAGGAAAAAATGCGAAAACTGGCAAAACTTTTAAGTGCCTCCTCGAGAATTCATACCAGCGGATCAGCGACGGTACAATTTCTCCCCCGGCGGCGGCGAACGGGACGCAACTTCCGCACATAACTCTCGTTTTATCCTCGTCATTTCGAAGCCTGCAATAGCTCACCCAGCTAATCGAGTGGTATATTTCTCCCCGGTATATTATACACGCTACACACTATCTTCTCAGCGGCACACAGCTCGTTTACGGTCTACTCTCAAATCCCGGCCGCGGTCGGCGAAAGAGACGACCGCGCGGCGTTCGATTTTTACGGGCGCGCGCCGGGTCGAAAAAACATATGCACTGCAGCAATTCGAGGGCAATAATTCTCGCTCTCGTTTCGCTCGCTGCGATAAATAAGCCGGAATGTACGCAATAACGGAGAGAGAGAGAGAGAGAGAGAGAGAGAGAGAGAGAGAGAGAGAGAGAGAGAGAGGCCAGTACAGCGCGCGCTCTTGCCTTATCCCCTTTGAAAAAAGAAGAAGAAGAAGCTGGGGGGTGAAAGCGATACTGCTGTGATCGGAGATTCGCGAATTTAGTGCGCGCGCGTGTACCGCACGTATATACGATCGGTTCGCGCACGAGCCATTTATATATCGCCGATAATTCGGAAACTCGGCTCTCTCTCTCTCTCTCTCTCTCTCTCTCTCTCTCTCTCTCTGCTCGGCCTATACGATCGCTGCGGTGTACACTGGAATGGCTCCGCGCACAATCGCCGTCGCTGATTCGCCGGCAATGAAGACGAAAGTCTCTCTCTCGTTTCGCGAAGATTTAGGAGCTGAGCTGACTTGGGTTATTGCCGAGTTGTACGAGGGCCTTTTATATATGAAACTGCGCGCGGCGATGCTTCGGAGGAAAACACGACGACGTGATTTTCGTTGAGAGATCGTTGAAAAATCTGTAGAACGCGTGTAAATATGGGTCGTTGGAAACGGTTTCATACGTGCTGTGTGTGGTGGGGGCGAGGAAGCTCATGAATTAAAATAACGGGGGTGGTAAAGCACAGGCATAGCGGTGTATGTACATCGTAGAGCGCTTGTAATACATATGTAGCAGATGTGTTTTGGATTCTCCTCGAAATTCATCACCTGGTTATATAACTGGAAACCGCCTGGCGTAACCGGCTTACCCGCGCTAATTGTCCGAAAATACGCATGCGTTGCATGTTTTAGAGCTTACGCTAATAAGCGAACGATGATGTTTAAGTACATACGAATTGGCATATAGTTCCCCGATCGAAGCGCCCTTACAATTTTTCCCCGCGGAGAACGCAAAGGGCGGAGAATAAGTGCGGGGCGAAAAGCGCGCGAAAAGAAAAGAGACAAGTGCAGAGAGAGAGAGAGAGAGAGAGAGAGAGAGAGAGAGAGAGAGAGAGAGAGAGAGAGAGAGAGAGAGAGAGAGAGGGGGCAAAACTTGGTATCACGCGCTCGGTACGCGAGGGGTAACTTTCGAGATGAGCAGCGCGAGACAAAGCTCGAGCGAGGAGAGAAGAAAGAAGAAAGAGGGAGAGCAAGCCGTGCGCGCGCACTGATATGCATTCAAATGCTGGCTCTCGTCCAGTTCAGATAAAACTTAATATTTTTGCTTAACGAGGCTTGTTTTATAGCCGGGCCGCCCTAGTTCCCCTAATTGGCCCCGAGCTTCCTTCCCGGTCTTCTCTCTGTATTGTGTGTGTGCATGTGTGCGTGTGTTGACGCCTCTCCTTTTCGGTTAATTCTCGAGGACTACCGCGCGAGCTTCTCGTATACTTGTATCTACGGAACGATATGAAATTCGAGAGACCGACTCGCCGCGCGACGATTGGCGGAAACAATAAGGGACGCGAGAACGACGACGTTCGATGGAGATGTAGAGAAGTGGAGAGCAAAGTTTCGCGCCACTGCTACTACTGCTTGGGAATTCGAGGCTCGCTGCGCGTTTTTTCTCTCTCTTTTCCGCTTCTCGCGATGCTCGTTATCGATTCCGAGACTCTTAGTTTTGCTCCGGGAATTTCATTTACAGGATGTCCCGTGAGCCGCTCAGCCGGAAAGCTAGAAATTATTCGGGTAATGACGATCGTGAGAGAGCGGAAATTATCGGGACTATGGCTGGCTATATTAAATTCTTCTGCAATCAAGGTTACGGACGCGTGTTAATAAACTTTATCGATTGTCGATGCGCGCTGTGTAGTGTGTGCCTGTAACGATAAGCGTTGGCTTTATTTTGCGGATAATCGACGATATACAGGAGAGATGATATTGCGCGTTTAAGATTATATAAGAGAGTGTTGTGGGTGACGATCTGCAATCGCGTAATAAATTTCCCTTCGTATTTTTGACGATCTCTATTATTATGAGAAAATCGACAGTTCAAATACGAGATTCCATGGTGTTAAAAAGTTACTACCACTCGCACAACGTTGCCTCGAAAATTTTAATTTCCGATTCTCTCCCCATTAGCATACGGCGTTCGTTCTCAACGAATTTAATTGATTGCGGAAAACGTTTGGGAGTAGCGAGCAAGCGCACGCGAAAGGGTTATCAACAAAAGCCACAATTATTACAACGAGAACGCTAGGTACGGAGCGGAATCTTTCTCGTACAAACAGCAGCGTGGCGCCGACCCACAGAGTATATCATTCCAACGGCGCACATCAAAGCCCCGAAACAATTTCGAGCTCGGCTATGCAAAAGCCGCTCACGTATCATCCATATAAAACGTACAGCGTATACACCTATACCTTGAGAGCCATATCCAAAATCAAAGCAGCGCAGCGGAATCGGCTCTTTTATTCTCGCCCCTTGGCCGCCGCGATATAGAAAGCGAGAAACGTATAAAAGCGCGCCAGAAGAATCAATCGGAGAGTATACTACCGCCGCGCGCCAGCGAGCTTACATGCATAAGATGCAGGCCTCTGTGTCTCGCCTCCTTTGCTTTCTCTCTCTCTCTTTTCGTATTCCTCGTGAAACATGCTGCTCGTGTAATACGCGAGTTATTTCCCTGGTGGGCAAGAGAGATGCCTCCTGCAAGATGACTTCTTTTTTGCGATCGCTGTGTACGGGCGCCGCCAGGGCGTCGTCTCTTCAGATGCTACTGAAGAAGCTGCGCTGCTTCGGACGCGACGTCTTTGGCGAAAGGGTGGAAATGGGGACACGCAGTGCTGTCATTGAGTCTGGACAGAGATGTAGATGCGAGTGAATGATGCTTGTTGTTTACTGCTTATTCCTTTGAAAAGTTCTGAGCGTTTGCTGTTTCATCGAGTGGTTCGGAGTCGCAGTAGGTGTGCTTTTTTTGGATGGAAAGAGAAAGGCTGATATTGGAGATGGCAGGGAAAAAATTCGTGCTATGCGTACACGCGTAAACATACGCGGAGAGTAATACCCGTCGCGGAAAAGCTTCGCTGATTAAACTTTTCAGCGTGTTTCACTTGGCTTCAGAGTTCTGGACGGAATTTTCACCCATTAAAAAATTTCACTGCCTTCGAGCGTGCGGTTTTTCCAAAAATAATACGAATTTCAGGTTTACTTTGGAGGAGCTTTTATTGATCGTGAAAAGTCACGTTTGTGCCCTGTAACGTAAAAAAAAAGAATCTGGAAAATGTGTAAGAATTTCATTTTACGCTTGTAAACTCCAACGAGGTTTCTACGTACATAGTTTTTATACGAGAGAAGATAAAGTAATTTTCGCAAAATTTACGTAAGCGCGTAACGTGTCTTGATGAATCCGAAACAGTAAAAAGAAATATCACCCAATTCGGTCGAAAATCATCTCGAAGCTTTCGCGCATACATTACTGCACATACCCGAGATTCGCGTATTCCCCTCACATCCGAAATATAAGACATCAGCCCGAATATACATTCCGCGCGAGTCTGGCGCAGAGATTCTCTCTTCGACAGCCGAGTCGCAATCTTAAAACCTTCAAGTTATTCCGACTCCCCGGCGTAAACCCATCCGGACCCTAAAAAAAGGAGGATACGTGCATAGCGCGCCTTTGAAAATTTAATAAAAAGACGAAAAATTCTAAAAATTTTACGTCGCATTTCATCCTCGCGCGAGTCTATAGTCTCCTATACCCCTAGGAGAGTAACCGTGTGTTGGAATAAGGAAAGGGCGGCTCGCAACTCTTTTCAATCTCGTACCCCGCGTACGTCGCGCACTTTGTCCCAGCGTCGATGGCACTCTGCGTATACGCCTGTATTTTCGCGACACCAGCCGCTTCTCGACGTCGGCGTCTCAAGTGGAGTAGTGTACCAATGATACGTACACAAGCAGCGGGGGGAGAGAAGCCACGGGGAAAACTCGTTGTGTGTCTGTGTGTGTGTGTGTCTCTGTGGGTTTTGTGTGTCGTCTTTATTGGCCGGGAAAAGAGGTCGCGCAGACGATTTTGGGGCTACGAGATAAAGTGCTTATTTTTCTTCCGGGGGGTGGGATGCGTACGAGCGTCTGCTCGTATATACAGATAACTGTTTTTGTTTAGATTTCTGCGGGAGTAGCTCGTGCTCTAAATAAGCTTGATATGCGGCAAGTTCGCGCTGTATGCCGGATAGATTATATCCGGTTAGGGTATGCGGGGGGCGTGGTTTTTCTTGTTGGCGGGTTAATGGATTTTTGTGGACATTTACTCGATCGCTCATGCGTTATTGTTCTCGATTATATAGAGCGATGGATTTTTTAATGCGTTCTTTCACCGGCCCCATACACAGCTTGATAACATGTGCTTATTTTTCTATGCACCTTTTGATTAAACTTCCTGTGAAAAATATAACGAGTCTACATTCCCTGCATGGAAAGCGCGGCTATTCAATATTCACGCTCGCAGAATCGTTAACTGAATTTATTCGCGTCAACATCCCTCGCCACGTCTGCGTAGACGTGTCTCGAAATGCACCCGGAAGCATAATAAGCTTCCGTTCCAGATACACACTTGCTCCCTCACCGAAGTTCGCGCAATCACAGCTCCTTCTCTTCAATCACCGATGAAAAATCGCCCCCGCGCCTCGACTGGGTTGAATGAACGCGGAAAAAGCGAGGCGGAAAGAAAAATCCATCCCATACGCGCCCGCGTACGCGAGACACGATATTCGAAGGGTGATAATGGGCTACGTGTGCGGTAGGCTCACGGCTGTAGGGGCGTCCTTACAAACAAGCGTCACGTAGTGGCGTCTTTCATTTTTCACGAGATGCCGCGCGCCAGAAGCTGTTGTGCTCTACTCTCGCCGCGAGGGCGTGTTCCTTTTTTTATTGTGGTAGTTTTCATTTTTTTTCCACCCTTGAGCTCGTGTATAGGATTGAGTGTCGCGCTGTAAACGTACGGTTACACGGATAGGAGATTTTTTGGTTTTTGAGAGGGTTGTATAGCAACGTTATAGGGATTCATAGCGTTTTGTGACGTCTAAATTTACAGGAATTATATTTGCACTTGCGCTGTACTTACTGGAAAAGTATTCCGAAGTTGCGAATGTCACTAAGCTAAATTTTGATGAATATACTTTTCCCAGTATAGTACGTCTGAGAAATCAAGGTTGTACTACTGATAGATAGTCTGAAAAATCAAGGTTGTACTATTGATAGAAAATCTGAGAAATCAAGCTTATACTACTGATAGAAAGTCTGAGAAATCAAGGTTGTACTACTGATAGAAAGTCCGTACCTTTATCTATTGCAGATAAATGCTGTCGTGCAAAATGAATTAAATTGTATTTGTCTATGAATTCAATTTTTGATTCACAACCCTTACTTCCTTGATGTTCTCTGATTAGTTATTCAACCTCGCAAATGGGATTCAACAAAAGCCACATTGCCTAAACTTCTGTATTTTAAACAGCCTCAATAATTTTATATTTTCGATGTAAAACATCATCAGACTGTCATACCATATCTAAGATCGAAAAAATCGAAGAAAAATAATTCATTTTCCGTTTCGTCGACGGCCATTATACTGCAATATCAAGTACAAATAACTCTGCCAATCCTCTTAAAAGCCTTAATAATTCACTCCAGCTGGACAATACGCCCACGCTCGCCGTAAACCTTAACATGTCGGACTTAATCGAACGCGACGTCGTCCAGCCACTATCAAACTTGTCAAACAATATCCCGGCATTACTCTACAAAATCCCTACCCCTGACGACCCATAAAAACAGCGGCTATATCGCAAAAACGTTCTCTCCAGTCCTGCGCTACAGATATACACTCGCGAACAGTATAAGACTCGCCTAGAAAACTGCAGTATAGCGAGAGTCCGGGCGCAGTAGCCGTATAAGGCCGGTATATCTAGCCAGCAAAGTAAATCACGGCCGCGAAGCAAGGACAGTAGCAGCGCGAAGAGATGAATGAGTGGCGGCGCGGGAAAGAAAAGCCTCGAGCGTAAAAAATGAGACGCCATTCGCCAAGAGGGGGGAGGGGTAACGAAACGAGGCAATTCTAGCGCGTGCACGCGCCTCGTCCTTCTCGGCCTCGCAAGCGAGATATAGAAGCGGCCGTAATAAAAGCGACCAGTCTGTTTAAAATGCGCTCTGCGTTACAGACCGGACACGCCCGCTGTTGCTGTGTGTGCTATAGCGTTGCCGTTGTGGTGGCTGTGGCGGCGGTGGTATACACTGATGCTTTGTGTTAGATGCTTTGTAGAGGAATCTATTACTACGGCTGAGCGTGAGGGAATTCGCTCGTAAAAGTCGGCGAACGAGCTGGAGCTGGTCGGAGGTGAACATCGCGCGCGGATGAGGTGAGAGATTTGAATTGCTTATCTCGATTATTCGGTATACTTGCGGTCATGTTGCGCTGATGTTGTTCGCTTATAAAGTATTTTCAACTTGTTTCGAAATCGAACATGAAAGCGTTTCCGTATTTTTCTTTTCCAGCAATTTCGCCAGTTATATTTTGAATTTTAATTGAATAAACCTCGAGTTGTACAGCGGCGCGAAATTCCGCTCTGCGTAATTTGTTAAGTAGAGAAGTGGGAGATACAGAAGTGCAGTTTATTTGTTATGTACACAGGAAGTGTGTGATTTTTGTTGTGCAGTAGTACGCCCAAGTTGGTTTATTTTGTTTGTCAATGCAAATAGTTTGAAGTATCTGTTTGATGGAACAATTGTTTTATTTTGAAATAATTGTCAATGGCAAAAAAATGACATAGAAAACATGCAATCAATTTCAGTGTAGAGCTTGATGTTTACTTTCCATCGTCGAAAAATGCAAACAATATAAAAGTGCCCATGCTTGCGTTACACGAATTATTTGTTTAAAAATCTGCATACCTCTGAATGACGAAGTTAACAACCAAACGTTAATTCGAAATTCATTTCTCAGTGGCTAAGCCAAACATACCGTGCCACAGTGAAATATTTTCCAATGCCAAAAGTCTCGCAATCAGCAGCGCAAACACGTAGAATCGCGCTCATACGAAGGCCGGTTACTTTTTATCATATTTCGCATATAACTCGGCATCCGTACGAAGCCCGCACGTATAAGAACTTCCGCTTCCTTAGGATACGCGCACAACAGTGGGCAAGCGGCAGCATTTGTAAGCGACGAATCCCGCTCATTTTTCGGGGCGCGCCTCGCTATCTCCGAGATTCCGCGCCGCGTGCCACCTGACAAATCGGCCGCCACTCGACGTGGTAATCCGAAGCCCAGCTGCGCACGTTTACCGTTGACAAAACGCGATCGTCCTCGTTTTTTTTTGTTTCGTGGCTCACCGTGAGCGATCCGCCTTTCTGCCGTGTGACATGATTCTGGTTGACTCGCGAATGTACGACTTTGCAGAGTAATGGATGACGCAGTCGTGAGCTCGTTTTCATCGCATAATTATAAATACACAAAAGATAATATACGATCTACATATTAATATCGAAGGGCGAGTTAAAATATGCCGTTAATATTACAAAAATAAAATCCACCCTCCGAGGTGCTTTCAAACGCGAATGAAAACGAATTTGTCCAAAGTTGCCCTCAGTCAAAGCGAGAGCGTGCAAACTTTTCGATATTTCTTCTGATAACAGAGCGCGCGCGTAAAACACAAACCAGCTTCTGAAATAACCACGCTCCGAACGTATACGAAAGCAGCGGATTCTCCCTTATACATTACCCATCATCCGCGCGGAAAAACGAAGGGGCAGCCGTTAAAACTGCATGCGTACATCGACTTGCCGCGCTTTTTCAATTTTCCCCGAACAAAATTAGCATCTTTCTCGAGCGAGGTGCGTGATCTCACGGGATTATACGGCGCGAAGCAAAGGCTACGTTTTAATTTTCCCCTCAGGCACACACACGGATGTGGTCGCGCTAAACTACTTTTCGCTATTTCTTTTTCCTTGCGCGACCGCCTCTACATCCACGTACGCGCCGCGGCGGGTTTTTATATCGCGCGGATGATCTTAACGCGATGATCGAGCGCAAAGCAAGCTATATTGAAAAGAAGGAGGCCAAACGGCGTTACTTTGACGCGTTACGGGAGTTTTAGTGTACAGTAAACGCGCCGGAAGGTTATGGACTGGTAGTTTTTGCGAGCTTGCGCGGGGTATTTAATTAGCGCGGGAGATTGCTTCGCGTTAAGGCGCTAGTCGAGCGGGAAGACGTTTCGGATGGCAAACATTGCCCGGCTTTTCGTATATACAATTTTGTTTAATTTTACGCCAGGCCGGCGCAGTGAATACTAATTCGGTGCTTAAGTAGCTTATTTGTACGTTCTAATCTTGGAAATGCCGGGGCTTCGCTATGAAAACGTGTGTTTACTTTTTAAACGCACTGGCGGTGGTTCGAAAATATGAGTGTAAATATGAACGAATCGCGATACGAGACGAATAAACTTTATTCTTTAACGTTTATAAATTATTTAATCGTCGTGACTGGTACTACGTAATGTTTGTCAGTTAATAAATATTGATTTTTCTCGGAATTCCCGCTCTTTTTGCCTTTCAATCATATTTATGTTTACACGCAGTTGCCGCGGTGTTCGTTAATGCTCAACATTTTTGCATAAAATTTTGCGTAAATCAAAGGTGCATTATATATTACGAATAATTTATACGAATTTATGGCTTTCAAACATAAATATTCATTTGTGCCGGTATGTTGGGTATTCAAAGTTTTTATAACCATTAAATATGGTATGTAGAGGTGTTGCTGTACGCGCAATGTGAGAAGTAAATTAATTTTCGATGTTTCAGTTCAAGCCTTGTAACTCATAGTTCGCGCGCAATTATTTGAAAATAATTCATCCTAAATTCGATTCAACAAAGTAACAAATAAACACACAGACACGCTGCGAAGCTCGAAACAAACGATCCAGCTGTTGTAAAAGTCAATCACACCATATACATAAAACGGAACATCGGCACTGCATCCTCTATACAGTCTAAAATCTCTAAAAAGGATCTCGAACGAGCGCGTGCGACTGCGACAAAGTTTCACAGTTCGACCTGACACTCGCGAGAAAGTCAAAGACGAAAAGCCCGGCTAACACTATAAAATCCGAAAGTCGGGTTAACGCGCGCGTGCGCTTATATATCCCTCTCCAGCATCTCGTTAAAACAACAACAACAACAACAAGAACGACACATCCATCTCTGCGTAGGGGAGAAGCTTGACGCATCATCGTCACGGGCTCGATGTATGAACGCGTCACGAAGTGTTTCACCGGCCAACGATAATCTCACGTGACACAAAGCGCGATATTCTCTCGAGCCGGGCTCGCGCGCGCACTCGCGCGTCGTCATACATATATGTATATAGGCCCGTCACGCGACGTGTCGGCGTGGATATAGCTTGGCCGAGCTTTCCGACAGTTTCTGAGTGTTGCCTGCCTGCGTATGTGTGTACACTGTACGGGCCTGCGTAGGTATAGGAAAGAGCGAGATATCAGCCGTAAAGTCGACGCGACGTATTGCCAGCAGCGGGAATATGGATACGCGTCTATGAGATTTGACGCGCGCGCGAGCGTATGTATGTATAGTCGTTCTATGCGCATGAGGCGTCAATTCAATTACGTATAGGGTCGGTCTTGCGGTCGCTCTCGTACATGCAAGAGCCGAACGGAAACTGGCGGATGATCCTGTGAAGCTCTCTTTTATGCTTTGGCTGTGATAGATGTAAAGGTTTTACGGACGGATTGTGTATAGGTGCTTTTATGGTTTAGTTTTTCGAGATTTATTATCGTTTTTGCGTCATGATGAATTTGGATTGGGTCGATTTTATTATATCTCTGTATACAATTTGTATAGGTATCGAACTGAGTTTGCAACCTGGTATTAAATTACTCATTTCTTAACGATCAAGTTTCGTCCCGTTATTATCATACGCATAAAGTATTAACCGATAATCAATATTAAGTGTCGTCTGCCGAAATTAACTGGTTTGACTATACTTAGACATTACTACTAGATATTGTTTGAAATAAGTTCATCGGGTCAATCGCAAATCGTCAAAACGCCACCCATTCATAATCTTATGAACCATCAGCCCCTTCGCGCGTCATTAACGTCAGTTCGAATCACCAAATACCGGCTAATTTTTCAGGCGGGCAGCCGCCGGTCGTTCTCATTGTTTTTCGGAGAAATCGAGCTCGTCGAGTGCGACTCTTCCGGCCAGCAAGTGCCAAGCACTTTGCGCAATAGCTATTTTTACGAGTATCGGTAATTCTCGCGAACGTTCTGACCATCGTCCACAGGCTGACGCTAACCTATTTTTTAGCTGCACAGCGCATTAGAGAGGGGCCATCTGGTTTGAGATAATGACAGCTAAAGTTCAGTTTTGCTGGCGAACGACTTATTTTGTAATTCGTTTGTACAAGGGTCTTGGAAAAATTCGTTATTTTCACAAAGTGATTGGTTCGGTTTTATTTAAATCCGTTGAAACAATGTTTATTTAACAATCAGGAGTGTAGTTACTAACCACTTTATTTGGATTGATTAATCAACATCAATACTCGATCCGAATGAAAATCAACCATTCGGATTGCCTACATCAAATTAGTCATCAGCAGCTGCATCACTGATTGACGCGTTAACGCATATTTAATTTTCCGACAAACTAATGCAAATACCAATGTAACATGCGACACCTTCACCGTAAAATGTCGGCGTCGATTATCATCGCCCCAAACTCTAACAGCGTCACTTTTCGGGTAGAAAAAAACGAAAGCAGCGAGTTTTGCGCTTTAATTACTCCATCTCAAAATACAAGTTCTCTCTCTCTCTCTCTCTCTCTCTCTCTCTCTCTATCGCGACCGTTAGCTCTGCTCCTCTCGGCATCTCCGGTGCATAGCCCGGAGGCAAACAGTGCGGCAAAACGAGACGCACACACCTCGAGCCTGTTTTTCCTCCCTTCTCTACTGCTTCAACTCGGCGGCCGTTAATGGCGGACGCGCAATATGCGTGAAGCTACCCTTTCTTCGCGCAAGTGCCTCCTAATGGTTATACCGCCTGACGCGCGCGGCTCTTCTTCTCCCCTTTTATTTCTTCCAATTTTTTTTTTCTGGTCGGCCTCGAGCCACCGACGTTGTAAAACGGACTTACAGGGGCAATTTTTGCGCGCTCGCGATAAAGAGCGCGCGATTCTTTTTCCTCCATGCATGCACGTCACGCGTGAAAGAAATTTTCAGCCGAGGAGAGATGTGTGCGGCGCGGGAAATTCTTTATGGCTGCCGCGCTGCTGAAGTTTAGTTAGTCATGGTAATTTTTGCGAGGCTCGGGTAATGTTTGGTCATTTTTAGCGGAATTCTTCTCGCCATATCTCTCTTTCTCTCTCTCTCTCTCTCTCTCTCTCTCTCTCTCTCTCTCTCTCTCTCTCTCTCTCTCTCCCTCTCTCTGGCAAGCTTGTTATTCACGAGAAGAGCTTGAGAATTCTCGGTATGGTCAAGTTATATGCGACTCCTTTATTTGCGAGCCTGTGCGTTTTCCTCCGGAACAAAATAAAATTCGGCCATTCATTGGCATTACAAAAAGTCGAACTGTCTGACCATACATAGCTGTTCGAGCTTCTCTTATCGCGTTCGTAAACTTCCGCATAAGTTACTATTTTGTAAGGCTCGCTTAAGAGGCTCACTACTATATGCTAATGGAAGAATTTACATGACCACCTACCATTATATTATGCTCGCGTAGCCCCAGGCTATTCGCACATTTTATACGGGATGAAAAGCTTTTTTCTAAAGCAAAGTAAACTCCTTTACGGTTGATTTGCGCCGCGGATACCTTCTGTTTATCCCCTGGCGTCCCGATGCTCTTCCATTATACAAATCTGCTAATTACCATTTCTCCATGCAGCGTCGTAATACTCAGCGCGTAAGTGAGATTAAAAAGCTGAAAGCAACTTTTACGAGGTACACACAGCAGCAACGAGAACCGCGAACAAATGAAAACGAGGGGAAAAATCAGAGAGAGAAAAAAACCCGAACGGATTTCACGCAAGTTAACGGCGAAACTCGGGCGATCCGTGATATTTCATTCCCCGAAAATACCGCGGCAAATCCCTCAGGTCTAATACCCCCCGAAAGGCACGCAATCCCTCCTAAAAAAAACTACAAAACAAACGCCTCTGTACAATTTTTTCCGCCGACTGTATCTGTGACCTAAAAAAAAGGTATATGTGCATACACGACCCTTTCGAAAAGAAGACTGAAAAAGAGAATCTCAACACACACACGAGCGCACGTGAGCAAGACAGAGAAAGTCCTGCGGGCGATGTCCGGCCTCTCTCTCTCTTTCTCTCTCTCTCTCTCTCTTGCTCTGGCGGAAAATTAAGTCTGCAATATTAATTCGAGGATCGCCACTACCGGCGCGATGCGCCGCTAAACTCGACCGAGTTTCGTGACCGCGACGTGGGTATACTCGTGGCATTCCGTTGTAACCTGAACTATATACTGCAACTACTGCTGCTGCTGCTCTGAGCACAACAAAAAAAGTTGGTCCGTGTATATGCGCACTCGGCCGGTCACTCCCACGATATAAATGGACCACTGCAGCACGCAGCGAAATTAAACACAATTTACTCGCGTTGCGTGAGTTGTCTCTCATTTTACGCATTTTTTCCTCCCTCTCCCTCTCACTCTCTCTCTCTCTCTCTCTCTCTCTAGCGAATCAACCGACGTCGCGCATATCGAAGTGAACGCGGATAGAGCGCTAAATTTCACGCCTGTTTTCGCAATTGTGTACACGGCGCTTCTGTATGTGGGTGTGTGTGTGTGTATATATATATATGTGTGTGTAGCCGTGTATATATATATATAGTCACACACGGAAACGGTACAAACCTGAGCGCGTCAGCGTAACAGCTCGACAGCAGCTCTGCTGGATGCGCTTCGAAAAGTTCTCACCCTGTGGGCGAGAGTGTCTGTCGGAGCATTACAGCCGAGACATTACACGCCGTGCGTTTCGATAAGCGTTAATTGCATTAACGGAAATCGATGAGATTACGCAAGCCCGTCACGTTTCGCTTGTGCTCTCCAGCCCCCTCTCTCTCTCTCTCTCTCTCTCTCTCTCTCTCTCCTGACCCCTGTACAGTCGGCACGTGGGGTGGGATTATGCGAGCGAGCGCTGTTGAACATTGGCAGAGCGTTAACGTAGCCTTCATGGGAGGATTGACCCTTCGTTCTTTCGTTATTTGTGTTTTTCCTATGCGCCTGGACACGGCTGTTTATTGATGCGTCTGCTTTCACGAGGGACGTATTTCCATGATTTATTTCTGTGCTTTTCTCCCATATCCCCGTGGAACGGATATTCCATTAAGGTTTTACTTTGATTTCGAATCGGAAAATTTCTGTTACTGACACGTCATCTAAATGTTTTCGTCAACACACTTCTTTGAAACTGTATACGCCTTTTACAAATTCGGCAATGAGCTTATTAATTAAACGAAAATTTTGCGAACCAGTCGTTCAATAGTCCGGGCGCTGGTGCCATCTTAGTGTAAATTTACAAACAAATTACTGATTTGCAATAAATAAATAATCGTTATTGACAATTGAAAAAAACTATGCGTTACATTATTTAGGTATTTTCGAATCGAAAGTGTTCTTATACAACTTTTTTCGTAAAATGCATACTTTTTGAGTTAAAAATCGTTGAAATTTCAGATTTTACGAGAGTGAACGGGAAAAACAGCTCGAAGAATCGCAGCAAATCGTATTTTGTGAAAACTTATTATTGATTTTTTTTACACTCAGACGGCACCAGCGCCCGGACTACAACAAATTCACACGACCAGCTCGGTCCTCTACTCAGAAATCTCCTGTACAAATACGAGAATTTGAAACCGCAATTATATTCCAGGAATCGAAGCCCATGCAACCACGAGATAACAGCACACGAAAATATGAATTATAAGCCTGTCAATAAAGTCAAAACTAGAGCCCCCGACTTATTCGCTCGATCTGATCGATTGCTGCTGTACAGAAAAAAAATGTTCATCAATATCCAATAGGTCACACCGGGGCAGTGTCCGGATCTTCCGCGAATCGAAATAAATCCCGCAACACGTCGAGTCGGCAAACGTAAAAAACAAAACTGAGCAATATTCCGAGAGCCGGCGCGCATTTACATTTAAATTCGGCGCATTCATCTTTATACACTTCGGAGCAGTATAGTGTGCGCGGGCTTGTAGAGAATATTTGCGGCCCCCCGCGCATATAACGTAATTAATTCCTATCCTCTGAAGAATTTACGAGCCTGAGAGCCGCGCCGCGCGTTCATTCCCATATTCCAGCTACAACGCCGCTCGCGATTGCTCGGATTATGGATGCGCGAGAGAGTCGCCTGTCCCTCGGCGATGCGGCCGTTTCAATTAAGGGATCGCGTCGCGAAATACACGCAGCGCGTCGCGCGCACTAATTACGCCCCGCGCGCGAGCATAGGCCCACAACGCGGCATCGGAAGAGAGAGAGAGAGAGAGAGAGAGAGAGAGAGAGAGAGAGAGAGAGAGAGAGAGAGAGAAAACTGGACGCGTCAGATGTGAAGCTGTAGGCCGCCGGTTCATGATGTCGCGTGTTGGCTTGATATTCAAATTGTCCGGAGTTTGTACAGGTTCGATGTACTCTGCTGCTGTTCTATTGACGTTTTCTTCTCTCATTTTCTGTTGCAGGTGAGCGCGACAAAGGATGTGTTTCGCTGCGCGCGACGATCGAGTTACGTGAGTTAAGGTTTAAAATTATCTGGCGCACGTTTGTATAGCTTCGGGGGAGAAAAAGTTCTAGAATTGGAAACTGCATGATGTGAACAAAGTTGCGTTTGCTATGTTTGAACGTAGTAATTGAAACAGAAACCGTAAAAGCCTTCTTGTATTTACACATGGTGTCGTCTTACATAGGAGTCAAAAAAGAAATGTGCTACACGGGCACAAGTGGGAAATCGAGCAAATCTTTCTATATCCTATGATGTTATTACTAGAAACAAATTTAATTGACATCGAAAGCCAACGACCTTCTTTTCATAGAAGAGTCATTTTGAAATGCATTTAACAATAGTTTGGCTTTCTTCTACGTTGGTATAAAGAAGCATATAGATATACAAAGAAATGCGGAAAAAGAAGTAAAAATAAGTTTGGCAGAACTTGGGAAAACAGCGCAGGTACGTGGAGTAGGAGAAATTTCGAAGAACTGATATTATCGAGCCCGACCAGCTCGTTCAGCGTAGCTTTCGTGAGCCGGCGTTAGGAAACAGTTAGATGGAAAGTAAGGCTTTTGTACCTGTTACGTGGCTGTTAACACGGTCACGCGCAATGACGCTTATCAGCAGTTAAACTTGGATTCAATCGTAGATAATCTGTGGAGACTTAAATGAATATAATTCTTTCGATTTATTAGATTTGAACCCCCTGTTAATGCAGCCCTTGTTGATTATTGTTCAAGCGATATGTCGTTATCATTACGGTATATGTCAGAAATGTTATCCACAAAAAACCACGCAGGTCTGAGTCCAGGCGCAGAGGCTTATCTCTCGAAAATCATGCATTTCTGAGGTTATTTATCAGGCTATTTCGATACCTTGAAATGTTTTCTCGTTAATCTAAGCTTGAAGAGGACAAAAAGCACGCAAAACTTCATTAACGAAGTAATCATATTTTTTCTCGTCTCTCGCTTTTCCTCCTTTCGCCATCGCCCTTCTGTTGGTAGTTTCTATTATTCATTTCGCCGTTATTACCTCTTAAGCTGATTAGCTGCGACGAACCTGTTGTACCTCTTTTTCTCTCTAACCCCTTGGCTATAGTCGTCCCTTGAAATCGCCTCTCGATTATTCCAGACTGCGAACAAGGAGATTATTTTTACCGCGTAAATTAATCCCTTGTTCCGTTCACAGGCTAAACAAGCGGCTGGAATGGAATTTAAAAGACCAAAGGTGGTAACCTCATATTTCCAATTCTCATAATTTTTCGATCAGCTTGCATTTACGAGAGGGTGTGCACAATTTTACCCGCGATGCAAAGGGGCTGAAAATTCAATCCTCAGGGGAAGATGAACACAATGGACATGTAGAGCACCCCATTTTTTACATAAAATCGCTCGTTTATGTATCTATTTTTTCTATGGAAAGTTTTAAAAGCCTATTAATTATTTAATAATTCGAAAAACAACAGCCGTTTTTAAATTATTTCAAACGTCATCATAATATGTAATTATGGAACATTCGCATTCCAACGTTAAAACTCATACCGTTTAGTAATCATTAATTATCTTTTAAATCCGTTCACGCAAAGCATTAAATTTTATACGCACTTGACATGAATTTAAATGATTATTTAATTAAATATATATCAGTCAATGGATCATACCACGGATCTCGATTAAAATCGAAATAACCAAACCGTTCTTTATCGCACTCTCTTTTTAATCACAATTTCATACACTCCGCGCGTTGAAAGCGACGGAAAATAAGTGTCGCTTCAGCCCCCCGCATGCCCACACCCAAAGGAGATTAAAACGCATGAACATCTAATGCAGCTG
Organism: Nasonia vitripennis; assembly: GCF_009193385.2. Taxonomy (NCBI): domain Eukaryota; kingdom Metazoa; phylum Arthropoda; class Insecta; order Hymenoptera; family Pteromalidae; genus Nasonia; species Nasonia vitripennis. The sequence goes on from NC_045758.1 coordinate 24,193,245, forward strand.
CGGAGCGAAAGAAGTTAGCAGCCCGACTCTGGGACTACGGTACTGGATAACAATTGCGGAAGTTGCACGTGTGCGTGTATGCTCGTGCATTTCGCGCAAATAAGAGAGGGAGAGAGGGGGAGAGTCGCGCGTCGCGAGTAAAATAATATCCGTGGATGTACGCTGGTGTGCAGTGTATGGAAAGCGCAAAGTAATGCGCGCATACGCTTGCACGAGCGTGTTTGGCTTTATTACGCGACTTTTAGGATTAAGAATCCTTTTTCGTTTTTCAGTGACGCATACACAGGGAGATTTTAATGGCTCCGCTGACTGAATAATATTATGCGCTTGGTTGAAAGATGAAGTCCTGGATATTTTTGAATTTTTTGATATTTCTGAGCTTTTACCATTGATGGAATATAATGTATTATTCAGGAGTGTAAAGCCGCGCATGGAAAACTTTTACTTCGACGACGGATATTATTTTGTATCATTTCTTTTCGTATGCTATACGACTTGGAGTTATTTGGTTCGACAAAGCGTATTTATTTATCAAAATAAAAATTTGGTAATGACCTTATAATTCAAACGGAAGTTTAGCCGACTATTTCTCTGACGAATTCGAATTTCGATCAAATTCCTCGAAAATCCATGAAGCCCAATTATCGAAGATAAAATAAGAGCAAAAATCAATTCGTCGAACTAAACGAAATTTACTAGCTCATAAGTTTCCACCTTACACAAGCTCTCGCCCAATGGTATACGAGAATACTAGCGACTTTAGCCCGATTACGCTTTTCCCCCGGCTACGGCGAGGACAAAATAACGACATCCCCGCATAGCGGCAGGGCACTTCGCGGAAAGTAAGCTCGCGCTACGTGTAGCGCGAATTCGCGTACACACGGGCGCGGCGAGTAATACCCCAAGTCTGGCTATTATGTAAGCACGATGTAAATGAGGAGGAGAACGAAGGAAAGCTCCGTCGCTGTACACGTGCATCGAGGGAATGCATTTGCCAAATTATTCCCTCGAACGTCTGCATGCGGATCCTCGCTCCCGGGAGACCGGACGAATTGCCCGATTAAAGCATAAGTCTACGCAATGGGGAGAGAGAGCTGTATACGGTTTTGCTTTGTGCGTCGCGCGCTCAAAGCCGCGGATGCGCTTTGGCCGAAGCTCGATCGCGATTTTGGAGTCTCCTTTTTGGCCCGGCGTCACATATGGCTTCGAGGAATACTCGCCATGCTATACAGTAGAGCGCGTCGTGTTAATTAACGATGGAGTTTTAATGCAGCAGCAGTACTTTTTGCGCTCGGCGCTGCTGTCCGGCTTACAAAGCTGTGCTCGCGTGACGCGGCGCTTGAAGTTAGAGCGAAAACGTCGGATTTGTAAATCAGCTAGAGAGAGAGAGAGAGAGAGAGAGAGAGAGAGAGTCGCGGGGGCGTGGATGGCTAGTGCGAGCGCGTTAACTTTGAAATTAGTAGTTTGCGTTTTGCCTTGGAGTTGCGGGGATTTTAGCACTGCTACGGCGGCCGCGATTTCGATGCGCCCGCTAACTTTCGCGGATCCGTCGGTCGAGTTTCGGGCATTAAAAATCAAATACCCGGATGCGAGGCGAGAGTAGTCCGCGTGGAAATTGCGGCTTTGATATTTTTACGAAGTAACAATTTTCCTCGCTCCTCTGACGAATGCGCAGGATTGATGAAAATCGAGAGGAACGAACGAGAGCGGGAAAAAATCCGGACAAAAAATTCCTCGACAAATCCAAAAAGAACCGATTTTATTCGCCCGCTAAATCCATCCTAAGTTCATAATCTTCATATAAAGGCCAGCCGACGCGTTATATAGCAGCGCCGAACTCGAACGACCGGTAATCCTGCCGGCTTGGTCGCGTTAAATTTATAACTGTCGCGCTGCAGCTTAAGTTCCGCCCATTAAAGATGCATCGGCCAATCGCTCGAAAAGTAAAACCCGCATGCTATAGATACGTCGGCGGAAATCGTTACCTAAAAAGGGCCGCACCTCAGCTCCCCGGCCGAATCAAAACTCGATCCGGAAAATCAACACGATCGCGCGGACACACGCCGTTCTCCGACACAAGATTTCGAGCATCGAGCCAGAGTTAGGAGAGAGAAAAGGGAACCGAGTGCCGTTGAATATTCAGAAGGCTGACTGGCTGGCTAGATAGTCGGAAACGGAACAGATCTCTCTATCTTTCTCCCTCGGCGCGTGGTTCTCTCTCGCTTTTTCGGGATTCTCTATCCCGGCCCCCTTTACGCGCGTGCGCGCGCGCGTTTTTTTCACTCTACCTGCTCTTGTGTGTGCAGAAGAGAGTTTGGAATGCCGTTTGGATTTCCTTTTTATGACGTTATGCACGCTCATGCCTGTGATTTAGGTGAATCTTGCGAAAACAGACGCGAAGCGCGCAATATGTGCATAACGAGGGTTACACGCTATTTTTTTCGTTGTTTGCGTGGCTGACGTGAATTAATGGCGGGGATGTTTTTGACGGACGATGCGGTCGGTGTGTAAGAGCAAGAAAGGGTATTTGTAGAACTGGGTGAGCTGAATTAGATCGTTTTTCGAATAGTGGCGTTAATTTTTAACTCGAGCTTGCCATTAACGCGCCGATGAATTAGCCAATGCACTGCTGGGTGAAGTTTGATCGATTGCGTTACGAGTGAATATTTCATCGGTTGGATATGGCTGCAGACTGAAATAATCATTTCGACGAACGCGATGCACTTGTAATTATAGCGTGGATCAAATAATGTGGATATAAGGTGTGTCGTCAATTTTTGAAAAGGAATTTATGCTATTTTGAAATTCGGTTTAACTTTATTTAAATTGGTTTATTTAAAAGAATTTCTTAATACTTCGTTTTCGACCATTTAATGAAATGAGGTATGGTTTTAAATCAGCTTTATCAAATATAGGAAAAAAGGAATATATATAAGTACGTATACTTGATTTTCGCTCACCCTGTGGAATTCTTCTTATCAATTAGCCAGAGTTCAACAGCTTTAATTAGCGTTTGTCCGTGGTCAATGTTGAAATAATTATGCACAGGTGAATTAAAGTATATTTGTGCTTTTCTGCGTAACTATGACAACGGAGTAAGTCATCTGGAAGTAGCTACGAAAGCTTCGCTTTAATTTGCCAACGGGAACATGTATCGATAATTGGATGAGCTATTTAGGTAGTTGGAAATAATTATCAAGATTAATTTAATTTTAACTCATATCGTTAAACTGCTTCTATTAGAACAAAAAATTATGATTGCTTAAATACTATTTTAAATGCTGAGTAACCATATTTGGTTTATTAATATATATATATATATATATATATATATATATATATATATATATATATATATATATATATATATATATATATATATATATATATATATATATTCACTTCATTTCATTTTTAGAACAAAAATAAAATTTTCTCAAAACAATTTTATAAAATTCAAATATTTATTTTGCACTCCAAGTCTGTCTGAAAATATTTCACTTATACACTATAAAACACTGTCTGCATGCTCTACTTTATATTTAAAAATAACAGCCTGAAAATGAAAAGTGATTTCGTTCAAAAACGATCGACGAAACAGTTTTCCTTATTCAAATACTCATTTAATGCTCGAACAATCACAAGCGCAACTATTCAGTAAATCTATCACAGCGAAAAAATCTCCGATCTCTCCGCAGCCGCCGACAGCTTGCGCTCAGCTATCAAAATATCGCAAGCGTCCCACGCCAAGCGTCGACGATCGTGCAGCGCATTCAGCCGTGTGTAAACGCTTAATTATATATACCTATACCCGGCTCGGATGCGCTCATTCCGTGCACTTCTCTCCACTGAGCTGTTGCGGGAGGCACGAGAGCGCCGATGCAGCCATCAGTGAAACGCTTATAGTATAGAGGTATACCGCGCTCGCGCGCAGAGCCACAGCTGCTTATACCAAGAACGAAACGCATCGCTCGAAATGAGCGAGCTCCGCTGATTATGGCGCGGTTTTCATCCGGTCATCGCCGCCGCTGAAAAGTTATAACCCTCTCTCCGCCGACGCCGCGGGTGCAATGGAAAATCGATGGCCCAGTTTCGTTTGCTCCTCTCTTTCTCGCTCGCGTATGTGTGTGTGCATGTACGCAGCTGCTGCTGCAAGCTCTTCCTATAGCTCGACTCGTCTTCCTTTTTTCCCGTCGTTATCTCGCTGGAATACCACGCGCCTCTCGCTATTTTTGCTCGGTGTGGGATTTTTTTCGCGGCGTATACGTACGAGTTTTACGGGGAGTTAAAGTTGTGGCAGGACGATATTGTATCGTCGCGCGGCTGTATTGCGGCATAACGATGGCTCTCGCTTTTAAGCCCGTAGGGAGAGAGGTCGCGTTGCCGGTGGTTGCCTGGCGCGGAAGTTTCAGCGCGCCGGTTTTAAAGGCAGTTTCAGCCGTTTTTGTCGACTTTGCGCCCCCGAAAATTATTACTTTCCGAGAAGTTTTCACGCTTCGGGCGAATGTGGGCATTATTTTATTCGATTGGCGAGCCGTTCGCGTATGAGATTTCTGACATGACATAGAAGTCACGGCTTTGAAGGTGTATTCATTCATGCGATGGGCAGGCAAAGTGCAACTTTATTTCCGATGGCAATGCCAATCTCGAGTCGGCAACGACCGCTAGCGTTTAATCAAATTCTTTAATCTCGACCGCTCCGTCATCATCACCTCCATATTCTCTTTTATTCCGCACACATCTAACGGCATTAACAGTCCCATTCGCTACCCGCACACACGTGTTCCAGCGTACACACTGTGGGTGATAAACGAAATTTCCATATTTGTCCATACCTCGCGCTTTACATCCGCTCTCGCCATCAAAGCTCATCGGACGCTCACTCTTGGCAATTATCGCACCGATTACACTTTCATTTCCCGCATCAGTTCGCGTCCCTCGTTTTGGTCGAAAAAAAAGCGAACGCGCGCGTGACAAAATTAGTACCGCGAGGCTGTGCGCAAACATTTGAATAGAGGCCAGTTCGTTTCCGTCAATATTGAAAGGCCGCGATCGCCGCGAGAATGCCAAACTGTACTACTCGACGTCGATCGGCGCTATTTTTTCGCTGACAAGCTGTATACTCGCACGTACCCGCGAGCAAATGTATAGCTACTCTCGAGAGAGCTCTGCACCACAGGCTCAAGTGTCCGGGGTAATGAGTCGTTTACACTCGCGGTTTAATTGGCTCGTTTCCTCAATTTTTTTCTTTTCCGGAGATGCCTGCACCGCCGTCGCTTTGAGCTATTTTCTCTCTACGCTGGTGAGTCTGTGGGTTTTCTTTTTGTCTTCTTTGTAGTTCTTGCTTTTCTTGGCGACGTAGTGTTTTAATAAGCTGATAAGCCGGAAAGTAGGATTTCGCAGCGAGCTTCGTTTTTTTTCTCTCTAGTTGCGACATCGACAGTTTGAGCGAGAAGCAATTCAAGTTGGGTGACGGGGATTCTATACGGCGAAATTGCGCTGCGTGAGCCGTTTTCGATACTTGTGAGGATCAGAAGTGCATTTCGATAGGAAAAAATTTAAAGAAGGAACGTACAATGATGTTTATCAAACTTTAACGAAGAAACGTTTTGTTCCGAGAGCAGCGAGAACAGAGTATACAATGTTCAGAATGAGCGACACGTCAAGCCATTCCAAAAAAGGACGTCATAATTACGAAAATTTACACTCGCTGTCGGGCAATTTGCCGTTGTTCGAGGCGCGCTTGGCCATTAATTAACTGTCCAATTAAAAATGATTTATCAAACTTTATGAAATATCTCCACCCCGCGAATAATAAGCGAATCTCTCTCGCGTGTGTGCTTTATTTACAAATCCAAAATAGCCTCGAAAAGCAGAGAAACAATCGCTTCCTTCGATTCATGCCCGCACTGTAAATCCAACTGCGCAATTATAGACATCGAATTATCCCCAGTAATCGCATTAATCGACGACTCTTGACGCTTCCCTCTAATGATAAACCGCTTGTAATGTTCAATTCGACGCGAAAATCGGCTGTGCGCGATGACGATTAACGAGAAAATTCGCCGAGCTAGTTACCATGCAAATTAGAATGCTCTCCGTCCTGTATTGGCTATATCTCTGCTGGTAGACGGCTCTGCCCCTCTTCTGCCGCTGGTAAGTCCACCTCGTTCTGTTTTCGAGTTGTAAATGCTATACGGTTGTCCGATATTGTTCAGCGGTTGATTGCACGATGGGGCTATTGTATTCTACGTCGATGGTCTGTAAATAGCGCGGTCGGATTCTGTTTGCTTAATGTATCATTGCTAAATTTAGTTGCTGTCCGCGATGCGAAGGATTTCGTGCGCTGAATGTGTGTGTATGTATATGAAGAAACTGATGTATATTTTAGGCAAATATATGCTAATCAAGGATTTATTTTAGTGATTGGGGACAGAGTAATAGACGAGGTCGCTAACCCGTGGAAAAAGTCTGTTGACGACTTATGTTCGGATCAATATGAGCTTGGTTATATGAATTATTTGAATTAATTAAAGGATATATCAGAGGTTCATATCGAATGATTCGAATATAAATGTCATTGGAAAATCGTCAAGATTATGACTTGACTGTGATGTGTGGAACAAATGATTTTGTTGAATAAGTGATGTGGGTAAAGTTTAAAATTATTTTTAAAATAACTACTATTTGGATTTGATTTTATAACAACAATTTCAAAATAAAATTCGTACAATCCAGTCATAAAAGTAGATTTGCGAGCACAACACAAACAAAACAAAACCACTGTTATAACAAATACAAATGTTTGTCAATTTTTTTAATTCGATAATTCTACCAAAAAGCTTTCCGGTAAAACATAAACATAAGCTTATAACCGTTGGTATATTAAACTCAGATGAAAAATTTCCCATCACCAGTATTGTCTATAAAAAAAAAAATAATAACTCATCGTGATTCCTCGCCATCAATCTACCCATCCCACCCACAGCAACCGTATTTATTATAGGAGCATCATTCGGCCATCAGACCCTTCTCACGCAGATTTTCGAATTAGAAGGAAGCCGTCGTTCTTCTATGTGTGCCCGGCAATAGTCCCGCGAGCTCTCGACACACGTACGAGCGCTGCATTGTGCCTCGGACAAATTAACGCGAGCCGCGCGCGTAATCGAGGCTGGCGAGTCCGCGCGGCAATTAAAACGCGAGAGCCCGGCCGATATTAGTCGGAAGCGCGCGCTCGGAATCGTGAAAAGCGTCGCGTTTACGCTATAACGGGGGCGAAGTTATCGATGAGCCTGACGCGACGATCGTTCATTTTATCGCTGTTGCGGAAGTCGGCTACTGTTCTTATTATATGGCCCCACGACGATCTTGTACTTTTTTTCCGGAGTGATATCTATGGCGAGCATTAGCGCTATTTATTCCTTTTAATTTCGTTGTGCGGCTTCGATACAATGGGAGCTCGTTCGATGAACGATTTTTTTTTGAGGAGCTTTCATACGCGCACAAAGAGCGAAGGGTGAAAAGAGGATGTATACGCATCCATAGTTTATGCAAACTGTGAGGGCGCCGATTGAATAACAATGAAAGGAAAATCCCTAGCGTAACCGGAATCCGAGATTCGGTACTAAAAAATGCTTTTCTCGAAGAAGAAATGAGTGGAATAAAAAAATACCTCCCCACACTGCAGAAATAGCCTATTCGCGTTCGCGCGGGGATAAAACGCGAATCGAATTTTCAAAAAGTTCCAATCAATCGTTTCGCGTATACGAAAAATGAACCGAATATAAACGAGGAGCAGCTCAAAGACCTATTATTCCATTTACATCGAGCAGATCGAATCGTGCTCCGAGTCTAGCGCTCATCGCGCGTAATCTGCTCAGACTATAGAATCGACCCGCGCGCTCTCGCGACAAAGTCAGGTCGCTGAGAGCACGCGCCTCGCATAGAGACGTAAATACTAGCGGGCGGGGGTGACACGTCACGTTTACACGTGTCTCGCCCGTGTCTCCGCTAATTCGCGGCATTAGGCAAATTAATCACACTCGCACACACTTACTCGTCCTTGTCCTCCTTCTCTCTCTCTCTCTCTCTCTCTCTCAAGTAAGTTACATTCCCTGCTATCTGCCTGGAATAGAGAGAGAGAGAGAGAGAGAGAGAGAGAGAGAGAGAGAGAGAGAGAGAGTAGGGGGTGAGGGGAAGCGAGAGAGGGAACGGCGAGGGAGTTCGCATCAAGAGATGCACTGGGCTCTCGGCATCGTGGCACTTGCTAACAACCCCATTCACGAGTCGTCGGCCGCGTGTATATCCGTTGCCGCTGCCTCAGCGGAAAGTCAAGATTGCTGTATGCGCTGTGCGCGAGCTTTCGCAAAACTACCTTGATATGCCGCGATTCGAAGGGAGAAAAGCTCGCTTGCCAGCCGTAGACTGGCTTTTTCACATTTTTCGATATGTATTCGAGCTGCGTGTACACACAGTGCGAGCTGTTGATACAGTTGTGGACAGGCTCGTGCTTTTTTTCTCTGTTTGCTGTAATCTTCTTCATCGATACACAGGGACACAAATAAGCACAATCTGGAAAATTTTAAATATTTCCCCGAGCAAAAGCGGAATCCAGGCTATCATCGGAGCTAAGATTGTTATAGCCCGTTCTGGCAATAAAATTTTATTATGTCTGGGCGCGCTAGACAACGACGACGACGACGACCTTATTCTACTGGGACGTTTAAAATTGTCGCCCGGCGCTATCGAAAGAATTGGCGCGCGCGCTTATTGCGCCAAGAAGAGAGAGAGGTCGGGCAAATGTTATCGAAAATACGAAACAAACGGGAGCGTAATTTCACGAGCCACGTATATGACCTGGTATTACATTGGAGAGGGAGGAAAAGAGAAGAAGGAAGTCGTTTCGTCGCGCTTTTGTTCCCCGTATCTCGTTGCGCCGGAAAAAGTAGCGAGCGAGTGCTGATTCGCATTTTTCAACGAGGTGGAAATAAAGTTTTCCATATACTTAAGGCGATTGCTCGTTGCGGCTTTTTTGCGCGCGGTCGACGAAATAAGTTGCTGACGATTTTAACGATCCTGGTTTTTTTCCTCTGAGTGATGAATCGACGTGCTGCAATGCTCTCTTTGTTCTTTTAAAGATTTATTCGAATAGTGTTCTACCGGTGTATAAACGTAACAAACACGTTAGGGGTAACGTATACAGACCTCGTCCCATCAGATAAAGTCTGTCCAGCGGATACGCGGACCCTCGATTATCTCAGGTGTAATATCTCAGGCGAAGGCGAGATCGGGCTGTATCGGGGCTTATAAAAATGTGGTGCCGGTAAAATGGAGAGTCGAGAGAAACATCGGAATACACGTCTAGAAACATACACAATACGCAGGACAGTCGCTGGAAGAGGGATAATAGGCAAGGATGTCGAGACTACTACGGCGAGTGCCAATGTCGCAGCGAGTTTCAGTTCATGCTGCTCAGCAGAAAGAGAAAAAAGTTGCCGGAAGTGCTGTGCTTGAAAATGAAATCGTATACGAGAAGTTCGAATAGATGCTGCTATACACATACACAGATATGCGGAGAGATTATACAAATAATGCATTGACGGAAGAGAAAAGTGTGCTGGTTCAAAAAATAGATACATTCAATGTTACACTCGAATGGAAGTGTCATTAATGATAAAGCAAGGGAAATTAATTTTGAGAAGGAAACAGAGTTAATGAATAGCCATAATGAGCTGCGCAAGTATAGTATGACACAGCGTGCACAACTTGCTCGTATAAAGCTCGCTGGCGAATTAGTGGCGATGCCAGCGTAAGTTAGATCGAACATCAGACTAAATTAGTAGTGAATAATGTGATAAATGAATGCTGGCGAACATGTAACACTGTTGTAAGTCTCAACAAATTGCTACGGAAGCGACAGGGCTGCATTTTCATCTGACGCGACAGATCTGACAGAAGATCGCGATGAGAATAATAAAGTAGCGCCGAGGTTATTAATAGGCTCGCGATATTGTTTCTACGTGCAGTAAAATGAATAAGTGAAAGAGTGCAAAGTTATCGGAGAAATTACAGTCTGTACAATTTAATTGAAATATTTTATCACCACGTTCGTACTGAAAAATAAGTATTACCCCAAATTCCAAGAAACATTTGACACCTAAAATAATATGTGTCATGTGGCAAAGATATATTTTCCAAATACACACGCATAAGCCAAAGTAGTTAATCTTATTATTCTATTTCCCCCGATTATCTGAAAGAAGTGCGCTCAGCCGAGAGAGAGAGAGAGAGAGAGAGAGAGAGAGCGTCAAAAGAAAAACAAGTCGGCGTCAGCGGAGGAAAAATAAAGAAACGCGCTGGCGTCCGTGGCTTTTTTCCGGCCGCGCGCACACACTCTCGCGCTTAATATTTAGCAAACCCGACGATTCTCTCGCTTTCCCGCTGCATCTACTACTTCTGCGACTTGCGCGAGCGAAAAATAGATGAAAATTCACATCGAAAAACAAAGCCTCGCGCGCGTCTCCAATCAGAAAGAAAACAAAACACGCGTGTGTGCATTCTCCATCTAAGTTGAAAAGAAAGGCCTGAAAATTTCGAGCGCGCTATTTCCATACACACGCGGACGGTAGTTAGCGCGAGCGCGCGGTCGGGTTATTCAATTTCAATATTAATAAGATTTTTAAAAATAAACGAAACCACGCTGGCGTACAGAGCTGAATATGTATAGAGTTCGCGGCGACACAAAAGAAACGCGAGGTTGGAGTGGTCCAATACTCCGGACATCAGCTGACTGGCTTTCGATTGTTACGCAGTGTGAGGGTATATGGGATGTACGCGGATACGACACAGAGAAAGAGAGAGAGTACACTATACAGAGACGCATTACGGAAAGAGAGAGCGAGCACGGAGAAAAGAGACGGAAAAAGACGTGGAGGATTACTTTATCCGCGAGAGACTGAAAGAGGGAAAAAGGAGAAGGCGGCCGGGCACAAATAGGCTTACGGCGTGTGTACACCCTCTCGCTGCGCTCTTTCTCTCAAAGCTTAGGAATTTGTTATCTGATGGAAACAGGCCTGGCGGCAAGCCAAGAGAGCGTCTCGCTCCGCCGCCGCGAAAAAGAGAGAGCGAGCCAGCAACTCGCCGACGTAAAGTCGATATCGGACTCTGCGTGTGTACCGATGTTATGGCTGTATACGCTCGTGCGGCGGCTGTTTGCGCGCGAGGGGAGAAAAAATGAAACGAAAGCGAGGAGGCCAGCCGATTTGTGCGTGATGGCACGGAAAGAGAGACAGAGAGAGGGCGAGAGGTTCTCTTGCTGCTGCAGCGAGCGTGACTCTTCGATTTACATCGACGCGTTAGGGTATGTGGGTCAAAGGAGAGGAATATGTTCTTTGGATATCCATTGGGGCAGTAGTTTTGCTGCGGAAAGGCTTTGCTTCTTCATCTTCTTTTAATTTACGGTAATCTTCAACAGGCTTGCTGGATGAGACAGCTTCTGCAGGTAAATTTTAAACATTCAAGAGGGTCTTACTTGATGTGTGGGGATTTAATTTATACGTAAACTTTCTGTTCGATAAAATACGTCGGTACCATGTTCATATTCATCTGGCTGTCAGTCATTCGTGGAGTCATTCATGAGTTTCGCTTACTTCAGACCTCAAGAATGGTTGTGGTAATGCATTTATCGTGCTGGTTTTACACTGCAACATGTCTGCATGAATAAGCTTGACGAGAGACCTGATGATGATATTTTGATCGTCTGACTGGATCTGACTGTTACCACTTGAATAATACCGATGAACTTTATTTAAAATCAAGGAATATTATAGGAAAATAATGCATAATAGCTTTACTCCATCTAACCACATCCCTTTTGCTTGCTCGATTCCGCAAATAAATATCCCAAAAGATCCGTTAAGAAACTACGCTGCATAATTACGTTAATCTGCATATTATCAGCCGAAGCGCGCACGCTCGCGCGGGTATATTCCCTAAAGGGAGCTAAAAAATAACCGTTAAACTCTTTCCAGGTCGCTTATCTCTGTCACTTGCTCTTCTCCTCCCCAGTCTCATACATACTCTCTTTCTCTTTCTACCCCATTGTGTGCTGCATCTCGCTCTTTCATCCCGCCGCGATAATCGTGAATATATCCCTCTTCCCCTCTTGGAGAGCTATACATACCGTGACTCTTTTTCTTTCACCAGCATCTCTCGCCTCCCCCGCACACGTTACATGCGAACTTCCTCCCCTAAACTCGTGCCGGCGCAGCAACGACAGGTCCTGCGGTAGACTCGCGCGGCGGCCGTAAAGTCAGCGAGTAATTATAATAAAATTCGGGCCACCGAGAGATTTTCTAAAGAAATCGGCCGTATACGTAAGGTATAGCTGCATTACCGCGCACGTCCTGCTTGTATCTACGCCGGCGTGTGTTGGCAGAGAGATAGTGTGCGCCGGGAGGCTGCCGAGGGGAAATGTGACATTAGCGAGCGCGAGAGGGTATGTTTTGCAAGAGATAGGCCGCTTTGTACAAACTTCGGGTGTATGTGTGTATGTGTGTGTTTTGATGTTGAAGACGGGAGCGTTAAAGTTCTTGTGGAATGTGTGGCGTGGAATGGCAGCTTTGGTAGTTTAGCGTTTGGTTCTCTCCTTCCACGGGACACGATAAATTCATAGTTTACCCGCGGAAGGGTTGTTACGCGAATGACAATCACGTAAGTTGTTACATCGTAGTTTCTAAACGAAGATATGACTTGCGATTTCGAATTATTTGGCGGAGCTTAATATTCTATTTAAAATTCGCAAACTCGCAATTCATTCGCTAACGAAGTGTTATAAGACGAAGGCGCGGCGATAATAATGTAAAGTCAGAAATATTCGCGGAATCGTCTTTTTATTCGTCGCGAGTAAAGAAGTCTAAAAAGAAAGGAACATCCGCCGCTGTGTTGGCGCTCAAAGAGAGGCTATATGATTTCTATCGCAAAAAGGACACGCGCCGATCGCCCGCGGCGTCGGCATCGACGCTATGCGCCTTTTTTCAAGTCGAGCTGTTCGAGGTACAGAAGTTTTTGCAACTCCTGTTTCTATACAGTCTTTTTCGCGAAGTTCGATATTTTTCTCGAGTCGCTCGTGGATTTTATTTTGCTCTCTAAGCTCTCAAGGATGCCATTTGTAAATAAAGTTTGGTATTGCGGACGAACATTCTTTAATAAAAATAGGAAGAACAAGGATATTTTTATGAATAAATGGCGAGAAGTTACGTTACATACAAAAAGTATCAAATGTTATACAAATTACAAACCAATCGATTGCCGGTGAAGCCAATTAATCTTGTTTTTGCTACATGTACTGTAAAAACAATCAAAACCCAACCGCAAGCCATATCAATTGAAACGCCCAAACTTTCTCGATGTAAAAAATCTTGTAACGTGCTAACTCAAGTGTTCGAAATCTCACCTTTTACATCACTCGCGAGACCGATCCGTCTCTTGAAGATTGATCTACCCCCTCCCCTTCCCCGTTGCACAGCTGGACACCGGCCTAGATCCTACGCTCCGACCCTCTTTGCCGCAAACACAGCCGGACAAATCAGTCACAACTAAATTACTGGAATCTCGAGATAGGGATAGGTTAGTCAAACAGTGCTAACTTCAACTCTCCGCGCGCTCGTGCGCTAACCCTTTGGCGAGCCGTAGGAAGTCGTTTGTCAAGATTAACTCGTCCGGCAGCGAAAACTTCGCAGGCTCGAAAGTGCCCTCCATCATCCCTCTCCCTCCCCCCCCCTCTCTCTCTCTCTCTCTCAGTGGTCGTATAATAACGCGAGAAGGCTCACTCGCCCGCTTGCGAGGTAGGTTAACTTCCGCGGACGGTCAATCGAGGAGCCGTCGACGCCGGATGAAGCGAGTCTTGCCGAGGCCTTTATAATCCTTCGAGCCGCTCGTGCGCTATCGAGAGGCCGAGAAGAGTGCGAGAGAGAAAAAGCCTTCTCGGCTCGGCATTATTCACTCCGTGAAACCATAAATTTGACCCCTCGATAAAGTTGCCGCTGCTGTAGTCTCAGCGCAGCGAGAGGACCGAGTGCAAAGGGTGCATGTGTGGGTGTACCAAAGAAAAAGGTTAGATGGGGCTCGGATGGAAGCCAGAAGGAAGTGTTGCGCGAAGATAAGAAAGATAGGGAAGTGAGGTAAGATGGGATATACTGCTGTGAAAGAGAGTCTGCGGGATTATCTGGATTGTTGAGGGAGGAGAATCAAAGTGGAATCTAAGCTCTTTAAATATTTATTACTGTATCGCTGTATGTCAAAAACTTAAATGTCGAAATTAAGTAGAAAAGTCACAGTGTGGTCAGGCAACTCGTGCTTGCTTATCCAGTCAGCCAAGATTCAAGTATAATAGTTTGCTGTATCGGAAATAATTGTTCAGCATTTCGTCATCACTTAAATAAAAGAAAAGGATACATCATTTCTTTGCTGTGTTAAACAATGAACCTCTATCTTGCGTAAGTTTCCTCTGCAGCTTAAAAGGCAAAAGCTATTCCATCAATATGTTACCTAATGAGGTTGAAATTTTATCGGAAGATAATTACCCGATTGAATTGACCTATATACAATGTCTGACCCACTTCTCGAGGTACGCCTCGAAAAATCTGCACACCTGGCTCGACTTTTCTTTCCCACACCAGCACAATAAATACACTCGGCTCTCTCGACCCAGTCCATCCATCCTCTCGAGAGACAACTCGTAGTCGCCAAAGCCCGCCAGCCCGCGTAACCTCGTTCGTAGCGAAGCTTACAGTCGAGCGACGAAGGCCCTGAGGGGGCTAGCCAGATCCTTCGCGGCGACAAAGGGCGCGGATAATCCGGCCACCAAGACGCCGAGATTGCAAATTAAGCCCCTCTATATCGAACTATCGCACGGGCTGCTGCTTGTCAAGCGTGTCCGGCTGCGAGGTAGCGAACTTCTCCCCGCCGAGTGCATCGGAGACGGCTAAGTCCTTTGTTGTTATTAGAGGCTCGAGAGCTGCGCTCCTCGAGGTAATTTGGGCTGCGCGCGTGCTGCGCCGGATTCCGCGAGCTGAGCATTTTGCGGGAGGTTCGCTTTTGATTGAGTCGTTAGTGGTAAGGACGCTAAACTGTGCGCGGAGGTGCGACTGGAAATTCCGTAATGATTCTTTGGACTGTTTGTGGAAATGAATCTTGGTGCTTTGTCATAACTTTATTGAACCAGTCGCGTTTGCTTAGCATGACAGTGAAACTAACCAGATATTATTAACCTTTTACGTTGCAGATATGTCCCGGAACGCGGAAGCTGATACAGTTACCATCCAAGGAACAAACTTCTGGAAACATTGACGACCACGGTGAGCTCAATTTTAATCTCTTTAACATTCTCACTCCACACGTCCCTCGAATCCAGGCAAAAACAATGAAAACAATCCCTGGCCGAGCATTTAACGCGCCTCTCGGAGTCATTCGATGTAAAATATATCCGCACTGAAAGAAATCACAGTATCCGTCTCTCAACACGCATCGTATTCGTGCTCGATGGCCTGCGTAGCCTTAAAGTCGCACGAGCGCGTTCGCTGCGATGCGGGA
The DNA here is from genome assembly GCF_009193385.2 of Nasonia vitripennis. Classification (NCBI taxonomy): domain Eukaryota; kingdom Metazoa; phylum Arthropoda; class Insecta; order Hymenoptera; family Pteromalidae; genus Nasonia; species Nasonia vitripennis. The sequence continues at coordinate 24,208,836 of NC_045758.1, forward strand.
ACTTTAAAGAGACTACGGCGCTATAAAGAACTCGCGGCTGTATAGGTACGTACGGGCTTGCTCCGGTGCACACGCATGGGCGAAAGTGCAGATACGTGTCCGCCATCCGCGAACGAAACGCAACAGCTGAGAAAAGATGACCGATGTAAAAGCTTTACAATGCGCATTACTGCGAGGCTTTACGAGTCCCCAAGAGTTAATGTTTTGCGTATCACGATGAACTGCGGATATTTCCTTTGGTTTTACTCGCGACTTTAGGGATTAGAACGTTGCGCTTTTGGTGCACGGAAGACTGTTCGAGTAGTATTTTGGTTAAATTTCAACGTAATAACTGTGAGTTATATGATGGAAAATTTATGGACTAGGTTGCAAAATATCTTCTGATTGCTTTATGAGCGCCTGCTATCCCGGTAGATCGCTAAGCTCTATGATCCTCGCAATTTGAGGAAGAAAGGCAGTGATTGGTGACATCGGACCGCCAAGTTTTATCCCCAATTAAAAGTTATAAATGAAATTGGTTCTTACAGTGATTGAGCGAGGTCCTCCGAGCGATATCCCTTTTGAACGCGAGGCGATAAGATGGAAACATTATCCGCAATCTTCTGCATATCTGACCCATTTTAATTTCTTCGGCGCAGAATTTCGTAAATAACCGCATGTGAGCTGGAAAAGTAAATATTCGGCACGCATGTTATTGAACAACGCGCAAACAGGAAAACTATATATTCTCGAGAAAAAATGTATTTTTCTTGTCTAATATCCAATCAAATCAAAATACACACTATACGTCCGTGTACGAATATGTTTTTCTACTTTTTCGAAAAAAGAGGTTATAAAAATAACGAAAACTGCCAACTCCACTCGGTTTCACCTCGGCGCGAACATCATTCAACTTGAAGATGATGCATCAGTTAATCTGTTCCATCGCCCATCTAATTTCCCAGCCAGAATGACTTTACAGCGTTAAGAGGATTCAAAGCCCCCCCCCCCCCCTCTCTCCCGTGTCTCGATTTGATCGATCAGGCAAAACCTCTCAAAAGTCGGTTCGTTGAAAAAAAGAAAGAAAAAAGGCACCACCGTAGCAAAGGCCAAGACTATAGCGGGGGCGAGGGAGTAGCGATAAGGAAAGCGCAGGCCAAGCCGTCCAGCTGGCACGTAGTCAGCAGCACCGGCAGCGAGCATTGACATATGGTGGCGGCTTTTTCTCTCGCGCGCACCCACAGAGAGATGCCATAAAAGTCGCGGGCACTGCCGTGCGCTCATACGTCCCCAGTGGCAAAGGAGCCGAGAACGTGACCTCGCGAGCTTGCCGCTGCATAAATCGCTCGATTAATCCCAGGATGGCTGCGCGTTTCTTTTTCGCCTCCTCCTCTCGGCGTCTTTGCTTGCCCGGCGAGCGATTTTTCGAAGACAGAGAAGCTTTTTATTATGAATCTCGAAGAGTCATCGAGTTTGATGCGTCGAGATGTGTGCGCTTCTGCTTTTATTAGGCGGAATATTGAATTCGACGGGATGAGGGCAATTTGGGTCAGTGGCAGCGCGTGGATTTTTTTCCGTGGAAAGTAGATTCTCGGCGACGCGATTCGCTTTTTGGATATAGGTTTGCCTTTCTTCGAAAATTCATATCGCGTCGCATGACAATGTAGACGCGTATTACTGCGATGACATCGCGGAGGTAATAAGAAATCGTTTTTTCGAAAGACGTGTTTGAAATTTGTATTACGGTGGTATGAAAGAGAGAGAGAGAGAGAGAGAGAGAGAGAGAGAGAGAGAGAGAGAGAGAGAGAGAGAGAGAGAGGGAGAGAGACACACACAAAAGAACGTCTCTTTTCAGCGCTGGAAGCCGATGGTTGGAGGGGGGTACGTAACGAGGAAAAACTTTTCGAAACATTTCATTCAGAGTTTGAGCAATTAACATGACGACGTGCGCTGAAACAGCTAGTACATTCAGGACTTGATACATTACGAGTCTTCGAAGTTACTGTGCTACATCGAATTACGCGAGTTTCTCACAAAGTGCATCGTGCTTAAGCAAGATACCTTGAAACTCGGCAAATTGTTTCGCAGATACAAAGTCGTAGCGTTTCAGTATCGCGAATAATAATTGCCCCCTTCATTGTGGAAATAAATTGTGTAGGATGCAGGAAGCCAACATTTCAATGTTGCTTGTCCGGTTTCCCTCGCCATCAACGCCGCGGTAAAGCTAAAAAGTATCCCAACGTAAACATTTTTTTCCCTATCAAAATCTAAAATTCTACCAAAAGCTCGCAGACCGCTAATAGAAGATTACAGTACAGCGCTGAAGTACATGTATCAATTAGCGCGGATGTTTGAATAGAAGCGTATTCAAACATAGCCCTTTATCTCGACATCTTCGTTAGATTCAGCACACACTACGGAAGGGTCTTCAGTATAGACCGACGTGGCTGGCCATCGTCCCACTTTTCGTCTCGTCGAGAACCGCCAACATACACCAGCGCACACACTCAACGACGTATTACATTCTCCGTTTACACAAGTGAAAGAGCCAACGGCGAGCTTATACAGAGGAACCGCCGTAACAACCGTTACATACTACGCAACATCGGCCATTTCACGACTCGAGTCCGCGAGCTGCGATCCGCAAGAAGCCGTTATAATGCGCCTACACGTTTGCGCGCTAATTGCCCCCCGCGAGTTTCGTCCCCCGAAATGCAGGTCCGCGCGCGACGGGTGTAAGGTTTCGGTCGAGCGACCACGTCACCGTATTCGCTTTTCTTCTCTCTCTCTCTCTCTCTCTCTCTCTCTCTCTCTCTCTCTCTCTCTCTCTCTCTCTCTCTCTCTCTCCCCGGCTCTGTGCGAGCTTCGCTTTAATTAGGGCCGTCTTAACGACCGCCTTGTCGCCGGGGCCTTCCGGTGCGCTATACAGCGAGGCGCACAGAAAGAGAGTCTCACCGCTCTCGCCGAGTTAATTAAGCCCTTGAAGATTATGAACGAGCTGCCGTCGCTGCAGCTTCTCGGAAGAAACTGCGCGCGCGATATGCGTCTGTTCGAGCGCGCGGCGCGAAATCCCACTTTGCGAGTGTACGAAGCCGTTGTGTCGTTTATAGCGCGTTGCGTCGGCTTTGCCGCGGCGCGAAGTGAAAAGTTTCGTGCGCAGCATGTTTGCGGCCGCGAACGAGCTATGAGCGCTGCGGTATACTGCATGCGTTCTCTGCTTTCTCCGCATCCTGGCTGACCGGTGTTCTTTTGCTTTTCATTCGGGGCTTGGCGCTGTTTTTCGCTCTGCGTGTAACCATCAGCCTTTGATCAAACAGGATTGTTCCTCCAGCTGTGAAATGATTTTTTCGCGTAGCTTTTGGATTTGTTTTCAGGTGCGATCTGGAACGGGAGGGTGATCGCGTTGCCCTTCTTCCCTTTTTTGCGTTTTTAATACTCGCCAGGATCCCGTTGAAAGATAAGCGAAATTGCACAGCTTTCGCGAGAGCTTAGAATAAATTGTTTGCCATCGTATTAGCGAGTATACGCGTGTGTATTCGGGGTTGTGGTACGTTTGTTTTTTAGATAACGTGCGGTAGGATTGTTTCATCTTTTAATTATTTTGGTCTGAGCCCAGATGAAAATGAGTTATTACGAGTCGCGTATTATCGTCGTATACGTTTTTTGTGAAACGAGAATATTTCAAAGAATTCGTACTATTAATACAAAGTACTTTTTTATACCGACCTGTAACTGTAGCAAACAAAAATTTAAACTTCCATTCACTATTGAAGGCAAAAAATGCCGACTGTCAATCACGATTTATTTAGAGAAAGATTAACGATCCAGTCTCACCTCTGCGCGCACCCTTAAACAATGAACTCAACAACAATAATCCTCTAACGTCCTTTTCCATTCGTCATTTCGCGATTCGCCGGTTTGCATTCATTTTTTGCCTAAGCTGCGCGCGGTTTTCCCCTCTTTTTAATTCGCGGTGCAAACATTTTATAATCTCGCTTGAGCAAAAAACTTCATCATGACGAATCGCGAACAGCGCGCACGAGTCATATAGCAAATAAAAGTCTGCGCGCGCTCGCGAACAGCATTGTGCAGTCAGATTGACACATCGAGTTATTCGAACGCAGCGGCCCCCGATGACTAGCTGTATTTTCAAAGGCGGACAAACGGCTGCGCCGATCACATTTGCCGCAACGCCACAAAATCATGCTCCGCGTTATGCGAGCAGTGAATATATCCACGAACGCGCGATAGTTCGACACTTGGGCTTTATTGCAATATGCGCGAGCTTGCTCGACGATAAGCTCGCGCAGGTGCCTTTGGTGAACTTTGCGATGAATGAACTGGTAGAGTTGACAAGGGTTGTTGTTGGTATATCGAGGATGGATTAAAGGGACTGGCGGTAATTTTTAACGCGAAGACTGTGCGGACGTTGTGATTTAGATTATGTGATCGTTGTTCGGAATTCATCTCTGTTTTGTTCGATGTTATGCTACGTGTCGGACCAAACTCGTATCGTACTCCTGATAATATACAGTAAAATAATTTGAATATTCTAACGACTGTTCTTTATTCTAATTCTTGGAATCGTTATAAGCTTTTACAAGTTTGAATTAACGGCTAAGAATTTTCAACAATGAAATAATTGTTTTTTTTCAGCTTTTTCCATTTTTAAATACCGTATACGTATAAAATACGTACAAAAGATGTTTGACTAAACTCATTGCATGCACTGCTGAAATTATTAAATTAATATAATGAAAAAAATTTAATAATTTTGAGAAATAATTATAAAAGTTTTAAGAATTTTTAAATAAACGTTCAAGTTTTACATAACAGTGCCAGATTTCAAAATGTTTACTCGTTGGCAGTCCGTAATTTCGAAGTAGTGCGCAGTGTTGATGCAACATCATAATTTTATTGTCAGTCGTGCATAAGCATCGGCCGAAATGTACGGCCCGAATTTCAAATACAGATTTTCATGGATTTACGAAAATTGTTTACTTGCTTCGATTAGTTTACTTCTTTTCAAGTATGTTTCCCGAGAAAAAAAATGATTCCGGAACAAACATTCTCGCCTCCAATCGCTCTACCGTCGGCGAAAAAGCACAGCCCGCAAAAGATTCATCAAAACTGAGAAAATACATAATTAAGTCAGCAAAACATAAACACACACAGACAAGTGTTCGCCGAACCACTACGTCATGGCGCACGCGACAGAAAAGAAGAATAAAACGTCCTTCCCTCCCGGCAAACATGTGTGTGTATCTCGTTAGAGGTATCTCGAAAAGAGGCCTTCTGGCAAACGAGCACAGGGCGAGTCGAGTCAAGCGGCGCGCTAGATAGCGTAGCCGGGAAATTTATCGTGCGCCAAGGGAAAATATAGCACCGCTAGCCAACCACAGTATACGCGTGTATGTGTGTAGGCCTCGTCCGCGTCATTCTACCCTCGCGCGACTGGAAGTACTTCCGGAGAGCGGCAGAGCCGAAGGATTTCGTTTCGATGCGCGTATATTCGAAGGAAAATGACTGATCGATCGATCGAGAGAGGGAATGAACGAGGACGTCTCTTTTTCCGAGTGAGCCGCTCGTTTATGCGGCGTTTATGCTCGAATATGTGAATGAGAACGAAGCGGAAGCTTTATTGGCAAAGTTTCGTTGAGTGGGTCGATGCGTCGATTGCGCGGCCCAAGTTTTACTTGCCAATAAGAGATTTGTTTCGAACTCGTGAATATGCGGGAGTGGTTTTATTTTTTCCGTGTTCCCTTCCTTCTCGAGATATACGCGCGAAAGATGTGTGCATAGCTGTGAATTTATTTTAGAATAATTGAGGGATAAATCATATTAATGATTTTTTTTCAATTTTAGCGTGATACATCATCAATTATCATTATAAAATTTATAACACTGTCGAGGAGGTATAAATTATTGCTAAAAAATTATCGGTTTTATATTTCAACGAGAAATATATTTAAAAAAAAGTCCCGGTATCGTTAATAATACCGCTGCTAAAAATATATATCATTAATGAAACGTCTCTTGACATTCGGCACTTGATGCTTTAGATTTTAATACTGGAGTGCGCCAAAATTGCATGGATATATATCTAACAAGGTTGAGCGTGATGAGAATTTTATGATTTTAATTAAATCTTCAATTTTAAAATTTCAAATGAATGCTCTCACGTAGCCAAAAGTTCTACAGTACCACAGCAAAAATCTACTTCATCTTCACACCGTGAACACAAAGACATTCAAATTTCAATTCATAATTTTCGTCACCTCACTCCCACACTGCACACGTTCCTTTTCCGCACTAACGCCCGCATCGGATACGTGTGGGCGAGAAGTGCGAGGAGAGCCGGTCTCACTCTTTTTTCGAGCTTGAAATTACTCCCGGAGTGTAATCGAAAAGCCGACGTTCACCTCTGGCCGCTTTCCAAATGGCCAGCTCTCGTTCTCCGGGGCAGTGGCCGATATAAATCTCCGCAACCGGACAATGGCATCGAGCGCAGCATCCATCCGTTGCAGGCGAGATTCGTGCGCGAATTCACTTTGATATCGCTGGGAAAGACCAGAGGGATGTCCCATAAGCTCGGCGTTGTCGAGATTTTTCTGAGGAAGGTGAAGTTGTGTACAGATTTTCACAAGTGTTGATTGATTTTTTTCTTATGAAGACATCTTTTAAGTGGCTAATATCGACTGACCCTGTTACAATGCCGCTACCCTAAGCGGGTCTTGGGCGTTGTCGTCCAGATCGGACGGGCGGGTGCCTATCACCACTACACAGCGCGTCCTTAGGTTGTGGATAGAGGAACAGTCCCAGAGAAAGAGGTAAGCTGCGAATAAATTGAATAAGCAGCCGCGGACAGCCGATAGGAACAGGCGTGGGTGTGATGAGCCCACACTGTTGAACGCATTCATCTAGAAACACTACGCAAGCACCACAACAACAAAAACACTTCACATTATCTCTTATATCTCAATCTATCTCTTTCATCACACATTACAAAAATGGGCAAAAATCCTGCTGCCGAGGAGGATGCGGGAGCGATGACAACTGCCCCGAAAGGGGATGTGTAGAATGATTCGTCACCTGGTCTTACGCGGTAACGATGCCAGCGAAGGCGCGCTGCCTTGCAGGGGGGCGTTAGGATGCGAGAATGAAACCGTAGTGTGTCTGACGATGAGTTGACACTGTCCTCGTCAAAGTCGGAAAGCTCCCATACTTAGTTCTAGAGAGGTATGGGGGTTATCACCTCCAGAACGGTGGACTCACCTGCGATCGGAACAGGATCCGAAGCGCGCGGGTTTAACATACTATCATGACTCAAAAAAATCAAATCCGAACCAAAAGGGAATTAAGGGTCGGAACTTGGAATGTTCGCAGTCTATACAGAGCAGGCGCGTTTAAAGAACTCGTAAAGGAAGCTGATAGGTACAATCTAGATTTGGTAGCAATACAGGAATCGCGGTGGCCAGATGGCGGAGTACTAGCATCGATTAACTTCACGTACCTGTATGGGGCCGGGAGTGGGGGATCTCTAGGCACCGGATTTCTCGTAAGCAAAAGTATCATACATTCGGTTAAAAGTTTCAAATCCGTCAATGATAGACTCTCGTACATCATTATCGAAGGTGAATGGTATAGATATGTATTTATTAATGTACACTGTCCTACGGAAGACAAAGAAGAAGAAGCTAAGGATCTCTATTACGAAACTTTAGAGCAGTAATCGACCAGTTCGCGTCTTACGACACAAGAATAGTATTAGGCGATTTCAATGCTCAAATAGGTAGGGAGGAAATTTTTAGGCCTACTATAGGTAAGGAAAGCCTGCACGAAGCCAGCAATGATAACGGTATTAGGGTCATAAATTTCGCGGCGGCAAAAGATCTTATAATCAAAACTACGTGTTTTAAGCACAAGAACATACACAAGGCAACGTGGACATCGCCGGACGGGGCCACACAGAACCAAATTGATCATTTCCTCATTGAAAAAAGACGTCATACTAATGTTCTTGACGTAAGGGCTTACAGAGGGGCAGATAGCGACTCGGACCACTTCCTAGTAGTAGCCAAATTAAGAGCTAGACTAGTAGCGAATCAAAATAGTAAGCGAGCAAACAAGGTAGAAAGCTTCGATATTGAGAAACTACGAGATAGAACAGAGAGCTACCAAGAAGTAGAGGCCGCGATTAAAAAACTAAAAAACAACAAAGCCGCGGGAAATGACTCTATATCAGCTGAGTTACTCAAATATGGGGGCGTCGAGCTCACTTTCAAAATCTATAAACTAGTATGTGCCATCTGGAAAAATGAAACAATACCCGAAAATTGGAAGGAATCTATCATTATACCGATTTTTAAAAAGGGGGATAAGACAGACTGCAATAACTATAGGGGTATTTCACTTTTAGCAACGTGCTACAAAGTTCTGTCAAACGTAATACAAGCTAGACTCACTCCATTCGCGGAAGATATAGTAGGAGATTATCAGTGCGGATTTCGGCGCAACAGATCGACGAGCGATCAAATGTTTACCATAAGACAGTTGTTATAGAAAAAGTGGGAATTTTGCGAAACCATACACCAACTATTTATAGATTTTAAAAAAGCGTACGACTCTATTAAGCGAAGCAAAATGTATCAAATTCTAGTACTTCTCGGTGTACCGAAAAAACTCGTGAGATTAATTCAAATATGTCTGAACGGAAGCACGGGAAAGGTCCGAGTAGGCGGTAATGTATCAGAACCCTTCATGATACGCGATGGTTTAAAACAAGGGGATGGGCTCTTTACGGTGCTGTTCAACTTAACGTTAGAGTATGCCGTTAGAAAAATGCAGGTTAGCCAGATGGGCGCAACGCTTAATGGAACAACGCAGATACTAGGCTACGCAGATGATTTGGATATACTGGGGGATTGTAGGGAAACGGTAGCAAGAAACGCGGAAATCCTCATAAAAGCGGTGGAGTATACAGGGTTAGAAGTGAGTGAATCAAAAACAAAGTACATGATTGTGGATAAGCTAGGCATCTGCAGAGGGGAGGAAGATCTCAGAGTTGGGAATTTTACTTTTGAAAAGGTCAGCGAATTCAGGTATCTGGGTACGACCATAAATGATAGAAACGAGATTAATGTCGAAATAAATAAGAGACTCCATTCGGGTAATGCTTGCTTCTACGCCGTGAGTAATTTACTTAAGTCGAGGCTGTTGTCTAAAAACGTTAAAATAAGAATATACAGGACAATAATACTGCCGGTGGTTCTGTACGGGTGTGAAACGTGGGCTCTCACTAAGCAGGCGGACAACCGTTTTAGGGTATTTGAAAATAAAGTCTTGCGAAAAATATACGGGCCGAAGAAAGATGAGGAAACCGGGGAATGGAGGAGACTACACAATGATGAGTTACACAATCTGCACGCGTCACCAAATATTAACAGAATAATAAAATCGCGCAGATTGGGATGGGCAGGGCACGTAGCGAGAATGGGAGACGACCGTACGGCAGCGCGTGTCATGAAGGGCAGGCCGATGGTAACGCGACCTTTATGTAGACCTAGACGTAGATGGGAGGACAACGTAAAAACGGATCTAGTAGAAATAGGACGGGTGGGTGTCGATCGGAGAGGTGCATCTTGGGTGGGGTTGACACAAGATAGGGCAGCGTGGAAGGCTTGCGTAGATGAGGCGATGAACTTTCGAGTTCCAAATGCCATGTAAAAAAAAAAAAAAATATCGACTGACCAAGTTTTTAATTTTGTGTATAAACTTCGAAGTAAATTGAGGTCTAGATTTACGCAATCATAGATTCAATTTCCGTTCTCATAATGAAAACGTAAATCTAGACATAGTAAGGATTACCGGAGCTTTATATAATATATTTGGATTGAACCCTTTGGTATGTGCTCTCATTACCCACCTGGAAATCGAGGTTCCATTTCTTCGATCTGCTAAGTCGTCGGATATGTAGAATTGAATAATTTCATGATCTCCTCGATAAATGCTTAATTCTAAATTATTTATTACTGTGCAATAAGATTATGGACGGTGACATTTTTTACAGAACCATTTCGGTGTATAAATTCATGAAATAGATAAAATAGAAAGTCTGGAAGCTTGCACAATAAAAGCTTGTTGTGATGTTTCAAGCTAAAAAAAAGCGTCAAATTACTGCTTTCATCGAAAGCCCTTATTTATCCGAGCGAGTTTTATCGAGCAAGCAAAAATTCTCAAGGAGAATTTTCTCAAATTAAGTTCTTAATTGATTCCCTCTCAGTCCGACCACTCCAGTATCAGCTCAGAGCAAAAGGAAGTAGTGCTCGCATCTCCAGGGCGCAGCAAGCGATCCCTATCTAAACTTTATAGCTGACTCGCGCATCAGACCCTCTCAGCGCAACTCTTTAGTTCAAATCAACCGCCATCAGTTAAGCTCCCGTGCGGAGAATCGTTTATAAATTGACACCGGCTGAATGAGAATTCATCAAGATCTCCTCTCGAAGAATAAGCGCGTGGGAGTGAGAGAGAAAGAGAGAAAGTCTGAAGAGAGAACGAGCAGGCGAAGAGTAAGAGCCGAGAAACTGAGTGGGTTAGATGGATGCCGAGGCTATAGGATAAGTTTAAAAGTCTCTTTACTCCCTCTTCTTCCGGCTTTATGGCGGGAGCAGCGCCGATATAGAGGGCAAGAACGTTTGACTGCCTCGAGAGAAGGAAGCCCCTCGAGCCGTCACGGTGCGGCTTTCTTATCCGTGCCGTCGCCGTGCGGGGTATGAGTACACTCTCGTGACCCCCTTGTATAGCGCCGGCAATAGTTTGGGCGGCTTCTCGCCAAGTCTAAGATAAATACTTGCTGAAAGCTGTGCAAGGATGCGGATGCGCTGGATTCTCGATGATGGAATTTCTCCCGGTTGTTTTCCTAATCCGGAAAATAACTGTTTGTTCGAAGGGGAAAGAGTTTTTTTCTGAGCATCAATACTCACAAAGACCAGATAAGACCTGACCTATTTACAGTGGTATGCTGATTCTAGGAATATTTTGATTCAATCAAGATTAAATTAAAACCGCGAGCTTTTTGACGGTTTACGTAAAGGTGTTATTCGTGGTTTGCAGAAGCAGTTTACTTTTCGTTAAACACGATTTCCCTCTTTCACTATCTGCGATCTATTTACTCGGCGATTCAAAGATTAGATTTCACTTGCAATACATCCTACTTAAAAAAAAAGCATGGTAATTATTTCTTTCGTTCTTTGTTCGGATATTCGTTAACTCGCGTGATCGCTATACACTTGCATGAATTTCTAACCTCAAAAAAGTGAGAATTGAGAATACGTGACAACGAAAAGAAAACACTGAAGTTCAAACGTTAATCAATGTTTAAAATCTTGTATAAAAATCCTCTACTCTGAAATTACAGCCAATGCGCAAAAATCGTTATCACACGCGACGGCATGAAAATCCGCGCGTCAAAGTTAAAAACGCATTTGATGACTCGCACCTTTCACTCGGCGTCTCTGAGAAACTTTTTCACGCTTCAGTAAACCCTTTCGAAAGAAAATCGCCCTTAACTTTTCGAGCCATAGCTCTAAAAAAGTCTCCGCGAACTCTCGAGCAAACTCTCCAAGTTTCTCGGTTGGCCCCGAAACTTGGCCCGCGGCAGCAGTAGTCCTCGATGTAATGGTCGCGAGCGTCGCCAATGGTCAATGCGGGAGGATAACGCGATTAAGCTTTCCCAGCCGCACTCTCGAGTGCTTCGTTATAGGCAGATACGAGGCCGGTAGTGCGCCTCTAGCCGGAAGGTATACATCCTCGAAAACGTCTTGTGCCACGGGACTAATCACCGAGGGGCAGTTCGCTCGTTAATGGCTTCGTCGTGTGCTTATGTGGGCCGACACTTGAAGGAGCGCTTAATAGAGCAGACTCGCGATTGCGAGCTATGCTTATGAGATTTAAGGAGTGTGACGGGACTTTGTACGGAACAATAAAGCACCGGAGCAATGACCGCCTATTGTGCGTGTTCGGTGTTTTTCGCGTCGGCTGCCCCTGAAGTGCTGTTTCGAGTTGTTTATGCTTTGCATTGTTCTGGCCTTGATTGATTCTAAGGATAAATTACGGCTGCTTTGTGAACTAACTATTTCAATTACGGTATAAGGTTAAGAGAAATGATATTTCACCATTTTTTCGTATACAGAATACGTAACAACTACAGAAACTAATCCATCGATTAGCAAATACAGGTAAAATTAAAGATTTACCGAATTGAAGCAAAAATCTCATTTACGGGAGCGATTCTTCTCCATATCGATCGGATCGCGCCATTTCGAAGCCGCAAAGTTTATCTTCCGCAATCTCTTCATACCCATAACAATTCATCAGCAGCGCGCGGGAGCTTGAGCGAATAAAAAGGAGCCCCGGCAATAATTAAACCTTTCCTTTATCTCTGCCGCCGTCTTCTTACACTCCAGCATTAATCACTGGCGAAGAAGTGGTTCGCTCGTTAACGCGCCAAAATCCGTCGTTAATCGGCGCCCGCGCGCGTGTACTCGCTCGGTCCTTTCAGCGCTGGCCTCCGGCGCGGCTCTTCCTAATCGCAATTAACGCGCGTGCGCTCGAATCGACGATCGTGCAAACGAGAGAGACCGAGCGAAAGAAACATCGATCAAAGGCATCTCTTTGAGCGCACGTAGCCGCGATAAAAAGCGCGTAAAGGTATCCCTCGAAAGAAAGAGAAAAGAAGGCGAGCTCGGAGGCTTCTTCTGCGTCGCGGATTAAGTCGGCTTTTAAGATTCTCTCCATCCTTACGCCGTTGCAGCTCTTTCTCTACGGGCTATTAATACCTCCGAGTCGAGCCGCGAGCGATGCAAATGAGGATGCAAACGAGCGCTCCGCGCGCGCACCGCAATTAGGAGCAATTTTCAGGTAGCCGTAGGGCCGCGCGGAACGAAAAAAAAAAAACGACAAGCCGCGCGATGTACGAGCGGCGATTCTTTCGCGGCTGAGAGGGAGAGAGAGTAACGGCTCGTAGCTTGCGCAGAAGCTTCTTTGATGGCTCGTGAGTGGGACTCGCTGCGGGATGCTGCGGCGTGGATGAGGTGTAGAGGGAATTGAGGCGACGGTAAGATGAGGCTTGTGTCGTGGATTTCTGGACAAAGTGTGTCTTATTAGAGAAAAAATACCGCAGTGACCCGATGTTTTTCACGTTGGCAGCGGTTTGACACGCGTTAAGTGGTAAACGCTTCTATAACTTCCCGTAGGATCATTAATAAGTGTCGACGAGGAGAAGTATAACATTGCAGCGATCGATAAATTTTTATTACTTTTCAATACGCGATTTAAACAGCTGGCACTACACCCTTGCCGAAACAAATGACTCCTATACCTTCCCACGGCAACTTAAAACTCCCATTAATACTAATTCTTCCTAATGCGCGATAGCACTTAATCATGCTTTCAGCGGAACATAATAATTACACAGCGCGCAATCTCGGCTCTATAATCATGATAAACGCAGTTCGATTCGCGCGCTTCCATAGTCCGCAGCCCCGCGAGACTCGGACGTATACCGGTCGGATACGAATAACACTCCATCACGAACGTGTACGAAAATCGCTCTCTTACGAATCAACTCGAGAACTCGCAGTTTAATAATTCACGCGATGCATCTTCTCTCTCTCTCTCACGCTCGTCGATCCCGCGGAAATAAAGCCATAACACTCGAAAGACGTATATGATACGAGCGCGTGTGTGTATGATAACAGCTGCAGCCTGGCGAAAGGAGGAGACTGTTATTTGCGATCACCGCGTGCGATCACCGGCTGAGTTATCGGCGACACGCGGCGCGCATCGGCCTCGGCAGGCATGACCTCGTAAATACCTACTGCGAAAGTTCTACGAGTCTCGGCGCGAGGAATGTCCATGAGCGGACTAGCGCCCCACCGCTGTTTTACAAAGTTTTCGAGGAGGCACGTCGATTATGCGCGCGAGAGCTCCAGTGTTATGAAGTATTTCCGAGTTATGAAGAGCTAGCGTGTATGTGGATTTTTTTAAAGTATCGATTTTTTAAAGTTTTAAAAACCATCGATAGCTCGGTTCAAAACGACTTCAACGAAGCGTCCAAACTCAGATGAGACAAAGAGAAATGAGCGATATTTTTTCTCGTCAAGAACGTTCTCACTCACCTCGAGCCGAGACGCGATTCTCGTGGTATGAATATAGCGAAAGAGAAAAAAAGCCATGAAGGAGTCCTCGAAATTATTCACGTACATATATAAAATTCCTCCAGCAGCAGCGATTTCTCCTTCTTACATTGAGGAAGACATTCTAAAATCTTCGCCGCATTTCCATAATACGCATTGCCGCCGCACTCCGGCACGTCTACACATACACGCATACACCTATACGAGAGCTCGCTCGGCAAAAGACAAACTCAGCGCAGTGGTATTGTACTCTACTTCCTCCCTCGCGGTCCCTTCAAGAAGCGAAGAAGCTCTCAAGGCAGAAAAAAGGCCAAAAGAATCCTTTGACTTTCAGCAGCAGCAGCGCATCCGGCTTCGCGCACTTCCGATTTTCCATCCGCTTTCGCATGCGCGCTTCGCTGCACGTCGCGATGAATGCAACCTTGGAACATCAAAAGACGCGCGGCGCGGATTTCCCGACTCTCGCGACTACGTCTGATGCGCGCGTGAACGATATGTGGGTTACTACAGCACACATTCGTCAATCGCGAGCCCCACTTCCGAGACAACGTCGGCGCGCGGCCTCTGGCTCGCTTCCAGAAGCCGTCTTTGCCCTTTGCGTCTCTCCTTCTTCCTCTCTTTTCCGTCGGCGCACTTGTATGGTTATCTTCCTCTTTTTTTTTATTTTCACCGCCTCTTCCGGAGACATCATCGGCAAAATCAGCCGGAAGCAGCTGTGGGGAAAGCAACCTACGGGTCACCGGAAGTGACTCAGCTGAGACTCGCTTTGTGCTCTCGGGATGGTGATTTGAATCTGAGATCGAGCCGACTGCGGACGGGACTGCGGATGGATTAATATACTGCGGATGGCGATCCTTGAGTGTGCGCGAGGAATTTTTATGTGCGGGCTGGGAAAATGCAAGGCTTATATATTCTATTCGTTCACTGAGGGAAGAAATTCATATTGTCATCGCATTAGCCCTGTGAAAAAACTTACGAAAATAGATTCACTCAACATGATTACGATTTGAAAGTCAATCTCGCGCCGTTAGGGGAGAGTATATCAGAATTATGAGGTTAGTAGATTACCCGTAATACTGAACCTCAATTAGCATAATTGAATTAAGAGTCCCCTGTACCCCAACTCGAAACTTTAAATCTTCAAAGTCTAATTCGACGACACCGCTGACTCATTCCCACGTTCAGCTCCGCGACTCGCCATCGTAGCTCTAAAGATTACGTTACTCCTTCGCAGTCTAATACCCGCGAGCGATAATTCTCGCCAAAGCCAAAGCGGCACTCGGAACCAGCGCAATACGCACTCGAGGTGGACTTCAGTCCGGTCATAACGCTACTTAGCCTTCGACAAACCACGACTATCTCTGGCCGAAGAGATAAAAGGTTTGTTGGCTCACTTCTGGCAAAGAATCTTCCACTGCGTCCTCCGATAATCGGAACCCGCTTCCTGAGCGGCAGCAGCGACTCTGGCGCGTCTCCAAAGACGGCGAGCTTTCCTCCTCGATTTTTCCCCCACGTTTTTGCATCATACCCTCGCTTTGACACATGCGAGACGACGACGGCGGAAACAACGCGCTAATAATTTTTCGTCGCTTGACGGCGAGTGTCTCATCTTTTTCGTTTTCTTGCGCCATTTTTGTTTGCGTGGATGCATGATTCATGCGCGCTGGATTATGCGCACCGCGATGCGCTGGGTGAATGATGCGCCTTGGCGGAGTTTATGGCGGGAGAGAGAGATGGAGGAGATATGGTACTGATCGTTTGTTTTACGTTTTAGTTTCGGCGCATACGTCGTAATTGTTCGGAAACTTAGTTCGGGCTAATCTTCGGCGATTACGAATGTTCTCCGCGGAAGCCGTAAGTTATAAGCATCTCCAGCAAGTTTGGTCTACAGCGCAGTTACATTCAACTACGAGGACATGTGCGAAACTTGGATATGACCACTTCGCTGTTTGTCCAAATTTGAATCTACGGTTATGGAACCTGCGAAGCGTTCGTCATTCTGTTAATGCGAGGAGATATTGCATCGATGAAAAATCCTCAAAGCTTCTTTTTAACGGCGCAAATTTTCCGGTATTCATCAATACGTCGGGAGAGCGCGCCATTAAGATCAGTACTCACAAATGGAAAATCGATGAAAAAGTCCGACAATCAGCGAATCTAGTTTACCCTCCGAATAGTCTCGTCGATTTTCAGCTTTTAACTTCTCTGGAGCAATTCGATTTTCGCGCGAATGCGAGCGAGCTACAAGTCGTGGCCGACTGCGATAGCTCAGGAGAGTTGCTCTCCGACGTTAAAAACGGCTTGAATTCCGAATCAATGTGGGCACAAGTAGTTTCGCGCGCGTCGGGGTTAAATTGAGGCAAAAGTCAAACTGCATCGGCGGCGTCCGTCGGCCGCGTGAAAAGATTTCCCTTCGATGTCGAGCACTTTTGAAACTTGGTCTCTTTCTCTTGCTTCCCCGCTGCTTGGCCCCCCTTCTTTCTCTATTCTCCTCCATCCTTTCTATTCTTCATTCACAGTCTGCTCCGCGTTTGTAAACTTCGTCGGTCGGAGTTTGGCAGAGTCGAGTTTACGGCTTTGAATTCCTCCTTCGTGTGCATAGCTCGGAGTATACGTGCGCTATGTGCGTTGGTATGTATGTGTACAGAGACGCTACCGCCGGCTTTCGCTTCACTTATAGGTACCGAAAATTTTTAACGCCTTCCCTCCTTTTTAGGAGTACGAAGCGGAAAGTAGGCGGTTCGCTGCGATTGTACGAGTGATCCTTCGAGAAGTGGCTATGAGAAATCGTTAGTCGTCTGTTCCATTTATTTTTCCTACAAAATTGAAAGAGCAGCTTTATTTCTAAAGACATAAGTTGTTTCAGTAGTATAAGTCGACTTTTGCCAGACAACTCCTTTATACCGCACTCGAGTTATTCTTTCGTAGTTTCTATTTTATTCTACTCCGCGACATAAGAAACTTTTTTGCATTCGCACCATCGCTTCCCATTCGATATTACGTCAGAAATATCCAAACAGCGTCGTCACATATCGCCTCGTCACTCGATCCGTATACATCTGCATCCGCGACAGTCCAAAAGAGAGCAAGCTACCTGTAACAGGAACGCAATAGGATGTAGCAGCTGGAGCTCTTGTCTCTCTATGCATTGCTAATGCACACGCATATAGTCGAATGCGCTCGGCAGCTGCAGTGCTCTCTCGCGTGCTACTTGAACATCCCGTGAATAAATTGCGCGTCTCTTCGACGCACTGCGCGCCTCAAAGAGCCAATGGCAGGAATTAACGCTGCAAGCGTAAGTCCGCCACTATTTGTCATGCAACGTCAACTATGTTTGTTTGTTTATTTATTTGCGCATGATGTTCGTTCGCGTTTATCCAAGATTAATAAGTCCATGTGTTGTTTTATGCGCCGAGAGCGAGTCATTAATTCAGCGTAGAATATCGCGCCGCTTTCGATCGAGTTGAATTGAATTCCCATAATAGTTGTACGATTTCGTTCGTTATAAAACTAGGATTATTAGTTTAACTTTGTTCGGAAATAATTCGATCAAAGTTGATTGATGTACGTTTGTATTGGATTAATTGCCTTTGACGTAGAATTAATACCAAATACGGAGTAATGCTAGGTATCTGCTCAAGCCCCCACGTAAGAGTGGTTTACGCTATGCTTTGTCATGATTCGGCATTATACAAATACGCGTAAAAAAGGCATCAAATGTTTCGAAAATTATTCAATAAAAAAGGGGTAAACGGTAGCACGCGGAATGGAAGGCAGTATAAAGAGCAGCGCAGTGGCAGCAGCATCCGTAGAAGAAAAGCGAAATATTTCATCTCGCTCGGTGAAAATAAATACGGACATTCGAAACTCAATCCCGATACTCGCCCTCCCCCTTTTTCTATGGTTATGAAATCCAATCCGCATGGAACCCAAGTCGAGGAACAGCGAGAAACACACGACGGCAAGAGAGAAAGAGATATGGACGGATACAGACATAGACCAGGCTTAAACGGAAAAGACTTTACAAAGCGTACAATCGGGTCCGAAAATTCTCCTTTACGGCTGGAAATTGAACTCGGCCAGCCCTCTCCCGGAAAGTGGATTTAAATTTCCCTTCACGCGCTTTTTCCGGGCCGAGCGCAAGTGTTCGCTCGCATAGCGGTCTGCCTGAAATGAGAGCCGAGGCAGAAGAAGTTCAACTATTCAGAATTGGACTGGAGAAACGAAGTAATTAGAGCAGGGAAGAACGAATATAGGTATAGGTAGGCGCGAAGAGCAAATTAGTCCTTAAAACTTTCGAGGCTTTGTATGCAGCTACACTACTGGATAATACGCATATATTCATGCCGGTAATCGCCGGCTGCTGAAAGGCGATACCACACCGACTGGCGAGGGCCGCTCACGAGACCGGATATTTTGAGCTTCTCGAGCGCGTTAGTATTATTAAATCGAGGTTTTCAGAGAATATGCATCACACGTTGGTATTATAATTTTAATATTCTGTGAAAAATATGTACCGGAGTAAATAATTTGATAAGATCTCTTTTAAATTCGTATTTGAAACGTGTTCCAAAATCGATATTGTAATCAACTCGAATATTCAACGTATTTTAATTAATGTCAGTTACGGATTTTTTTTTTTAATGTTCTTTGATAAATTAGCCTTTACGTTCATTTGCATATTTTTACATGTAATTTTTACTTTAATTAATAAATTTTTATCTTAATTTTAATTAATTCAACGCGCATTTAATTAATTCTAAATCAAATACTTCTCGGTCACGAGCATTCGATCGACGGCAGAATTCATTTAGTGCTCGATAAGATATATGAAAATCACTGGAATTACAAAAGTAAAAAAATCAGGAGTTTCATTTAACAAACTTTAATGTACAAAAGACGCCCAAGAGAGAGAGAAAGAAAGAGAGAAGCTGAAGTTGTTCGAGCAAAGTAGTAATTCGCTTTAAAATTTTAACTCGACTCCGCTGCTCTACCCGCGGCGTATAAAGTTAATTTTCAAAGGACAGGCGTAACAATTTTTAGGGAAACTAATTACTCGAATCCCGCGTCACGCGCAGAGTTTCCATTCTACTTTATTTAGCGAAGAGCGCAAAAGCGGAACAATTTTATACCAACGCAGCTAATATTAAATATAAAATGTACAAACGCCCGTTTGATATCCTTCGAGGTGCCTGTTCCAGTTCCGCTAACAAGCCCCGAACCACATGTATCGAGCTCAAACTCGACCGCCAGAAATAACAAACTGCATCGAGCGAACAGCGCTTAATTGAATAATACCCTTCGCCTCGGACTCGGGCAGGTCTGCTACTCCCTTTTATTTCCGATCCGACCGCACGGCGCGCACTCGCGGAAAGAGTAGGGCGAAAACGAGTCTCGTATATCGATGAATAGCCTTGATCCCGACGGCGCGCTCGTGGATTAACCTGACTGGCACTGAAAGGGTTCGTTGCTCCTCTAACCCACCCACACATACACGGAGTCTGCGAGCCAGCGTTGTACGGCGACGTGTTACAAAAAAGGTTTTTCCGACGTACTCATAGAAAGACAAAATACAGCGCTAACCCCAGACAGCTGGAGCGAGAGAGAGAAAGAGCGAGTCGTAACTCCGGCGTGTAGTTAATGGCCCTCGAACGGTTATCGGCTCAACGATAACTAAACGATATTACGCTGAATCGATGAAAAACGAGAGCTAGATTCTCTCGAACGCATTGTTTGTCGCGCGGGTAAGCCCTCGCGCACTTGGACTCTGTGTACGGCCGACTATATGCGCGGTCGTATGTGTACGCAGCCGCTTGTCGGTGTTCATCGACGGGAGAGAAAGGGGTGGCTGCGGCGATCCGCGAGCCTTTGTAATCTGCCTCTACCTCACCCGCTCGTACCAGTTCTCCCAACGGGGAGCGTATATAGACATAGCTCTGTGCCATTGCCGTGGAGGTGATGCTCTGTTAATCGTTTCTATTCAAGAGCCGTGTATGATTGTCCTGTTCTGAAATGGCTCGAAAATAACGCTGACACCTGATTTTTTTCCGTAAGTTCGTTGCTCATGTGTACATTCTTTTGTTCGAAAATGTTCACGCGGATCACAGTTTCGTTCGTATGCAATAAAAGAATTTTTACGTTAGCGTCACTAACTTACTTTTGTAAAGAGTATGTAATTGCTTGTACTATTTTTAGTAAAAACGTACCTCTAATGCCATTTCTATACTTATTTTCTGTAGAAATTTGACCATCAATGTGTCCTCACAACAAAGCTCCAACGCACAGGACTATGTGAAATCTTACAACATCTCGCGGTGACCAGCTAACCTTATAAGACTCTAGCGCAACAGCAGGGCTAATTACTCTTGGCTCGCAGCAGCCGCAGCGAAACAGCATCTAGGCGCGCACGCGAGCTACTTTTGCAGGTTTCCCCAGCTCGTAAATCCTCATGGGGACAGTTGAGGCGGAGACAAGATTCGTGGCCGCGAGAGCCCAGGAGCCAAACGAGTTAAACACTCGCCAAGTCTTCAAATGATAAATTCATCAGCCAGAGTGGCTGAAGCACCGCTGCGCCCGTCGTGCATATATAAAGGAAACTTGGTGAGAGAAGCCACTGTGTGCTGTATTGTCCATGCGCGCAGCGTAAGTGAGAGCGGATTTGGTCTCCTTGGCTGCTGCTGTTATTTTCCCGCTCGCTCCTGCACCTTCCGTTCGTCTACGTCGGTCCGGCGGGGCTTGATGGCGAAACTTTTGTTGCTTTAAGCTGCGTAATTACGACGGCTGCGGGCGAGAGCTTGATGCGTGTTGTTTTGGACGAGTAAGCTACCTCCCGCTTCTGAATTGTTAATTGATGGGATTTTAACGAGACGGTAAATTCTTTTGATCGGACAAACTAATCAGCGCACGCGCTAGTTTGCTGAAACTTCTTACTTCGGACAAGAAGCTAACTCGTTGATTGAATTCCCGCGTGTTTTGTTATTAGTTCTTCAACGCTTATAATTTATTTTTAACTTTTTTCTTTCTCTCAAAGTTCTGACTATAAAAGGTCGTTTTGAACAATACGCTTACATGCAGCTACGCCACTGGCGCCGAAACGCCGTAATAAGCGCACATCCACCTGTTTCCCAAGAGCTCACAAGAGCAGACTTCACGTCTGCTGCAACATATTGCTCGGAAGAGCTGGACCACCTATAAAGATACAATCAGTAGTTTGACGTAAACCGGCCGAGACTACCGCTGCGCGCGGTCTAGGAAAAAAAGATACAGTGTAAGCAAGAGGGACTGGAAAAACAATAACGGACCCTGTCCATAAATTACGTCAGACTTTAGAGCCGAAGTTATGTTCCGGCAAAACACGCTGTAGACACTCGCGCACCCGTGAGCGCACACACACAGTTGCACGTGCAGTGTAGCTCGGAAGCCGCAATCAGCTTAGACGAGCCTCTGCTTCGCCGCCGTGGAGAAGTGAGGCTGTAGCTGTAGTCTCTGGTATCACATGGGTGTGGCTTAGTGCAGACGAAAGGATGAGTCATAAATGAGAGATGCGATGATTATCGTTAATTTTATTTGAAGGGTGCATCGACATAGATGAGATGTAAGTTGTATGATAAAAAACCTAAACACTTTTTAAGAATCCGTAGCACTGTAAATAGCTCCTGACGTTCTGATGTTCTACTTTTGTATTTGTATCTGTTGTTATAACCCAATTTCACAAATCTCAAATAGAGTAAAAACAATTTCAGAAACTTTACTCGCCAAACTGCCCGAAGGCTTTGCAACTGGTCAGTTCAACGAAACTCCTCCGGCGTATTCTCCACTCTGACTGTGCTGTACAATTCTTAACTTATCTAAGCGTAAGCTTGTGTTCAATTTGATAGGATATAGTCCTTCTACCAGGATTAGCTGGAAGTGCAACGGATTTCTCAAAGGCGGAATCAGTTAGTATTTGTATACACAATCATCTACCGGAAATTTGGTTACACACGTTCTCATGTTTGGAAACGTTCGTAAACTAGATGTGTTTGACTGGTTAAATTTCAATAGCTTTGTGGTTCATGTCTTGAATCGTTTGAGGAATCACGAGTTCTATTTAGATGTGCATCTGTTGCTGATACACTCTGATGATCTGATCGATTAATAAGATACCACTGTGGAAGTACGTTTAAATTTATATTTCAAATCCAATAAACAAACAATGCTCTATAATTTAAATCAGAATTACAGCATCGGAAAATAGTTCTATGTGTGAGAGATTGAAATTGGAATTCCATCGTGCCTCGGTCTACTTAAATACTCATAGTTCGTGACGGTATTTCAATAACGTCTCCTCCGGGATTCTGAGATAAAGGCCGAATCTTATATCGCTATCAATCCGGAAAATACAATTTTAATATCCCGCAGCACGAGATTTATATCCAGCGCAGTGCTTCGAACTATGCAAGAAATAAATTATGCGGAAGAAAGTGCACGTGAAAAATCTCTACTAAACCCATACATCTTGACGATTTTTTCGTAGGTACTCTTCCATCGAACAAACGCCCCTCATCCATGTACACATAAGCCTCCTCTAATATCATTCTCCACCAAACGACATAAACAAGAGAACATGTCAGGAGAGAAGAGAGAGAGAGCTAATTCGATTAAACCCCTCGCGTGCAGCCCGTCAAAAGCGTAAGCCTTCCATAAAGCCCAACGACGCTTAAAGTATAATACACTCAAGGCAAGCGCGATTTGCCTACTCTAGGCGATCTCTCTCCTCTACTTCATCAAAGGCAAATACAACCCCTTCATCCGCGTAAAACACGAAGCTAGCTTCAGTTTACGTAAAAGACTCGCCGAGCAAAACGACACTGCGGAGCTGCCCCTCGTCAGACCTGCGAAGATAGTACACAGCGAGGCCCAAGAAAAATACGACGTGCCTGCATCATAATGCTCCCCCAGTACTGACTTTAATATAGGAGGGCCATTACTTCGACATCGCGCCGCGCTTATGTATCGAGCGAGAAGAGCGTTACATACAAGCGAGGCTCGGGATGAAATAGCGAACGAGCCAGACAGCGGGTAATAGCTGATGTATACCTGCGCCGCTTCGGAGAAAATACAAGGGGGGTGTAACGCGAGCCGACGAGAAAATTTCCGAGACGCTCGCCTGATTTTATCTATTTTGTTTTTTTTTTTGGCCCGTCGTCTCTGCTAGATGAGAGAGCATTATGGCATTTAGCCCGAGGAAAGTTTTCTATGACAAAAAGGATCCGACGCGGGGAGAAATTTTTCAGGCGAATATTGCGCGGCAGATCGGCCAAAGAAATTCAATGAGGCGAATCAGAAGTAGGTCAATCGGGGAAAAGTTTTACGCGCGGCAGATAAGATTTTGAGAAATACGTCGATAGCCTTTCAATATTCAATGAATTTTTACGCTTTCTGTGTTGAGTGTTCAACCTTCTTTCTCGGACCGCGCTCGATGAATCGGTGCGGTAATTTTCAAGAAGTACACCCTCTGCTAATCGTTTCAACGCGTACTTGCGCTTTGAAAATCGTTATACCTTACATCGAACTTTAATGCGATTGACCTACATATGCCTAGTTTCGTGAAGTTACACTGCGAATGAACATTCGCGATGGAGCGTTGGCATAACGATTTTTGAAATTGGTTCACTCGCGTGAGAGAGTAAAAGTTTTGACAATAAAATTTGCTATTCACACTCATTAGCGAGTAGAACACGCGAAAAACATAATCGATACGTGCACACTATGGCAAGTAGCTTCATAATTTAAAATTAGTCGCAGCTGAACGATTCTCCGCGAAACTACAGCGTCGATGTCAAAAATACGCACTCGATATGCGTATATAAAAGCAGAGTCCATCTCTGCAGCCGCTTAACCGTAAACGTTATACGTTCGGCGCAGCTTCCAAATGTTTACGGCTGCAGCATCGATGTCCCGCGGCTTATTTTATCTCCATTACATCCCGGCAGTAGCAGCAGCTAGTATAACAGTGGCTGTGCGGTAGTCTGAGCGCTTAAATGGTTTTCGATCGCGGCTCTTCGCCTTTTATCCCGCGGTATGGTTATATCCCCGTGCCGTGGATTCCTATGCGCGCACTTAGCCCCGTTCAGTTTTCGTACTTCCATACGCTGTATGACGCCGATAAGATTCTACGGTAGCCAGTAGACAAGAGATTCCCCACATCCTGCGATGATGTAGTCGCCGATCGACCTTAACTATTTGCCGTATGTCTGCGGGGCGAGTTTTGTTTCGAAATGGGCCAAATAGCTGCGTTGAAGCGCAAGCGACCAGAATAACGGCAGGTTGCCGGTGCACTATGGGAGAATGAAAATTTCTTTGCTGCGAGCTTATCTTCTGAAAGGTTTATAAGTACGAAGTTTTTCGATGTAGTGGCAGGTCACAGGTTTGCAACTTTTATTTTCAATGGTACCACTCACAAGTGAAAATAAATTTTTGGAACAACCCTATAAAGTGTATCCGGCAGCTAATCGATAATTTCTGAAAAAAATCTGCTTCAGACTCCTAAAACGTGCTCGTCAGTCTCGACCAACCACCTACCTACATACTTTCGCTCGTAATAGGTACCAGCTACTCGAAAACTGTCAACTTGAACGTGCCAGCGCATGCAGAGACTGCGCCAGTAGAGCGCGTTCGTCGCGTCGCGTCGAGTCTCTCGTAATTTCGCTCGCGTTGCAGCGAGCGCACGCGGCTGTTTGCGCAAACACCTTTCTACAACATCGCCCTCTCTCCCCCCCCTGGATCCTTTCTCTCTTTCTCCCTGGTCCGTTGCGCAGCAATTAGGCAGTTCCATGCGTAGCCACCGGCGTCTGATGCACTATACATGTATACTTCTCGTGCGTCGAGGCCGCTTTGTCGGCGGCTTTTCTCTACGTCTCTCTCGTAGCGACGCTGCTTTGTCGCTATGTAGGAGGGACGCTCTGGAATATGCAAATCGCCGATAGGGCGCTTTGAGAGCTGTCAGAGCATCGACGCGCCGTCCCTTTAATGCAATAATGCTGGGACGATGTGGCAGAGCGGAGAGAGTGTGGCGCACAGGTGCAAGCGCCGATGGAATTTATTCGGCGCGCTAGTCGCGGTTTATCTCTGTTTGCCTCACCCCCTCTGTCGACGAGGTATAATGGCTGGAAGTGAGGTAGTCACAAAAATAATGCTTCTCGCGGAGAGCTGTGGTCTTGATGCACTGCAGCAGCTGTTGGTGGCTTCGTGGTTGCGTGATCTGCTGTGAATTAGGTTGGACTGATGGGTCTATTATCATTGCGAGGGATAGGCTGATGAGTTGTTGGCTCTAAAGGCCGTTGGAGAAATAGGTATTTTTGGCCTTGCCAATTAGCGCTTTAAGCGTTAAACACATCGATCAGCTTAATTAGGTTGAAAGCTTTTTGTTTATTCGTTTGACTGAAGATTTAACGAAATGAGATGGGAAAGCTTGACGTTTCTAGGTAAGAGCTTATAAAGTTGCTTGTAAACGATTTTAGATCGAAGATTTTTATATTGAATCTATATCATCTGCCGTTATTTGATTTCGATCTGAAGGACCCAAGCAATTGTGATTTCGAAGCTCTCATATCGCTCCAATTCAGCTCTTACAGTGCAGTGTGGGTTTAAAATGTTCTTTTATCTCACTTTCATGTTTTTGTCAGTTGAAAAGCAATGATCAGTGGGATGCTGTGTATAGTATAGAATATAAAGCGATGATATAACACTCGGTTTCTGTTCGACATTTTTCTAAAGTGCGATAAGGTAGTGACCTTAACTGAAGGTTATTACAGGGAGAGATTTTCGGCACTTATTGTCTGAATATTTTTTGTCTACTACAGAAAAAAAGGATATGTTATCGAAAATTGTTGCGTAAAACCGTGTTTCGAACAATACAAAAATCGGAAAACGTACCAATATGGAATATTAATAGGAATCCATATATATTATATACCTATGCATAAATCTGTACCTCACAATACTTGCCGATAACGAATTTATATTCTATATTTCTATTTTATAAATTTATAAGTTTTTTTATTCGTCGAATAAAAAAGCTTATAAATTCATAAAATCAAGTGGCGCGGTAGCGCCATGAAGGCGAGTTTGAAAAGCAGACGAAGCCGCGGCGCCCGTGACAGTATTTACTTCTATATTGGTGTTCGGACTTTCCATTATACAAAAAAAAAATTACTTATCATTACTGTTGGTAAGATTTTTTGGCTTATTTGAATGTTTTCTGAGCTAAACTATGATTTATAACAAAAATATTAGTGAAAAGGCTGCTTATTTTTATAATATGTGAGTGTATAATCCACAAATGCTGAAATCACGTTTTTCTTCTTCAACCCGAAATGTGTTAGGACCGTTAAGTTAGCCGCAAGAAGTGTTAGGACCGTGAAGTTGACCGCACAGCTATATACAGATGGGAATTGCTTTCTCAAGAAAATATAATAATATATTACGATATTTAGAATTAAGAGGTTGCCGGCGCATACTCGGCGTTCCGGAGCAGTAACAGTAACTAGCTTGCCAGGATAGCCGATGGCAAGGTTCAGGTTGTTTTTGGTGTCTTGGTATAAAAATCATTCAAGTACGGTGTCTAGATGTACAGGGTGGCCGATGAAGATGTCTAGGTAGTGCGCTCCATGGTTTTTGGTGTCTAGGTAAATAAATCATACGAGGGCGGTGTCTAAGTGTACAGAGTAGCCGATGACGATGTCTAGGTGGCGCGCTCCGTGGCTTTTTGTGTCTCGGTGTAAAAATCATTCGAGGAAGGTGTCTAGAGGTACAGGGTGGCCGATGACGAGGTCTAGGTGGTGCGCTCCGTGGTTTTTAGGTGTAGAAATAATTCGAGGGTGGTGTATATCAGAACAATCAGTGATTTCATGCTAGTGATAAGAATGTTACAAAAAAGCTGTGGTCGAAAAGCGCTAAAGATGCTTATATTTTATTTTTACGACGTTGAATATAAAATAATCAAATAATTTACTAAAAAGGATTGAAATCTCTAAAAAAAAATTAACTTTTAAAAAGTAAAAGGTGAGGCGAGTTTGATATATTATGGTGTTTTATACTTATGGTGTTTGTATGTCGTTCTAATACATAAAAAGACAATTTTAGTTGTTCACCAATAAACAAAATGAAACGGGCATGGCAAGTTACGTAGTAATTATCTTGAGAGTTGTAATATAATAAATATGTAATACAATATAATAAGTATAATAAAGTTGACTTTGTTTGATTGATCTCAGTTATTTTCTATCTGTAATTTCGTTGCGGAATATATCAAACTCGCCTTACCTTTTACTTTTTAAAAGTTAATTTTTTTTAGAGATAGAAATATAGAATATAAATTGATAATTTTAAGAAAAATCATAATAAATACGAAACATTCCAAAATATTACATCAGATTTTTCATGGATAGACCGTGTTTTTTCGAAACTTTGATTCAATAGAAGATCTTATTTCCTTTCACAGTTAATGAAATTAAATACAAGACTGTTAAAGAAGAATAAAAAATGAAAATAAAAATTTAAAAAGAAGAGTAGACTGTTCTCGTGACGAATTATTTGCTGCCAGCTAACTTCATCCCGTCAATTTACTGCAGTCTAAGCCGACGAGAAAAATATCGCAGCTAAGTGGAGTTTCCCAGCTAGCCGAGCAATCCTATAAAATACAGAAGCCAAAGTAATATAGCAAATTTTCCTCGTCTCGCGCGCGGGCGCGCGTTTCTTGTAAACTAAGCCGAAACGTGACTACAAGCGAAAACGAGGCTCAGGTGTTGTTTGCTCCGTTTTGCTCCGATCGAACGAACGGACGAAAGCTGCGCCCGCGCGCAAACTATTACACGGCTACTGTAATCGAGAAAAAAGCTTCCTTCCAACCTCTATCCCGACTAACGGACGGCTATTCCGTCCCGTCCTAAATTACAGCGCGCGAGTACCATTTTAAGCCCCGTAGCTGGGGACACTTGAATATTCATCAGGCCGCAAGCACATTCATCATGTACCGGTCAGAAATCGCATTATGCGTTCCGCTCTCGACTAGGGCAATAGCAATGCGCCACTATTACCGGTATATAGCTGCGTACTTCGACCGGACGACTGTATATGGATAAAAGGAGGGAGGGATATGAGGGCGAATTCGATGATGCGCGTGATGACTGTGCGCGGGACACATGGAAGCAGAAAGTTTGATAATGCAAGAACGGAGAGCCGAAGTGGTGTTGGTGGTCTCTCGGTCATTACATAATTAGCGCGTGTACTCAAGCAATCGACTTTGTACGAGGGTAGAACGTCCGCGCGCAGTGTGTGTGCGAGTAAATCAATCACGGTGGATTATTTAGATCCATGGATTCGTGCAGTTCAAAGTTGGAATTTAAGAAATCGTACAGACTTTTGCGAATACCCAATTCACATGGTCTTAATAATTTATATAATTGATCGGATGCTCCTGCTGCATATAAAATACGTAAGGTAAATTCTTAAAGATGATTGTCAAAGCATTGATCCATATAGTTTCAGCTCTTAAGTAAAACAAGATAAAAAGCTTCCTCTTCAGAGCTATAATATCGGTATAAATAATATAAAATCTCTTCCTGCTTACTTATCCTCGGTTGCGAAATGCGAAAAGAACAATTAACCGTTCGCGAAACCAGAACGAAATATCCCTCAAGATCGTTTCTCTTCTAACGCGCGACTAATAAAAACCAGAGAGAGAGAGAGAGAGAGAGAGAGAGAGAGAGAGAGAGAGAGAGAGAGAGAGAGAGAGAGAGAGAGAGAGAAACTCTTGCCGTTGAAAGGAAACGTCTCCTCTGCTTTCCATCTCGGCTGCAAACACTGGGAAAATCAACGTCTTTCCCGTCTTCGTTTCCTTTTTTTTCTTCTTTATTTCGCAACGGCGACGACGACGTTCGTATCCCGCTATATAAAAGGCACTGCGCTGCAGCAGCAGTAGCAGCAGCGGCCCGCATACCGTTTCGCAATCAGCGAGCTGCTCTCAATCACTCTTTTATGCCGCGATGCGCATTGTCGTCGCTGAAGCTTATGCTTGAAGATCGTTCTGGCACTGATCAAAGACAGGGAGACTCAGCGTATGCCCTTTGACCTTTCCCGCAACGTGTGTGTAACATCCACGACTGTGGCGAATAATGAAAATGGAAATACGTACGACTGCATTGGCGGAGATCGAACGAGCGTCGCAGGAGGAGCGAAAAATGACGCGGTGTTACTCGCGAGCGAGCGAAAAGTTTCTTTATTCCGTCGTCCTCGTTTGCTCTTTCCCTTTTTACTCTCTCTGTCTCTCTCGTCTTTGGCGCATAACGGTACATTCGAGGGGAAGCGTCGAGGACTGTGCTCTTGTTCAAAGTGACTCGGAGCGAGTGGAGCTGAGGACGAAGTTTATGGGTCAGAAGTTATCGCTTCTTTGCAATTCGAAATTTTTGCCTACTGAAAATGCACAGCCTTGATAATGAAATGGACTGGAGCAGAAACGGATGGATTTCCATTCTGAGGATATTAAATTTCGATTCTTGGCTTTGAGCAATGACTGCTAGGTCGAAAAATAACAGAGGGATGATTTTTTATAGTTTTCATTGATGATACTTTTTCAGCTCCAATTGATACGAAAGCGCTCTTGCTTTGGCGTCTGTTATACGGATAAAGAAATAAGCGGGAAACCTTACATAGTCTAATGGGAAATAAAAACTCTGAAAGATGTGACTAAAGGATCGATCTCTTTTTTTTTTACGTGGCATTTGGAACTTGAAAGTTCATCGCCTCATCTACGCAAGCCTTCCACGCTGCCCTATTTTGTGTCAACCCCACCCAAGATGCACCTCTCCGATCGACACCCACCCGTCCTATTTCTACTAGATCCGCTTTTACGTTGTCCTCCCATCTACGTCTAGGTCTACATAGAGGTCGCGTTACCATCGGCCTGCCCTTCATGACACGCGCTGCCGTACGGTCGTCTCCCATTCTCGCTACGTGCCCTGCCCATCCCAATCTGCGCGATTTTATTATTCTGTTAATATTTGGTGACGCGTACAGATTGTATAACTCATCATTGTGTAGTCTCCTCCATTCCCCGGTTTCCTCATCTTTCTTCGGCCCGTATATTTTTCGCAAGACTTTATTTTCAAATACCCTAAAACGGTTGTCCGCCTGCTTAGTGAGAGCCCACGTTTCACACCCGTACAGAACCACCGGCAGTATTATTGTCCTGTATATTCTTATTTTAACGTTTTTAGACAACAGCCTCGACTTAAGTAAATTACTCACGGCGTAGAAACAAGCATTACCTGAATGGAGTCTCTTATTTATTTCGACATTAATCTCGTTTCTATCATTTATGGTCGTACCCAGATACCTGAATTCGCTAACCTTTTCAAAAGTAAAATTCCCAACTCTGAGATCTTCCTCCCCTCTGCAGATGCCTAGCTTATCCACAATCATGTACTTTATTTTTGATTCACTCACTTCTAACCCTGTATACTCCACCGCTTTTATGAGTATTTCCGCGTTTCTTGCTACCGTTTCCCTACAATCCCCCAGTATATCCAAATCATCTGCGTAGCCTAGTATTTGCATTGTTCCATTAAGCGTTGCGCCCAGCTGGCTAACCTGCATTTTCCTAACGGCATACTCTAACGTTAAGTTGAACAGCACCGTAGAGAGCCCATCCCCTTGTTTTAAACCATCGCGTATCGGACCTACTCGGACCTTTCCCGTGCTTCCGTTCAGACATATTTGAATTGATCTCACGAGTTTTTTCGGTACGCCGAAAAGTACTAGAATTTGATACATTTTGCTTCGCTTAATAGAGTCGTACGCTTTTTTAAAATCTATAAATAGTTGGTGTATGGTTTCGCAAAATTCCCACTTTTTCTATAACAACTGTCTTATGGTAAACATTTGATCGCTCGTCGATCTGTTGCGCCGAAATCTGCACTGATAATCTCCTACTATATCTTCCGCGAATGGAGTGAGTCTAGCTTGTATTACGTTTGACAGAACTTTGTAGCACGTTGCTAACAGTGAGATACCCCTATAGTTATTGCAGTCTGTCTTATCCCCCTTTTTAAAAATCGGTATAATGATAGATTCCTTCCAATTTTCGGCTATTGGTTCATTTTTCCAGATGGCACATACTAGTTTATAGATTTTGAAAGTGAGCTCGACGCCCCCATATTTGAGTAACTCAGCTGGTATAGAGTCATTTCCCGCGGCTTTCTTGTTTTTTTAGTTTTTTAATCGCGGCCTCTACTTCTTGGTAGCTCGGTTCCTCCACATGGAGTTCAGCAGTGTGATTTTCGTCCCCTAATTCTTCGCTATTTTCGTGCACGTTTAATAATTTATCGAAATAATTTTTCCACAGCGACAGTAATTCGTTGTCATTTGTTACGAGGTCCCCGTTTTCGTCCTTCATCAATTGGGCTCTACTCCTAAGACCCTTTCTGATGGCGTTAATCCCTCTGTACATTTCGCGGGGGTTATTTTCCTTACTGTTAGTTTCTATTCTCCTAATAAGATTCTTTTGATACTTCCGCTTCTTATTTCTGTAGATCGCGCTCGTCTATTTCCTTACGTTAGAATACTCTTCTACGGTCCTATCGCTTCTGTTCAGTTCGTTTTATTCGTTCAAGTAGTGTAGGTGTAAATTTAGGCTTTTTGAATTTCGCGCCGCTGCTCGCTCTCCGTTGCGACGTTGAGAGCGCGCGCGCATGCGTCGAGTTGCGCGCCGCCGGCCCCGCTTGCGAGCGCGCGAAGGGCCCGCGCGCGCGGATTCCTGTTCGGACTGCCTAGCGCTTCGCACGTTTGTCTTCCTTACGCTTTTCGATTTTTTTTGTCTTCTGACGGTGAGCCAGTGACTTGTTCTTCTCAGAGCTATCACTGTTCACCTCGTTCTGCGCCGTGTTGGTAGTGTTTAGCGGAAAATTCGCGATCGCGTCGTTCGCGTGTGTGTATTTGTGCGAGTGTGTGAGTGTGCCTCGCGGCGATAGTCTTAAGGTTTGTTGGCGAAGGTGTCCACGTGTTGTACGTGACTCCTTCGGGGCGAGCGAACAGCGGCAACACCCCTTGTTGCCCTCGTACCAAGCGTCTGGCTCCCCGAGACGTCGGGGCGCGCTTGGTGCACGGTTGCGGACCATCCTTTCGCTCCCCAGGCCCGGCTTCCAGACCTCCAGGCCAGGACGGAAGCAGCGGCGGACTACGACGAGGCCTGCTCAACGCCCTCTTCAGCGGCGGTTTTTGCGTTCGTCTTTGCGGTAAGAGAGCTCTCTCTGCGTGCGGAAAAGGTACCTCGCGTCTTTGCGTTTGCGTGCGTTCTTTCACTTGAGTTTTTTCTCTTTTAGAGTCACTGTTCTCTTTCTTTTATTTGTATAGTTTCCCTTTCCTTATTTTCAATAAAGCTTACACTTGCTGAGGCTTTTCCCTCTAAACCGTGAGGGTTTTTACGCCAAAGCAAGTGCTTTTTGTGTACCGCGAAATCGTGTGTGTTAATTAAAAAGAACCCTTCACTCACTCAACCCTTTCCTTTTGTTGGAACTCACTCTGAGTTCTTTCACTCGTTCCAAGATTAATAATCAGCTTCTATTTTGTAAGCTATCTAATTTAGTCTTTTTGCGCCTTTCAAACCAGAGTTCGCACTCTTCGTCAAACCATGGTTTGCTCTTTGGCTTTTTCTTTTTACCCAGTACTTTGTTCGCGGCCTCTTTTACCATTTTTTCGATGTCTCCCCATAAGCTATTCGGTTCGTCATTCCTCCCCGGCGATGTGTTTGCTTCTGCAAGTGCCTGAAACCTGTTATTAATTTCTATCTGGTACCTAATTCGCTCTGTTCTATCTCGTAGCTTCTCAATATCGAAGCTTTCTACCTTGTTTGCTCGCTTACTATTTGATTCGCTACTAGTGTAGCTCTTAATTTGGCTATTACCAGAAAGTAGTCCGAGTCTCTATCTGCCCCTCTGTAAGCCCTTACGTCGAGAACGCTAGTATGACGTCTTTTTTCAATGAGAAAATGATCAATTTGGTTCTATTTGGCCCCGTCCGGCGATGTCCACGTTACCTTGTGTATGTCCTTGTGCTTAAAACACGTAGTTTTGATTATAAGATCTTTTGCCGCCGCGAAATTTATGACCCTAATACCGTTATCATTGCTGGCTTCGTGCAGGCTTTCCTTCCCTATAGTAGGCCTAAAAATTTCCTCCCTACCTATTTTAGCATTGAAATCGCCTAATACTATTCTTGTGTCGTAAGACGCGAACTCGTCGATTACCTGCTCTAAAGTTTCGTAATAGAGATCCTTAGCTTCTTCTTCTTTGTCTTCAGTAGGACAGTGTACATTAATAAATACATATCTATACCATTCACCTTCGATGATGTACGAGAGTCTATCATTGACGGATTTGAAACTTTTAACCGAATGTATGATGCTTTTGCTTACGAGAAATCCGGTGCCTAGAGATCCCCCACTCCCGGCCCCATACAGGTACGTGAAGTTACTCGATGCTAGTACTCCGCCATCTGGCCACCGCGATTCCTGTATTGCTACCAAATCTAGATTGTACCTATCAGCTTCCTTTACGAGTTCTTTAACCGCGCTTGCTCTGTATAGACTGCGAACATTCCAAGTTCCGACCCTTAATTCCCTTTTGGTTCGGATTTGATTTTTTTGAGTCTTGATAGTATGTTAAACCCGCGCGCTTCGGATCCTGTTCCGATCGCAGGTGAGTCCACCGTTCTGGAGGTGATAACCCCCATACCTCTCTAGAACTAAGTATGAGAGCTTTCCGACTTTGACGAGGACAGTGTCAACTCATCGTCAGACACACTACGGTTTCATTCTCGCATCCTAACGCCCCCCTGCAAGGCAGCGCGCCTTCGCTGGCATCGTTACCGCGTAAGACCAGGTGACGAATCATTCTACACATCCCCTTTCGGGGCAGTTATCATCGCTCCCGCATCCTCCTCGGCAGCAGGATTTTTGCCCATTTTTGTAATGTGTGATGATAGAGATAGATTGAGAGATAAGAGATAATGTGAAGTATTTTTTGTTGTTGTGGTGCTTGCGTAGTGTTATAGATGAATGCGTTCGACAGTGTGGGCTCATCACACCCACCCCTGTTCCTATCGGCTGTCCGCGGCTGCTTATTAAATTTATTCGCAGGTAACCTCTTTCTCAGGGGCTGTTCCTCTATCCGCAACCTAAGGACGCGCTGTGTAGTGGTGATAGGCACCCACCCGTCCGATCTGGACGACAACGCTCAAGACCCGCTTAGGGTAGCGGTATTGTAACAGGGATCGATCTCTTTTACCCTGATTAATTCCCACAGAGCAGCAACATCACTAACGAAGCAGCGCAGTGCAATTTCCACCGATCAACATCACCCGCGAAAGAATTCGATCGTCCAGTGCACAAATATATACATGCAAATCGCGATGGCACTCGTTCCGTTTCTCTCTTGTACGCCCTTAAGTCCCTGTAATCAGTGGCACTCGGCATCGGAACGTCAACTGCCGTGTCGAGCCTCTCTCATCCCACTATCCATCAAACGAATAACCGATAATGGTCGGACACGAGCCTTGACGAGCACCCTTCACTGGCAATTCTTGCGAATCGGCTTCGCGAAAATTGATTTACATAATTGATCAGTCGATCTTCTTATGGAAACAGCGGGATGTTACTCTACACGACGACGCTCATCCAATGCCTTTTAATGAGAGTGGAAAAAGGTCATCGAGATTTGATTGCCAAAGGTTGAAAATCGCTTTTTCGGAATTATCACTTCAAGAGATTATTTTCATTTGTAAATTTTAATTTATGCTTTCAACAGATCCTGCCTCTCTCGTTCGTCATATTAATTTAAAGCACTCCCTTTGAAATACGTTTCGACACTGATTTAAAATGTAAATAGAAGGATAACATTCGTACGTGCACTTGTGGAAGCAGAAACTGCACTCCACGTGTGCAGTGAAAAAGTATATCGATTTCCCGTCAGAATTACAATGACCCCGGCATCATAAACTTTTTGACGACGAGGTCAGTTCCACTCCTAACTTTGTAGCAGCTCCAGAATAACGAGCCAAAAAAAAAAGAAACTAACGAAACTCCAGCCACCAGCAATGAAGTTAATTTCCAAACAGAAAAAACCGAGCGCCTCAAGTGCATATTTCAATGGCATCCGCGAGAGTTAAAGAGCAGAGGCAGAGACAGAGACAGCGATATATAGAGTCTGGAGAGTAGACGCAGTGCGAGTTTTAGAGAGAAGCTGCGGGGGTGGGGAGGAAGGACGAAAAGTTTCGACTGCGGTTAAAAGCTCGCAGCGTCGCAGTGTCTGGCAACGATCCGTTCCTCCGTACTCGAAAAACTTGCGAGTGTGTCGCGCGATATTACGTATGCTCGCGCGATATTCGAAGTCGGATGAGCGGTAATTCTTCTTTTTTTTACCCCCCCCCCCCCAGCCCTGTCTTTTCCGAGTTTCTGATTTATGGGCTAGAGCGCGCGGGAGGAAAATTGGAGGATTGCAGTTAGCATGTAAAGTGGAGAGACGACGAGCGCGCGAAACCGTTTGACTTATCGCGCGCTGTACTCGAAAATTGTATTCGAAAACTTTTTAATGGAGACACTTTCGAGATGGAAAGACTTCTTTATTGCTGCTGTAGAATAGGTTAGAGGCGGGCTAGATACCTTGCGCAACTGTACAAGAATCGTCTAGCCAGAGGTCAGACGATAATGTAGGCAATAATGGTAGTGGGTTCTTACGAAAGGGCTGGGTCGAGGGAATGTTTGTGGACCATTTGTGTAGTGTTTATTAAATTATTATGAATCAGCAGTCAATTAACTAAATTTTTATTTTTGTTTTAGATCAGAAGGTCAAGTTTTCCATCTTGCAAAACGTGAGTAACTCTAATCACAAGATTTTCTTATTCAAATTTTATGTTAAATAAAGTTTCGAAAAAAGATACACAACGCTGGCAGACAAATTACAAACTTCACTGGACGGTCATAAATATGAATTAAGGTCAATCATTTGTTCTTGTTCTGCTTATTACGGGAGCATGAAATTATTCGCGTCACAACTTTTTTCATAATTCCACTATTTACACATCGTAATTTGTCGCCCATGTGCAATCGGTAAAAGTTCTAAATTTGAGAAATATTGTAACACTATGTGTATCTTTCTTTAATCCTTTATTCGCTCCTAGCAGTTCGTGTGCGCAATTTAATACACCCGCAGTTAACAAACTAATTTTTCTCACAACTCAAGCCATCACCAGCAAAAACTCCTTTAGCATTATTTAACAAAAAACTAAGGCCAGGGAACAGTAAGCGAGCGGCGGCGGCAAGTTTAAATAACCCTTTCAGGATCTGCAGCGTCCCTTTTTTCTCGTTTAACCGCACGCTCGAATTCCTGGCGGTGCAATTTTCCGAAGCGAGGGCGTGACCGAGAGACGGGACAGCACAACTAGTTCGCTCGATACGCGGTCCGATTGGCAGAGCTAACTCATTTGCATGCGTTCGTGAAATCTTGCGCGCAATGCGTTCTCTAAGTACGAGGAGCTTGTATTAATCGACGTTCGGGGGGATGAAAACGTGGAATCGTTAGGCTGCGTGCTCAAGTGGTTTGTTCAATTAGGAAACGAGGGCACTGCGGACAACATACCGCGAAGGATTGGATTTTCAATAATGGACTCGTGACACAATTTTATTTTTATTGTGAGTTTGATCTTACTCAAACAGAGGACCCAAATTGAAGAAAATGCGATGTGCGGTAGTAGCGTCAATGAAATTTCAGATAGCTCAATAACTTATAAATTGCGAAGTGGATTACCTCACATATGAAATTAACACAGATTTCATTCAATTTGATATACTGCCGTTTTAACACACATTCCATCCAAGTTATGGAAAGTTAACTTTAGCATCCGAGCCTAATTCTCACATCTCATTACTATCAGCGAAACTATTAAGTCCCCTGTACTATTTCGCAACATCAACAACACATCCGGCATCTCGTGCCTAACATTGCCACTGGGATATTCAGTAGCACTTGTGAATTTTAATCGCGCGAAGCCGAGAGAGCGGCGCATCTAAAGCATCCAGGCAGCAAAGCGAGCCGCAAAACACGAGTCGAAACAAAGCGGAACGTTTAACCGCGTGCGGCGGCGCTCCGAGTTCCAGGAACTTTGCTTGATATTACCTGCAACCTCGTGCCGTATCCCAGGGTCCCAGCAGTACGTTCGTGAATGTGCAACGATGTATAATGTGCAACGAGAAACTTATAGAGCGTATAATCGAATAAATATAAAGAATGATAGAACTGTGAAATTGTTGGGAATTGAAATTAATATTAATATATTTTTTATGCGGATTTTCGAGCGTTAAGGGTAATGTTTGAATATTCGGTTTGAAATGCAGAGATTCACAACGAGTAGAAACTGTGTAATATAATTACTGAAACTTAATTCAATATTGCAAACACAATATTGATTGCTGAACATAAGACACCTATCAAAAAATAAAATAATAATGTGAACTAATTTAATTATGTCCATCAACCAAGAAACTCTAATTGCAGCTTTTATTTTGAAAAATCGTATTCTTTTATACACGTTAAAGCTTAATGTCCAACATAATTACAAAAATTTCCTTTTTTTTGCGTAAGGTCATCTTCATAACTCTCGGCGGTTAAAACAAGAGCTGGAAAAGCGCACGTTTCAGAAATAGCTCATGAACTAATCCAGAAAGCCGGCAAAAACATGACACCGCGCCCATCTTGACCATACATTGCCATTATCTAACAGAATCCAGCAACAAACCTTAAAAAATACAGGGACGCTCGCACTGAAAAAAACAGCCCACTCTGGACAATATCTCGCGGCAACAGCCGCCACGAAGTGCATCCCTCGCGGCCTGGATTTCGCGTGTACCCGTATATATATATACATATAGAGACACGCGGGGGTCAAAAGT
Source organism: Nasonia vitripennis (assembly GCF_009193385.2). NCBI lineage: Eukaryota > Metazoa > Arthropoda > Insecta > Hymenoptera > Pteromalidae > Nasonia > Nasonia vitripennis. The sequence continues at coordinate 24,246,990 of NC_045758.1, forward strand.
ACGACTGAAAAAGCTGCGGCAGAGAGAGAGAGAGGGGGGGAGTAGGGGCGATAAAATGTTGGTATCCTGCCGGAGTGCGCGCGAGTACGTGACAAACGCACAGGCGCGCGAGAGAGCACAGGAACGCTTCGGTGATGTATCGCGCCCGAGGCTTACTTTTCATCCGGCGAATTTATTTATTCGCCCGGCGCGCGCGCCGATATACGCGAGCAGGAGACTATCTGGGTGCGAGGGTAGATGTGCAGCGGCGCGCCGGTGAGTGTAAGAGGTCGCCCGCGGTGAGGCGAGAGAGAAAGAGAGGCTGCAGCTTCGAGAGGCTATACCACCGCGAGGCTTCGAGGAGTGGGCGGAGTCGCTGAAGTGGTGGCTTCTTTGCTTTATGTTGCTGAGATAACAGTTTCGATGAATTATTTAACGGTATTATATATTCTCCAGATTCGTATACCAATGGATAAAAATTTTCCGATATATACCGATGAAAAACTGCTTGTCATATAAAAATAATAAATACGATAAAAATATTCAATTTCTTACACGGTGATTGATTATCTTCAGAGAAGATATCTTTGAGCTATCGTCTCTCTATTGTAGCAATCGTAGCTCGAGAAATCACGCCCCGGTGGTCCTTTTTAAATCAAGTGCTGAGCCATAGCAGCGCACGGTATAGCGTGTGGCGTGACCCCCCTCCTTTAATTTACTGATGACAGCAGGCCGTCCATCTAGTGGTCGCGCGCGGCCGACCTTTTACGACCATTCAATTGCACTCGGCTTCTCGAGACGCGCAAAGTGCTCGAGCTTTCGGCTCGTTGTCGCGCACATTTCGGTTATCTACGGCCGCAGTGAGGTCGAAAGAGGGCTAATTATTTGGGAAGCGGCAGGGTTTTCGTAATAGTGAATTTTAGAGTAGTATTTTGACAGTCTTTTTGTTATTCAATGCATGGAACCAAGATTGTTTATTTATATGTATGCTAATGGTTTAGAAGGTAGGATTATTAGGTTATTATGTTAATTATATTAATTACTAAGTTAAGGAATCGAAGTCGTTTAAATGTTCGGTTTTCATATATTATTAAAAGTAAGCACGGCGAAAGCCTTTCAGAGAAATATGTGACGATCGTGTGTGCCAAGACGAGAATGATCCAAACTCATAGGTATATCGCGGTAGACTCATGCACTAGTTGCTGATGGGACCTTTCAAACGAAACCGCAGAGTAAACGCAAAATCAACCATTATCGCATTGAGCTTTATGGCAGCAGTAGTGCCAGCAGTCTGTCGGTGCTGCTCACTCTCTCGCCCGGTACACTTTAAACAGATTACCAACCTGTATTAAAGCCGAAGTTGGCTTTGCCCGACTGGTGTGTATCGCTCAGTGGTCGCCCGTCGCCAAGCATTCTATGCCTCTCTATGAGCTGACGGCTTTTATCTTTCTTTATTCGTAAATTTTTTACTGTCTAGACAGTTGAAAGTGGCGTGAGGGCAGAATTGTTCCAAATATTGTTAGCATTGAAATATATCAGAGGAAAGTGAAAAATTGCAAAAAAATGTAGGTGCGCATTTCATTGTTGAATTTGTTTATCAAGATACCTATGGATTTATTGTAAATATACGTAGGTGTTAGTATACTACAATATATGTATTTATTACTTATGATAAATAAAAAGAATATGCTTGTATACACAATACGAATCTCGGCCGATGTACCATTTTCGACTACCTGGATTTTGAACGCAGCTCATATCATTAATACACTGACTTAAAAATTAGCCAGATTAACTGTTTCACAATAATAAATCTATTACGACCATTAATATACAAATATAAGTGCTAATTACAGTGAGGCGCATAATCGGATAAGCTGCTTAGTAAAGATTAATGTTAATATTTAGGAATAATTACAGTTTTTTAGAGATACAAGCAAAGATACTTATTTTAATAAATATTGATTTATTTGTCTGAATAAGTTATTATACTCCATTAGCGCTACATAATTATGTAAACATTATAATTCTGTTAACAAAACATTATTGATCTATCTTGGGATTAGTTTAATTTTGCAGCTAAGATTTATATCAGTTATTTATCAAATGTTGCATTGTATTTTGGAAAAATTTAGTTAATAAGCATCTGTGACTCCAGACTGCAACAGTACAGGTGCAAGGTTGAGAAATGCATGCGCATCTTATTGCAAAGGCAAAATTTAGGAAACGAGAAAATTGAACCGCTGCCAGAAAAGATAGTCGCTGCAGTCACGTGAATCTTACTGAAATACTCAGTTGGTGCCCGCAGAAGAGAGAAAAATAGGAATAGAGACCCCTTGGGAAAATACTGTAGTTAGTAATATTTCACGAATCCAAAGCTATCGTCTCTATATGAGCTCTCCGACTTAATTAAAATGTATAAAACAATATATTTTTACATAAAACATGAGCGCAAGAGCATAAATTTGAAGTATCCTCCGAGAAGGTGAAAGCGCGAGGCTCTTTAATTCGATTATTTACCTCTGATGCTCGAGCCGATATCTATACATCGTGCCAAGCGATCCAATCGATTTCGGGGATTCGCGCGTACCCCTATAAACTCTATCTATCTCTCCGACTTTCCCCTTCTCTCTTTTATTCTATCTATGGATCGTTTCGCTCTTCGAGTTGGTATGGATGATCGATTATTTGAACAGTGAAAGTGAGACAGCGTAAGCGATTGATGCCATGTACTTAGCTTTAGCGATCATCATTGCTTGTCTTTCAACGTTGTACATGAGAATTAGAATTAAGCCTAATATTTTTTAGCATAGATTCTTGGTTAGAAGATCAGAAGAAAAACTAAGCTAGAGCTATGAATTAACTATTTGATTAAAAAGGCTTTTAGTTAAGAAAATGTTATCTCATTGAATACCCTAACAAAACTGTTATGCATAGCTTCTTTTCTTGATTCTAAGCAATTCCAAAACTGGATCAGACACACACACACCGGCTTACTGCGGATTTTAGCATAAAAGATGCAAGATTGCAGTGAGTTCTTATTTTATCAGATTAAATTCACTTTCGCGCATTTCTATTAACGTTTTTTTTCTATCCCTAATATAGTTGGAGTGAAAAATATCACAAATGATGCGTTTTTTTGTTTCATTAAGTTTCATTTCATCTGTTTCAAATCAAAAGGATGGATTTTATGCTCAATTTTTACTTTGTTAAAAAAACCATTTCCCTCGAGAGTCAAATCTTTGATTATATATTGTAATTAAATTTCTTAATACTAATGAATGAAGATTGGTTCAGCTAAGTGGAGAAACTCCCCTAAGAGGTAGGCCATATATATGTCCGGTTACCGCTCCTACCATTAAGACTAAGCAAATTTACTTCTGGCCTCTGCGTATCCTGCAGCAGCTTGGATTAAATAAGTTCGTAAACGCTACTTTGTAAAATATGCTTCTCAAGAAAAATGGATCAAAGATATTTTCTTTTTCAGAGAAATTGAACTAGCTAAGAACATGGATTTTATGAATTTTAACTTTTTAATAGGGTAAAATACTTCAATTTCTTTGGTTAATACCGAGTAATATAAGATCTAAAATCTAACCATACAGCTTGTGAGTTTGCACGTTTTATTTGAAAATCATGATATGGAAGCTTTGGTTAGTATAAAAACAATTAATTTGTGAAGATAAGAAAAAGTCGTAGAAAAATCACATTCTGAATCCTTTAACGTTTTCTTGTGCACACGTGCTTAGTAATCTTTATGATGCACATATAAAAGTTTAATCACTTTTAAAGAAATCTCATTAATCGTTTTAAGGGCGTAGGTTGCTGACGTCGCAGGATTAACTATTGACTACGAGTCGAGGAGCGAACAACCTCTATATACTTTTCTGCTAAGCCCTCTTTGTACGAAATGAGATTTTCCATTTTTTCGCTAAAGAAAGGGGAAAAAAAGAGATAAATAGCACTGTACAATAATGTCTGAAAAATGATAGCAAAGTATCAAAAATCTGCTCATTAAAACTAGCCTCGATGCTGTAATTAGCCGAATTGCGTGGTCATCGTTTCATTTAGAATGCACATCATTACTTAAAATCTTGCAAATAGTTCGACAAACGTGTTGCCGTTCTGTTGATTCAGCATGATGCTCGAGCAACGTTATCTGCTGATACGAGAATTTTTTAATGATGGGCTAAATGCAGAATGCTGAATTGAACAAACGTGATAGAAAAAAACTCGTTGCGTAAAACATTGGAAATTCATAAACACAAATGAACAGCAAGAAAAAGAGAGCAGTAAATCTTACCCTTTCGAGTATTTAAAATCTCACAAACCTCGTTTGCGCATCAACGAATAAATTGTATCTTCCGACTGGATGTTCGAGAACAATACCAATGAAAGGACTTTTCTCTTTTCTCCTCGCTCCTTCTTTCTCTTTTATACCAACACCAGCGAGAAAAAAATGTATACACACGCACGCACGTACACGAGGTATACATCGAATACGACGGCAGTAAATAGTATCAAAAGAAGTCTTTTCTCGTAGCTCGTAAAAAGGACAACGTCGACGGTGGCGGGCTGAAAGAGAAAGCGCAGCAGCAGGAGCGCTGCAAAAATAATCGAGTACCGAGCGCGCGACTCTTTCTCTGTCTTTCTTTCTTCCTTTTTTCCCCGGCACTCGAGGAAACGCCGAGCTGCGAGTCCTCGGCGCTGTATCGTTTTGCCGGACGGCACGAAAAAAATGAAGAATGAAAACGATAAATAGAAGGAGAGAAGTAAAAACGAAAGGGAGTTGAAGCAGGAGGAAAGTTGCGAAAGAGGAAATAAATAGCGAGGAAGGAGTGGAAACAGCGGAATAAGCGAATGGAGAACAATGCAGAGACAGGTATTGGGCGAATAAATGAATAAGAAGTTGAGCATCAAGATCGAGAAAGGAGTCTAGTACGGTTGTAACTTGAAACGAGAAGAGCGATGCAAAAGCGAAAGAAGAAAAAATGATCGAAAGAGGTAGAAACGCAAAGGAGCAAAGATAATATTAATCATTTATAGATATCGTGTAATCCACGTTGCTGCAATAAACTTAATATCATTATAGGATAAGTTAATTTATGGTTTAAAATACTCGAATTATTATCGACACCCCTCAAATTCTCTTGTGGAGTTTATTTATTTAAAATAAAAAAGTGAATTTTTCTGCGACATTTTGTAAAAATTAAAAGAATAAAATGTCGTCTCAGAATAAAAGTCAAGATTTATCGAAGCAACTTCACTTTTTAAATGAATCGAACATTCTAAGAAACCAAAGTAATTGAATTGCGCCAGAAGTCGATTGAATACCAAACAATATTTGAATTGAATGAACCGAGATTCGAAAGGAATTAAAATCTGTCAATTGTAAAGAAGCAATCTAGAAAAGTAAATTCACTGGAGAATAATAAAACAGTTCAAAAGAAATTTTACGCGTTTAAAAGCGATAAAAGACGGCAAAGGCCAAACAAAACACACAAAAGAGAAACTCTAGTGTGCTCAAAAAAGGAAAAAGCGGTAAAAGGGATAACACTGCCGGCGAGAAAAGAAAAATAAAAGTAAGGGAGGAAAACGAAACGAGACGGTGAAAGATAATAAATGGAATACTGCAGTGAAAGCGGAAAAGAGGTGCTGGGAGTCCGCGAGTGATCAGGTCAATTGCCGTCGTTGTTGAACCGAGTGTGTGTGTGTCTTGTCGATTAAAGAGTAAACGAGTGACAGCGAGTTGTAATTAAGTTTTAATTCGACTGCGTAAGCTTAAGCTTGCAAAAGTCGCGAAAAATAACGTAGCTTCAACATTGCATGGTTTCATATCTTTTTCTTAGAATATTTTGATGTATCTCAAGTTACTCGACGTGACCTATCAGAATACCTCGTCGTTTCAAAATTCGGCGTTTACAATATAAATTAGAAACTATAAACTAATATAAGTAGAATGAAAAGGTTTCTAGATAAAAGAACCGTTCTATAGCCACGTGATTTTTCCTATTTTTCTCGATGTAATCGTTTTTCTCGTCCGCGTATTTTATTTTCCTCGAATATCTCGTGAAAACCCTCCAAAGAATAAAATTGCATTACACTGATTATTTGCATAGGCACAGCCGTAAAGTCGTCCACGAGTTGCTGCTCGGCTGTAGAGAATAAACGTCATTTCGTTGTCAAAGGGGACGGCTCGACGCTCGTGGTTCGGCTCAAAGAGTTCGACGCTACGGGTGGGCACTATGGATCGGCGATGAAAAGAAAAAAAGTTTACTGAAGCCAAACAGAGAAAAAGAGCGAAGAGAATGAGAAGCTACAGAATCAAATGGACGCACGAATAAATAGTGAGAAAGGATTAAATATACTTGATGCTTGAATTTGCTTTCCAATTCAAGTGGGTTATAAAACTATACTGGTTTTAGTCTACATTGCATTTATAGAATTCTCGATTAAATATAGATACTAAACTATTACACAGGGTATAACAAGCGCAAAATTTCAAAAATCCCCTTCGTTTCATCGTCGATGCTTAAAAGCTGTGATAAAGTGGCTTTCAAGTTCGGCCGATGCATATGCGTTCGGGATGATACTCTGAAACGCGTCGAAGCACGCCATCACCTTATTCGTTGAAACGAGCAACCAAAAGAGGCAGGAAAAGAAGCGCTACACGGTAGAGTGGATCCTAGCATCAATTTCGGCGTTGTTGTACGCTCGAGGGTCGAAGGCTTCTTCTCGAGAAGAAGCATCTCTTCTCGAAGACTAAACTCAAGCGTTCTCCTCATTCTTGTCAGGCTGTTTCCGTCACTGGCCGTCAAGTGGAATTTTACGGTGGGGCAGTTTTGTGCAGTAGTTGTTGCGCGCGAATGAAGTGTCGACGGATCGTTAGAGGTTTAAGGTGACGGAAGGTAAGGAGAAGAGAGACAAGCTAAAAGAAATGAGAGAAGGTTTTATTATCCGAGTCATTTGTTAGCTAAATTGAAAGCCTCGAAACAATAAATTGAAACGTTGATGAAAATAGAACAAAAAGTTCTTTTTAGTTTGGAATCATTAGTTGATTGATGAGTTGACATCTTAGGCTGAGGACGAATTTGGCAAAGATCTATCATATTTGGTAAAACATTTTGAACAGGTTATACATGTGACTTCGCGTTTATCAATCAACTCAGAATAATTAATTCGAAAAATCGATGGGTACGAACTTAGTTCTCTCAAAAGTATAACACTAGAATCTTCAGTCACAGCAGACATCACAATACCACCTGATAAAACTCCGTCGTCCAGAAGACCTAAACAGATGCATCTCAAGCCGACGCCACTACTATCTCACTCCTATGCAGTCCCCTGGTGGTCCTACAGCTCACATTGACGTTTCCATAGCTCGTTCTATCCCGCGTCTGGACGACTTGCGTTCTAGTTAAGTTTGTTAACCGAGTGGCAGCCTCTGCAGTCACACGTACGAACGCAGAGAGCTCGAGTACATATAGCGCGTACAGACAGCTCCATGCAGCTGAGCGTCGTGTCCGAAACTAGGAGTCTCTTCGACCTAACTACGCTAGGATTATTTGATAGCGAGAAGTTTAGTTGGCGACAGTGGTTGCGCGCGCCAGGGTCTGGGGTTAGCGCGCGTGGGACTTTCGCGAGCTTCTCTCGCGGAATGCGAAATTCGTCACGGTCGGTCTGCGACGCGCCAGCGCACGTCTCGACTGATCGGTATGGCCAAACTAACTAATTGTTGCCGCGATACACGCCGAGCCGGACGTGAGCAGCGTCGTGCCGATGTCTTGTTGTTTTAAGGCTGAGTTCGTAGACGAGAACTGTATACACATATAGCAGAATAAGCGAGGCTTTTGACAAGAAGGATTATGGAGTTTCGAAATGACTTGGAGTAGCTTTCGAAGGTTTACCGAGATATGGATATATAGTTTCGGACTTATTATTCTTGCAATGCGAAATGAATATACGTTTACGTCGTACAAAATCAATGTTCAATATCAATAATCGAAAATTACGCGTATAATTTATGAGAGTAGATTGTATTAATAGTTTCCATTAAATATTTATGAAATTTTCATAATCGATGCTGGATTTCCAGAACAGCTTAAATAACTAAGTAAAATGTACGCAATTATGGCAGATCTGTTTCCATGAGAATAGTCAATCCGTTTCTCTCACTAGCGACAGCGTCACTGGATCTACATGAATAATGAAGTAGGATATACTTATGCAAGTCTCTAAAGCTGTGTAAAAAATGTATCTTTTTTCCAATGGACGTGGCACAAGTATACTGGGATCACCTCGTTAAATCCAATCCGATGGAAAGCTCGCCGTGCATGAGATTAGCACGATAGCATCAGCGGCGCCAGCAGCAGCTTCTGGTACACATTTTCGCGTTAATATCCTCGTCGTCGTGTAATAAGGCTCTTGATGCGCACTTCGCTGACAACGTACAGAGCCTTTGACATTTTTCAGATGAGTTTGTCGCAGTGACGAGCGATGTGCAAGTGGAAGCGTGTGAGAGAGACAGAGAAAGAGAGAGAGAGAGAGAGAGAGAGAGAGAGAGAGAGAGAAGCAGTGATATAGAGATACCTGTGATCTTCGGATCAGTGGCTCGGAAAGGTGCCAGTTCAGGTCAACGCGGGGTGCGGGTTCGGTGGATGGCGACGGATCTGTTCCTTCGTGAGCGTGCGGATGTTTACATCTGCCCTCAACACTTTCGCGCCCCATTTATGCCCCCTTGCGATGCGTCCCTCTTCGCTTTTCTCGCTGGAGTGCCTCGATACTTCTGTGCAGATGCTTAGCCGTGGAGAGTGGATTGTATTAATAGGTCATGCGAAATCCGTCGAAATATCGCAGCCTGAAAAATGAAAGTGTGCTTGCTTGTCAGCTATTTCAGCGTGATGCGGAGTGGAATGAAAAAGCTATAGAATGATATTTCTGAAGATGATTGACGGCTGATGGAGTGGGCTTCGCTAGATTGATGTGTTCGCTAGAAATAATTCCGTTAGTTTTTCAAATTGCGGTGTGATGTTCGAGGTGCTGTGGAAAGATAATAAAACGTTTTCACCACAATGTTTTCAATTACACAAAAATTTCTAAAAAAGAATTTGAATTTCAGCGAGAAAAACACCGCAAAAACCAGGACAACTCACAGGAGCGCGACTCTAGCGCAAACCCAAAATACATTTCGAATATCCTTTCAGCGCTCACGAAGCACTCAGTGGTGGCCTTCGTCAGGCGGCAGCATTAGCTCGTCTCACGTTCTAGACTCAGCGTATAGTGGCTCGCTCGCTCGAATAAGAAATTGACACGAGCGTATACTGGGGGGAGCGAGCGTGAAAAGGCTTTGCATAGCCAGCGGCGCGCAATTAACTAGCCTGCAGGTGCTCCCACTCCCTAGCAATATACTCGCTTCTAAAAAAGACTTGGAAAAATCCCGAAGCCGAGGCAAAAGCTGCTGCTACCGTGGGTGCTAATGATACACGCGCGATTACTGCCGACCGGAGCTTATTACCATCGAGCAATTTTTCCTGGCATCGCCTTCACGAGCAGCGCACTGTGTATCCGCGCGTAGAGAAGAAAAAGGCAAGCGAGGGAAAAATACACAATTTATCTCCGGGCGCGAGTGCAAGCGAGCAGGGCAAAGGCTGCAATTGTTGCGATTCGAGCGGCTTACTTAAAGCTCCGTGCGTTTCTTGCACCCTATTCTTAAAGGCCGCGAGCATGAAAACATTCGAGAGTGAAAGGGAAAGGAAGAGCGAAGTAGAGAGCGATGATGCAGCGCGGGAAGGTAAAATTTCAATTACCTTAATAACCACCGGAGAAGACTGAAAAAGCTTGAAGCATTATACGGCGAAATAAAAGAACTGCCGCGGAGATAAGCCTCTCCGTAACTAAGAAACTTTTTCCCAGAAGAGAACGCGCGCGCAGCCCTATTCCGCCACTCTCTCTTTCGCCTGGTGTGTCTTTCTCTCTTTCTCGCTTTCTTTCTCTCAAAAGTCCGCGATATACTCGTGTGTTATATCTATATACAGGGAGAAGAGAGGGCGGACAAGATATGAAATGCACAAGTCAAATAAAAAGGGCAATCTCATATCTCCGAATTCCGGAGATTCCGCGCTCGCCCGGCGCGCGTACGAGAGAGAGAGAGAGAGAGAGAGAGAGAGAGAGAGAGAGAGAGAGAGAGAGAGAGAAAGAGAGTGCGATTTACTGTTCACCCGGCGAACATTTTTCGGAAATACACGAGGAGGTATAAGGCACCTTCTCTCCTTTTTTCACGGCTATTTGAGAGGAGAATTTTCGACAGGTATATGTTTCAGAGTCTCCGTCTTCTTTTAATGCGGTCGCGTAGCTGGCATTTTGTCGAGAGGACAAAAGAGATTTTTGGTTGTTCGTTGTATTTTGTGGTAGTTGTACATCAACATACTATTCGCAACCAAGCAAACGAAGCTCGTTACAAAGTTACCAGCCCGTGTTTTTATCGATGGAAACAAGCTTGCATAACCAGCAGAAATATTCGAAATAATAATCCTAAAAGCAATTACGCCGAAGGCAGTACAAACACACATAAGTTTGTATTCCCGACGCTGAAAAGATTCGCGAGCAATTTGATTTTACGCGCGCGACGACTTCTTCGAGAGCTCGTCGGTATCTATTCTCGATAAGAATTTCAGGTTGGGCATAAAACCGAACGAGAGTTTTGAGTGGTTATATTTTCGCGAAATAGGATCCTTTTACGGCGCTTCGATATAGAGACTGAAAAAGAGAGCCTCGATTCATGACTATATTTCGAGCACCTCTTTCTCTCTCCCGCATCTACATACGTTGCGTCCCACACACGTTCAAAAAACAACGTTGTTTTTACCCCTAAAAAAGAATCTCCGTTTTCCCTCGCAAAAGTCAGCTTTGCATGAAAATCCCGTACCGCAGAGACACAGTCGGAGGAAAACAGATCGCTCAATTATAATTCTCGGCCGCGCGTTCGGCAAAGAATCCAGATTCCTGCTCGTATATAAAGTTGAATCGGGTGAACTGCAGAGAAAAATTTACACACGCGATCGATGTATACATGCGCGGCGCATCGGTGAGTTTCGACGCGCCATATTCGGTTGCTGATATTCGCCACGCCGCTTGCGGAGAATCATCGAGTGGGTTCGCGAGTTTATTTATTTTCGCGTTGCCCGATGTGTATGAAAGACACGAGCGAGGGCGATATTTGAAATCAAAAGAGCGGAAAATTCGCCGGCAATTCTCCGCAAGCGTAATACACTAGTCAACGTATGTATGCGTGTACGTCCAGCGAAAATAAACATTTCAACGCGCGCTTATCGCAACTCGGTATAACCTACTTTGTATCGTGAATAAAAGTGTCATCGTATTTATTTATGAGTCTTTTATCGAAGTCAATGCGCCCCGTTCAACGACTGATCGATGCATGGAGTATCGTTGAAAAATAGAGACGATATCCACACATTATGTGTTAGATTCTTGACCGTAAACTAACACAAATTTTTCCAAAATAAAGAAACTCGCACCCTAAAATTTAATTCAATCTCACGACCTCGTATTCCACCAACTCATCCCTCAGCCAGCTACGCACATTTATCCTCGCGTCCAGGCATCGTTCATCCCATCCTTATGGACTGCTTTTACGAGGCACGCGTATCAATCGTTTTTATATTCACGAATCCCACGCGCTCTCTCGTCGCGCATATGCTATGAGCTTATATGTTCACGAGAGTAGAGAAACCACATTTGTGTAAGCTTCGAGGCTCGAGATACGCGGGAATTGCGCGGGACGACGCGAGGCTCGCACGTCGACGGTCGGTTCTGGAGTGAGAAGCGTATACCTAGACTCGCGCGTGTGTGTAAAATGCGCGAAAGATGGTTGGGGGAGGATTAAGGGAAAATTTACTCGTCGGGATTTTCAGATTAGTTTGTAATCGTCTTTTGCTTAATCGGTGGTAAGTGGATATAGCGCGTGGCAGCGGTAAAAGTGAGGAAGGAACTTATGTGTGGTTTAATTTATTTTCACTTTGCGAAATAAGGTTTCTTTGTTTGAGCAATTGTATAATATCGTGTACGGTGCACGATGAGTTATTCATTGCATAAAAATATTTCGTCGGCTTCGCGCGTTCTAATTAAAACGATGATGAGTTTCAATTTGCCTTTAGCTGATCTTGTATCGAGTAATTGTTTTAATCAATAAATCCATACGGAGTCCGATCCCGATTTATAATTGGCCGCGCTGCGTTTTATTCATTTTGTGCGTTGATTGAATATAAGATTATTAAATAAATCACTTTTTATGAAACTGCCTCATTAGCTGCCAAAAATAAAACAAGGCGAGGATAAAAGGAAATTGGAACGAACAAAACTATGCTATCGTCGACAAGTGATGTAACGCGGACATAGATAGGCTTAAATGGATCGATAGTCTTGCCTCAATCCTCATGTACTGGCGAAGGCTTCATTCTCTCTTCATCTCCCTTTGCTCTTCTTCTTCTTTCTTCGTTCTCTGTCGCCAAGAAAGCGGCGATATCGGGAAGGTATTCGTGGTATTCAGAAAATTTTCCGATATTCGCGGAGGTCATCGAGCAGCAGGGAAACTCGATCGCGCGGAGCGCTGGCACTTATGAAAACATTATGAACGCGCATTATTCCCTGATCCAATAGCCGTGAGACGCTTTCGGGATAAGTCTTATTTGCCAAGTTTTAGGCGACGCATTTCCATTCGTGCGCGCGCGACGTTATTGCCTGCTTGTTTTTTCTCTCTTTTCTTTTTTATTATTCGCCGGTGAGCTATCTGGAAATTCGGGACATTCTGTTATCGGAAAGGGATGAACTATATTGATCTTGGTTCAAAATAATTTCTTCGTTTTACTTTATGTCTACGTAATTATATCAGATAGGAGTTGTGAATCTTTGGAAGTATATTTCTTAAAGTTGATTCATTAATAAAATAGATTGTGCGTGCATACGTATTTTGAATTTAACGGTAAATATTTGATATTTTCTGTCGAATCTGATGGGAACAGTTTAATTGTCAGTAAAATATAGTGAGCCAATATCGCAGACTCTTTTTTTTTGAGCAGTAAATTTGTTGGCCGACTGCCATCGATAAGCGGATTAAGTACGAGAGAGATCACACAGCAGAAATATATATGGACTAACGGATGAAGATACGCGCATTGTGTTTAGAAATAAAAAAAATATTTTGATACGATGCCTGACCTGAATACTAGTGACTGTTTTATTAATCGTTCTCAGTTATTTTAATTTTCATACGTTTTTAAATTATCCAAATAGTAGATTTCGATAATTATGAAAATAATTATTATATGGATATGGATTTTGAGTTGCAATCAGGCAAACATCTGACCTTTCAAAGCATGGTTGTCTCTTTGTAACGAGGGGAACAAACCCAACGTCTGCCCAATGTAAGTGACTCGTCTATATCAAAGAGACAAAGTAAACAGCAAGTAGCGTAATTGGAGTGTAATAATCTCTTGTACTTGAATAATATATAATATAATATTATAAAGTAGACTACTACCCCAGTCTTCTTTCCAGTTGTCAAGCTGTCGTTGCTCACTGTCTAGTCCTCCTTCTACCGTTGTTTCTCCTCTTTCAAATCTTTTGGCCTATGCGCTTCCAAAGGCACATTGTTTTTCTTTCGGCAGCGACTCAAAAAGCGTACGTTAGCGTCACCCCTACGAGCTTTAAAACAGCTTTGGCAACTTTTTCGCGCACTTCGCTTTTGTGATTCACAAAGAACTATACTAACGGGTAGAGTCTGGCATTTTTCACGTATTTGTCTGTCACTGGAAGAGAAACAGCATCTAAATAGTACGCCTTTGACGCATTTTGCGCTTTCGCTTCACAGGAAGTGAGTTGATGGGACGGAAACGTTTATAAGTTGTACAACTGAAACTACCGTAAATCGAGCGGAAAAATAATAGTGTTTATATTTAACATACGTTTTTGCATGTCAATAATGACATCGACTTCAATGCAATTTCCACATTTTCTCCTGAAAGAGAAAAAAACCTATGGGTAAAATGGAGCGCTGACATTTGTAAATCACGTATCGAATGCTCGAAGCCGCTCGGATATACGCACTCCCTGTGCTAAATAAAGACATTCAACACACAAGTATCCCCGTAATCCGGTAAATGTATAGAAGGCATACACAGCATTCCTACGGTTTTCGAATACCAGCTCAGCGTCACCACTATACGACCACACGGGTTCTCCGTGAAAACCGATTTATTTCTTCCATTCGAGCGTGTTACTAGACTTTGGTATCGACGTATCGACGTCCTGTCATTCGACTCCGCCTTCGCGGAGTCCGGCGTGCAAAACGAATATTGCCGCGGAGTGTGTGGGTATACATAGCCGCAACGAAAAAAAGCGCTCGGAAAACGAGAGAAAATGCCCCGAAGAGATGAGAGCGCGCGCGAGAGCAAGGCAGAAAAAGTACGTTACCGGAGTACTCTCTCGAAATCCACACATCGCAAATAGAAGCGGACTGTACGCGTGAAACTGCGGGACTTTTAGAGGTTTGCTCATATTGGATCACAACGTTAAATCGGGTTAACGACCCGCTGACGACGACGACGACGAGAGTCTTAAGTCGCGCGGAGGCTTGGGCCGTTAAACTCTTCGCGAAACTCAAGCGAGATTCATGGCTGGGATTTGTGGCGGTGCGAGACTGGACTGAAGTACAGCCGTACTGCGACTGCTGTAGCTAATGTTTGCGGGGCCAAATATCGTAATGAAAACAATTGAGAGTTTCCTGATCGGCAAAGTAAATTTGGGTATTGATGGAGGGACTACTTGTGACAAATGATTCGATGGCTTGGGGACGGATAACTTATGAATTTGGATGTTCAAAAGTGCATAAAGTGTATGTGTTGAATTTTCATAAAAACAACAATTTAATAATGTCTAAATCGTCAATCGATTTAAACTTAAACCTTGATTATTGTTAACTCAGTCGTCACAAATGAGAAAACCTAGACAAACGCCGAGCTAAAAAAATCCGTGCTAAAAAATAAAATCTGTCTGCATCAGCTATTCGAGTCTTGCAGTGAATAACCAAGGCAATTAAAATGTAGCCTTCACCCTCGAATCAATCAACATATAATGCTGACTCGTGCCACGTCAGGCATCAGAGATCTCAGCGCGTCGCGTTCAACGCTACTGACAATATAGGTCAGCTGCTCCCAATACACATAAGTAAATCTCGATCAGCGGGCCACACGCAAAGCCTGCGAAGCGAGAGCTGAGCCGAGCGCATCTCCCTTTGTGGCTTGCGGCATCGACACGTTGACGCGCTCATACCGAGCAGCAGCTCTGCACCTATGCGGAGTACGATTGAAAGGATGGAGATCGGCATTTTTGATTCTTATCTCGTGCTGTATGTCTCGCTAAACTTTTTTTCTCAATTGAAGTGTGATAATAACACGAATTGAAATGTTATCGTAGCATAAATATTTTTTTCCAATAATTTCAAGTTGATAGCGAACATAGAGATAAGTGCCAAAGTAACAGCGCCTGAATAGAGACAAATAATACAATTCCGCAATTAATTAAAATTGTTATATTATAGTTCGTTATCGATAGAACGTATATTCTTACCCGAATGACCGAAGGCCAGTTCCAAACAAAGATGTTCCATCCGAGAGGTCCCAGCGCGGGTATACTTCCGTCCCCTCGTGGGATTCATCGCGAGAGCGAATATCAGCGGCGAACTCCAGCATATACGGATATGGAGCTAGCTCTGCGTTTGCGCGCCAGACAGGAGACATACATTTGCGTAGCCTTGACAGATTGCGTATCCCTCTCAAGGGGCCAGGCAAGCACGATCATCATGAGCAGCCAGACAATCGTCGTCTAGGATGCAGCCGGTAACGAGGCCAGACGCGGCTGCACGTATCGATCTTGTTGGTAGCCACTCGTGCGCGCGCGAGGCCGCGAGCGTCTTCCAAACATCGACTATATCTATACCTTGTCTGTATACCTGCTGCGCTCTCTCTCTCTCTCTCTCTCTCTCTCTCTCTCTCGCGACGCATCGATTGACGCAGGTGCGCAAGATATGTATGCGCTTGGCCAATACCTGCGATTTGTCTGTTTGCCGAGGGTTTGTACCGCTGTTTGCAAGCTGCTTAAGGTTTTTGTTTCGATTATTAACTGCTAAGAAGATTATATACGAGAAATATTTCGAATTCAACCTTAATCCCAAAATTTTTCTTCGTTCTAGGGATTATTATACGCTATGGATGGTATTTTCTGCTGTGAAAAGTGGTATTTGAAATTTTTGTGCACTCCATTAAGTCGAGTTGTGTAATTTTCATTTGTTTATTCGTTAATTATCAAATAAACATCAAATGGACGGAAATTACTTTAATCCTTCTTCATTATTCGTCATTTCACGGACATAAATTCATAATAAGTTTTTGATGCAACTTCTACTGTTATAAAGCTTCATCCGCAGTACAGTAAGCAATACTATATAAACGTCAAGTTACTCGAACTTTGAATCAAGCTGCGCGCAATCAAAGTCATCTTCTTGAAAATTGATTCGGTAGCGTCTCTTGCACTTTGATCGAATTTCGCGCTTCGCCAGTATCGACACAAACTCGAAGAGGAGCCGTTACTGTGTACCTGCGCCAGTAGCCCGTTTTGCATTACGTTTCCGCTCAGCAAGATCATCTCTCCGTGGACAGCGTGGCGTATAGCGACAAATGAAATTTCTTGCCTCGATGCTTTCCCTTCTCCTTCTGCAAAACGGATGCCACGTAGCGCGCAGCGTTGATTCGCAGCAAGAAACTAGGTTCTCTGGGAAGAGGTTAGTCGGCTACGTGATGGATGACCTTGCAACACCCTAATTATCAACGGCGATTAGTGCTTGGTTTTTGGTACACGTTTTGTGTGAGAAAAAGTGAGAGTGGAAGGTTACGTGGAAAGAAGGAGTATGGAGTCTTTAGTTAAAGCAGAGCAGTGCTGGTGTCCATTAAGGGTCATGTACAGGATTAGGATGCTTAAGAGCAATAAAAAATATGCAATGGTCAAAATACTGAAGATTACTGGTTGGGAATACTATTAATAAGCCATTTAACTCCTACGTGCAGTTGTTAATAAACTATATGTTTCTATAGTATCAAATCATTTGACAGATGTGACAGCTTTATGAGTCTATTCGCATATAACGTCGATGAAGAGTTCCCGTATAGTCGATATCCAACGAGTGAACAAGCTTTTGCTCTATAACACAGCTGCATAGTATCAACGTACCTAACTGAATGAATTCCGTGTAGGTTTTATCGCTGATAAACAGGTCATCACGGGCGCAAATGAAGAATTTCATAAACTTTTTAGGTAACCTTACAGAAAGCGTCGGCATATGAGAGTCGTAAAATTCACTTTTACGAACAGCCGTATGTGTCAGCGATTTTAGCGTGCCCCTGCCATCATAAAATCTCCATATATACGAAAAGCCTCTAACGAATTTTATCGGCCCTCGTGCTTCATCGATCGTCGCCGGAGCATCGCTCGCGTACATGGCCCACCTACAGGGTTATTAAAAAATCCAACGGCTTCAGAATGTGCCATCGTATACCTTGGCATAATGCGCACAGCGAGAGAGAAAAGCAATATTAGTTAAATCTACTTATTTTATCCGCGCATACCTCTCGTTCGTATTACCAGTCTTCGCACGTGCGCGTATTATCAGCATCGACGCAAATTGAGAATTGTCCCGGGTAAATTAATCGAAATTTCATCCCGAAAATGCAGCTCATTGCAAAGCTGTCCTCGCCCTGCACTTTGTAAAATTCACAGGCTTTGAAGCGCGGCGCTCATCGCTCATTAACTCGAGCTCGTTAATTGCATCTCAAACGTGCAGCAAATCCGGCGAGCACACCTGCTTGAGATGCTAACGCTATGCAAAATGGATGGTAGAGAGAGCGAGAGAGAGAGAGAGAGAGAGAGAGAGAGAGAGAGAGAGAGAGGAGGGAGGATGTGGGCCGCATAGTTCCTGCAATTAACGATTCAAATATAGAAACAGACGGCTCTCTGGCCGCACTCGCACGCACGCGCCCACACTGCAGCGCAGCCCTCGCAGCACGCACGAAGGAAGCGATCATCATCGTGCACAGAGAGAGAGAGAGAGAGAGAGAGAGAGAGAGAGAGAGAGAGAGAGAGAGAGAGAGAGAGAGAGAGAGAGAGAGAGAGAGAGAGAGAGAGACAAGCACCGGTCATTACAGGGGGATATGAGCGTATGTTCTCGCTCTCTCTGCCTCTCATCGAGCGCTAGATTGGGAATTCCTAGGACGTGCCTTACGTGCGCCGGACAAGAGCCAACGCGCGACGTAAATTACACGCCCGCTAGCGCCATACGCGCACGCAGCCGTATGCTGCAGCTCTATTGCATGCCTTGTCGTCATCGATGCTATCGACGTCAAGGCTCAATGAGTTGCCACTGAACGATAGTGCTTCCTTGTTTGCGAGATATGCCTAGAGTGGCTCCGAACGCGTCAACCTCTCGCTCTCTCTAGACAAGAGGCCTCCGGATGGAATAGCTGCCAGATTTAATCTCGTCGAGACGCACGCGAGCAGCCCCCGCTGCTGCATTTGAGTTTAAAATTGCTTTCCGATGATTCTACATAATTTTGAACGGCCGCCCGTATATCGACTTTCGTCCTGGCAAGGTGGTGGGAATTATACCCGGGAAGATGGATTTTCTCGCATGGCTGCGCTTGACTTTGCGCAGTTGTTGGTGAATTATGGCTTCTCTCTACCACTGCGCGTAATTATCAACGCAGTGTCAGTACGTTGGGAACGTTTAATGCACACGATTTTGCGATGTTACATTGTACGAGGCGATACTGTTTGTACAACTTTTTGGGTAAGAGAAAGCCATTGAAGTTAATTCGTTTTAAATACAGCCCGTTCTCATCGAGATAGAAACTTTACACTGGTGACCTACATAAGGCATCTGGTTGAAATCGGATACGCCATTCAAATTGCACTAACTTTGTATCGACCTCTTGGCAAAAGCTCATTCATTAAAATTTTCCAAGTATGATGTTTTAACTCGCGATCGTACCATGTACGGACGTACATTTTCCCTTCGAGCGAAAAAATACGCATATTGTGTGACGAAAGTAATTTTATTACAGGACTCCACGGGGCTGGATATCGATCGGCAATAATTCTCTCGATGCTGTCGCACGACCTGGCCGCCTACAAGTATCGACGTCGATCACCTCGCGTGCAAGCTCTGCATCACCGATGAAGGACGAGGATGAAAGCACGGCATCGAATTTTTTGATTTAATGACACCGGTGTCGCCAGTGTTGCTGGCTACGAGCTCGATCTCGGTAAGTGCGAACGGATCCTTTTATTCATATTCGCGCCACCGAAACGCATTTTTTCCTACTCGCGATCGTCGATTATAGGTATTTTCATTAACGTGAAACCATAAACAAAGAATAGGGGAATGATTTCGGGGCGCTGACAGTGACGTATGCGCGTGTCACGAGGCTCGTGCGTTTTATAAATGATCTTGCGGGTCTAAGGGGGCTGTAATATGTATAGTTACTGACAACACGTACGCGATTTCATCTGATGATCGATATTGGTGATATTGTTATCTGTATCTGAAAAAATAGAAGGAATCACCATTACGAAACGTGATTGTTACAACAGAAGTAGCAGTGCCCAGCTACGGTACTTACTTTTTCTTTTTAAAAAGAACTTAGAAAGCAGATTTAAAAAAATGACTCTAAAAGAAAAAACAAATAATAAAATAGTACATGTAGATCGAACAGTACGTAGGTCATTTATAGACTACAGCATTAACTATAAACTAGTGGTGGATCTCGTAGTGGCTTAAAATGGACAGTTAGTTGATTAATTGATGCCGCTGCAGTTGTAAATGGCTATTCCGACATATGGAAATGTAACGGGGACCATATACACACACCTTATGTCTCGGCTTTATGACCCATCGCTTCCACTACAGTGATGTGTATCAAAGCTTGCATTGATATACATAGCCTCGCTCGATTTAAATAATACTGTATTTTCATCAATTAAAACGTTTCAAACAAATAAGTTTTATTATTTTTATAAATTTAAGCACAGTGCATTGAATCCTTGAATCCATGAATTGTCAACGATTTCGCCGATCTTACCTGTACTTGAAAATTCAGTTTCGCTCCTTCTCGACTCATAACATTTATTATGCGAGCGCGAAGAAAGACGCAGGAAACTGTGTAATTCAGAGGCATCTTAAAGTCAACTCCACCCAGAGAGAAGAAAAATCCATCCAACTTCGCTCTCTCTCTCTCTCTCTCTCTCTCTCTCTCTCTCTCTCGCTCTCCCACCCTTTCGCTACGCTGCTTGCGACCCGCTACATTAAGCATACGAAATTTAATTAAAACTTTAGGACTAACCCGTTCGCGTTATTCTTTTTGTCGCTCTCGATGCTAAGGCGGGAAATCATCGTAGATGTATTCATCGTAAGATGAGCGAAGACGGCTGGCTAAAGGAAAATGAAAAACAATGCCGGCCTGGCCCGAGTAAATAATTGAAAAGGGGGAAAAATTGCTTTCAGCGCAAAGTTCGCGCAGGTGTGACGACGCTGCGCTCTTGTTATAGTCGAAAGCAGATACATATACTTGGAACAATGGCCTGGCGTTGTCGTGCAGCTTAGTGGATGAAAAATTCCGAATTCATGTAAAATATGAAAATAGTACTATGCACTAATTGCATTGAGAGTGATAATATCATAATACACCTGTCATAAAACGAGACTACATAAAGTTTATTTTTTATTTTTAATGCTAACGCGAGTGAGTCATGAGCGTATCGTGCAATTTCGACGGAAAATTTATATTGGCGTCGCATGACAAACCGTGCGTTCCGTTCATTATAAAACAATCGCAGTTGTCAATCCGAAATATTGCGCTGGAATTGACCGCGTTTGGCCTCGCCGATCCGTTAACCGCTGTCTAATAAACGCGGATATCACAAAATCATTTTATGATATACCTGACAACGAGGTCCGATGATTTGCAGATTTAATTCATTTTAAATAATACAACATTTCATTCATTACGCCCATCAGAAACTAAAATCAATCAATCGCACATTACGCTAATCGTGCATAGAATGCGTACACAGTATTGATCAGCTCGAACAAGGCTGCATATTTTACGAGCACGAACGAGCATCAAATGAATGATTACGCTGAGAATGCCAAGCGCGAAACTTTTAGCCAACCTCGTTGTGTTGAGCAGTCCACTGAAGCACACTACCTCAACATAAACACAAGCGCTCGTTGTATACACGGACTCGGGTGCGCAAAGCAGATGAATTCAGATGATTATTACGGGCAGTTAAGGTCGTAAAATGCTGGCTGATGGCACACTCACGAGTCGAATTATCGGAAGAATATCAAGAGCAATTTGCAATATTCCACTGACGCGGCAGCTTCTTACTCCGAAGATCGCGAAATACTGGAGGAAAAGGAGAAGTGGAAAAACGGAGGAAAGGCTCTTCTCGGATCGCAAGTGTGTGTGAGAGAGAGCCTCGCGATAACATAATTAAGTCCGTTTTATTCAGAGGCTCAGCAGGTGCTCGGCTAATGTGAATGTATCGCTGAGTCCACGGGGATTAACTTCTCAAACTTTCCCACGGGTTCGCAGTGGCCTCACGAGCGAATTTTAATTAAACCATAATCAAGCCGGAAGATAGAAAATTAATTGAATGGGCGTGGATGGCGGGAGGCAAAGTGGAAGTAAGCGAACGGCGGTCGGGAAAAAAAATTCTCGAAACCTCTGGATCTGCTTTACGAGGCGAGAATTTACGCTTTCGAATAAATTATCGGATTATAGACGCTTCTTGAGCAAAGGTTTCGGATTAAATTGTTACCGGATCTAAGTAATTCAGATAGGTTTATCTCGATCGAAGGAAGTAGTTTAAAACATTACTTTCATACCAAATGCTACTGGAAGAAGATGCTAACTAGATGTCTTACATGCTCCCAATTGCAGCTGAGACGCGGTTGAACTGGAATACTGCGGATTCCTAACCATAGGGAATATCAAGATTCTCGGCTCTGTGCCGCCGTAATTGCCTGCTTCTGGGAAGGAGACGAAATTGCATTGGAAAAGGCAGCCGATCTTAGGCGACTGCAGGATAATGGCCTGGAACTTGCATGTCTGCATTTTTCCGGTGTACTTTAGATTTTCGATGTACGAAATAATTCATGACCGAGTGACTTTGGATGAAATTTTCAAAATGAAAATTATTACAGATGTTTGATTTTAACTATTGGTGTCATGCCATCTTCTGCCTCCGTTTTGGTTCAGGTTTTAAAGTCTATTTTTTTATTTAACAAGTATGTGTTTATGGATTTAGGTTAAAATGTGACCCGAATTTCACACGCATGTGTGTAAAAAGTATTATTAAAAAAAATATGTTTGTTCAAATCGAATATGTTTGAATATGATTATAAAATGTGTGATCTATGTATACTGACTTACACAAATATTACGTAAAAATCGAGTATGAAAAAAAACCAATCAGCTTTTTCCCAATCGTGGGCTCCTTCTCGGCGTGCATCGCCTTCTCCAACCGCTTCGTCCTGGTGATCGTCTTCCTAGAAAACACTTCGTAGAGTCTGTCGATCTTTTCGATGAACTCGTCCCTCCACATCTTCATATCCTTGATGTTCAACGATACCTTGACTCGTTCTCTGTTCTCGAAGGAAGGAACTGTCCTGGAAACTGTCGCCTTTGGCATCCTCCATCGCGTAGACCTGCACGTCTGTTTTGAAAAATTAGAGCTTTGTTGTGGGCTTTCAGAATACTGCACGTCAGATCCACGAGTGACTTCAGGAAAAAGTAGCTTTTCATACCGAACTTGATGCACACCACCGAGACAGGATATATTTATGGAATTCACTGAGAAGAATCACTAGAAGACAGTAAAAAAAAGGTTACTGTCCACCATAGACATAAGAGAGATAGACTGCGTGTGTAGGCTAGCAAAAGTGGCACCCAGTGAGAGAAAGACAGAATCCATTATATCCCATATACTAAGCATCGGATAGAAGGTATGGTGTCTTTGTCTTACACACAGGTCAATGGGGGCCACTTTTAGTAACCTTCACACGCAGTCTATCTCTCTTATGTCTATGATGTCCACGTAAGACGACGCATTAATCATTAAGTATATCATTAATATACTATATATTTAAACAATATTTTATCTATTGGAACTATAAATTTAGTTGGAAAAAGCTACATGCCAAAGAATTGGCAGCGGTTTTTTTTTATCATCGATACAATCTTTCATATAAGCAAAATTCATACCATAAAAACAAGATTCTACCATTCGGTTAAAGTAATAAAAAATTTTATTACGCGAATGTTTCTACGCCGTGAAAGCTGTAACTTTAGCTGCAAAAATTTGATACTTTTTACTGTCCATAAATTATTCTACTTCTGAAGTTGCGATAGATAGATGCATATCTAAAGTTTGCTGTCGAAATAAATAAAGTCATCTGGCATATGGCGAAGCCAATCGCATATTAACGGACTAATGATTTCGAAAACTAATCTGAAACTTTGTTTCATCGATATTCTCACTACAATCTAGCTTGCGCCTCTTCGGTTTAAAATCATACTAGTAATTTGCCACAAATCAATTAATAGATCGTGCTACTACTATAAGAATTTGAGAGTGATTCTTAGCGAATGCAAAAGCCTGATTAAACCAATAGTAAACTAGCGATTTTTCCTTGCATCAATTTAAATACAGGTAAATTTTTTGTTCATCTTCGAAAAGCCAACCATGAGAAGGTCTCGAAAGAGCCTCTTTGAGCCATTAATTTTTGCACCCTGATACCGAATTTCTACGAATGCATTATGTAGCTCGGCCTTGTAAAGTGCCGAGGCTCGTAAAACCACGCGCTCTCTCGCAAGTGGATGATCGGAACGCATTAGCGTATCGGGCGTCGCGTCCCCGGACAATATAATCGGGGTAATGCATTTGCTGGCACGCCGCTAGCGTTTTCTCTCTCTCTCTCTCTATCTCTATCTCTATCTCTCTCCCGTATACCAATGGCAAATGGATTTGGAGGTCGTGGGCGTGGGGTAATTGGCGACGATAGCTGCGCACTGCAACTTTCGCAAAAATATCCCCCCCCCCCTCTGGCGATTTTAAACCGTTTCGCGATTCTTCTGCTTCTTGTGCATTGATGAGCAAGCAGGCTAGTCCAGGGTATGGGAGTGGAAGATGTTTGTATTGGATTATTGATCTTCGTAATTGATGGTTAACGTCAGGCGGCACAGTCTGTATAGCTCGATGGGTTCGATCGTAGCTTCATACGACGGAAGCGTGTGAGTAATTGGCGTCATAATTCCGATCTTCGTATAAGCATGAGCTATACTATACCGCTGGCGATAACGATTGAATTGAAACTTCTAGCGCAAGTGCACTTTCGCGGGATTCGCGTGGAAAGCCCATTTTCCAGAACTTTTCCCTCTCGCGTTCGTGTTTCAAATGGACCACGATGTTTTCGTGCTTATTCGATATTAACATTTATATTTTACAGGCAATGGAATGAAATGTCTTTAAATTAAAGCTTCTTACTAAGCAGCGTGTAGAATCAATCTAAACCATAAAATACCCAAAATTGAGGATTCAAATTCTTGATCATAGCGCCCTCTATATGCATTCGTATAAACCCATTCACAGCGCGCGCAAATCAAGCTTGACTTTATTCGACGTTCTAAAAAGTAGCAAGATTAAAGCATGCCCAACTTCTTACCGAGAAATTCGCAAGTACGAAAAAGTGAAGAAGCGCAGCAGCGTGAAGGACGGGATTATCGCCGATAAAACATCCACGGGCGCGCTCGGAACATCTGGCGACTTTACGACTCGAGTTTCTATTTATGCAACAAGGCTCTCTCTCTCTCTCTCTCTCTCTCTCGGCATACTCCTTCTCCTTTTTTGCATTTACATCGCTGACTTAATCGTTTCCTAAATCAAATATCGCAATATGCGCCGCGCGCACTGCTCACTTCGGACTGAAAGTACCCTTTCAACATTTCTCTCATCCTCTTACTTACTCACAGGCTCTTCAGACTTTCGAGCTAGAGCCCGAAGGACTGCAACGACTCGGCATATAAATTCTTGCATCGATTATCTCGCCGAATGAGAGCTAAGAGAGCGAAGAAGAGCGAAACTTTAAGTTGGCACAACGTCCGCAACATTTAACTCCTGGTAAACGAATTGGGTCTTATTCTTGATTCTTCGTTCGTTTATTGCCTTCAAGC
This sequence comes from Nasonia vitripennis, assembly GCF_009193385.2. Taxonomy (NCBI): domain Eukaryota; kingdom Metazoa; phylum Arthropoda; class Insecta; order Hymenoptera; family Pteromalidae; genus Nasonia; species Nasonia vitripennis. The sequence continues at coordinate 24,272,324 of NC_045758.1, forward strand.
GAAATACGTTACGGAATTGTCCTAGAAACGTATGATTTCGTTACGATGAAAGAGCTTTGGAAATGATAAACTTAATTTTTCGAATATGACTTGCCTTTTACTCGTTCAACTATTGTAAAGATACAGTAAAGAACTTATTATTTCATTAGTCAGTTTGTGGACAGCCGAGAGCAGTTAGTATGAGAATTGGATTTAAATATAGATGTTGTTATAATGTCGCTATAAAAATTTCCTGTATAGGAATTTATTTATTTCAGATATTGGATAGGCATATCAAATGTCGCTTTCTGCGTGTCTATTCTAGTCCCTGTTATGAGTGCTATTGCCTTTTTTTGTACCTCATTTAGAAATAGCATCTCGCTGTCTCATTTTCTCCCGTCTTCTTTCGGTACATTTTGATACAAAGCAAAATACATTGCAAAATACAGAAGCTTTTATCGAAATTGAAGTTTAAATTTTCACATTTACCTAACTTTTTCGCATGGAAACTATTGTGCTGTAATTGAAAGTCCTTACCACGGGTAAGCCACACTGCCATGTTGCTGCTGCATATTGTAAAAATGCACATTTTCTGTATTAAAAGCTTTGTATAAACCCCCATAGTGTACGATTCTAACTTTCTTTGTATGTAAATATTAAAAATCCAGTTTCATCATGGATGTGCATACGTGTGCATTGAAATTTTCAATTATTCATACAGTTTTTCTCATGTTTCGAAATCGATAAAATGCAAATACGATAGAACTCGGCGTAACAAGTATGAGATTTCGTTTTGAAGTGCTAATTTTGATCAAGAAAAAAAAAACACACTACGCTTGGAATGAGAAAATTCAATGAGGAAATCTATAAGTAAACTTATTGATTCAAATCAGGCGAGTTGCGAGTGTGCAGCAACACTTAGCTCGCAGCGAATTTTCCTCTCCTGTGTCTATCGCGAAGCTAGACTGCTATACGGCACTTGGAAGAAACTTAACGTCTCGTCTATAATACGAGTTTGCACTGCACCGCTTATTCTCCCACGTGTGCTTGCTTCGAGAAGCTCTTACTTGACCTCATACATTTTTCCAGCAGCAGTAGCAGCCGCCGCCGCCGACGACGACGACGACGACGTCAGCTGCTTGAGTTAGCAGGGAGCCTGTCTAGCCTTCGCACTTCTACGTGCTTTCTTCCTATAAGAAGATTTCGCAGTGGTGAAAGCAAAACTACTATCCGATGTTATTTAATAGCCCGAGAGAATTTTCTTCTAGTGGAGTTTTATGGTGTTCTTGGGGCACGCGTTTATTTCTTCGTGCGACTGCTTCTCTTTTTCCGAGGTGATGTGCGAGCTTTTGTGCAGAGACGCGAGCTGGCTGATTTCTTATTTCGAATAAGAAAGATGCATTCTTGTGGGTATTAAAAATGGGAATCTTCTGTTAGAGTGACTGAAAGCAATTATAGATATTTTAAATTACGTAAACTGACAGTTGTTCTTAAGAGTGCTCCACTTTTATGCTGGAAGTTTAAATTTTTAGCAGTGCCCCCACGATACACCTCAATAATCATTAATGATTTAAACAAAAACTTAACAGTCGAAAAGTGGGTTTTAGTGAGTTTCAGCACGTGTAGTAGGTATCAAAGATATTACGCAATTAAGTTTCTTAGATAAACGTTTTTATTATAATTTTATTTCGTCGGGTAGATTTTAAGAAGCAGTGACCATTTTATCCATTACAATTTGACTATTTTCGACGGAATACGTCGTTATTATTTAATTTAAATTGCTTAGTTTTTTTTCAAACGTTTCTTAATACTTATTGCAAGTGCTGAAACTCGATTTACGATGATAAAGTTAGTCAATTAATTATAATAAACAAAAAACCGCTGCCATTTCATTGGCACGTAGCTTCCTCCATCTAAATTTATAGTTCCAATAGATAAAATATTATTTAAATATACAATGTTAATGCTTTTTTAAATATTTTCAATCTCGATTATTTTGCTGAAGGAGCAATTAAAAAATAATACAAAATATTGTGGATCTGAATAAGTTGGAATTGAGTACAGGGTAACTACAAAAGAAAAGTTTTATTTATATTTCAATTGTATTATTAATATTTTACTATATGTCAATGTTTGTGATTAATATGTTGCGTCAAATATCTCTTAGACGTAAATTTCGATCACAAATGGTACAAACTGAACCACAAGTAGCAACGTGCTGTTTCATTGATCCACTCCTTATATATTTTTTACACTTTTCGCACCTCATCCTTTTAGAAGAGTGCACATCTTGCTCATGTTTATATAGATTACGCACTTGTTTACCACATGTTCTGCATGTTTGTTTCTCATTGTCATGAAACTTTATGTGACGACTCAAATTGCTTTTTTTCCGCACAATTTTCCGCGAAATTGATGTGTTTCTTATTTCAAAAACCCAACGACTCATTTCCATTCCTCTTTAATTATACAACAAAGATTATAAATAAAAGAGAAATGTATATTTTATTATTTTTCTAATAAGAAAAAAACAAGTGAATGTCTTGAGACTTTATTTTTTTACACCACTTCTTTTAGAACGTTGATTCACCATTTGCATTATTCATACACAGTGTCGTATATCAGAACTCCGAATACCAAATCAATCAAATTATCAGGTTCCAAATCTTGTGGATCTGAAACGGATGAAGTCGTCGAAAAAGTTTAAAATTATAATTCAAAAATTTTAAATGTATTGTTTTAATAAATATACAATATATCTTAATGAAATATAATTTGAATTCAATATATTTCCAAAAAGTATTTTTAGTGCGTTTAAGCAAGCCATCTGCGCAAAGATTGGCAGTACTCATGTACTATATGTCATACTGATGTGTGTATATATATATATATATATATATATATATATCAGTTTGACATAAATTAATACGGAGGGACTTTAACGAAGTGCAACGACACCCCTATAAGAGGAAAAAAAAGTTTTAAGAAAAATCAGTTTTTACATTTTAGCTCTTTACTTGAGAACCGATCGACGAAATCGTTTAAAATTTTAGCAGCAAATAGCTTTTTTATGGTTAATCACCAAATAAAATTTTGAAGCATTTGACTGCATGTAAACTCAAAATTTTACTATTACAAAACTTCCTCTAGGAGGAAGCAAAACATTTTCTCCGTTAGGTGGCGGGTCACTAGAGGTGTGGATCACTCTTAAACTTGCATTTCCAGTTATTGCAGCAATCTGTCGCTTGAACCACTCTCTGCTATTCATATATGCCATACCTCTCTCTCTGGTGAGTACAGTTGACAGCTCTGCTGCTCTATCGTTTTTTGTACTGCTTTTTTGCTGTTTCTTGCCTTCGGGACCTCTTCTGTTGTAGATAGTTGCACGCTCCTTTTTGCAACCTTCACGTCGAAACATAAATCGCCGAAGGCTGCAATTTTTCTGTCATCTTTTCAACTGTAAACTTTCTACACGGCTCCTAACCTGCAAATCTGTTTGGCTTGGCTTGACTTGTTTTCTCACTTGCACGGCGTCTCTTTCTCTCCGCAACCAACATCGTGACGACATCTGCTGCATCGCGTGTGAAAACGCCCGCAAGGCGTTTTCACACTGTTCGAGTAAGTTATCGACGAAAAATGAGTGCAAACGGCGAGAAGAGCGTGGAAGTGCCTTATCATCAATGCAGTAGCTGTAGACAACCTATACAGCACAAAGACCCCAAGAAATGTGAATATTGTGGTCTGTACTACCACGTTAAGTGCCAGAACACCGTCAACGTCAATGCTATCGTGGTGAACGACAAGCAGATTATTGCTTGTCGCTCATGTGCAGACAACAACAACGCCAAGGGTTCCAAAGTGAGGAATAAATCCACCTCTGCTGCAACCTTAGTAAGGGGAGTAACTGCAACAACAGCAGCAGCCGGCGAATAAAAAGACGAAGTCAGCACCACCATCAGCCAACACTTCGCGGAACCCCTCACCAACTCGCTCGGCCGACGTAACAACATCGACACCGTCTCGACGACATCCGCAACACTCAAACGGAATCCCTCAAGACCCAGAACATCGTGTCGGAGAGGATTTCTAAAATTGAGCAGCGTCTGGGCCCGCTGGAGAAGCGACTTAAGGCCCTTGATGAGCTGCCTGCACTCAAGGCTCGCATACACAATGCTGAGTCCACCATCACCGAGCTGCAGGCACAAATCCAAGACCTGTCATCGAGGAGCCCGGCAATGCAGCAGGATAACGGCAGCACTGTGCCCAACACTGCGGAGATTTGTAGTCTACGCAGTGAACTGTCTGAGGTCAAAAGGCGCCAAGAGCAAACCTCGAACAGTGTTGTCGTTGTCACGGGCTTACATCATACCCGTGTAACCTCGCTGCACCTCCTCGCTTTTTCAGTTATGAACGCGCTTGACCCCACGGTCCTAAGAAGAGACGTAGCATACGTCAGGACCATGGGGAGGCTAGATGCAACAAACAACTCCGCCAGGGGTGATGGCAGACTACCACCATTAGCTGTCACCCTCTCATCAAGCGCGCTCGCACGCTCAATTGTTGTCGCTGAAGCCCGTAAGCGCAAGCTACACACCAGCGAGTTGGACGCAACCTTACTGGAGAAGGCAAAAGCCTTGAGCCCTGAACATCATGGGCTCATAAACATTAATGAGCTGCTCCCTTCAGACGTTCATAAGCTACGCTCCAGGGCTAGGCTGGAGGCCAAGAAGAGTCAGGGTTGCCGTACTTTCGTCAGAGAAGGGAGACTCTTTATGCGCTGCAACGATGGATTCCGTCTACCGTTAACATCGTTCAACAATGAAGCTGCTACACACACGCTTTATTCCACCACACACCATCAAGCTCATCTGCCATGTCTTCATCAGGTTCAAAGATATCTCTACCTTCTGTTCGAAGGTCTAAGAGTCTGTCATTTCAATGCGAACTCACTCACGGGTCACATTGAGATGATCAGGCTTTTCTTTATCCACTCGCTCTCTATTCCACGTAATAGCTGTCACTGAGACCTGGCTGAGCGACAAGGTATCATCTATCCCTTCACTGGATGACTACCTGCTGTACAGACGTGACAGAAACAGAAACGGAGGAGGTGGGCCCTCTATATACATAAATCTCTGACGGTTAGTGTTATTTCATCATCTGACGGTGAATGGTCTGGCAAGCCAGGCAAGCCTGAATATCTTTTTTGTGAGGTATCGGCAAAGGGAGTTTCTCCCATCTTCGTGGGGGTTGTGTATCGTCCACCTCATGCTCCTTTCTTCCAAGGCTCTAACTTTATAGACCAGCTAACAACCCACATGCACAACTACTCCACGAAGGTTATAATGGAAGACTTTAATTCCGACCAACTCTCCTCATCTAAAGACGCCAATTTCATCAGGGCCTTCATTGATGAAAACTCCCTTTCGTCTGTTCCCTGTGGTGCCACGCACCACAAACAGGGTTCTGACACCTGGCTTGACTTGACCTGACTGACTACCGTCCGATTTCACTTCTCTGCTTTCTATCCAAGGCCCTGGAGTGGTTGGTGCACAGGCAAGTCTCAGAATACCTTGAATCTGGTCACAGCACTCAGTCTGGCCTAATTAAGCTAACTGATGATAATGGGCTGGGCTGCACAGAACAGGCTAAAACTCAATGTTAACAAAACCAAAGCAATTGTTCTGGGCTCCTCCTACTACATAAATGCACTACCTTCAATAGCTAACACCTATATCAACATTGGGGGTGCACAGGTCAGCTTTGAATCTTCTGTGCGTAATCTGGGATTGGTGCTTGACTTGAAACTCACGTGGAAGGAACACGTTACACAAGTGTGTAAGCATGCTCACTCGCTAATGTACAGGCTTTACTTTTTCAGAAAAAGTACCAATCTCTGATTGCGCAAGCACTTAGTGCAAGCGCTCCTGTTTCCCCTTATAGACTACTGTTCTCTTGTATACTGTCACCTGTCGTAGGAACTCGACTTAAAACTACAGAGGCTCGTGAACACGGGGATTCGGTACATCTATGATGTAAGGAGAAATGAGAACATCTCCCCAAACAGGCGGGAGCTGCAGTGGCTTACCACTGTCGGACGCAGGAAGTATTTCACTGCTTGTTTCTTACGAAAAATGTTTAACACTGCCGTACCACCATACGTACTGACCTACTTCGACTTTCGCGTAGCACTCCGGCCTGTTAGGGGGGAGGTGACACCTCTGGATATCCCTACTTTCGCGACGGAGACGCTGAGAAACACATTTTTATGGAACAACCTGCCACCACACCTCCGTAACACTACATCCATCGCAGTATTCAAGAAACTAGCTAAAGATTACTTTTTCGAACTCGAAAACGCATAAACACATAAACATCGCGTACACAGTCACGCACACGCACACACTTTCTCACTCTCGCTTAACCCATCTTCACCTCAGCATACTTTCACACTACACACCTACTAAAACAAATACCTCAAACTTATTATTTTTGTACTTTTACTACTCTGCTGTACATATTGAATCGTACAACATAATGTACGCAAATAAAATTAATTATTCTAATCTAATCTATTCAATTACGCACTTTCCAATATCTATCCACATTTCACAATTCCACAATCCAATATCCCATTTCAAGCTATACGTATTCCCTCTAATCCAAAAAGTCAGATCTACGATACAAAAAGAAGGAGCGGGTGAAGCAGGAGTAAAACGAAAAGCGGAATGGCCAGGTTATTGGGCACGCGCGCTGTCACATTACGGGCGTGACACGATTAGAAAATCCCGCACAGCAGTAGTGGCGCACGAAAGACGTCACGTAGTCTTGCGCTGCATACAAGCAGCTGAAGCAAGCAACGAGAAAAATCGAGCAAGCGCCGCCGCGCCTCGGTCTTCAGCACCAGAGCGTGACTTAGTCGACTCGAAAACCCCTTTCACGAAACAGAGAGAGAGAGAGAGAGAGAGAGAGGGTGAGCGAAGTAGGAAGGAAAAGCTAAATTCGTTTAGCCGGACAGACTTTCGCTCCTCCAGACAAGCAATGTCGGAAGGTTAAATAGGCGAAATATGCTCTCTAATTGCGTTCTTTTCCTTTTGACAAACGCTGTGATTAAACAGAGATTGATGATAACCTTTTAATTAGACAATTCTTGATACAATTTTGAAATATTGTAGATTGCAATGATTTTCTAAATCAATATTAAATATCAGCATTTCATACATGGTTGATATTTTTACGCTTCCTGCAGACGTTACCAAATCTATTTGTAAAACAACATCCGTATAACATGTAACGAAACTGCACGCGCCGGCTTAATATAAACCCAACAGATTTTCCCGCCTGAAATCTGAATCACGCGCTACGCCGAGTGCCACGAAAACAAAACACCGAGAAAAGCTCTCGGCTGAAGAATAAACATTTACAATTGCATTTGTCACGTACCGGTCGCTAATTGCAATTTTCACCGTGCTCGCGCCCGACGCGCGAGTTAAACTGTTGAGACGGGATGTTGCAGGGACGGCAGGCAATAAAAGCAACGACTGCAGCAGCAGCAGCAGCAACAACAACAACAGCAAAGCTCGTCAGAGTAACGCCATCGGACAATAAGAAAAGAAGATAGTAGAGGGCGTAGTAGGAGCGTAATTAAATTTTTTCCTCCTATCGCACCCCATCCTCTAGCGCCGACGCTCATCATTTCCCTGTGCCATGATGCATGCATTGCGATTCTCGCCCGCGCAAACAAAGAAGCGTCTCCCAGAGCGCGCGTATATAGGTTCATGCGGCGTTTCCGAGTACTCGCTAAGACGAGAACGCCCGCGAACTTCACGAGGCTCTTTTACGAGCGTTTCATCGTCGCGAATGAGCGCCTCTGTATATACCTTTGGTTTTTGCTGCTGGAGGGGGCGAAGCTCGTCGGCGTTTCTCGTGATTAGCCGACGGCGCGTTTATGTCCGCATTTCCTTTCTTTCTTTCGAGGAGAAAGAGAGAGAATGCGAGGTGTCATTTTTTAAGTGCTCGCGAAGCTGGTGGTGGAAAAGTTTTTTTTTTGGCAGGGAAAGGGTGAAACAAAGGCTGGATGGTTTTCAAGGGTTGTAAAAAAAGGTGTGAAACCAACGCGGTTAAGGTTTTTATCTCATTCTTCTCTAAAATATCTCTTAGGGACTTGAACAAATTGTGGATTTAATGTACTGGAAATATATCTAATTTTAGCAACTATAAAAGTTGTTTTTGAGAAAGTTTCTGCATATTCGTAACCATCGGCCTATTTTACTGTCACCAACCGTTTGTGCTCTGACTAGGTGAAAGTCTCTTTTATGCGCTATTGAATAAAAGAGAAACACACGCCACCTCGATCTAAACCATTTATAAATAGGTTAAAAAGATCGAATGGTTCATAAATAGAAATATCAATTGCACCAGCGCATTATACAAATTCTACGAAAATTTCGTACGACTTCCACTTACCTACACAGGTCCGTAGCAAAACGCGAGCACGCAAAATAGGGGAAATATGCAAAGCACCCGTGGTGTAGTTAGGGAAAAAGCCTGGAATATCAATGCACATATTGTGCATCCTCTCGAGCCCCGCCGCTGGCTGCAAGAGAACTCGCGAACGCCTCCGTGTCGTCGGTTTCCCTCTCATCTGCTTCTGCTTCTGCTTCTGCTTCGTCTTCTTCTTCTTCTTCGTGTCATCGCTATACCGGTGCAAAATTTCTCTCGTGCGCCGCATGAATTTTCGTGAAGAGCACAGGAAAGAGGCAGCAAGACTCGCACAAGTGGAGTGTAAGCTTCGCCTTCTGGCACCAAGAAGTGTTATTCGTCTTCGGTGAAGGAGCGAAGGAGAAGCGAGGAGGAATGATGAAGGGTGAGATGAAGCGTGCGAGAGTTGGGTAAATTTGTTCTTTGTCGCAAGTAGTGTCGCGCGAATTTCGATTTCTAGAATGTAAATAACCTTATTGTATTTTGCTGATACCGAATATGCAAAAAATACGCGTACAGAGGTGAATAGCACATCGAAAGGTCGTACATATGAATATATTAAAGAGCACGATATTTATCTTTTAAATAGAATGACTAAACTGTAATATGAAGATGATAGTATGATCTCAATTGATAGCTTTACACACAATAGTAAAAGTAATCATTCTGAATTCAAGCAGACAATGCATTGCGTCAGCGAATTTGAACAAATAACAGGCGTAAGCAAATCAAGCGAGGCAAATATTGAAATCCAGCAAGTGGCGTTAGTTTGATTAAAGAGGAGAAAAGCCAGCGGGATAAAAGTATAAGGCAATGCAGAACGAGGCGCGCCAGAGACGAACCACTCTTGCGGACGCGCGGCGCGCACTGGTCCAAGGGGCCGGTTTTAATGAAGTTTGCATAATGTTATTCACGAGTCCTTCGCCCGTTTGTCCCCGCGTTTCCCGCTACTGCTGCTGCTGCTGGCATATTAATTTAACCGCGAAAGCTCGCGTTCCCCAACTTTATGACTGCGCGGCGCACCTCGTCTTTTTACTTGGGGGAAAGGGCGCGAGAGTAAATAATAATAGCGATTCGATTTCGATTTCGAACTTGCTGTCTCGCTAGGCGCGAGGTTCTTTGCACATTCCAAAACTGCTGCTACGACTCCGGGAGAGAGCGAGCTGTCGCGACGTAATGAATTCTGATGAATAGAGCATTTTCGCGCGCGAAGTAATTATAGGAATGCCGAAAATTCCTTTGTACAATCAACGAGAAAGACGCGGAAATGCTTTGTTGGATAAAGTTGAGGTGGCGATAATTTTAACTTTTATTGAGTTGTGAATTTTCCGAAGACGAGGGGTTATTGAACTTGCTACTGTAAATCGATTGGCTAATTTAGAATAAACGTTGATGAGATGTTTAATTATAATTATAATAATGTTAGACAATTCTAATAAACGTATAAGCTGATGTATTACGGAGAATAACCAATAAAATCTAAACTATTATCAATATGATTTTAATTAGCAATTAGCTATGTACCAACAGAATCATCGCCAATAACCCTATTTCATTGATGAGCGTGAAAACAAAGAGATTAACGATATTGACGTTATCCTTACATCATACTCATTGTTAATTAAAGCTTTCAACGTGTAATGGTCTGTTTAACGTGCGCACGTAAAGCTCGTTTGCTTCAAAGGGATGTATACTACGCAGTTTCAGCTAAGCGAAATTTTAACAAAAATAAAAAGTGATTACTATTTATTTTGATATAAATCATACACTTTGAAAACTCCTCTTTGATTCAATGGCATTTACCACACTTTCCACTCGAAAGAATTAGAACAGTTCAAGACAGAGTTAATGTTTTCGAAACAGCACTAAGTCTCCTACATTTTATCCGACATACCACCACTTCGCCGAGGAAATTCCCTTCAAGTCGCACCGGTCAATCTCCTTAATTTTCCGATAAATGCCTTGGGCTTTCCTTACAGCTGCACAAGACGCGCGTCTAAACCATCTTCGAGTAACGACTGGCTTACACGCGTCGGCTTACCGAGCAATGCGCCTTTAAACCGCAAGCCGGACTCATTTTCTCTTCATTGTCGTCCTGTAATTAATTAAATCCAAAGCGCAGTGACTCAATGAAGAGAGCTTGGTTAGTAGAGGCGCTCATAGCCATGGCTCCCTCGCTAGCCTCTCAATTACCGAGTCCACGAGAACGAGGAGGAGACATGGAGGAGTAAGAGAGGGACGACTAGGAAGACGCCGTGGGTGCATTGTTGGAAGTTCGCGAGCGCCTCTACGGGATCTACTTGGGATGCCGTACACCTTTGCCCCTCCCAGACCCCGTCCTTCCACTTTCGTACTGATCGAAAAAGCTGAAAGTTGGACTTCTCAGTTTTTCTTGTTTCGAGCATGTCTTTTTTTAGTTTATCGTAAATCGGATTTAGAAATCGTGTTTGCCACTTTTATGGTGCTTGCCGGAAGGTGGAAGTGAGTTGCGGTTCCACCGCGAAAGAAAGTAGCTGCGGGTAGGGTTGAACGACTGTGTTTTAAGGGTTGAATAGATGACTTTCAACTATATCGTAAAGATTCATAAGTATTATTTTGGTGAAATCCCTGATTGTTTTGAGGATGCATATATTATGGTCAGAAATTTCAATGTTTTGATGAGTTCAAAAGTATTAGTGCATCTGCAAAATTATTGATTCAAATGAATAAAATAATTTTAGCTTTTTGACGAGAAATTTTTAACAATGTCTTTCATCAAAATGTTTAATTTAACGCAATATAAAAAACAAGTTATTTAAATTATTGGTGCAGAAACGGAAGCATCGAAATTCAAATTCATGTATGGAAAAACAACTGTGAATGTTGACATATTCATTTTAGGATATCGGAAAGCGATAAAGACTCTATATCCGAACGTTATTTGCGAACTTTGCCATGTATTTTTAGCGAGTTCTCATAATGACGATGTTGTGCTATTCTAATATATATAAAATAGTTCAAAATCTTATCTCTAATTCCTGTTATTCATACAAACTGCTATGATCATCTTTTACACTTTCTAAAAGAGCTCTATAAAAAGGTTTCATGAGCAAAATAGAAAGGGATTTACTTTATTTATAGCAATCGCTAATTCTTCTATTTCTCAAGCATCTTGATCCACGTACGCCCTTCAAGCGAAAGAAATGCATTCTCGCTAATAGAAATTTACTTAGCGTATCCAGGAGGTAAAAAAATCCTTGCCCTATATCAACCGGAAGAAAAACGATTTCCCGTATTCGTGTTGGCGGAACTATACCAAGAGCTGCAGGCAGTTGAAGGAGATTTCAACCGGATTCGAAAGAACACTCCACTTGTCGAGGGACTTAAAGCGATTGTCGCTGCTGATGCTGCAGCGTTCCGGGTTTGCCTCTCCCTCAGTGCTGGCTATTATTCACGAGCCGACTGCTTCTTAGCATTTAAATGCTTCGCTCGCATTGCTCGTCTCGTCGCCACTTTGCACCTTTTCTTGCTCGACTCGTCCGTATACATAAGCAGGTGAAACAAAGAGTGAGTGAGAGAGAGAGAGAGAGAGAGAGAGAGAGAGGGCATAGAAGGTGTACGAATGCTAAATTAAATCGCGCATCCACTCATCTCCGCCGAGATTTCAGAGGGGAAAAATATAGAGGTAGGAGTCCCTCTGGGGAGACGCAGGTCAGGCATACTTTGCTTTACTGTAGTTCTGCTTTTGAGACGTGAAGAAAAGCAAGAAGCATGTATGCGAGTTGCTCGCTTTCACGACCTCGATCGTATGGTTATTGCTCTTCATGCTCTTTTTTATGAAAACAAATTTTCAAAGTTTTGCTCGTGGAAAAATTTTCATGGTGATAGTGCACCATCATTTTTGTCAAGTTATAAACAATTTTGCAGAGTATTCCGTTTACCATCCCAACCGCACCAAAATCGTGTTTCTCGGTCCTTCTCGTAAATTGCAACTGTTCCTTCCTTTGTACCAAGCTACTGGCGTAAATTCAAAAATATCAAACGCAACGATAAATCACAAGAAAGAATAAATAAAAGAATGGTAAAAATCGTCTTGCTTGACCATCTCAATATTTCATAAGCCCTAAATCAATACGTACTCTTCGAAAAAACTTATTCATAAAGTACTCAAAGTTGACTGTCCCATTTCTCTAGATCGTCTCACACCGCATTAGCTCAAGCCCATTGTATGTGTTTTCCCACTGACATCCCCTGCCCTTCACTCGCGCGTACGGTAACCTCGAACAACAGACAGTGACTTCCCGCTTATTCGAGCATACGCACGCGCCTCACATCCATATATTAAAGCCATATACGCGAAGGCCAAATCGCTCCCCTTTAAGACGCGTCGCCAGCCGCAGCTATGTGTTATCTCCTACTTCCATTCTCTCGCTCTTGTCTCGAGCTCACTAGGCTAAAGTCCCTGCAGCATCGGTCGACTGGGCGAATCGATCGGTCTCTCTCGTCCACTCTGCCCCTCCAGTTCTGTGTGTGTGTGTTAAAATGGCCAGTAGGATCTTCACTTCCTTCTTCTTCTTCTTATTCTTTCTCTCTTTTCTCTGTTTCTTATACTGGCCTGGCTTTTCTTCTCCTTGGCGCGCCTTTTTCTTGAGAGACCGAGCTTTCGCTCGTTCCGCGTCTTCCGCTCCGCGCGCGACGGACATCGTGAAGGATCTTTCCGTTTCCGTTCTTGCGCTCTACTCTCGTCTGCGTATAGCAGTCTATTCTTCCGCTGCTGTTTCTGGTCAGGCTAAGAGGCTACAGCAAGAGCTTTGTGACCCAACTGCCGAGCTTTTCTTTTATGCAGGAGAACCGCTGTCCCTTACCACCTGGAAATTGGTGTGTACGTTCAAGCAAGTGCATCTGTAATGAGATCGGGAAATTCAAATTTGTCGCTATTGGAAATTTATTCGCGTTATTGATTTTAAAGGACAGACGCTTTTTAAGAAGTGAAAAGTGAAAAGCATTTAGTGGTCCGTGAGTGAACTTCTTCTTTTAGGATAATACATTGAAACATAAAAACGCAGTGATCCCTCTTGAAGAGGGAATGGAATATAAATGCTGTTCACCTAACACTGAAGGGAATCATTACCTAACGATCGTAACGTCTCATAAAATTCGTCAACTTTTGACTAAATGAATATTTCGCATTAGCAAAACGGCCGCACTTCAACCTCCTAACTATGTACGAAGCTTTAACGGCACTTTTCCGAGAAATGAAGGCTAGGCAAACGTGCGCTTGGAATACGTGTAATCTTCAGAGCCGCAACTCCACTTGCGCACGTACGTTTTTCCACTGCCTCACTTGCGCGCGTAGCTTACGTTCGGACGCCTTTTTCCTGCCTAATTAAAATTATTATGATTAAACTGGCCCTAAGTTCCTTCTTCTCTCCTTGCGTCTCGGCTTTTTTTCTTCTCCGCGAAATTACACGGCTCTCCGTTCGTGCGAGGAAAATGAAAGAGGAACGGCTTTGCGGGAGCAAGATCGCCAGCGGGTATACGAGTGCTGGATGCGTCTATGCAATAAAAGATACGAAATATGTAATCGGAGTGGAGAGAACGAGAGAGAACCGTGTGCACGGAGCTTTTATTGCAAAGCGTCGCGCGCTAGCTTTCATTAACTTCATTCGCAGCTCGGTGTTTCTTTTGCGAGATGGAAACAAATTAGACTGGGAAATTCATATTCGTCGCGTGGAAGCATTGTTTTAATATTCCATTTTATGGAAAATCTGAAATACGAAGTGATGTATAGAGACTTCGTTTCACTTATTCACGAGTGTGATTCATATGCTAAGGATATGTAAATAGAACCATTTTTATTCTCTTAAAGTGTTATTTTGCTAAGTGAGTTTTCAATTAAAGGTTGTGCATAGTTAACAATTTGATTGTTTTTTTAATAATATTTCAGATAATGGTATCTTTTGTGGTATACTGCGTGTGTCGATGAATACTTTTAATTAAGGCATTTACTAAAGCAAATGATTTTCTTGGTAACGACGTAAGACAATACTTATTAGCTACGTGCCTTTTGCGGTTATGGTTTATAATCTGTATTCCTGGACAATATTTTAGAAAAGCATCTAGGATTAGGTGACATCAAGCAAAGTGAAATATGACGAAAAAGTTTCGCTACGAACTGTGTGAGATTAAATAAAGAAAATGAAATTCGCCGTCGTCCTAATAAAATTAAAACATTACGGAGATTTACTGCAGCAGTTAACTTTCCGTCTCTTATTAATTCAAAGCTTCTTCTTCCTTTGCTGTCATTCTAATTCAACATCTTGAAAATTTCAAATGAACTTTAATTACAAAAATATATTTTGTAAGAAAATAGAAAATGTTTATCTTAATATAATTTAATCATTCAATAAAATTTATCTGCAGAACTTCAATCTTGCTCAAAGTTTTTCATTTTCTGTATTAATTAAAACGATACTTTTTATCAATGAATGTTAAGTTTTACATTATAACAAAATGTAAAATGAAATCTAGAAGACAAGTATTGTTCGAAAATTAGTTTGATATGCGGAGAGAGAGAGCGAGAAGGTTCGAGAAGCTTGTCATCTTAATTTCAAATTCGACGGTTTTCGCTAGCCCGCACGGCACCAATGAGGTTGCCATGGCAACGCGCGCTCGCTCGCTTCTACTCTGTCTCTCTCCGCCTGTTTCGCGAGCGGTCTTCTGCCGCTTTCGCTGATTTGTGTTGTTTAGTTTTCGTATTGCCGAAGCGCTGTGAGGACTCGCCTCACAGTTTCGACCGTTAAACAATATCGTTTGTTAACGCGTCGGTGCTCTAACACTCTTCTAATACTCTTCAATTTTCCATAGTCAATACATTTGTAATCACACTCTTTTCTTTTCAATAAGCATCAATAGTTTGACGGTATACATAGTATACCTTTTCATCTCAAATTTAAAGAGCGTGTTATTTTCACATTAATTATTATTATTTCCACATTAATTGTTTTGATCCACAAGTCTCTATCAAATTCGAGAGACTATAAATAAGTATGAAAATGTGATCTTTGTGAAAGCTTTCGGTGTCAATCTCATTAACAGCAAGCCTGGCGTGAATTAAAATAAGTAGTGAATAATGGTCTTTCAGGAGCAAAATACGGTCGTTAAGCATATCGAAGAAAGTGAAGGAGAAATGATAAATACAACTAATGCGCATTAAAGAGCTTGCGATCCGATCGAAAGATCAACGTAGTTTAATGGCTTTTGAATAGTTCCGAACCCCATGAAAAGATTAAGAAGGACGATTAATCTCGACTGAGGCAGGACGTCAGCGTTTCTTTTATGTTGTTTAAAATCAAGCTAGCAAGAAATCGCAAAAAAATTGCCTTTCATAGGCGTTTCAGTTTTTTAACGCTTACAAGTCTCTTTTTTGTCGTTTAACTCTGGACAACAATAAAGCGAGATAACGTGTTATACCTGAAGTTCCACACGCCTTCCGTTTGTTTCATTAAGAAGCAAAACGCGTTGATGCATTATATGTATTTGGACATTTGAATAAATGTTTTTATTTTTGATCAGTTTTTTTCTGATACTTATGAGAATATACGTATAAGACATCTTAACAAAAATAAAATACATCTAGATATTACATGAGCATTGCAAATAATAGACATTCTTCTATTTTTTTGTTACAGGTGAGTTTATAATACGATTTCTCTTCTTGAGGTAAGATGATTTATTGCTTAATGAAATCAATAAGTAACTTTGATAATTAAAGGTTTTGAAGATGTTTCTATGTGTGTTTTCTTTATAAGCTCTAGGGGTATACATACTCCTCACTATATACGATTCTCAAAACTATGTGGTTGATTATAAGTGCATTAAGTAATTTATTTATTACTCAATAATTTTTCGTTTTAAGTATTTTTTAATTTTGTATTTTCTTATGTAATGCCAGTGCTTGCGAACAGGTAACATTGTTTACCTCTGCAAGGTACTGAGTGACTATATCAACTAGTTATACTCTGTACATTTCTGGAATAAATAAATAAAAAATAAAATAAATAAATAATCAAACTTGATTGCGTTCCATAATCAGGTTATGAACTGCTAAAGTATGAAATTGATACATCAACGTCAACCACAAAAATAACTTGGCAACGAAAATTAGTTTATTCATACCTTTTAATGATAATTTTCAGAATCGCCGTGAAAATAAATTAATAACGGCATTTTGGAGAGCAATTAGCGAGCTTGTAATTTGCACCCAGTAATGAAGTATATTGACTAAAGAGTTTATTAGGCGTACGGCCGATAAAACAGCTTCGTAGCTAATGACAGTAGTACAAGAACCCCTTAATAAATCAACCAATAAAAAGACAAGCTAAAGGAAGACTGTACCGAGAAAACCCAGCGGTCAATCGTTGAGTGGTAAAGAGTAGCGTTTTATCATCAAACGATGTAAATATGCAAAAAACAGAGCGGTACAACCCAGCGACGAGAGAGAGGGAGAGTGGACGAGATATAGCTTCGTTGTACGCGCGATGTAAGTAGATAGGGGGGCCGGCCTGGCCGACTATATACAACGGGACGTGGTGCATCGCGCGGGCAAAAAAGCGCCCGAGTGTGCAGCCAGTCCAGCGCGTCTAAATATTCATAAGAGTTGGGCGCGCTTGCACGCTTATAAAAAGATACGAGCTTTAGGTATAGAGAGCGAGTGCTGCGCGCATATACGGTGGAAAGAGGCGCGAGAGAGTTAGCCGGCGCTCGGACTCGAAGATTCAGACGGCTGATTAAAATTTCACGCAACTGCAACTAGTAGCGCTGGCGCGCAAGTAGGTTGCCTAGAAAAACACACACGCATACACTGCACCAACGACGAGCGGCTGATAAACGCAAATACACACGTAGTAGGTGCCAAGTCGAGCGCATGGGGCTGGTGTAAATGCAAGTTTGCGATATCGCTCTCCGTCGTGTGGCATTAGACATCATTAACGTCAGACTTTGCGACCCGGGGATAACGACTAGTTATAATGCGAATAATTACAGTCGCGGCAGCGACTAGTAGCGTAACGCATAGAGCTGAAATTACAACGATTACTATCATCTCCCTGGGCGCAACTTGCCCGAGAACCGAGCTAGAATCGCAGGCATGGATTCGGATAATGAGAGCAGAGTGGTCCCGGCTTTACCGCTTCCGCTTAACTCGCGGATCTCGGCTCCATTATTTCGGGCTCCTCGATGCTTTTTTGCAGCCAGTCCTTGTCGCTGCACGCATCTCCGCTGACTGCACGTGTGTTGGAAGTCTTTCAAACTGTGCGCGCATATCGACGTTGACGAACTTTCGTTTATTAAAAAAATGTTTCATGCTGCACGCGGCCTCATCTCGCGGAAAGTTCACGTCACGGTCGTCGGAATAGGAAATGAAACCGAGCTAGCGAAAAAACTCCATTTTTACAAATTGAAAGGAGAAATATTCCTAGTCGCAATATGTTCTCATCGGCAATATTCAGCGGTGCGCGAGGACTCTTTTTTTTCGCAGAAAGATTCGGTCTGATGGTGGTAACAAAAGACCTCGTCGTTGAGAGCCGTGATGGAAAAATTGCCACTCATTGAGGCGTAGCTTTTTTTTTGTTAGTGGCGCCGCGCGGATATGAAAAGCAGAGAAAAAAATGTAGGGAACCTCGTGGGAGAGACAGAGCGCAAAAAAGTCCATTATTGTCCCGAGAAAGAGAGTGAAATAGTCTCACGATTTTGCTTCTCCATCTGTGTACATGTATTCGTATATAGTCGATCGCGTCTAGCGCTCAAGAGCTCGGAGAGTGTGTACAGAGTCGAAGGAAGGAGAATCGCGAGGAGGAAACACGTATCATTGTCTGGAGCACTGAGGGTGTCGTCATATTGGATGGAGTAATCGCTCGGAATGTAACGCCGCGGGAGGAATCCCACTTGGCGCGAGAGTATATCGAAGGGAGAGAGCAGAGAGAGGGCGATAAAAAGTCCCGGATGAATATATAATCGATCTCTAGGTATCTCACTGTGCTCGCGCTTGCAAACTGCCTCGCCTATACCCGCGAGATATATCGGTTTGGTATGTGTGACCTTTGAAAGCGGGACGAATACTGCGGCTCTGTTCCGGATGAGGAGAACTACTTATTTTCGATTTCGCACTTTCGAAGTGATATCCTCTCTCTTCTATGTTAAACTAGCTATTGCGGACTTTTGTTTGACTTATAGATGAAAGTAAGATTGTCTTGGTATCAATCCATCGAGTTGAGAACAAACACGGATTTCGGATCACGTGTTCAAGGAAACCGTCAGCTCTGATGTAAATTAATACTCGAAGAGAAATTATTCGTTATACTTAAATAATTATGTAACAGAATTTTAAATACCCGCAATTAAACCGAATTGTAATTCATCTTCTTGAGTTATATTGTTGAAAGAGTATACGTGTCGGAGCGTATATCAAAGATAAAAAGTTTTATTCATTCTTCGAGACTTTAAGTTTTAAAGGCAGAAAACGCTTCGCAAGTTTTTTTGACACGATTATGACGAAAAGATTTTGAACTGATTATATCTGCCGCTGCTCGCATCATCCTGTTTTTCAAGTTTAACGTTTTTAATGGCTATTTTCCCAACTTTTAGGTAAGGAGGTAAAGGAGGTCAAATTTTTTGCTGCGTAAAGATCTTTGCGCTCTGAGTGACTGAATTTATGGCGCTGCGTGTTTCTTTTTCACCTCAGAACGCAACGAGTATTTAATGATGGAAATGCCGCAGAACTTTGTCATTCGGTGTTGTAAAATAAATAAATCGAATGGATTTACAATGATGATACAAATCGCTGAATAATTGGTACACGTGTAACCCATATTTTCAAATGAATGCAAAAATTCAACATTTTCCCTATCGCTTCTGGGAAAAATCCTCTGATAGCACACAAAGGAGTAGCAAAATTTTAATTCTTCGCGGCGGTTTGCTTGTCTCATCACTTTCCACTACTCATATTACGCGCCGAGAGAAGTGCAAACTCGCAGCTAAAGATCCTCTTTTTTTTACTTGTTTAATACACGTGTTCGCGAGGACACTTTTAAAAAGTCGAGAAAGCGAACACCGATAAATATGCACTAAGTACCTCGCATGAATGATTCGTCGTCTCACTAAGGAAATTTCGCAGAAACTCGCCGCGAAAACGAGAAAACTATTTGTCAAGGAAAAACTTGCAAGTCGATGGAAGTGGGTTGACCCGTTAGACTCGGCAAATTTTTTTTGTCACCAGCAAAAGGCTAGGGATCCTTTTTTCCACTTTATCTCTCTTTGTTTTCCCTCTGTTTCACTCTCTCTTTTACTCCTCCCATCTCTAGAGTCAAGCCATTATTTTTCGACTAAACTCTCACTGCGCTCCAGATTTTTTCTCCCCATTTTCCTATAACTATCGTCAACCGCAACGCAGTTCCCAAAATGAACAGCTTTGTCTTGGTTTTATTACGGCCTCTTTATCACCGTCTATGCGGCGAAGTTCATCTGATCAATGATGTTTCATTTATTTCTTTCGAGCGTTAAATTATTACCTAGCTCTATCATCATCTTGTATTTTTTACTTGCTGCATATTTCTAATAATTAGTTTTAGCATTTTTGATTTGTTCACTATTTATTCAACTCATTTAGTTAAATTAACAGTAGCTATAAGACAATGATCATGTTAATTATTTTTAAATACCATTAAGTTTCTCAATAATACCTTCCGATGCACAAAATATATCAGAGTCAACACACGTAAGAAAGTAAGTCAGCAGTTCTTTTCATGAAAAGATTGCATAAGACATACATTTTTCGGTTATATAATGGCAGCGTTAAGAGCAACGGCAAAAACGGACACTTAAATGTTGAATACCGTCGTTACGGGGGTAATGCATCTCTCGCAGTTTTTACCGAGTCATTTCACCCGCCACAAAAAAAAATATCTTTTCTATTTTCAAGATTCGTTTATTGTAGCGTGCAAGTGGTTTTATATCTTTTTTGTCGTACTTTTAACTGCAGAACTGATGACGCAAAATTATAGACGCCAAGAACATTGCTTTTAAGAAGTATGCAATATTTATTATTTACTAATGACATGAAATTTTCAACAAACTTGTCGTATAAGACGGGAAACTAAAATGATTTTTAAAAAAGGAAGTAATAATTGTAAAGTACAAAATACAAAAATAGTCAATTATAGTGTATGACCATACCGTGTCTAAACTACTAGCGGATACAAATTAAAACTGCAAACTCTTTTAATTGAAGATTATTGTTATCAAAGTACGTACATATAATAATATTATAACGTTATAATATACACCATTTGTATTCAAACATCCTTCAGTTGTATATTATTCGAATAAGTTTCTGCTACTACAAATATTGAAGAAAATACGTTACTAGTAGACAATATAGTTAGCTGGAATTTGATTTTCATTTCTGTAAAATCAATAAAAAAATCTCTTCAGAATTAAACCAATTACAATCTCTATTGTCCTTGTTCTATATTCTCACCCTAAAGAGTACTTTCCAACATCCAATCCGTCGACATAATGCTCCAGTCTGACTGTTTACCGTGCGACCGTGCGTCATTTGTCAGCCTACTGACAGACAACGGGAAAATGTAAAACTAATTCTTTTCTCCTGACTCTTATCAATGTAAACTCGCTGACATTCAGTCTCCCGAATCTAGAACAAGCGATTTTAGATACTGGAATCTAGTAGAAAAAAAAAAGGAATCCACTCGGAGGGAGAACAAGTGATACACGTAGGCAATTTCCGACCATCTCGTTTGCGGCTTTCCACTCGGTATGCTGAAAGAACAGAAAAGGGGAATTGCTGAAGTTTGTCTTTCGACTCGGGAAAAGTTATTTGACAGTTTCATAGACGAAAAAAAGACTATTTGTTCCGAAAGCCCTATCATTAAGACTGATTCTCGTTCTCTTGCTCGGAGTTTTATATTGATTTTTCCAACTGTTGGTTAGATTTTTATACTATAAATTGATACAACGGAAGGTTGCAAATCATGTAAATTTTTTAATATACGTAATTCTTTTTTAAAGTTTCAAAATCTGCAAGTGTATTTATGTATCAACAGAAAGAGTTCTTTGAACTTCATCAAAATTGACTTAAAAAACATTCTACCTCACCGCAAAGCAAACAGAAAAAAACTGAAGATCTACATAACTTATGAATACTCAAGGCGCTTCTTACTTTCGCGTTTCATGCGTGCATCATAAAATGCAAAGTAGAATAAAAGTAGAACACTCAAACAGTGCCTGAAAGTTTGTACAATTTTTAGAACGTTTGAAATGTGCAGCTGTTAAACTCATTCGAGTCGTTCACTCATATTCGCGGTAATATTTATTTTCATGAGTGATAGCCCATACACAAAACAACCAAATTTACCTTTAACCAATGAAATTAAAAATCTGTCGATTTCAGATAAATCATCATTTCTGGAGCTTCCATTGACACGTTTCGCATTCGAAAAGCAAAAATCATCGCGACTGATCGTATAATTTTATCGTCACAATTCCATACAGCATTATCTTCCCATCTCGGCGCGAGATTCTCCGCTGAACGACTCGGGGAAAATCTTCCAGGGCCATGTGTGTGTCTCAATGACCGAAGCCTTACACACGGATGTAGGAAGACAGAGAAAGAAAAGCAGATTGCTAGGGCATTTTTCCGCGCGCCCCGCCATTGTCATACGAGGCTTGCGCGCAATTTCGCGCTCTGCTCTCACTTTCTCTTACGTATGTGTGTATAGAGAAGCTGGGGAGGAAGGGAATTGTGTCGTCGCGCAAGGGTCACTCTGGGATCTTGGATGTTTCTCTTTTCGTCTTTCTTCTTGGCTTTCTCGTTTCTTGGCTCTTCCTCGCGCCTCTAACCCCTCCAAGCCCTTTAATTCTTTTTTCTCCCTGTCCTTGGCTCTTTCTGGCTGTAAATGTGTCTCGGCGTATACGCCCAGCCGGTAATAATGCAATATTGCCGTAATATCGTTTCGCATGAGATTCGCCAGTTTCGAGAATATTGTTCAATCTTGTTGGCTAAACATTCTATTCCAAGTTTTACGCATTCGTGAGATTTGAATACTCTGCATTTTACTACTGGAAGGTGCATTAATATTTTCATTATTTTTTCAAACGAATCTTCGCTTACTTATTTAACGGCATGACTGTTTGCATTGTTTTGTGAAAAATTCAATTAGTGGTATCGAACTTTTTGCGAAGGCACAATACGATGTACTAAAACAGTGCATCAGAGTTGAGTAAAGGAAACCATGGCAATATTGCATTCTCATTCTTCGCTACGGAGCTCGATTTCTATACCTCTTTCTTTTAGTTTTCTACCACCTCACCCTTCAATATTCCACACGCTTTTATTTCCCTGTATTTTCCACTTTCTTCTTTCCAACCCTTTCTCTGCCGCTTCTCTCCTTCTTTTTCCTTCGTGTACGTCTTTGTCTTTTAGTAGGTATGTATGCTAGTCCCATATTTTATTCCAGAGATCCTGGCCCTCCCACCCTTTCCATTGCTTTGTGTCGTAACTAGAGTCGAAAATGTGCTTTTGCGATTCCAAACGAGGAATCGTTCAAGATTTGGTTTAGGGGCTAGCCGCGCAGTACCTACTTTAGAATCTGTAAACAGTTTGATTATGCCTCGATCGGACTTTGGTAAACTGTTCAATTCCAGCGGTCAGTTTGCGCATCGCTCCTCGTTATTTGCCAATCTACGTGCTTTCTGATTTGTTCTTAATCAGAAAGCATAGGTTTATTGATCATGCGGTAAAGATATCAAAATATTTTTAAATGTATCCATTTACTTCATATGGATTGTTTCTATCACACTGAGAAATCTACGTATCTAGATCTCACGTAATGTAAAAATAAACTGCTCATGAATGAATCAATCGAATCAATTTATAATTCAGGATTCAAGATCGAGTGTACATTTTAAATTTCAAATTTCCGGTAGGATTTGCCACGTAGGCACAAGGTTAAAACCGTCACGTAAGTGATTTTCGATTGCAAGCTTTCAAGGGATGTAAAAGGCTTTTCGGAAACGACGCGAATGAAAAGCGAATCTGCTCGATTTTCAAAGTGGATAGCGGTGCGCGCGAAGCAACTGATTTCGCCTATTGTGTGCAGGAGACAGAAATAAAGAGCCCCCGTAGAAGGCAGCGTCGAAGCATACGAGAAGAGCGAAATAGAGACACGGAATAGGAGGCGCGCATGTAGTAGGAAGAGCGGAAAAGTAAAGAAGTCTGAGGAGAGACGCAGAGGAATTCCAGTCACGCGCGCGGGCGAGCCAACCAATGCAACGTCTCTATCTACTTCCTAAAAGTCTTTCTACCTCCTATTCCCTCGCGCATCTCTGCGTTTGCTGCTACTGCTGCTTTTTCCTTTCTACCGTGTACCAGACGATCTCTTACATGTCCGCGCATGTGTTGTAATTTAAAAGTCATTGAACCTCCGCAGCGGTATCCACGCCTTCTAAGTAATTAGTTCTTTTTCGAACATTTTTATTTTTACCTACCTCACCCATCATCAAAACGCATTGCAATTGTATCTTCGTATTTAACGGCTTGTCCTTTCGCTGAACAAGCCCAAACAATAAAGTGTCTTCTAGTACCCGGAATTCCGACGTGGCCCCATATTTTTCGGCTCTCCTCGGCACCCGTAAGCGGCTTCTCTTCCAACGCCTCAATCGCATTCTCCAGCAGCGATGGAGGCAGCACGCATGTATGCATCCGCACAAAACGATCTCCGCTACTCAACTCCGGCGTTATCTTCCTCGCACCGACGAGTCTTGCCGCGCGTTAAGTGGAACGTTCATCAGGATGTATCAGTGCTGCTGCAAGCGTGCCAAATTCAGTTTCCTTACGGTACACGCGCCTCGAGAATTCCGCAAAGTGCATTTCTCGCGTTGGGTATTATTTGGAGGCATGATTCGTGAAAGGTATATCGCAACGAGATAGCGCGAAGTTTCAATGGAACTCGGAGGAATGTGCGAAGGGTGCAGAGCTGAACACGATTTTGAGAATTGAGAACGTGGTACTGCCGATGGAGTTATTCGACAATTTATTCTCGGATGTGCTGGTTTTTATTGCTCGGCTTGGTAGGTAGTATGTGCAAAGAATGCAGCGGTGCGTTATTCGATCGCGGAAGATGGATTTAGATGATTATGTGCTGCCCGTCTAGACCACGAGTACAGGGTACAAAAAGTTATGGAAGTGATTGATGTTGCTTTTATGAAACCTGACATATTGCAGGAAGGAACATAATGTCAGTTTATAGGGTTTGGTAAAATATTTTCATTATAGGAAATGATTTAATATTTACCGTTTTTTTACAGCGAGAAGAGGGTACCTTAGTTTTAATGATCGTTATTTGAACAACTGCTAATAAATAATCTGATAAATAATTCAAATATATAAAATTATAACTAAAATCACTGCAATAACCGATTGCACACTTATAATACGTACGATCAACTTCCAATATTAATAGGCAAACTAATACTGTTGTATGAATTTTTCGTTTTGATAATCATCATGGATATCCGCTTACAGAAGCTATATCATACATGTTATCATAATATCAAAATCCCAATCTATATTATGTAAATCATTCGCAATGAGCTTACTAGAAATTAAACGAGTTCAAATTTCAAAACTAAAATTCATTTACAAGTTTTCAAGCATATAATCCATGCCTGAGAATAAACAGTTAACAAGCATCGAGGCATGAAAGGACTCGAGAGAGAATGGCACTCGACCATGCGTTTATCGATCAGAATGTCAATAAAACGGGGGACACTCGCCTTGCGATATGTCGCCGGGAAACGAACAGAACAAGAATCCACTCGCTCCACGCATAGCCATACCTAGCATGCCCGCAATTCATTATACTCCTACAGCAACTCGCGCGCACCGACCAATCGTTCAGTCAATTACGATTCATTGTCTGCGCCCGATGCACGACTTGTTCACAGCTGGCCCATTAGCTTAACTCGCTCACGTGACAACTCATGAAACTGTTCGCCTCGACCCGTTCTATTTCCTTTTCGAACATCCCAGTGAGCGGCAGAGTGAGGGAGAGAGAGAGAGAGAGAGAGAGAGAGAGAGAGAGAGAGAGAGAGAGAGAGAGAGAGAGAGAGAGAGAGAGAGAATGAGCGAATAGCACAAACACGAACACGTACAAACTTTTGTCACCTCTACAGCAGGCAAATGCGCATGTCGCCAGAGCCGTCGTAGTCGTTGTCGTCGCGGCCACGCTCTGGAATGAGCTCTTAATGAGCATCCACACATATTGCCTGTGCTCTTCATAATTGCAGCGCAGCTAGCTGGGCTTGAAGTTTTTCTTCCAATTTAATCTGGATAATTGGATCGAGTGCGCCTTATGGCATTGAGGGTGTGCGTGTTTCATCCTCACTGTCGGGCTATTTTTTATTTTTCGGAACTAATCAGGAATAGATTGGAAGGTTTTCAGTTCGATTTCATCCATACTGTACATTGACTCGTTTAAAAAACTACACAGGAAATGAAAAGACTGTCAAATGGAGTATCAATATTTCTTGTTTGACGAAAAAATTGTTCTAAAAGTGATTGTAACCCGCATCGGAAAATATCGGCTGAAATAACCATCTGCGCGAAATATATAGGTTCGAATCGAATGATTGAAACCAAATGCAGAGAGTGAAATAAAAACGCTCATGCAAACGTTTTATGGTCAATGAAAATTGGAAGTTTTCATTCGATTACGACAGTAAACGTATTTTAGGAATTTACAGATTTAATTTACCTACAATCCTTTTTAATCTGTCTGCGTAATTGCAAAAAAGCTTTGCGTGCAGCTCTTCGCTATACGTTTATTTACATAATGAAATGATACGCATTACGCGTTTGATCAGCACATCGCATGCACAGCAAACTCATGTGGCACTAATTAAGCAAATGGATTAGCGTGATGCGTTTTTACCCCTTTCAGGCCGTCAACTTTTTTTTTTATTTCCAACAGCGGAGCGACCATTGTTGAACATTGATTAATCGTTTAAGGTGTGTCTCCCGTGACTAAAGGGGTATTTAAAAATCTATTACGCGGACTAATTTGACATTGAAATACGTGAAAATAATGCTCTTTTTCGCTGTAATCCTCGTTAGGTCGCGTAATGCGTGCTTTTATTCGATAAAAGCCCATTTATTATCGCGTCAAACAAGAAAAAGACTGAATCGCAAATTTTCAATTACAAATTCAAATAACGCTGTAGAAGCTTTGGAGCCTTTAGTTACTCTGTATGTAATAAAGTACAGCGTGCTGTGGCTCGCATATAATTTAAAAAGAGCTGTCGGCTCATATATTTAAATTAAGGTACTTGAAAAATAATCACCACTTTTGGTAGCGGCAGCGACGACCATATTTCTTTCGAGCAAAATGTGCATTAAAAACTACAGCTCTGTTAAAAACGGCATACAAAAATACTAATTACTACACAGTGCAAACTTTCTAATTAAATCTCGAATATAGCAACATCGCGTGTGTGCGTACACGCACGACCCTACGTGAGTTTATTCTCGCGTCACAACGACGTTTCATTCAAAAGCCTTTCACCCTATGCGCGTTCTACGTAATTCAGCGCTGAATTAACATCCGAAGCGTCTGGAGTGATTACTTCAATCGATCACCTTCGATCGTGTAGTTGACTACAGAGACGAAGGACTTGTTGGCAAATAATTAGCGGGTACCGTCTCGATTCAAGTTCACGTGGGAGAATAATATAAAGCCTTCAAGTGTGCGCGCTATGCGTACAATCCCTAGTTGACGATGTTACGCAGTCATTTCACGTAGTCGAGTCCCAGCGGGGAACAGTCTTGTACGACGACTACGCAGGGGTCGCTTCGTTGCGACTGCCTCTTTCTCGAAGTAGTGCTTTCGCTCGACGAGCTAGTCGACGATTGTTCATGGCTTGGTCCGTTGGCTCTTCGTAATCGTCTTTTTCTGTACCTATGCGGTTCGATTCCACTTGTATGCAAGACGACTGCTTACCCGTGACTCTGTGGAGTGCCTGTATGCTCACGATATATTGTTGAGTTGCTCGTGGATTTCAATTGATTTGTGAAAAGGGGAAAGGCTTCTCTAATTGAAAAGCTACTCTTCACTAGAAGTTTTATTATCATCCACTTTTTACATAAAAAACATCACGTTTTTCCACTTTTCTCCCTTCAAAATAAGAACGTGTGCAAAAACAGCGTAAACTCCTATCGATATATAGCGCGTGGTTCGCGATTAAAGTTAATAATAACATTTCCCCGAGGCCCGCAAAAAGTTTCGCAAGCCTCCACCTCGGGCGGAGTCATCGACGCCGTGCCGTAAGGGAAAAACACAGCGTTAAATGACTTCATCTTCCGTAAGAAATTACTTTTAGCTATTTGCTCCCAAGAGACTACCACTGCTAGCCGACCTCGTCGTCGTCGTCGTCGTCTTCGCTCGATGCGGAGAGGAGCGAAGTGGAAAGTCCACTTTGCGCTTCATTACTAGGGCTCAAATATAACATACGCGATATTACTGTGAAACTGCGCCGAAAACTACTTCGTATATACTTATCCGATATTATATTATCATACCAACAATTAAACTGCATAACATCGATATAATAGTACAAATTATAAAGTTTACACTAATATCAGCAACGATCGAGATAAAAGCGAGCATTCGTTTATTTATACTCTGATTACATCACACGCGCACAGAACGACGTAAAATAATGAGCCATTATCCCGTGTAATCTTTAAACGCTGATAACATAATTAGCAGCGCGATTATACCGGGGAAACAAGCCGTTATTTCAACTAGTCCCGCAGCCGCCCCCGCGTGCAAGCTCGAATTCCTGGAAAGTCAAGCCGCTCACCCCTCGCTTCTAGCTTTTGGAAATTAGAATAATCAACAGGAGAGGGCTCCAGAGTTTTGCGTCCCGCGAACACACACAGACACATACCCAAACAGAGTAGATACTAATCCCTATGAAGCGAGCGAGCGACCGGAGTCAAAATCTCCGGGGTTCTCAGTTTCACGCGCTGTACGCTCGTCCTCGCGAAACTTCCAGCAAAGTCTAACGCCGACCGAGTGGGAGCGGGAAAGAGAAAGAGCTAAGAGCGGCAAGCATTATCCTATCGGCGCGGTCTCGCTCCGTTTAACACACGCGAGCGCTGCTGGAGGTACAGCCTCGAAATTGAAAATCAGTAGTACGTATGCGTATAGAGGAAGACGAGTGCGTGTGTGGCCGGTCGTAAATCTTGCCGGTTATAGGGCCGGGGAATAATATAACGTATATTATTGACGCTTCTGCATTATGAATGAGCGAGCGAATGGAAAAGAGTGGATGTGTCGAAGCATGCCCAGCGCGCGGCGTAATTGCGCGGAAAAATTGCTTATTTATTGCGAGAGTCCCCCCAGCATACTCACATCGATGTCGAAATACGAATGTTCTATTGTCTCTGAGAGAATATTATATTCAAGCGTATGAAAGCTCGAGAGTCATGTTTTTCTATTTGTATTTTTGAGATGCATTCGCAAAATTTTGAATTAATTTTTCATCCGGATGAGAATATACAGCGCGCAACGTGAGAGCTGTGAATTTACAGGAAAATTTCGCG
This sequence comes from Nasonia vitripennis, assembly GCF_009193385.2. Taxonomy (NCBI): domain Eukaryota; kingdom Metazoa; phylum Arthropoda; class Insecta; order Hymenoptera; family Pteromalidae; genus Nasonia; species Nasonia vitripennis. The sequence continues at coordinate 24,301,440 of NC_045758.1, forward strand.
GAACACGCAAGTGCGTATCCCTTAAAGAGTGGGTAATCTAAGCGGATTCGGCGAGCTCTTATCTCTCAAAAACGTCCGGGTAAAATCGAGAATTTTACGCAGGCTTCCAAAGCCGCACGCGAGCGCACGGTTGTACACAAAGAGCAAGAGTGGATGTATATCCCGGTGCGAAAAGCTTCGGAGAAAAAAGAAACGAGCGCAAGAAAAACACGGGGAAAGCAAGAGACGGAGAAAAGCACGTGTCCCGCTGTAAAAGCTCCCTCCATACCCGTGCGGCTTTAAAGAGAAGGGAGAGAGAGAGAGAGAGAGAGAGAGAGCGTATCGCTTTACGCGAGAGCATCAGCGGGCTCTGAATATAAAACAGTAGGGCTCGCCGAGAAAATTTGAAGCACTGTCGTCTCGTGTACGTGTGCGGCAACGGTCACGGCCGGTCTCGCTTTTGCTCTTTCTCTCTCTCTCTCTCTCTCTCTCTCTCTCTCTCTCTCTCTATCTCTATGGATGGCCCCATTACAATCTCGATTTACCACAGATGAACTCAACAGGCATTTCATTGCGATCTCCAACGATCCGTTGGCCCCTGCCGTTGAGGATTATCTGTTCACCCTAGAAAGTCTTGACCTCCCGGAACACTTCGAGTTCAGCACTATAACGGAATCGGACGTGTTGGCTGCTGTTACCGACGTAGGTTAGCTGAAGTACAAACTTCTAAAGGCGAGCATCTCAGCGCTACGGTTTTGGAAACCGGCAGCGTAGGCTGCGTGCACGACGATTAAATGGGATCGATCGGGGCCGCTTTCCTCACCCCGAGCCGGTTACGGCTGATTAATTGGTGAGGCCCGGAACAGATGAAAACTTGAGAGCGTTTCTCTGTGGCCAGTTTGCCCTAGGGAGATGCGTCGTCTGGAAGGGTAGCCTGCTTCGAGAAGTGGCTCGCTTGTATTTCGGGGACAGCTAACGTACGAAGGAAGCATTTTAAATTTCGTGGGGTTATATTTGGTTGACAGTGTTCGCGGATAGTAGTAATATAATTTGTAATTGCTGATCTCGGCGCAAGTTTTCTCCTCGTGAAACAATACGTTGAGTTTTTCCTACGTCACAGACTTCGGTCTGGACAAATGTGGGAACGGCAAGCGCGCGATTTATGTATATTTTTTCGGTTGCGGAGAGTGTGCAGGACAAAGGTCGAGTTGTACCGCGCACGTGAGACCGCGCTGTTTTCGGGTTCGAGTTTTATGGCTTTTTCTCGAAAGAAAAGTACGTAGACTCGAATCCGAATCTCGAGTACGCACATCTGGCCAGCATAACATCGGCTCGAGCGTGGGCCCGCGCTGTTGAGCCGAGCTGTGCGGCGCGGATGTTGGGCTCGGGTTTTATGGCGGATCGGTTTAGCGCGGGCGGCGGGTAAGCTTCGACAACGAGTGCTTTGAGCGGCTTTGTTTTATAGTTTTTGTGTGGATGAGCATTGGAGAAGGGAAATTTGGGATTTCCCAGCGACTGTAAAACGATCGGCGACTAGCGGTGGGGTCGAGCGTCGATCGTCTGCGAGGGCGGCTGCGGCAGAGTCAGTCGAGAGCTGAATTCCGAGCAGTGCGCTTCGCAATTTTTATTTGAATATAGTTTTTGTTTTACTGAGTTTATTTGTGTTTTAATTATTTATCCTTTCTTCGCAAATTACGCGAGAATACTCTCGGAGTATTAACAGCTGCGGTTTCGCACTTTGACACCCAGGCCAGGGGAAGTGACGGCATCCCACGCTTTGCCGGTTCTCGCTCCCTTACTAAGTCATATTTTCAACCTGTCCCTGAGCGAACCCTGCTTCCCATCTGCCTGGAAATTGTCACTTGTGCGCGCACTCAACAAAGTCAGTTCACCAACAGCCGTGACTGACTACCGTCCGATTTCACTTCTCTGCTTTCTATCCAAGGCCCTCGAGTGGCTGGTGCACAGGCAAGTCTCAGAATACCTTGAATCAAGGCTCCTACTAGATAATCTTCAAACAGGCTTCCGCACTGGTCACAGCACTCAGTCTAGCCTAATGAAACTAACTGATGATGCCAGGGCCGGGATAAACAAAAAGAAAGTAACACTTCTCCTTCTCTTTGACTTTAGCAAGGCGTTTGACACTGTGTGTCACGTCAGGCTCCTGAGAAAGCTATCCACCTTCGGCTTCTCAAAGCAGGTCATCCGCTGGTTTGCCTCCTACCTCTCTGGGAGAGAGCAGGCCGTCGTTGGTGACAATAGCGAACGATGTTTCCCATCTCATCTATGCGGATGACTTGCAAATTTACAGTCAATGCCACCTTGAGGAGCTCGATTCTTTATCAAACAGGATGAGTGCTAATGCCGAGAGGATAATGGGCTGGGCTGCACAGAACAGGCTAAAACTCAATGTTAACAAAACCAAAGCAATTGTCCTGGGCTCCACCTACTACATAAATGCACTACCTTCAATAGCTAACACCTATATCAACATTGGGGGTGCCCAGGTCAGCTTTGAATCTTCTGTGCGTAATCTGGGATTGGTGCTTGACTCTAAACTCACGTGGAAGGAGCACATTACACAAGTGTGTAAGCGTGCTCACTCGCTAATGTACAAGCTTTACTTTTTCAGAAAAAGTACCAATCTCAGATTGCGCAAGCACTTAGTGCAAGCGCTCCTGTTTCCCCTTATAGACTACTGTTCTCTTGTATACTGTGACCTGACGCAGGAACTCGACTTAAAACTACAGAGGCTCGTGAACACGGGGATTCGGAACATCTATGGTGTAAGGAGAGATGAGCACATCTCCCCATACAGGCGGGAGCTGTAGTGGCTTACTACTGCCGGGCGCAGGAAGTATTTCACTGCTTGTTTCTTACGAAAAATGTTTAACACTGCCGTACCATCATACGTACTGGCCTATTTCGACTTTCGCGTAGCACTCCGGCCTGTTAGGGGGGAGGTGACACCTCTGGATATCCCTACTTTCGCGACGGAGACGCTGAGGAACTCGTTTCATATCAGCGCCTCATACCTATGGAACAACCTGCCACCACACCTCCGTAACACTACATCCATCGCAGTATTCAAGAAACTAGCTAAAGATTACTTTTTCGAACTCGAAAACGCATAACACATAAAAATCGTGTACACAGTCACGCACACGCACACACTTGCTCACTCTCGCTTAACCCATCTCCACCTCAGTATACTTTCACACTACACACCTACTAAAACAGATACCTCAAACTTATTATTTTTGTACTTTTACTACTCTGCTGTACATATTGAATCGTACAACATAATGTACGCAAATAAAATTAATTAATCTAAAGAAAAATCTAATATCTCTCTCTCTCTCTTTCTCTCTCTCTCTCTCTCTCTCTCTCTCTCTCTCTCTCTCTCTCTTTCTCTCTCTCTCTCATCTACTTTCTTTCTCGGTATTATAAGCAGAAAATTTCGTTGTTTTTGTTCGCACCTTTTTCAGCCCGTGCAATATAAGCTCTACTGCACTCACCCAGCTTGAAGCGAGAATACGACCTGATGTGATTATCTGCTTTGCCGTTATTTGCCTAGTGGGAGCGGAGAAAAAATCTCGCAGGCAGAACTGCGCGGATTCGTGCTATTTTGGTATGGCGTTGGAGATCCTGGTTTTAATAGTGCTTAGCATTCACAAGATTCTGTGCACGAATTGATGATTATCGGTTAAATTTACTCGATATACACTGCGCATTATAATTTACCGTATCCTTATGATAAATCGAGAAATCAGTGCGCCAAAACGATACCAGCCAAAGTCCAACGAATTCGAAAGCAAACGAATATCTGAAAAAACGCAAGAGAAAGAGTCGATTCAGCAGCCAAGCAAACAAAACAAATGAGAGCTACACCACATCCACAAAGCAGGGCAGAAAGACATAAAAAAGGGGCGAGCGAAACGAAAGAGGTCATTGCGAGCGAGAGACACACGGGCTGCTGAGGCAAAGGACGGTTAGAACGGGTCTCTCGCTGCATTCGAATTAATCTGCGCTAAACCGCAGGAATTGCTCTGGTTTACGTGTTCGCATTGCAAAATCAATATCCGCGGTTTGAGCGGATGCCTTTATCCGATTGCTCACAAAGGGGCTGAAGCGCGTGTGTGGATCGCGCGCGACGCCGCCGTCGTGCGGCGGAAGAGATGTTGCGCACGTGGCTGCTGCTGCATGACTTCTTTTGCTCCTCTCGTACAGTTAACTCGTTTTCCCTTTTTTCCTCCCAGCTAGACCGATAATTCACGATTCCGAGCTTTCATAGATTAAATGCGCGTACACGGGTACTGGAATAACGTGTATCTTGTTTGTTTCCTCTGCTGTAGCTATATAGGAGAAAACACGGAGTTTTCTATGGATCGAGATTTCGTTGTATTATTTTATCTCTAAATTCAATAAACGTTGCGCGTTATTTTTCTTCGCGACCCCGAGCTTTCGTCGGCGCTCAATTGAGTTATGCGAGCAACGAACGAAATTGCCGTTTCATATCGATAGCCAAACAATGGCGTCAGACACGAATGTCATTTTTCTCGAGATGGAAAATGTACTTTTTTCCTAAATTATATTTTTATACAGCGGCACTCAAACAATTCCCAGAGCCCTAATTGTCACATCCCTTAATATTTATCGCGCCGAATTCGGCCCACAAATCACGTCCGTATACATAATAACTATACAATTTGAATGATAAAACTCGCAGGCATTACCATTCGTTTCGCGAACACGAACCAACGCATCTGAGAGCAAGAGCAAGAGCGAGGAGCAAAAGTTGGTCGAGCCGTTGTCGGACGTCGCTCGGCTGGAACAGAGGAGAGAGAGAGAGAGAGAGAGAGCACCCGCTCGGCCAAACTTGGTCTCGCCGCCGCGCTGCTCTACATGCTAATATCTGTCCACTGAATATCGCGAGGGGAGGAACTCCTCCTCCATCTGCGAATATGAAACTCAGCTGCGCTCTCGAATTCAGCGACAAGTTGGTCGCCTCGGGAGCACAAAAAATCAGGGATGAAAGAGTCGAGCGCTTGGAAGGGGGAGAAATCGCAGATGCAAAAGATCGACGAGAAAAGTTTGCCCGATGGGCCAGATGAAGCGCGAGAAAGATGTGAAAGAGTTTCATTATCCGATGGGAGAGGAATGTCGGAAATTGGATTACACGCGTCAAACCGTGAGCCGTCGACGACGCTCTTTTCCTCTCGACGGCATCAATTGGAATTAGCTAAAAGGGATGGGAGAATTTTTCAATTATCGGAAATTGTTGGCTACGCCCGGTAAAACTGTGAGCGATTGTAACGGGGCGATAAAAGTGACGGAATTACGCAGAATTAACGACGATTGCGATGGACAGGCATTGATAGACGATTAAGACGTTTATCGATATTTAATTTTTATATTCGCGAAAGGGCCCGTAGTATTTTTTTATCGATGATCAATTTTCATATCCAACGCTCAATACTGGCGTATGAAAAAAAATTCCGAGAATCACCCTTAACGTTTCACGTTTTATAACTTAATTATTACGAGACACGGCTAAACAAACGCGAAAGAGTTCGTTCGAACTTTATAAATATGATTTCACAGCTTCAGCGCGAGCAGAAAAATTAATATCAACAAAACTTTACTACAACAATAACACTGCGGGGCCGTGAAGTTTTCCCAGCTGAGTTTCCTTTACATCCAGCGCGTTAATCTCGCAGGTGATGCGAGTGTGCAGCAACGGCGCAAAACACAAACAGCGATTAATAATCTCTCGAAACTTCCACTTTTCCATCTCCCTCTCTCCCGCTAATCGGCTATCGCTATATAAACGCAGCGTCTTCCTTAGGAGAATACCGCCTTTCTTCTTTCCGTTTCCCTTCATTGAAAAGGACGACGACGAGGAAAACGTCTCGCCGTGGGCTCGTGAAAAATTTAAGCGGCCTTATTGAATTCCCGCTTAATCCCATTTAAAGCTGCGCGCGCGCGACCCGAACAGACTGTAAAATTTTATTGCATTACAGCCAAGGTGTCCCACGAGAGGGAGAGAGAAAGGAAGACAAAGCGCAGACGCCCGATGAAAAAATACAAGAGCTGCAGCACTCGTGCGTCTCTTCGCCCTCGCTGTAGTCTCGGATAAAGAGACTCGGAACTTTCGCTAAACTTCGGATGTAATTAAGGACAATAAACTCGTTAGTGAGACCGAATGGCCCGTGTAACCGGCACTTAATACTGTATTTTTCTTGTTTAAGGAATTACGCCTGTGCTTGCAAGAGTATACGAAAAGCAGCGCGACTCCATTTCAGTAATGATATGCACGCGAACTCGTAACGAATATGAATTTCGATGCCTTCTCGTTATTCATACGCGTATCTTCGTTATCCCCGCATAAAGGACTTTTGATAACATTCTCCATTTGTGAAATTCTACGAATCTGTGCAACGCACAACCTTCGCAACTCGTATTGAAAGCTTTTCGGAAAATAATTGGGCTAATCTGGCCGTGTCACCTTTTAGATTCGCACGCGAGTTTGCGGCGATCCTTCAATTCACTGGAGCATAAAACCCAAAAATTAAAGCACACTTGGCTATTTTTAGGCCGTTGAAAAGTTTTTTTCCCGCTCAGCACGCCCGCAGGCTTGGGCTGCGGCGAGAGCTGCGTAAAGTTGTTTCGTAGAGCGAGCGATGAAAATATGCGAACATCAAAGTGCGAACGCTCGCCCTGGACGGCGACTCAGATAACGCTGGACCGAGCCGTTTGTCTGTGTATACGTGTTCATCGAGTCGTATCGAGGGAGGGCGTCGAGTGTAGATCGCGAGATTAAAAGCCAATACGTTTTGCCGAGCGATAATTCTGTCGCGGCGGAGTCGATGAAAAGCGTATACGTTATATGGCATATCGGACGTCCGTACGGAACTGCAGTGACGACAGCTCGCGAGTTTTATAACTGAAGTCGTATTGTATTCGTTTCACACGGTATGATTTCATTGATTAAAAAAAAAAGTGAAAGCTCTTATCAAATGAAATTTTTTTCACGATAACAAAATCGTTATCGATGTGTTTCCTTGAAAAACGTACATTACATCGAAAACGTTAGCTTTTAACTTAATAAATAGTACGAAAATTAGTTCAATAATTATAAAAAATCAAGATCTGCCTACTCGAAAGCTCGAGCTATCATTTACAACCGCACTATCAGGAAGAACCGCGCTCATTAATTCGGCCGAAAGCAGCACGTAGTATCTTCGCTTGATGAACGCGCCGTAAATTAACTCGTCAGCAACGCGAGCACATCCTCCGAAAACTCGGGACTATCCGAAAAAGCCAAAACCGCACATAGAGTCCAGACTAAACAAATTCACTGCCGCAGCCGTGACTATCTCGAAAGCCCTTTTCCTTCTCCCGCAAGTACGGCCTGCCACATCCTCTGCTGGCAAACCTCCTCCTCCCACCTCGACACGCCATTAATCACGCGGTCTCTGGTCAGCAGCGCGACCCTCTATCTCCCTTCTCTGTTTTTTCTCTCCTCTTCTTCGCGAGACAGTGGCGCAGCGCGACGAAAACATCGCGGAGGACAAGGCTGTCGTGCAAAAAGGTAAAAGAGCTATGCCCGGCGAAGGAGAGGAATTTTCGGAGCTTGCGGAGATTTAATTTACGAAGGACAGCCCGACACTGGCGTGCAGAGCACGACCGTGAGGAGACTGTTTATACGCGACGCCGTTGGTTTGTACTGAGGATTAACGGGTGCGAGCGGTGAGGGATGGGAGTTTTTGAATTGTTAAAATTGCCCGCAAGCTCTGCGAAGAATTAGCGGCTGAAAATCAGACGGCGATTCCTTGAGGTGTACTGTGTGTGTCCTTGAGGTGTAATGTTTATTTATTGCTGCTGGGATATAGAACTCGGATATTGTCGAATTGTTACCTGGCGACTTTAATTTTGCCCGTTTCTCGATGTGTATTGATCGCTTTAATCAAATATTGATTAATCGTGTTCTACTTTTTAGTTTTATATTATTCTCGTGCAGATCGAAATTTTTTATTAGGTCCTCCCTTGTTTTACTTTTCACTTTTAATTTTCTTTTAGCAATAAAGTTCGTACGATGCCAATTATTAAAACCTAAAATTTGTTTTTATTTACAAATCGAACGAGTATAAAAATCAGTTCAAATCTCCATGTTTCAACGCATCCATCTATATGAAAAACAAAAAAAAAACGAAAATTAGCTTCGGGCAAGAGTGACGGTCAAACTAGCAGGCCGTGTCCTCTGTGCGCGGTAGCGCGATACGAGGCTTTTGTAATCCCGTCGCGGTCGCGATAAAGTCCATTTTTCTGATACGACCGTTGAATAGAACCAAACGAGAGACCTGTGGTGCGCGTGTTTGTTATTATGTGGTCGTGTCGAGCTGCCACGTCGAGTCCTACACACGCAGCCCTTTATGTCGCGTTTGGTCACGGAGCTGAGTTTGTAGAATGATGCCCGTCGTGATTTTTTTCGAGCTTTATTTTTCGTGTTTACACGACCGAACGTGAATTAAAACAATCGTTTCGATTCGATCGATCGATTGTAGTCGAGGCAATTTTGTTTTACCGGAAAAACCAGGTAAAAATGTCAAATCGGATTTGCCTAGAAATTTGAATTAAAAATCATCTGGGCCGGTTTAGTCAGGTACAGCTCGAACGAATTTTCCGAACAACAAAAAAGCAAAAATGACGAAATAAAGACGCGTACACAGAAGATCTCGGCGAAACTGTTCACGCGAATTAGCCACGGTGGCGCCAGCAGCACGCAGTGCGCTCGCATATAAAGTCGAGGTTTCAAGGAGTGTAACGAGGCTTGGCCGCGAATTAGAGGAGAGCTGCAGTAGCGGCTCCAACTTTCTATGCACAATGGAGGACCCTCGCGAGGGTGTGCTTTCGGTTACCCACTCGACTTTCTCCCCCCCCCCCCCTTTCTCCTCCGCGTACACCCTTCTTTCTTCCCGCTCGACGACATTCCGAGATAAAGAAAGAGTGCGAGAGAGGGACCAGCAAAAAAGGGTCGCGGAAAGAGGTGCTGAATTGTGGAGATGAACGAGTGGCGAGCGCGAGGGATGAGAAAGAGAAAGCGTCTTGAGGAGGGGGAGCACTTAGGTTAATTGAACCATGTTTTTCGGGAGGACTTTTCGTTTGTTGCATCGGGCCGCGCGCAAGAAATTGCACGATGGGGAGAAAAGTTGCTCGCGTCCTCCCTACGATTAAGTCGCGCTATGTGTGTGTATATACTGTGCGGTTTTAACGGGTCTTCTTCCACTGGTTCTGGGAGGGTTTGCCTGGTGGGAAAAAGTAAATAAATGTATACGTACTATATTATACTAAAACACCGTGAATAGATCAGGTAATTAAGACTCTTAATGCTGCTCCGCTGACAACTTGTTTGGCTCGCGTTAGTTGTTGTTGTTATACGCAAATGCTTCAGATAATTAAAACCATGCAATAACGGAGGATCAATATCGTTCATAGATTTATGGTATTGAAACGGGGAATTTAATCGTTTCGATTGCTTCGCGAAAGTTGTTCGAAAATATTTTCACGCAAATATATCGCATTTGCATTCGGGGAAACTCGAGCTAATTAATAAAGTCCGCAAGAAGTTTCAGGCACCACAGAGTTTTAATTTCTTCATTCAATTACATATTCATAATTACGAGAGTTGTCGGCTAGATACGTCCAATTAAAAGTGCCTTCGTCATCTCTCTCTCTCTCTCTCTCTCTCTCTCTCTCTCTCTCTCTCTCTCTCTCTCTCTCTCTCTCTCTCTCTCCCTCTCCTAACGTACAGCGAGCGCGATAAACTTCTCTCGACCAGGAAATATTTCCCTGGGCGGACATAACATCGCGCGTGGAAAAAAAAACACGGAAACAGTTTGTGTATACGTTCAATTTATTTACCTCCCTGAAACACACTCTCACACATACAATACATCGCTCCATCAGGCGGGCGTCGGTTAATCAAAATTTTATTCCGTCCTCTTCCTCTTTTCGTCCGTCGCGTATACGCGAGCGCGGCGCGGGATTAAAAAGAAAAAACATCGCGCGCGAGCGAATCTTTGCCGCTCATATACCTGATGGCAAAACCCTGTCCGCAGGTTTAACATTGATAAGCACGTATGTGTATACGTTACATACGAAAAATTCGTTAAAACTCATCCGGTACAGCAAAGCTCGACGCGCCAAAAGTATATAACACTCGAATATTCACGCGCACATGCCTCGAGAGTGCGCAGAGCGTGCGAATTACCTAAAGGCCGAGCGCGAATGCACTTTTTACGCTCGACGAGCCGGGCGCGAGCGACTCGTCGGCGATAATAATGCCACTATGCTGCTACACACTCGCGCGTGGCTTCGTAATTAGCGCTGGAATTGAATAATTAGACGCGATACTATGGCTTACTGATGAGTGAAAAAGAGGAGACGACTAGCTGGTGCGAGAGTTATTTCTGCTGACGAAAAATAAAAGGACGTGGGGTGTGATGTAACTGTGGGTTGCATTCGTGTGGGTATCAGAGGCGAAATTGGAACGTGAATATGCTGGTAAACATTTATGACCGATTACAAATTAGCTAAACGAGAAATATTCACGATTTTTATAAACAAAATAAATAACGACTTCTTTTCTCTGGGATATTTCATACTTTGGCATTTCGCTTATTTTATACAGAAGAATGTGAACTTTTTGCTATTCGAAACGCTCACGTACATTTGACGTGTTCCTCTCCATTATGGTAAAATTGAAGAACGGGTAAAAAAAGACTTTTATCGGAAATCGCGCAGCGCGCGGAATGTTGAAATAAAAATTTTAGATTTCCAATAAAGTTTTACTGGATTTTGTATTCTGGCCGCGTATTCAATACGGTTGAAGAAAAGGTAAACATCAAAATCCGTGTATATATATATATATATATATATATATATATATATATATATATATATAGCGACCATTTTTATCAATTTCGTGTCTTGATCGCGCAGGGAGCGTCGAGGCGCGTACGCGAAATGAAATTCTGAAACGTAAAATTATAAAGCCTCGCGAGAAAGGGATCGTAACTTTTTAATCACTCGAAAACATGAATATTCATGCCCCGGCTCGGCCCGTCGCGTAATTACGATAATTATATAAAAAGCAAGATTATGTCCGCGGCACGCATCGGTGCGTATAATTTCGCCTCTAAAATATCGCCGTAAAATCTGCATAAAATAGTAATAACAATAACACAGTATCGCTCTCTCTCTCTCTCTCTTTCTCTCTCTCTCTCTCTCTCTCTCTCTCTCTCTCTCTCGCTCTCGGCTTTTGTCTTTACGGCCTCTTACTCCTTTTTTCTCCTAACGAGAGAAGCCAGACACTGATGACGAGACCCGGCCGCGGATAGATTAAGCGAGAGGCCGCCGCGTAAACGGGTCAGCGGATATGCTTCGCAGGTGACGCCCTCGGCGAGACACTCGTGTTTTCTTGATGAAAGTTCGGGCTGATGCCGATATGCATAAATGTAGGGCCGTAAACGCGCTGTTTTAGAGAGCATCCTTCGCGCTCTCCGGTTCCGAGAATAAAGAGCCTGTGCCTTGCACCGGAAAATTATATCAGCTGCTCTGTGCTGCCACTGCTCTGTTGCCAGGAGCTTTTTCGAAAGTCGAGCTTTTGAGGCTGTTTTGACGTTTAGACTTTGATGCCTTCTGCTGCGTAGTGTATTGTGGTGCGAAGTTGTAATTTCACGAATCTCTGGTAGAGTATTATGGAGGAAGATTTATTAAAGACTGAAGTTTTTTTCCACAGTCAAAGAACTTCCAGTTGACGGTACTTGAAGTAGACTTTTTCATGGTCCAAGTTTCCCGAAGATTTTATATGATAGGGATTTTTCTTATTCCGCAACAAATATTACTTTTAAAACTCGGAGAATCGCGCTTTTTACGCCGAGAAGAGGGAAACTTTTGATAATTCATTACACGTTAATAAGTAAGCAAAAGCAAGCTCTAGCTAGTTAATCTTCGTAGAAACGTCATCGCCTGCATTCAACAGCAGAGCGAATAAGTAGCTTATCTCACACAGGGTACACAGAAACTCCCCCTCGTACATAGCCTCATTAAAATTACGAACCTGGCGCCAAAAAATCGTCCTCTCCCCTTTACACGTCAACGAAAATGAGCCTCGAGTAATAAATTAAAATCCAGACAAGAATCTCTCCAGCTTATCACGTCGCACACCTTTAGCCCTTCCTCTTCGACTGCATTAACCCGGCGCGCGGTGGTGTAAGTAGGCCGAGGGAAATTTTCATGACACGACATGCGCCCGACTCCAACGACGACGACGAACCACCACAAGTAAACAAGCCCTGCAGCTTCGCGAACGAAAAGAGGCTGTAGTACAGAGGAGAGAACGTGCCGGACGACTTGCGCATTGTCGAGGTTCTACGCGAGCGCGTGACGCCCGGACAAGTACGACAGGCCGTTATTATGCTCTTGCACGGCTGTTTGGCCGCCGCTGGAAGCAGGGGAGTCTCTCTCCTACACTTGTGTGTGTAGAGGGTCGTTTTCACGCGTGCGCGCAGGAAACACGACGACGAGAGACCTACACCGCGCCGTAAATATCTCGGCCCGAATATCTGCCTCAGGGAGGTGAGGGACCATTTTTCCCCGCTCCTCGACTGGATCGTCTATTGTGACCCGTCAGCGCGACACTTCTTCCTTCTCTTCCTTTTTTTCAACAGCCAGCGAGTTCGCGTCGACTTTTTTACCCTCTATTTTCGCGCAGCAGCGCAGGTAACAGCTGCGCCGAGCCCTGTGCGTGTCGTGTGTCGAGAGAGCTTCGGTCTCCCGTGTGGCCGTTAAGGAGGATCTATATACGACACCGAAACCTCGTTTTCGCGCACGCGTCCGTGATTTCGGCGCAGGAGCAGTTGGCAGACATTGAATATTTCGAATTCCACGGGGGAAATCGAGCGCACTCGAGCGGATATCTCGCTACGTTTCCGCGTAATGCTATGGGCTATCAATTTGAATTTTTACAAGAGAGGGGGCTCGTTTTAATGTATACACGCGCAATGTGTGCCGGAAAGCGAGCGAGAACGCGAATGGCGCTCGCTCGATGCCGTTATTGATATGTTATTTTATGCAACGATGAATATATTGCTCATTAAAACTTTCTGGGTTATGCGTCGTTTTTACCATAATGACGTTGGGTTGTTGATAAAAGTCTGCGGATGTACTGAAATTAATCATTGATTGACACGAGACTCGCATGTCCGACCAAACCCAGACGTTACTACTGAATTCGATCTTGTTTCTGGCATTTTTGAACGATCATTTATAATTGAACTGATTGGCATTGCTGCGATGACCAATGCCGTTTCTGTGAGAATTTAATTGTTGTCAAGCGTATTCACTCATTCCGTACGATGTATAGCGCGTTGTAAAAAGCATTTGCGTATATTAAAAATTTTGCGTAAAAAGTCGTCGTGCCATTCAACATTCCAGCAATTTTTAATATAGGCGACACTTTGATGAAAAATTACCCACTAAATACCCCATCATTCTTGACTCTCCGAAAGTGTATAATGATATAAGAACAAAAGATATGCAATACAACAAATAAAGAAAGAAAATCTACTCTCCTGTTGCAGATGACTTCAACGATTCCGCAAGTCCGGGAGTGGGGCTAGAGAGAGTGAGAAGGGCGCGGTCGAGGAGGCCGCGGGTCGCTACCGAGAGGCAGCAGCCATGTGGCTACTGATGTATGGCTGCCTCGCTCTACTATCGGCAACACAATCGCAAACAGGTATGTGCTAACTGTCCCGGGGCGCTTTTTCGCGCTTCCACATTCCACGTGTATGCGAACGCGGTGCCATTTGCGTTTCATCAGAGTCAGCTCTTTGTTGTCCGACACACCAATATTCATTCGGACTCGATTCCTTTTTTTCGTAATACGCTGTTGGAATATCGCGCAGCGATCGAAAGCGTTGAAAGCCTTAAAATTTTAATTCGAAATTACATGTGACGAAGAGATTTTTCAATTCGTTAACGCGGAAATTCAACGAACGAGCTCGATTTCCGGCAAAATTCGTTATGTGCCGTGCGGTTCTCGTTAATTTTTTTTCTTTTATGTATGTATGGGATCGCTCTTGAATGAAATTTAATTTATGGAAATATTAATGTGAAATATCGAGATAAGTGGGATGTTCGTATTAAATTGCGTAGGTATACATATTTTATTATAGATGGGTACGGTTATCACATTGTGTAACCAATATGTTACCCTTGACATTCTATTATATGCAATTATAAATCAATTAATTTATTTATACTGATCACTCGCTGCCCTTTCTTCATTAATTACTGCTCATATTTTAGCAGTTTTATTTTATAATACACAACCAATTTCGCGATACCAAAATTTCGTCGGCTAAAAACACAGGCGCACGTCAAAATATATAGGTAGGCTTCATCGTTGCGTGAAGATCGCATTTTGAAGCGGCGAATTTACAGGATAATCGCTAGATGCTCCTATAGCTATACAGCGCATTGTTTCATCAACATTGAGCCGCTTCCCATTTTTGCGTGGAACAACGAGAGCGCTGGAATAATTTCGAGTCGTTATATGATTAATATTCACGGAGCAAGCTTTACGAGCTACACTGCAGCGGCTTTTAAAACCATGTTATGCTCCCCAAAGTAGCGCTCATTCAATTTACTTATTATCGGGCGTCGAATAAGGAATATTCAACGTTACCGAAACAGCTTCGCCGGCGTGTTTCAAGTTCTGCTGTATGTAATCACTTGCATATATAATTCGAAGAAATATGTTAATTAATTTCGGTTATAATATACACTGCAAATGTTGGTCTGTTTCTCAGTAAAGTCTCTTACAAACTTCACTGCTGATTTAATTAAATTAATTAGTGTAGTGTATCCCTCCAAAATCTAAATGTAGTATAACTGCTGGCAGAAATAAAGTTATGGAAAAACACATTAAATAATAATCTATAGTTTGTGCGGTATCGATAAGATAATATCCTATATGTTTAACTCGAAGCTTTACATGAGATAAGTAAGATACATATTAGAAATTTGGAAGAGCATCTTCAAGAAAATGGCTCGCTCACAAACCATCAAATATGTATCAAGGAACGCTTACGTTGGCGAAATAGCGATAATCAATCTCGCGTTCAATATTATATCGAGTTTCTACTGCATTTTTAAGCAGACAAAAACTCTTTGTAAACCGTACATTATCCATACGACAGTTTATCCATTGCAATGTTCCAAATACATGTACAACAAAAACATCAATCCCACAAGCGTCACATCTTATCGCATAATACCAATAACATTCGAATTTTTCAACCGCGTTATCGCTCCGCTTTCGACAAACATTAGCCTCGCGTGCAGCTATCGGCGCTAGACAAACACGCCGTCGGATTTGCCGAGACTTTTCTCTCCGCGACGCTGCTGGAAAACGTGTTCTCGGAGATTTCCCTTTCGCGTACAGACGCGACTACCACTGCCGCGCGCTGAATAGAATTCCAAGGATGTGTAGCTTGTCTTCGGCGAGGCTCACGGCAACGACGATGTTGCGCTACCTGCTGGCGCTGATGCATGAGGATAGGAGAGAAAAGAGGGAAGAAAAACAGCGAGGCAACGTAAGTGTATACTTGTTGTGAAGAGATGGTGTACCGGAGTATGTACGCGGAGCTTGCGGCTGCGTTTTCTCTCACGAGACAAGATGCTAACGCTGTTAGGTAAGATGCCGAAGTATATCTGACGTATAAAACTTTTACTTGACTATCTTTGTATACGTGCTACTCGAGCGACGTAGCGCAGCAGTGATTGAAAAAATCGATTTTTCGAGATGTAAAATCTTTATTCGAGATTCGTTACATGGCAACGTTCTGTTACGGGTTTAAACGTGTTTTCCGACAACGTAGACGTTGAGAACATAAACGAATAGAGAAAATAGACAACTGAAAACAGTCAAATTACATTTATGAAGGAAGTGGGAAAAGGAATGAGTAGTCGGGTTCTTAAATAAAAAAATGCAACAATTTTGCGGTTAACCTAAATATAAACAGTAACTTGCTTAGGCATAAAAACCCTCACGGAACAGAGGGAAAAGCCTGAGCAAGCTAGTGAAATAGAAATTATTTATTGATCAACTAAATTAATGAATTTATGTAAGCATAAAATACAAAAGTCAAAACTTATTATCTAATTTAACTTACGCAGTGGATAATCGATCCTTATATTTACAGAGCGCTCGCTTACCTAATATTTCGGGGATCAGCCCCTACAATAACGCCGCAAATCGCAAATATCGGTGCGCTGTACGTGACGGACCACCCTCTCTTCTGGGTAGATTGTCGATCGAGAAGATGGAGATATCCCGGGGTGGCAACGCCCAGCACGTCACAGGGCCCCGACGTCTCGGGAACGGGTCCAGCCCTCGCTCCGTGAACGACTTGAGACGACTCGTCGAGTCGTCGCGACCGGGACCTATAGCGAAGATTCGCTATGCGATAACAGCACGCTTGTGTCTCGCCCACACGGAATTACAGACACTTTATTTACACGAATTATAGAAATAAGGGCGATTACTACAGGCACAATACAAAAGCTACACGAGAATAGAGGTAGGCTTCGGATCACACTGCTCTCGATCGATGCCGAAACGAATCTGACGCTCTCGCGCGCACTAATCGATCTCAGACCGCAGAAGGGCTTACGCTTTCTTTTCTTGGCGCGCCATAATTAACTCGTCATCAAGAGGCGCGAGAATCAAACCGTGCTAGGTGATACATATTTTATGCGGAGACGTATAATACGCGAACAACAACCGATACATCGAACTCGTCTAAATTAACAATAAACAGTTTATCGTATTTCTATTCGATTCACTCTATTCACAGAATCGTAGTATATAAAACGAATAGCAAGTCCTTTTTCCAGAGCATTAAGCGTTTAAGTAGTAATAGTCGACTATGGTCAGCCTCTCGTAGAAATACACACACCATCAACTCCAAGCACGTCGACGATATCGCCGCCTATTATAGTCAGAGCCAATCGAGCTTGTATCTCTTTCGGAGAAAAAAACTTTCCTCATTACTCGCAGCTCCGTCATCGCGCTGGATAAGCGCGGCGGATAAAAACTAGGCGGTGGAAAATGCCGATGGACAAATAAAGATGAATAGACAACTATATAGCCCGGGCAAAAGCGCGAGCAAGCGAGAGAGGAGGGGGGAGGGGGGAGGAAGGGCTCGTTTATCAGGTCATCGCGGTAATAAATTTATCCCCTTTGCAAATGCAAGCGGCAAAAGCCCGGGCTGGAGTCGAGCCAGGCAGTGTAACTTTTTTCGCGTGACTTATGGC
The DNA here is from genome assembly GCF_009193385.2 of Nasonia vitripennis. Taxonomy (NCBI): domain Eukaryota; kingdom Metazoa; phylum Arthropoda; class Insecta; order Hymenoptera; family Pteromalidae; genus Nasonia; species Nasonia vitripennis. The sequence continues at coordinate 24,318,804 of NC_045758.1, forward strand.
TCCGTCGTGCGGCGGTGAAGCGAGGTGGCTTTTGTTCTAAGAATCTCGATGACTCCGCGTCGTATTATCTCCTTGCCGAGCCGTCGACGACGCCTTCGTGGCTGCGCTATAGCCTTCTGTCTCGCTTCTCGACTTGATTTTGCACGCTCGCTTTTCACGCCGCGAAAGACTGAAGTAGCTGCAGAGAATTTTCATTTTTTTCTCTCTCTTTCATCGATTTGGATTATCTGGGTATTTGCGCGATACACTGCTACCGCGCGGAGGAAAGCTGACGCTGCTTCTGGTACCGATTGTAGTTCGGGTCGCGGGATAATCGTTCTTTTACTATCTCAGATTGTTGCCGATACCTCCAATAAATGCGAAATTATAACCAGTCATAAACCGTGATCTCGAGCAGGCTTACGAGTGGCCTTTATCGAGATTTGGATTTGTTATTTCTGCGATGAAAAGTAAAAGAAAGCAAAAAAAGATGTTTAGATCGTCTATTTTATACAGCGATTCGCCGTCCACGTTTCAATAAGAAGTTTGCCCCTGTACCAGCGTACAAAGTGGGGCAATCCATATCTCTCGAAGTACGTGACGAAAAAGTATCCAATCGTCACTCCAGAGCATTCGAAAATTTTTGATCCACGACGGTAGCTGTATATAGAACGTATATACAGGGAGCCAAGGGAGCATGTAGAAGACGAGTAGCAAGGAGTCGCGTAACAGCGTCCCGATGCATTTCGCAGTCATGTAGAACACGTATCAGAGGGTTGCCTCCTTGCGTATGCCGGATGAGGCAGAGCTCCGGTGCACCTGAGCACACAGGTACCCGTAAATTTAGACGTCGCCCGTGTGCTTGTAATACTAGTTTGAAGTAACTTTTGCCCCCGTCGATTGTCGAGGTGGATCGTTTTCTGGGAATTTAAATGATGTTTCGTTTTAGCTGTGCGATAGCTTTTTTTGTCTGTCTAAGCGAAGGATTAGAGTGTGTGTTGAGAAACGAATGTTCATTGGCGAGTACAACAATTTTATTTAACAGAATTTCTCATACTTACATTACTATTACTAAATTTCTCAAAACTAGCACAACCTAAAATCCTACTTCTGAAGAAACCCATTACACGAACAAGTCTGTTCACGATTGGCTTCAACGAGCGAAAATGCTTCAACTTTCTCTCTCTACCCCGCGGAGCATTACAAAAAAGGTAAAAAAGGATAGTCGGTCATTCTGCAACAATATCTTCCGCCCATAAAGACGCAATTTTATCCATGCGCGCGCGCGTTAGGGGGACGGGGGCGGGGAGTCTCTCCAACATCGCGCGGAGCTTTTTAAAAGCCAGCTTTAGAAGACGGGACCGATCCGACGCGCGTGGAGCCCGTAAAAGGAAATTTTACGAGCTCTTCGAAAAAAATTAATTCCTTCCATTTTACACGCGCCGGCAGGAAGAATTACGGTCTCGCAGCGTTCGCTGTATTGATTCTCTCTTTCGTCTCTTCTTTTGCTTCCTCCTAGAGGAAGCTTTGTAATAGTGAAATTTTGAGTTTCGTCAAAACTTCTAGAAAATACTTTTTCTAGATGAAAAATTTGTTGATTCCTTATATCTCTAAAACAATGCAGTCAAATGCTTCAAAATTGTATATGCTGATTCACCATAAAAAAAGCTATTTGCTGCTAAAATTTTAAACGATTTCATCGAGCGGTTCTCAAGTAAAGAGCTAAAATGTAAAAACTGATTTTTCTCAAAACTTTTTCTTCCTCTTATAGGGTGTCGTTACACGTCGTTAAAGTCTCTCCTTATGAATTGTCCCTATGCAACATGTTTTCAGAGTAGAATTATACGGCACAATATATATTTGTTTTTTTATAGTAAAATTATACGTAAGTTTTTTTAGATTACAATCTTATTCTCTTAATACGATAACTTTATTTTTACAGAGTTATCCTTTCATCAATCTCTTCTTTTTCACAATTTTGAGAGATTTTGATCGGATTTTTCTGATTATTATATATCTTTTGCTATAAGAAAATTGCTCCTACAGCAAAATAATTAAGCTTTGAAATATTTAAAATAGAAATACATTCATAAAATACATTCACATACTGTATTTTAAAACACTTTTTATTTATTGGAACAATAAATTTCGTTGGAGGAAGCTACGTGCCAATGAATTGGCAGCGGTTTTTCTTTCGGTACGTAGGACGGGGATGTACTAAAGGACGACGCGGAAGCGTTAAAATCGTACTCGAGACATCGATTCAGCGACACTATAGCCACGCGGAGTTTTACATTCATGGATGATTTTACAAGCGCGGACACGTGGTGCATCTTTCTCTCTTCGACTCTCGTTCTTCTTCAAAGGAATATCGTGGCCTCTTTTACGAGCTCTGCACGGCGTGAAAAGCGTCTTTTACCGAGGGGGTTATACCGTCACGCGTTCTCCGATCTTCTGCTGCGATAATGCCTACGTTACGGGCAACTTTACGAGCCTGGACTCGATAATATTTTCTCTGGCTTCTGCGCTGCTACTGCTGTTTCTTTTGCTATGCCTCTTTCCCTCTCTAGTTCTTTCTTTCGTTCTGTTTGTGTGTTTCTCGTTTAAACACCGTCTTTCAGCTCCGGGTTTCCTCTTTTAGTGTGAATTTTCTTGCTGTTCGATGCGCACGAGTAAGAAATTTTACGCTAAAGGGCGACTAAAAACAGTAAAAGAAGATACACACGTTATAATGGTACTGCGTAACGTTAACAGTGTAAGAAAATACGATTTCTGAAGATTGAATGATTCAGAGGTAATACGGATGATTTTGCGTAATTTTAAGCAGTAAATTATAATTGTTGTCAACTCGAAAGTCTATGAAAAATCTCTCATATGAAACAAATTAAAGGTTTTTTATTATCTTTATTATATGAATAAAGCCCGTTACCACTATCCAAAAATGCAATTAATCAGTAGATCAAAAAAGCAGCATAAAATGAAACGACGTTATTTCTGGTTTGAAAATAGCATGTACGTATGTGCAACGATCAATTCTTACATGAACGCGTCAATCTTTTTTGTCCGTCATTTATAGCGGGTAATATCCCTAATAGTTCACTCAGCTTAATTCATAGTCGGCACGTCAGTCATAACTCGCAGAGCTTCGAATGGTATACGATCAATCGATAGCCTTGTATCTGCGCCTCCGCCTCTTCCACCCACTTCGCCAATCGTCGTCTCCTTTGCGCACCAGAGAAACGTCATTTCCTGCAATAGACAAAGCAACTTCCGTCGTTGAATATTAAAGCCTGCGCGCGAGCACCGGCGTAGATCTACTTTGTTAACGCTGCCGAGGCTCGTAAAAATTGCGCTAAAGACGCGCGAACAAAAGAAGGAAGTTAAAGCCAGCGCTCACCAAGAGAAAAATTATATACGCGGCAACGAGATTGCCGACAACGAAACTGCACGGGGCCGCGACGAGTGAGGCGGAGTAGTGAGACGAGCTTCTTACGGCTGGAGTAGCGTTGAAAATGAAGATTTGTTGCCGAGCGCCGAGGAAGAACTGGTCGAGAAGAAAAGAAATTTGTCGGCCCGCGGAAAGCGCGAGAAACTGATTTTGTTATGACTGCGCTTCTAATCATGGTTACGCGGGATCCAGGTCAGGGGGGAAATGTATACTTTAATTCAACGCGATTGCAAAGTTGCACTCGTTGGTGGTCTTTATAAGCGCGGTTGCAATCGCTTGATTTAAAATGTGGAAAGCTACGGCATTCTTCTTTCGAGTCTAATATGTAGATTCTTCATATTATTATCCAATAGAAGCATATAATTTATAAAAGTTTTGTACCAACCGAAGCTTTAAACTCTTGAACTAAATAAGACTTTCTATTTTAAATTAGCAAGACATGATCAGAAAGCGTAGAAAACTCACTACTTCCAATCTCCTAGCAACAAGTTAAAGCTCTATTCTAATTCGATTAACCCGCGACTCACACACAAAAAAGCATCTCTCGTGAATTAACATAATTGGACGATATATCTAAGCGCCGCTGAGCCAGTAGCGATGAAGATTAAATCGAGTTAAGTAAAAGAGCAACGAGCTTCGTTGGTGCTTGCGCGTGTGCACAAGAAAGATAGAGGCAAATCGTGATTTTGCGTGCAGCAGGTGTTGCATCGCGTCACGGCTTTGCTCTCGAGTGAAGAGGATCGCGTAGCAGGCGAGTTAACCCGGGCGGAAAAAGCTGTGCGCATCGTCGGAACGGAAATTGTACGTGGGATGTGCGCTCCTTGACGTTATGGATAGGAGTTTAATTCTTGAAAGCTGTATCGATCGCACCGCCGAAGTGGAGAACAAAGATAGGGTAATTTAATTGATTCAAGCTCTGTACAACAATCTATTGCCTTTCAGGTTCTCCATATTGTTGAGCTTTGAGCTTGAAAATATAAAGAATAAACAACTATATGCATGCATTTATTCTAATTTGGTTATCATCAGTGAAAACTGTTCCACGTGATAAACTAATTTGATGGCTAAGCGTTATGTTTTGATTTTATTCTCAAAAATAAAAAAGCTCGAGTGTTCCTTTACCCTGGCAATTTGGGTCTTTCCATGTCTCTTTTTATACCTAGCTGCAAGTGCGCGGAAGCTTTTCCTTACCACATATGCTAGAAAATTCGCCATGAATTGTCATACTGTGAGCGATGTGCCGCCGCCTTGTAACGTCGACTTCGTTGTATAGCGCTGGTTGTAAAATTTTATGGATCGGATGAATCCTTTTTTTATTTCTTTGTTACCTCGTGCATTTGAAATTATACGGTTCGCGTGTGAATTCCTAGCAGGACTGCACTGTCGATATTATCAGTGTATAAGGTGTGGGCGTAAAAAAGATTGGCTGCTGAAGCGGGTTCGCCCGATTACTTTTTGGAAGACTTTAGAACTTTAGCCTCGTAAACAAGGAAATCCCGAGATTACATTTTTCAAGAAAAAGTTGAGCCGTACGTATTGAACGAAATGAGAAATTTTTTCTCGAGGAAGGTCTAAGATAAGACCAAATAAGTTACTTCACAGAATAAGTCCAATTTTACCTTAACACTGAACTTTTCTCGGTGACGACATTTTTGAAAATGACTAAATGAACTGAAAAATCTCGAGTTTGAAAAAAGATCGATCGTGATACCTGCCGTGTCAACACCCTTAAAAGGTTTTAAAATCTATTTATTTCTTTTCGTGTAATCCGATACTCGTTCACTTAGAGATAAGTTGCTTTCCGATGGGTAAGAGGTTTTTCTGTCCTTTTCCTGTCGAGAATCTTTTTAGATGTTGAAAAAATACTCTCGTATATACAGGTCTTTTTTCTAGCAGTAGACGGAGCTATCATGAAGAGTCAAATATTTAGACGTTGATCCGTCTCCTATTCGCAAACTCGGAATCCGATATAACTTCCAAGAATATACTTTAAGCCATCACTTCATAGTTTATTTAAAGCTACAAAGTAACTGAGTATAGTAAAAGAGAACAGCTCGTGGTTCATTATTAATCGCCTTTAAAAAAATCCAGAACTTCTGCTTTGTTTCGCTCACTATAAGTTACTGGACAAATATGTCTGCACCGCAATTAACCCGAAATAAATCCACGCCGTACAACCTGAAAAAATACACGAGTCTGCGGAAACACAAAATAGCGCAATGCGGTTTTTACTCTACACTTGTTCCATTCTAGAGGGGCAAAGATAGCCAGAAAATGAAAAGCCGCGAGTACAGCACAACGCCAAACTTTTGTGCGGGCCATAACGGATCGGTTAATTTTGCCCAGCGACGCGACTCTTTGGGCCATCGGCAATTATAAATTTTGAAAAGCTTTTCAATTTCTCCAGCCGAAGCTTGGCCGAATAATGGCGTGGGCGATATACGCATGGGGAGTGTCGCCCTTTAAATCAAGCATATACGATATCGTAAATTACACTCGTTCGTACTCATTTTCCACGGCCGAAAGTAATCGCGTACCCTGTTTTCTCTGTGCGAGTGGACGCGCGTGCTGGAAATGATGCAAATGACTGCCCACTTTTTTGATGAACAAACAAACACTTTTTCGGTAATTAGCCAGCCACGAGCGTGATATTTATCAAGTGTTGTTGACGCGGATAAAGCAAACGTGTTAACGTTCGTAATTCGCATAAATTATGAAAATTTTTTATTTTATGGATATTTGCATGCGCATAAAATCGTAAATACACTGAATACAAAAATGATGGTACACTGAATAATTATTAACTGTCTTTTCCAGGGAGTTTGAGTGATACATATCGTAAATATACCTGTGAGCACAACACATGCCCTTTTGACGTTTGACTATATTGAACAAATCATAACATCTAATGAAATCAATCGTTTTACCATAGTATCCATCGCATATACCTTATTTAAATCAAAGGCAATAAAACGAACGTACTGTTCCAGGACAATTATTCTACATATCCATCGACAGGCACAATCTCAAATCAGTTAATCGAAATAATCAGCCTAACCTTTCTTCAACTCACGCAGTTTATTTGATAAGCGTTCGTATTCAATCCCATGGTCAATTTTGTTTTCAATTAGACCTGAATTCTCATCAACTTGGTTGCCTCATGCGCGCTCGCCGGACAAAGAAAAACATACCAAAAACACAGAGTGAAACTCTCTCCTGCAACCTTCATTATGCAGTCAGCATATCTCATTCGGTTTCTCGCGCTGACCGCGATTGAATCGTGGGAATTATATAACGGAGCGCGTATAACGAGAGACAAAAGAAGAAAAAGCAGAGCGAGGGGGTGCGGCTCGGGCAATGCTAATACAATCATTTCCATATACTTCGAATGAGAGGGAGGCGCGAACGGGGAGCGAAAGAGGTAGAGGAAGGAACGAGCAAGAGGCGAGCGGGAATTTCCGCATCGGGTAAGCCAGACACGCGCCCGGCACCTGCACCTGAATTCTGATCAGTTTTTCTTGCCCCCCACCCACATTTTTCCCCTCTCATTCTCCTTGTGCGGAAAAGAAATTCGAAGCGGCTATAAGAAGGTGGGAAGAGCAAACCTACGGATGTCGGGGGAGGAAAGAAAACCGCGAACTGAGCATGAGAAACGTGCAGTGTTGCGGCCGGAGCTTAATAAAAGGAAACCAAGCAGTAACCCACGAGGGACAAGGGCGACAAGAAGTGAGGAACTCGAGAGTGCGTCAGCCCACTCGACACCGCGTATATAAAAGTCTCGCAACGGCTTCGTTTTGTTTGCTTAATTATTTTCATTTAGCTTACGACCCCGCGCGAGTGCGGGTCTAAATGCCTTTTTACGCTCTCGCTCCGGGTTGGGAAGTTACTTTTTTTCGCGGGGAGAACTTTTTGGGATTCTCTCCTTCTGGAGCGCGTGCGCGCGGGCGATGCTGATATTGCACTTGCCACAGTCTCAACTGTATTTTTTTTAAGAGTTGTCACAGGTAGGGGTTTGACGATGCAAGTATAGCAAACGTAGTGTATTATTATAAAATGGAAAACCTCCGATGAATTAATCATCGTTTGATTAATGTTTTTCGTTCTACATTTGCATGGTGATGAACTGCGCTGCATTGTGTTTAAGAATCACAAACGACTTCTTGCCTCTATTCCAACAGCTCCAAGATAAATTACACAAATCATTAGTATTTTTGCGCTCATCAGTATAGCCGTTATACACACACACTCTCTCTCTCTCTCTCTCTCTCTCTCTCTCTCTCGCAAGCGCTCGTCGCAAAATAGCCTTACATTATTAAACCATAAAAAAATTTACAATCTTATCTCTAGCAAAAAAGCCTAAGCGCGCATTCAGAGCGTGACGCACGAAAATTCCCATTCAAATGAAGCAACTTAAATACCCCTTCCCGAAGAAACTTTCCCTCCGAGACGCAGCGAAAGCGGCACACATACATGCATGCATACACAGCGACGATATTCTCGAGCTGCTTCTTCGTTGCTGCGCCGCTGAGCATTACAGTGACCACAGGATAAAATAGGAGGAAAAGCTTGCCATCTCGTATGAGTTGAAAAGTCAGCGGCATGCGCCACGTTAAGTCAAGGAAAAATCTTATTTGACCAGCTCTCCAGGTCTTGCTCATATACGTATAGCTACATAATATAGTCCTACTGCGGTATTCACTCGTCGTAAAATGTTCCTCGAACGATCTTGCGAGGAGCTATATATGCTGATGCGCTGAAACTTTAAGCAAGCTTTCGCGTTTTTCCCTTTTTCGGTCCCAGTTCTGCACTTATAATTTTTACCTCTTCGAGCTTCTGAATGCATAATGGGCTGAGAAAATACTTTGCCAGTATGCTTATGTATATAATGCATATGGTGCAAGAAGATGTACTTTCGTGGACGATGAAAAGAACAAATGCTGGGAGAACAAATGGCTGTTGAAGTAATACGCGAGGTCGAAAGCTGAAATGAAGGATTACCGTGCGGAAATGTGGAGTATGCTCAATGTAAAAAGGGAAGCGCGAATTTGCGATGAATGGGAGATTATTCTTAAGATTATTCTATTGCACGAGTCGCTCGAGTTTGCGAAATTCATTTGTAGTAGGTTCTGCTGGATTATTGCTTTCATAAATAGCATATATGAACTGAACTTTTTTCTACCAAGTCGTTTATTTCTTTGCTGTATGCACAACTAAACAGAGAAACGACTTGGCAGTTTCATTTCCTTCAATAAGATTTTTAGAATCATTTGCATAATAAAAAATTATTTAAGGTAACAGTTTGTTAAGAATTAAATGTACTTATAACTTTGTTTAAGTACGGCAACATTTACGAAATAAAAATTACGAGGCCATAAAAAACTTGATCCCCGGCGACTGTTCTTCCGCGCACTCGTAAACTGTTCGTAATCTTCTTTCCTCCCCGTCGGCGAAAGTAACTCCTGCGGCAATATTGCAATCCCAACAATACGCTCTTCATCATATCGTCGCTAAACCCTCACTAAAATCGTCTTTATATACCGCGTAACCTTAGAAAGCTAAAAAGACTTTTTTTGCAGCTGAGGATCACGCAATGCGTGGCCTACTCCTGAGTGTAACTTATTGTCCGGGTTTGAGTGTCCGTCAACGTCGTATGTCTACTTTTCCCCTTGGTGAGGCATTGTGCTACCATATTGTACTCGTACAATGCCGAAAAAACTTCGTGCAGAAGAGAAAAGCTTGCAAAGAGGTCCTCGTTTTGCGCTAAGGAATAGGGTCGTCCTTCCGCGTATGTGATGCGGACGTTATTTTGAGGATCAGTTTGGCTTTCTATTTTTGGCTTTTCTAAGAAGTCTTTGTATGAGTATAAGTGATGCTAAAAGAGAACTTTTAGAGAATATAATTACATTCAACAGACCTTTCATACTCATTATCTTGGAAAGTCTCTGCCTATCGCAAGTCTAATGGTTCCTTCATACTCTAGTACGCCTGAAGCACCTCTGTGTGGAAACTACCGATCAATTCCAGTTTTTTTTGAAACCCACTTCAAAATTAATAAATTCTGGTACCGTAATGCCAGGTGCAAACAATGCAATATCGTTTCCAAGGAAAATTGCATCTTTCGACGGCCATAAATTATTTTTCTAATAAAAGGAAAAAAATCGTTTCTCAGCTGCACGCGAAGGCGTTCTCCCACCGAAAGCAATAGCGCGCCGATATAAAGCTGATAGTTTTTTTTTGCTTTACGGTTATTGGGGTAACTAGATCCTCATGTGCAATACACCTTCCTTATCAGCCGCTTGGAAAGTGCGGGCGATTTCTCTGGAGCCCTTACTGCCGTGCTCGCCTTCATCTCTCTTGGGCATTGCCTACCACCGTGCGATATAAGAGTGCTATTGCTAGAGAACCGGCAGCTCTTTTTTTACGTTTCAGGCGCGTATTTTTTTCTCTCTTTCGATTTAGAAAGGAAAGAGCTTCGCACTGATCAGTCTTGGAGCTTTTTTTCAGCTATAGACACACAGCGCCGGTAGCGTGTGCGCCTAATGGTCTTCTTGTTTTATATCCACTCTATGAGAGTCGAGGATGAGGAACTGCACACCAGCTGGAATTCGATCATTCAATCAGGCCAATGCTCTCCTTTCCTTGTTCTTTTGTTTCGTAAGAGGTGGTTTAGAATTCCGCTGGATGTTTCTTTCTCCGACTCGGAATTCTGTACGAAAACGTGTGGCAGCTGCACTGCTTTCTATCTCTTCGTGGAAAACTTGTAACGAAGTATTCTGTCTTGCTTTTCGTGGTTCCATCTAATGTTAAAGCGCGCTGCAGTCACTGTGTGTACTCTCGGTATGTACAGAGGGTCATTCGCGTGAGCTTTTAGAAAAAGGAAAACAGGACGATGCACAGTAAAGCAACCGACGTACTGCTGTGGTGGCTTCCTGACGCTGAAACGAAAGAGACTGGGACTTTGTGGTTGCCAGGGAGAAAAGACGAATCGAGGATCGACTATACAATCCTTTTTCGTAATCTTGAAAGGCGCGAAAGCGAGCGTGCTTTGGTTCGTGATGACTAAATTTCTAAATTATTCAACTGTTCATTTATTTTACATTGCGTTGGCCGATTCTAATAACTACATTTCTATTGCACTTCCGCCCACGCGAACTTGCATACATTACTATGCAAGCATTCGAGTTAATGGAATTTGCATTCGCCATCAAACAGGAAATATAACGGCAGTGTCCAATGAATACTGATTCATCAAATATCAGTCAAGCACTAATTTTGCTCGAGATTAGCTGCATTGATATCACTCAATACGACGGCTAATGGAAGGAACCTTCGAACTAGACTGTAACCTGTTTACAGTCTGATGTGCTTTGAGTACTGTATAAAGCTTTTCGCCCTATATTTTAAGTGCAATAAAAATTTGATTTTTGTTACAGATTTATCCACTACCACAACCATGATGACGACGATGACGACGACGACGACGACAGTTAAAGTGACGACGAAAAAGAGCGTAACACCGAAACGCATTGGTGGAACGGACTCTCCAATGCTCAATTATATATTTGATTCGCACAGCAGTCATAATAAACATCAGCACTATCACGATCATCGCTGGGGTCCGCACTTTGAAGGCAAAAGTACGAACATAACGGCTCAAGCTGGGGCTAACGTTACGCTCGACTGCCGAATATCACTCTTACAGGATAAAACCGTAAGTTTTTCTATAACATAATTGAACTTTATCATACATGATTCAATCATTTCATATAATGTTTATTATTTTTGTTCGGTTATGTATTCTTTATGCTTTTTCTTATCGTTCCTCGAAATAGCTACGCATTTATTGTCATACATTTTAGAATATCAGGCAAACCTTTCTCTTTCGCGTAACCCACGCTGTTTCCGTAAATAATCGAAGTTGGGACGCTCGGTGCTTACATCTCCTTACAAATTAAGTAATCGCTACGAAAGTACGTCTTTAGTAGGCAATGGTGATGCATTAGTTATACAGGTAAATGCTCATTGAATTTTTTACTGTAAAATTTGTTATCTTGCAAAGAAAGAATAGCTTCTGTCTTGGTACAATGTATTTGATATTCTTAGGATAATACGAATATTGTCAAAGAAACAGTATTTCAATTTTCAAACAAATGATTTCTTGTTGCAAAGTTACGTGCAAGTAGGTTGCGGTAAGCAATCGTATGCCTACCTTTAAAAGCCCACTAAACAAGTAAAGTTATTACAGACTGAGAATGACGTGTAATGTACAAGTGAATTTAAATTACAACTCAATTGCCTCGCCTTGCTTTAACGGTTTCCTCCGGTAATTGAATCGTTAATTGTTTAACACTTCGAGTCAGTAATTTAGTGAAGTTGTGCGCGTGAACATACATAATGTGTCAGTTGTATTTATATAACTCTACTTATTTATAAAGCTTTATCATGAAACTTTTGATATAAATCTTTGCGTCACAGCGAAAAATTGCCTTTAGAGTGAACAAAAGACACTTTTTACAGAAGCGTTGACTGCATAAAAGCGTGAAAACAAGAGATAACTTCTTATTTTATGATTTAACCTTTTATCATTTAAAATTTTATTATCACGCTATTCCACAGTCATGGTCAAAATGAATACAACGGCGTTCACGCTAGACCGACGCGCTTCGCCAATTCAGCCTTGATTAATTCGAGTTCCCTGTCGACTCTTTTTTATCGTTCGCTATTTTTTTTTTGCGCGAAAACCAACAAAACAAACGCACATATAGAGACCAATCTAATTGAAAAGAAGGGTTCGATTATACGGTCTACTAGCTGGTCCGTTAAGAGACAATCGATTCTCCGAAATAGCCGTAAAAAATAAACGCACATAAGATACAGTTGATCCACATTACTTTAGAATCTTTATTGTAACACTTTTTACCCACTCAGTATAAATTTATTTTGATTACATAAAATTTTAAAATTTTTATCTGCACAACTTAAAACAACAAATCTTTAATTTCTAAAACAACGTCGACGACACGATGCTTTCATTCGATGTGTCCTCACGCTCCCGACAGCAAACATTTTTGATCTCTCCATCTCTCTTTCTCTTACACACTTCCGACGGACCGGATCCCTCTTCGATTCCGAGTATATTTCTTCGAAACTTTGTCCCACCTTTATTTAATCAACTAATAAAGAATCGTCGAGTTTGATTAGGAAGGTAGAAACCAGCCCCAGTATTTTCCCCCGATGATTTTGTACAACGTCTAACGTTGCCGCGTTGTATTGTCTGTGTGCGCAGGTGTCTTGGGTGAGACGGCAAGACAACGGCGAGAAGATGAACTTGTTAACCGTAGGACAACAGACGTACACCGGTGATTCGAGGTACACCGTCGAGTTTCAGTATCCGGACAACTGGCGCCTTCAAATCAAGAACGTCAACAGCAGTGATGAGGGCCAATACGAATGCCAGATCAGCACCCATCCGCCCAAATTCATTCACGTTAATCTGCACATCAATGGTGAGCAATCAATCCAATTTTTCTACCTAGAAATATCTTGACAATCGAACTAAACGGACTGAGATTCGATCAGAATAAGCTTTATGTACAAATTACATTTACATCGGAATTGTAGCTTCTCTCGACGTCATAGGAATTGTTCTCAATTAAATTTCAATTTTTTATTGATCGATATAAAAGAAAAGCAAACGTCATGTCTTAGACAGTGAACCGAGCTTCGCTTTCAAAAACCTCATCACGACGGGCTTTAACAAAGCACTGAACCAACATTTCAGCAAAGCTTAACACTTTTTCCCCCAGATTCGCAAAAAAGGAGAACGCTTTCTTTATAATACGAAAACGGAATCATGCAAACTGATGAGCGCTCTCCGACTGCAGAAGCGGACGAAGGAAGACGTAGCGCAGATCTCAAAATGAGAAAGAAAGCTTAAGTATTCCAACAACGATCGGGTAAATTGCCTTTGCTTTCGCGGAGAGAAAGAGCGAGCGGGGGGATCGTTAGTAGGATAATTGAAAACGAAGTAATGGCCGTAGAGAGAACAACTGTCGTCGTCGCCGCGCGCACGATTCGCAATGACGCGGCAAAGTAGTGGAGGGAGCACTTCATTTCGTCGAGTAGCACGAGCGCTATCCTACCTATATGCCCCGCTGCTCGCTCGCATGGCAACGAGATTAAAATGCGTTGCGAAAACTGGCTCGACTGCGCCAGAGAGCGCAGACTATCAGCTCGATTCTCGATTGGCGATTCGGATGAAAAATACACTTTATTAGGTCGGGTAAACGCTGATGCACTATGCGATCGGCGATAATTATTCTGAAGTGCTTGCGTAACATTCGAAATTGATGGAAGGCGCGTTAATGTTTCTGTTGAATCGACTTCGAACGGTAGTCGAGGCTGTAATTAGTTGTTGCATTTTCAATTGAAACGAATCACTGGCATACCACGTACACTTTTCACGAGTTTGCAGTCAGTGATCGAATGAATTAAAAACCATCGATGAAGCAATTTACGCAACGTTAACATCGGCTCGATAAAAAGCGGATATCGACGCTATCGAACTGAAACACCGATCGTTTACGCGCATTTGAATGATTCGGCATATTCTCTTTATATACTCTGAGAGAAATCTCTCCGGTTGGACTGTGCTCCTTCTATAAACCAGCGTAAAGATCGTTCGGGGAGTCTCGTATTGTCGAAGAGTAGAAACACGAGAGCTCGCGTCAGCACTCGGCATTTCGCGATCGATGCCACACAGCAGGCCGATATATCTGTAATCGTGTCGCTTATACACGCGGAAACTGCTGCCACATTTTGCATGCATGGAAAATAAAAGCGCGAGCGTTCACTCGTCGCAAGGATATTACGAGGTACTGCGAAATAAGATAAAATTCGATCAGCTTCTATAGCCAGCTCTTCTGTATTTTTTACTTGGCTTACACAATAAGGTCGCTGCATTTGTCCATTTTAGAACGTTAGTGCACATTTTATTTAAATCTGCAAAATTAGCTTATCGGTACTCAAGTATAAGATTCAATGGCAATCCAACGTTCGCATATTCAACAAAAAAATTTTAATTCATAAATTTCGTCGATTTAATATTTAATAAAACGTTTAATGAACTCTGAATGTGGGTTTCCGCGTATAAGTATGTACCTCGCCTAATTGACCTAATTCCCAGCGGCGACAGCAGCGAATATGCATTTTAATAAATATTTACGCGAATAAACTAACCGTGCATAATGCCCCGCCGCGCGAAAGTATTATTATCATTCGGCACGGTGCGCGAAACGCGGCGGAACACACAAACGCATACCGAATTAGGTAAATAATTGAGTAGCCTCGCACTAACAAACGTAATCCCGCATTCAAAATAATGTTCCGAAAATGAAGCGGCGCTTGTGCCTATGCGCTTCACTCGCCGTAGTAGAGCGATATAAAGAATGCAATTTGGCGTGTCGCCGATATTCATTCGTTCTTTTTTTCTCTCTTTCTCTTGCCTCTGCACAATTCATATTTTACCGCGCGTATAACACACTGAGTATACGTGCGCAATATCACATAAGAGGATTTTAAATTAACACTCAAATATTTTACTTGTTTCGAGAGCTGCGAGTGCGAAACTCATATGCTGCTAAACTCGAGCATTCGAGGTAATGCGTTTTCGGCAACGCCAGCGTGCGGAATTAATTTCATGGTGGTAGTAGTTTTATTTACATATCGTTGAATGACGGATGCGACATTGCAGAAGTGCACGTATTTTTATAGATTTACATACATGGAAACTCGAGAGTAAGGTTTTCGCGAACTTATTCAACAACTGTTGTATCATTTTTCAGAAAATCACTAGATCTACACAAAACAAAACTCAATAACAGTAAACTCTCCGTCGTGCGCGAATACACATAGAAAATCAATTATTCTATAGCTCGCGTATGTTTTCCAAGATCCAGCATCAAAATCCAGTCGTCGTTTATGGTGCAGCTCTATATACAGCTCCCTGAATGGAAAAACTTTTGCTCGTCCGAAGAAAATCGCGCGCGAACTTGTTGACGGCTGTTTAAAGTCAGCTTGAAGATATATATATATATATATATACGTGTAGTCCACCGGGGATCGAATGGTAAGCAGGTGGAAGCGCGGAACAGCTGCAAAAGTCAACAAGAATTCACAACATCGCTGGGAGGCGACGAACGGCGAGTAGCGGCCGATTTACCAAGTTTTCAGCGCGAATGGATTTCAAAGTCCGCGCCGTTACGCGGGCGGATACGTATGCTCTCGAGGTCACCGGGACGGCTCAGCTATACTTGATAAATGCACTTTTAAAATGTTCATAAAGTCGTAGTAATGGCAGTTACTTGTATCAAGGGTATTTTTTAGTCTTATTTAGACTACCTGTTTTTGAGCAATGTGGGATGATACTTGAATTACAACATTTTTTACTATTTGGCTATTACGATTAATCTGGTATGTCTAGCATGTTGTGCATCAGTTTAAATTTTCATTAAATGTTATTCAGATAGTACAAAATTTTAACAACCCATTTACAGTTCGCGCGTTCAATGGCTTAGCAATGGCTTATTTAACCAATAACGCCAATGAACCGCTTAGAAAACCGCTAAATAACCGATTACTGTAATAGAAGCTTATGCACAGCTCCTTGCAGTTAATTTGCTTAAATTCAGTTTACTAGCCATACGTATACAATTGTCAGGTTAAAACTTTTATTAATAAATATAAATTTACCTATATGGTTAATTATAATTGAAAAAAGGTTAGGAAATGCAAAGGACATGTAACAATTTGTAGATAACATATTTAAGTTGTATCTAGATAGGTTAAGAGGTTAGGATAATCACCAGCTAAATGAATCAATTTAATTTTATTAATATTTCAATTTTTACATATAATATAGTCCTATTCTACTATCTGAACAAGGTTTGTATGATACGCATGCACTGCACTTCATTTCACTTGACCGTACCAAGTCAACTGTTATTTCATAATGTCATGCTGTCTGATTCAATAAAATAAATAAAAATTGTTTGTATTAGCAAACTAAATAGTTCCAAAGGCCTTGTTCAACAAGACTAAACTAAAAAAGAACCCATTCAAACATTCATTGTGATTTTGAGTACATAAGATAAGAATTTCACATTTTTCTTGGCATCGGTGATTTTTTACCAAAATCTCAAATGAGTCAATTAAAGTAATAATACAATAAAGATTGCTTGAACTTGTTGAACAAGGCATTTGGAACTATTTAGTTTGCTAATACAAACAATTTTTATTTATTTTATTGAATCAGACAGCATGACATTATGAAATAACAGTTGACTTGGTACGGTCAAGTGAAATGAAGTGCAGTGCATGCGTATCATACAAACCTTGTTCAGATAGTAGAATAGGACTATATTAAATGTAAAAAATTGAAATATTAATAAAATTAAATTGATTCATTTAGCTGGTGATTATCCTAACCTCGTAACCTCAAATTAGCCTCCGGCAGACATCTTGGAAACTTAGCGGTTCTTAAGCCACATTTTTTTGTTAAATTTTAGCTTGGCACCCGTTAAAACAGTTAGCTAAGTCTAAAGGTCTTAGCAAATTCGAACCGTTAATTATCTACCAGGATTGAAAATAAATTTTTCTCTCGAAATTGAAACTATGCTGTGTACGTAGTTGAAAAGTTGTTGAAATATTCAAAAACTTTTTAACAGCGGATGCAACTTTTATTCGCATATACATGATAATGCAAAGGAGATACTCTGCAGGTTTATTTTAAATATGAAAATGTACGAGAGATAATTATGCTTCGTAAAAGGGAAAATTTAAATTGAAACATTTATTCGCGTCGCGATCATTATATTTCGCGCATTAATTCCTTGACGATATTTCCTTAGCGACAATTTAAGTTGCAAAATAGCGATAAAAAAATAGATACACCCATAAGTAACATTAACATTATGTAAGCGCAAAAAGCTCGACGCACGTTCGGGCTGGCGACTGCAAACAATTAATTAAGATAGACTAATTAAGAACGCGCGGCCGCAGCTTTCTCGAGAAAATCCAAGGCATTTGTTTAATTAAATTTCTTCTCGTTGCCTCGAATGCGCTAGCTTATAACGTCCACCCATGCAGGGATACTCTTAATGAAAGTCGCGCCCGCGCGCGGCCTGCATATATATATATATATATATATATATATCGCGAGCGAGTATAGAGTCTACAGCCCGAGGACTTTCTATGTAAAATGAAAAATTCATCTTTCTGCTTGCAGCGCCCTCGGTGAGGATAATAGACGCCATGGGGGAGCCATTGCGGGACAAATACTACGAGGCCGACAGTACCATAGAGCTGCTCTGCGTTGTGCGTCATATAGCAATGCAAATGCAGTACAGCGTCGTCCAGTGGCTCCATGGAAACCGGACGCTGAATTACGACACCACCAGAGGAGGAATTAGGTAAACGCAAATAAATTTCTCATGCACTCGGGACCCTACTGTGCCACCCCCGAGTCCCGGGCTAAAGCCTAGGACAAGCCGAGGGCTGCGCGCCGATGTGTGTTTGAACGCACTCGGCGTTGCTCGCCGATAAACACAATTAAACGCAGAACCCATAAATGAGCTTCGGAACACGATAAGCGCCGCTCGCCGACGCAACAGTTTGTTAGTCTCGTTCTCTGCGGGTTGGCCGAAATAAGATGACTGCGTTACGATAATCATTGGGGAATTTTCGATTAACAATTTTGGGAAGTTTATCAACGATAGATTTTGAGTTTCAACGGAGTGATGAATAATCTGATGGTTAACATCCTCTATGTAATTATTCGGGTATGTATTATTCAATCGTTGGAATTGAAAATTAATATGTTGTTGCAAAGGGTACAGGTATCTAGAACACTCGTGTTTCATTTTAGTCCAGTCTTGATTATTCGATACCCATAGAATCCAAGATCGTAAGATATTTACTGTTGAAGCTAATGCTTGAGTGATCTTCAGTGCTCTGCTCTCAAGTCGTCTCGATGTGCATTACCGTGATCGACTTGAACTATCGTAAGCTATATTCCTCCTAGACTATCTTGTCCATATCTGTAACTGATCAGTTGTGTCCATTTAGACTGTGAGATGCAATCGATTATTGACCGTTGTTACAGTCTTGGATCATAATTGCAAGAAGTGTAGTCAAATAGGAATTTAGTCAGGGATAGCAACCTAGAAAATTAAAGACAATCCGTTAAAATTCAGATCACGAAGTATGTCATTTATTTTTAAAATTTTCAACTGTTTCCAAACTGTGAAAGAAGGATGTAGGTCTTACCTTTCATTAAAATTGAGCCGAGGAAATGAAGGGTGAACGACGGCAAAGTCAAGCAGCTGACGAAGGCAACAAGAGAGGGAGAGAGTTTCTCCTCACTCTCCCTCACTAAAATAATTTGTCGGCCTAAGAGTTTGCTCGCTTACACACGAGCTAAATTCACAAGCCCCTCGCTATCGCGCTCACCTTCCAAGGCTGAGGAGCTAACGAAATGCGATCGAGTTATGGTCGCTAAGCCAAAGTTATAATCCAGTATCAACAATTCCAGCCGCTAGTCTACGCGAAAGTGACTTTAGAACGGCCTTAAAGGAAAAGGAGCGAGTAAGAGAGGGGTTTCGTTCCAAACGTTTGTGCTAGACTGAACTGATGAGTGACGGAGTATGTGTGGAAGTATATGTGTAGATTATACAGGTGTAGGAAGGGGGTAAAGAAGGGGTTAGAAGACGGGGATATAGGGGTTGGGTTAAGGAGGTAGTAAGTGTGGTTAAGAGTAAAGTTAGCAGTTGAGAGAAGACGATGATGGGTAAGTAGGATTAGTGTATGTACAAGGCTATGTACACTAACCTCCGTCACGACTCTGTTTCTCTTCCGCTATCTTATACGGTCTCTTGCTCCGCACTGCGCGCTCGCATGCTTTCGTTCGCACTACCACCACTACCAGCTCGTATCCTATCGCTTTATCTCGTAGACGCTCTCTCGCACCTTTGCTCGGCTTGGGATGAGAACATTTTCGAGGCATTTTTAGTCGCATTAACTATGAAGACTGTTCGCTAAGTAGCCGGTTTATCTTCTTGTTTCACTCAGAAGAACACCTCAGAAGTTTATGTACTTATGCCGTGAAAAATAGAACGGACTATCACTACTATGTTCCAGCAAGATTACGATCCTCATTATCGTTACTTCATCGATGCATAATTCGTGACACGGATGATCTCGATATGCTAAGCAGTAACGATTTTTGAATTTGCATTGAAATGCGTAAGCGTTGATAAATTATTATACCTTTTACATAATGCAGTGAAAGTTTTATCAAAGATAAATTGATTACGTCTCTCATATAACCGTGAAATCGTTAAATCCCAACGCGTAAAACAAAAATTGTCTTAACATCATACGACTGCGAAAAAAGCTCACATTTTTTATTCTCCAACTTTATTTTCCCCTTTGCTATATTATCGTCGGCCATTTCTTTGTAAATATACATTCACGATATTGATTCGCTTTCCCCTCCTCCTCATCGCCATTTCCCGTTTACTCTCTTTTCCACATCTTCCGGCGTCAGCTTTACGCTTTGATATACGATATCAGAAGCCTTTTTCAGTCTGACGTCTGTGCGTGTATATGTGTGCATACAAGTCGGTCGACAGTAAGAATTCGAGATGCACTGTCGCATACGGCTCGAGACAACATTTACCTTGCGGTAATGGAAGGAAAATTCATCGCGCCGAGGTTGAGGGGGTGTTTGACGTTGCGACGGCAGCCTTTAAAGATACAGAAGTTTACGGCGAAATCGAGTTTATGACTGCATACTCGTGCGCGCGGCTGGATGTATGAAATAACTTTAACTCGAGCTACCTACGCATGCCAAGAAGCATAATTAATTGCTCGTAGTTAATTTTTCTCCGCAGTGCTCCGTACTTTCAGAGTCGGACTCCACATTTGCGCGGTGTACAAACATTTTTAATAAAAAGTTTCTAAAACATCATCGAGGAATTTCATTGTCAACAGAATCGAGAAAGAGTTTCATTTGGAATCCTAACCGAGCAATTTTAACTTTTTATACGCGATATAATCAAAGTTTTTTAAAATTGCAATCTTCAATTTTCCGCTGCTATTACTCCTCCAGCTAACCACAGCTATTTTGAACTCTAACAAAAAATAATGACTACCGTTAGCGCTGCCCGACAAAGGATATCTCTCTCTCTCTCTCTCTCTCTCTCTCTCTCTCTCTCTCTCTCTCTCTCTCTCTCTCTCTCTCGCGTATTATGGCCGTAATAAAGCCGTGGCAATCTCTTCGCAATTACGATGACACACCAGCCCTTATTCATATTCTCCTCTTCAGAAGCTTCAGAAAATGCTTCTAATAAATTAACCCCCTATGTACTATAAGTCGCGACGTATATGCAAGGTGGAGTAAGCCGCGCGGAGTCTTGCGAGCGTGCATAATTAAAAATCATAAATAAAGTCCTCGACACTCGACAATTTCCATATATAAAACTATAATCGTACTCCACTTACCAGCCCCTGAATTATTTCAATGACCAGAGGGCCAACCCCACGCGACAAGAGCCTGCTATACTTTCATGCACAGCCACACACACACACACACACGTAGGCATCGGACCATTTGCGCGCCCTATTGCTGGCGCATATATACATACACGAAGGCGCCGCATGTATGTAAATGTAACGTTTATCGCGACACGGGCATCTCAACTTAATTAGCTGGCACTCAAGCTGAGTAGATAAACAAGGAGGCGGAAGGGCCAGTGGGTTATGCACTGCTTCTCCGCATTATACGCTTGACTTTACGTGTGCGCGCGAGAGCATCTGTATGTAGACGAGAAGGGGAAGGGGAAGAGAGAAAAAGAGAAAGAGATAGAGGGAGTTGGAGAACTCGAGAAAGAAGAGGAAGAGAGCATTCGCGTAATAAGTAACACCTTGGCCTATCTTTGACCGCGGCAGTGGCGGCGGCGCGCGGCCGACTCCGGATAATGAACGAGCGAATTGCTCTGGCCGCGCGCGCGAACTTTTTCAATTAAAGTTTCGAGGGCAGTGAGATGCCACCGCTGTGCCGCGCGACGCCCGGGATATGCAGGAAAAAAGAGCCGCGGAATCTTTCGCAGAAGACTATTGTGATGTAGAAGAGGGGTGCTGCGGAATCTTTTTTTTTTCTCTCCTGCTCTAGCTTTGCATTTTTGTGGCACGGTGACTTGATAGTTCCCTATCCCTGCTGCGCAACTTGAGAGTTTATTTAGTTTTTAGATATAATTTAACTTTTTAACTTTTTGCTTGGCTCTCGGTTTTTATACGTATCATATTTTATACAGTTTTACAATATCCAGCGAAAAAAGTAGGTATACTTTGTAAAGTTTATAATCTTGTCTGTTTGGAGCATCACAGTTTCAACTTATATTCATCGAACATATTTACAATTCGCTGCTTAACGATAAATGAGGCTGTTCTGTTATATTTCTCTAAATTGCGAGGCTTATTGAATCTTCTAATAGTGCTGCTTACGCAGCTTTGATATCATTCCCTTGTACGCGCGGTCCCATCAAGCAAAGTAGAGCCATAAAGCGAGTCCGCAATTTCGTCTTTCTGCGCTCAAGTCGGGAATTAAGTCAATGGAAACTTCATTTCGTAGTTTATATCGCTATCTTCGAAAGTTGCTTGTTTCGTCATTGCCATAACTAAAGAATTCCATCTGGATTACTCAATTTGTATCTTTCTAATTTAAACGTACTTTATACTTTTATATAGGCAGCGTTGAAAACAAAATGCATCCTTGAATAAGACTATTTTATTGTAATTGCAGGGCTTCTTCGTTATGTAAGAAACTAAGTCGGTCAATATTTACAGGAGAAGAAATATAATTGTTTATTTCTTATTCTGGTTAAATGAGTCAATATACTGAAGATATATTTATGATCATGAATGTAGTTAAAAAGGAGATTATTTTATTTAATATTCTTTTTTTACAGTTATACTTGATTTATATATAAATTACATATATTGCAATTGTACGTGTTTCGCTGCCAATAAATCTAACCGTGTATTTAACGAAAGAATTTTTTAAACTTCTTACCAGCTTTCTTTAAGTGGCCATATAATTCCTTAACATCCTCAAAAGCTTTTTTGCCATTTTTCTTAATCTTAATCCAAGCCTCTTTAGCGATTTTGAATAAATTCTTGGCATCAGCAGCAATTTCCTTGCCCTGAGCCTTTATTTTCTGATACGTTTTCTTAATCTCATCGACGGATTTTTCACCTTTCTCTCGTAGCTCTTCACACTTTTTTTCAAGTTCTTTGTTGTCGTCCTTCTTTTCATCCTTGTTGGTATCCTCGTTTCGATCCCCAACTCTGGTCCTCTTGGAGACTTTTTTATTCATACCTTTCTGGATCAGCATATCCCACTCATGCTTTAAGAGGTTCCATTGTTCATCGTCGGCATCATCGATAAGAACACGTTCGCCGGAGTTATGCTTCAACATTAATACAAAAAATATAGTTACACTTCTATAAAAAATTTGATCTTAATACTAATTCTAAACTGTATAGCAAAAAACTAGTAAATGGTTTTCTACCTTTAGATAGAGTTAAGCAATTTAAAAACAAACAAACAGATAAAAACTTTGAATAGTTCCGTAAAAACTAAACAGTTGTATGTGTGCCAGGCTTAGATATTTCAAGTGTCGAACAGGTATCTTTTACCTCATTTAGTCGTTTTTCAAACTTTAAATAAATATGTCGGAACATATAAAATAAATTTTATATACCTCAGAGTCCTGTTTGTCCTCAGCGACGCCATTGGGTACATCATCTTCTGCTGGGACTGGGCTGGCCTGAACACGATATTTTCAATTTTAGAAAAAGAAATCTAGAAATTTAGTTAAAATGTATTTTTAAAAGTAGTAAAATTAACTTACCAATACCAACGCAGCTCCCAACAGTACAAGAAATAGACACTTCACAATCATAGTTGAGACTTGTGAATAATGATAGATTCTTAGACGGTCTATATATATATATATATATATACGTAAAACGTGGTTAGTCACAGAGCACAGTGACAAAATTTGAATCAATATAACCTTGTAGGTGTCCTGTTTTCAATTCATTGAAATTTTGACAATGTTGTTCTCGTAAAAAGTATTTACAAGTAAGTACATTTTTTATGTTTCCTGTATTATCAATTTAATGTCAACAAATATATATGTATTCATTCAAGAATGCGTGCATGTATTCAATGTATTTGATCGCGACCTTCGCGAGTTAAAATGAGGAGTTCAAATACAATAGTATAATAGTATCTTGTAGATGCTATAGGAAGTCATCTGTATTTGTTTTAATCAGCATAAACAAAATTTATTCTGAAGTTATCAAATACAAAAAAGTAAAACCTTGTCAAGAACACGTGTTTCAAACACATGTCTTGATTAGGAAAATTTTAGTGAAATTAAAATTTTGTTATTGCATTATATAAAGATCGAAATTATTGATTTATATTAAAATATTAACACATTTCTAAATGATATAACGTGCGCGCCGTTTTTAGCGATTTTTGGATGTGACCGCATTCTGCGTATACATTGCGACGCTGTGCCTCCCAACACAGGTGCGCAACACCTAGAGCCTCGCATGCACTAGGATTTTTCTAAACGTAGGATTTGACCGCGATCATCACGTTTGGGAGAACGCTAGGGAGAGGGGAAAATGATCACACACAATGGTTAAGTTTTATTGCACATGTATTTCGCCCAGCCCTTCCCTACAATACGGTGGCTGTAGTGCCTCCCGCGCACAGTTTAGCCACGCAGGGCTTACACTGGGACGCTTAAACACGAGCCACGCTCGTGCAGCAGACGGCGGGCCACAGGCCCAGGTCCAGTCCGCTGACGGCTGACTCTCTCTCTCTCTCTCTCTCTTTCTCTCTCGCGCGCGGGCTATGCCTCCCGCTTGTGGCAAGCCCGACCTGCTGCAGCCGCGCAGGTATAGGGTTTTCTCTTGCGCTGTCTCTATCTCACGCACACGCGTCTCCTCGCACTGTTCTCTCTCTCTCTCTCTCTCTCTCTCTCTCTCTCTCTCTCTCTCTCTCTCTCTCGCGTGCGCTGGCCAGACGCCTCGCGCAGAAGACGTCTTGGGGTGCGCCCGCACTGCACACCAACACCCTGGTCTCTCGAGTTCTCTCTCTCTCTCTCTAGTATGCCCGCACCACACTCGTCTTACTCTCGGATCTCTCTCTCTCTCTATCTCTTTCTCTCTCTCTCTCTCTCTCTCTTTCTCTCTCTCTCTCTCTCTCTCTCTCTCTCTCTCTAATACTTTCTTACTCGCTCTCTCCCTGGTGGACGTCCGTCGGTGCTCCCGCCGGCGCCTCCCTGACTCTCGTGGACCTGGTGACGGCTAGCTTCCTCGGCTCTCCCACGCCAAGGCTGCTGGTTGCTCTGGTCCTCCGGACAATGATGGCGGACTGGCTAGCTTCCTTCCTCTCGTGCGGATGGTTGCTGGCTCGTCCGGGTGTCGGCACTTGCTCGTGCCAACGCGCTGCACCTATGACTCTCTCACACTCTCGCACACTCGCACAACCTCGGGAGACTCTCCCGATTCTCCTCGCAACAGAGGAGGCCACGTATCTCTCTCGCACGTCGACGTACTCCGTCGACAGTCGTGAGAGAACTCTCCGATTTCTCGCTCGTTCTCGCGCTCACTCTCCACTCGCGCTCGTCGGGCCCGCGCTCTTCCTCGCGCCTGATTGGCTGGCAGTCCGCGCGGATAGCGAGTCGCACATCGGCGCCCACTGATTGGCTCGCGACATGCGGAGGACCAATCAGCGCGCGCGCCGTCGAGGCTCACTCTCGCGCCAACGATGCTCACTCTCGCGCTAACGTGGACGGTTAGCCGGCCCGTTCCTCGAACTCGAGGTCAGGCTGGCACTGACAACAACAATCCAACTCGCTTGTTTCTTCCGCGCACTCAGAGCTTGGCCGCATCGAACGAGATTCCTCGTATCGACGCGGCTGCGACGTTTGCAACGTCGCAACATGCAGGATCAAGCCCAAAATAAATTTTGCACCTTACTATTGCGAGGGGAGTTCGCACACAAATTTTTAACCTGATTTATAAAAGTCTCTCGAAGATAATCGTGTAACACCAAAATTTTTATTCAAAAAACACGCAAAAATTGAACAAATTGTGCCAGCATTTTAAAAAAACGTAGACGATCGGGATAAAAAATTAGTTTTTTGGTTTGTGCGAGATGAGACTCATCTCAAAATTTCAGCCCGATCGGTCGAAAATTGCGTGAGATATCACATCTCACACATTTTTCGATCACAAAACTATAAGGGGGCACACCACCTTTGAAATTAAAATCAAAATTTTTCATTAAAAATTTATAAATGCTTATATAAATAAACCAAATTTTTTTTACTATTCTTAGACATAATTACCTTTATTCTGATGGTTTTAGACCTTCTATATACCTCTATAATACCTACGTATAGTAAGGAGTCCATAATTCACTGACCATAAGATTCCAAAGGAACGAATGGCCCAAATGAGCTCAAACTCTAGGATATTGTTTAAAAGTACATTAGTTATGGTATGAATGAGGGGATTTGGTTTAAATTTCATAGAAAAAAAGTTACATGATAGTTATGTTAAAATTAATCACAAATTGATAAAAAAATCAGTAATATGCTTATAAAACTTTTTCTATGAAATTTAAACCAAATCCCCTCATTCATACCATAACTAATGTACTTTTAAAGCCCCCATAAGGCGCTTCCGTGTTGCGGTCGTGCCTAAAAATAGAGAATAATTTTCAAAGCATTTCTAGAAAAATTTCGCAATGCGCAAAGAATAATAATACCCAAAAACTGATTCGGAGACTATTAAAATCAAACATCCAACTAACTCGACGCAATAAAAATAACACTCCAAGTAATTGCGTGTAAGCGATAAAAGCCACACAAAGCACCATGCATATTCTCCAAGCTACTATAGGCGTACCAAAACAATTGGGGCCCCGCGATTTTCTGTTAGTGTAATGCAGTGGGCGGATGCACGCAACCGAGAAAATATCGCTTCAGCTCGACTGGCTTTCTCTCTCTCTCTCTTTCTCCCCCGCGCTCTGACACATTCATTTTCTTTTTATGTTCGCAGCGTCAAAACGAACCTAATGGAAGAGGGGGCCAACTCTACCCTGAGCATAGCGAGGGTCGGACCAGCGGACAGCGGGAATTACACGTGCGCCCTGACGACAATGCCCGACCAGCCAGCTACCGTACACGTACACGTTTTAAATGGTGAGTGAAAATGCGAGAATACGCCTACCTCTACTCTCTGCTTCTAATGAGCCTCTTTATGCAGATCGTTTATCAGAGACCCGTATAAAATTTTCACCCTCGTTACGCATCGCCGTACTGTCGGGATTAAGGATTCGTTTTCTCCCTTAGATTTATTCGATAAAAATGGATGGAATCATAAATAATTATTAACGATAAATGGCTTAATTCATCAGGCAAAGCTTAACCAAAATATTAAGTCCCAATATTTTTCAAAATAAGTTCAGTGTCTTTTCAGTGCGCCACTTTGTTTCAGGAGAAAGCCTAGCCGAGCTGCATCACGGCAGAGGATCCAGCCTGAATCATCCACGACTGGAGGTGAGCGGCAACTCGACCTTGTTGCTGCTCCTTGGTTTCCTCCTCGCCTGGAACCTCGTGCCGAGATGAAGAACCGCCAGGCGGTGACGCGACCAGCGTCCAGACACGATTACTCGATCGCCATCGCGGCGCAGACAGCGCATAGAAGAAAGCTGCTGTACAGCAGCAGCCCAGAGAAGAAGGAAGGCCGACACAATGCGCGAACGCGAATTTTTTTACGAGCACAAGAGGAAGTGTCAAAGAAACGTGTTTTGAGCGTATTGTCTTTCCCGAGAGACTTTTCTATAAGTATGAAACTATAAGTATGGAGGGGAAAGTACGGCGTTACCGGTCGTTAAAAAGATTGGGATCTTCGGGTAAAAATGATGCAGACACAACTTATAGTGTAGAGAGACGTATAATTTGATACACTTGTACGAGTATAAGCTAGTGCATTTACGTTCGACGATAAGCAGAAGGCACGAGTGCGTATAAAGGGAGTCCGATGTCGCGAGATTCTTTGGAATGTTTGAGGTAGTCTCAAATGCGTGTAGAACTTTTTATTTGTTTATAAAGAGAACGTTGAGGTTTGCTTTCATACAGAAGTGTTTCGAATCTCGATAGTAGTTATGCAGCCCACACTTGAAATTAGCTGTTGATCCCAATTTTTACGCTGTATAGCGCAAAACATTGTCGATAAAATACTCTGTATGGCGTGAAGATAAATCGAGTGGACGCTTCCATATATATAAACTTATATAAATATTATACATGTATATACATTTAACACACGCGCGCATGCGATCCAATGGCAAGCCGCTTTGTGTCGAAGTCGGCAGCAGACCTTGAAAACTGCTGTGAAAATTATCAGTGTAAAAGTATGACGTTGTTTCGTTGACGGATACTCTATATATAATCTGCGCGCATA
Organism: Nasonia vitripennis; assembly: GCF_009193385.2. Classification (NCBI taxonomy): domain Eukaryota; kingdom Metazoa; phylum Arthropoda; class Insecta; order Hymenoptera; family Pteromalidae; genus Nasonia; species Nasonia vitripennis. The sequence goes on from NC_045758.1 coordinate 24,346,843, forward strand.
CACAAAGCACATTGAAGGGAAAAACTCCCAGACAGAGGGCGAACACGTCAAGCTCATTCGATTGCCATTCATTTGGTCTATATTTTTCATTTCAAACTTTTTCTCGTTGAAGCGCGGAATAGAAGTATGATAAGCTTAAAATAGCGTTTCGAAGACATTATGGTTCATGTTTGTCTCTCATACACAATGAATGCCTGTATATTGATTCATGTTTATTTTATGCAATAGGATTGATTTTGCTATTCACGAAAGTACAACTTTTACGGGATTAATTTGTAACTTCCGGTAGCTTGACTCCACACTAAATTTGTTGATCATAACGAAGGATAATTTATGTGGTTACATTAATTCTTCATACAAAAAGTATGGAGGATTCAGGCAGGGCATTCTTGGACAAAAGAGTTATCGTAGTTCATTGTCAAGAATCCGAAGAACCTTGTAAATAAATCTTGAACGAGAGCTCCAATATTGACAGGGATCTACTTTGCTTCTTTGCGCTAAAAGAAGAGGCCGCGAGGAAGATAGAGAAGGTGCGTAAGCGCTGTGAAAAGAAAACCATTTTGTCTTCTCGTCGAACTGAAACACACGGGAATCTTTGTGTCTTTCCTGTCTATCTCCCTCTCCTCGCCGTCTTTCTCTCTCTTTTTCGCGCGCACATGATTGTGTACGCCCATCTCGTGGCCACAAAGCTCTTGAGAATAAAAGAGAAAAGCGCTTCTCGGCAACGCCAACGACTCTGCCCTTAATTCACGGATGCTTAATGGATTCTTTCGGGTTGACTCCTGATGGAATTACTGGGCAAGAACTATCGAATGATTGTTGGCTTGAAATAACAATGTTGGATGGATACTTTGTATAGGTTTATTCTCAATTATAAAAACTGTGAACATACATTATCTGTTTTTCTATATTCTATTTTATTATTCGAGACCGTTATACAATATAATCTATGATTGAGAAATTAAATTTTAATATTCTTTATTGATTCACTTTAACTGAAAACAAATTATTTAATATCCTTCATCTTATAAAATGAACCAAAAAACTGCAAAGAACATAAGGTCTTCGAAACGTATAAAATTTCGTATGAGCGAAGAAAAATATTAATAACAAAGTTGAAAAAACGAAAAAATAAATGATTCCATAAAAAAACAGACTTGATTTCATATCGTGCATTCCCACGTAATAATTGCAATACTAATTAACGAAACTTTATGAAATTGTACTATTCTACTGTATATTTTAAAACGCTTTTGTTGATAGTATATTATCAAAAATTGAACATCACAAGTTAAAAGATCCAGCTTTAAGCGTCACAATAATCGACATTGATATTAAAATATTTATCAATATAAATAAGAAAAAAAATCCTATCAATTATTAGTGTAAAAAGTGTAAATATTATATGCAATATGTTAATATAAGTAAGAATCGTGTTTTTAAAAGCAAGGAAAAATTGTACGTCTAGAAAAACGAATGTACTTTAGATTTTTCATTACATGAACACACACATTGGTTAGAGATTATGAAAGAAAATTTAAAATGTAAGAAAAGGAACGAGTAAGGCTTTAAATTGGTTTATCGTTTTATTTAAATGTAAATAAGTTTCACGAGAGAGCAAAGTGTATGGCACTTTAGAATTTTCACATGATCTTCTGACTCTTTTATGAACAAAAGGGACCAGCGGTCGCGACGCAATGTTTATCTTTAGTTTACCCAACTTGATATGCAAATAAACTCTCGATTTCGATTTATATACACTGCTGCCATAGAAAAATACGAATGATCTTTTAATTACACCACAATAGAACTTTCAAAATATTTTGAAAAATCCATATTTATTGTTTGTTTAAACGTTTAATCAAATGTGTATGTTTAACGATGTATTAATTAAAATCATTATTTTGTGTTGGTCCATAAGTAATACAAAGTTTATATTACAATTATAGCTCATATGTATCGATCAGAATCTATGTGAAAATCTTATAAATATATTAAATCATTTTATGAGGTAACATATTATAATATATAGTATAAACTTTTTTGCGTATCCAACTACCTATATCAAAAGAAATCGTACTGTTGGAAATAGTAAGTTTGTTTCTTATTCTACAACTAAATATTCCATCTGACCGATAATTTAATAATCGTCAATAGTTTAAAACGTTCAAGAATTATTTAAACTTTTAAGAACAATTAGTCAAAAATTATTTTCATCTGTTAATTAATGATGATCATATCAATAACAGACTTAGGAATATTACCTATATTCAAGATGAAAAAATTATGTCTAATTTTCCACATAATCCGCGTAGTTTGTCCCTACGTGTTCATAATTGGCCAATAAGATTTCAAACTAAGCTCAAATTGATTAATACGCATTTATATTTGTATGCAATGGTAAGGATATAATAACAATTGAGTGAGAGTTGAAAATCTTCCGTCCGGAAGTTGAGCGAATGACTTTAGGTAAGCATATTATATGATAACCCTGTAAAACCTAAAAAGCAAACGCTGTAATTTAGTTAATTTTATGAGTTAAAAACAAAATTATATATGATAATAATCCCATTTATAAAAAAATTAAATTAAAAAATACAGAGAATATTTTGAATTTTGATTGGCAAATATTGACTGAAATATTGACTTGTATAAAATTCATGTGATGAATGAAAAATATATTAAATAAACCATTGTTTATTTAAAGAAAATCATAAACTCGAAGAGATGAATTATTTCTATCACTTTTTTATATACACTTTAAATACAATACATATTAATAGTTTTCATTTACCTTTTTTTTTATTATTTATCGAACTTCGAAGACAACTATAAATACATTACTTTTATCAGTTTCAAGGTTTTGGTTTTTGATGGATTGTGTTAATTTTCATAATTCCAAAATACCTGTTCGACTATATCAGTGCAAAGGTAAGTGAATGGATAAAATACAGGTTTTGCAAGCTTTCAAAGCATGACTAACATACAATAATGCAGAAACGGAAGAACGGAATAACACTTCCGAATATTAACGCATAGGTATCAGCGATATCGTGGATCGCATCAATTATCGTAAGCGAGAGAGAACCGATGAACGAATAAAAGCAGTTGTCGTGGGATTACGGGGGCGAATGAAATCCTCTGGAGAGAATTCAGAGACACCAGCAACCTGCAGAGAAAAAGAGAAAGGGAGCGAGAGGAAAAATTCTCTCATTTCTCTTCCCGACTTCCTTTTGCCTGAATTTTCCTAGTCGTAGCCTAGGCCTTTATGCTCCGTTCATATTGGACACGGTCTAATGTTTAATTCATAGATTCGCTCGCTCCTTGCCATTCCATATATACCGTGTCTCCAGCGCGATGAAGATCCCCGGACTTTTCTCTTCTTTACTCTCGCACTCTTCTATCATTTTCCATTTCTGTCCCTCCTTTCTCATCTCACTCTCGAGAGTTGACCATCTTTTCATTATCCCGTACGAAGCGACGGATCGATGCACCTTTCTCTCTTTCTCTCATTTTTCTGAGCTTGCGCGTGAGTGGCAAATGAATTCCTTATATAGACGTTATCCTCTCAAAGTGCATCTCTTGCTGATCACAGCCGACGGTGGAAAATACTATGCTTGATTTGACGGGAGTAAGAGATTCCGAGAAATATAATTTCAGAAGTGTGGACAAACATGTTGTCATTCCGAATGCTATTTTCGCGCGTAAACAATTTCGGCAAGCTATATTTTGTGATGATGACGTATGTAATTAGAGTACATTTTTTCCTACAAGATTATCGCTCTGATGTAAATATTTTTCTTTTGTTACCTCACGATATTTTGGAAAGAGATTGAAACGTTCTTGTATCATATTATTCATCAAGTTAATAATAATAGTGAGTCAAGCAAATATGTGTCGATGCGTTTCTCGTATATTACATATTCTCCAGAGTAAAAGCAAGTTTTTCGCAGAGTTACGACGTCGTTGAGTTGCTGCACTTCAATGCCTCCTTCTTTTTATGTCATTGGTCTTGTATATACTCTCACGCACTTCCGCAGATGGAAAACCTGCATTTCAAATCGCACGTACATCATATATTGTTTGAAACTTATGACAACATTCGTCGCGACTACGATATCGCAAAAATCGCTATAAAAATAGAAAAAATTAAGAGATTTCTACACTGCCAGGAATATATGTTGTTCGGAAAAAATGAATCAATGTTTCTAAGACAGTATTTGAATGAAACTTATTTACAGACCATACGCATCGCCAAAATTTGTCATTATTTATTAAAAAGTAAAAATAAGAATCAGAAAAAAACGAATACAAACAAAACCAGTTTCATCTCAGCGCAAAAAGCTCCCAGGGTAAAGTCTTTTTTCCAAGCAACAATGCTATTCCCTCATCTAATTTCGCGCCCTCTCGCAATCCAGCCATCCATCTCTGGCTGAGCTGCAGGTAACCTTCCATCAGAGCGCGGTTTCGTTCGCGCCTCAAGATCAAGCGCGTGCCCGCAACCATTGACAAGCCCTTGCTCGTTCTCGTTCCCGTAGCTCGCATAGCCCGCAGCTTTTCTCACTGCTATACGTGCTATATATATATATATATATATATATATATATATATACATATATATATATATATATATATACACATATACATGCTTCCCCGCAGAGAAATACACATCACGCGAGCTTTCTGAGGAATGTGTCTCCCAGCGCTGCCTTTGAGCAAAGTCGGCGCTTCCGCGCTGCAACTCGCACCATAAACAGCTCTCACCCTAGAGAAGTTTAATTAAAAGCAGCCTCAGATACTGGTAATTAATTCGCTCGACCTCGTGTGTTTCCGTTGACGCTGCCGCTGCCTTTGCTAGTCGCGTGTAGGGTGCTGCTGCTGGGGGGCTCGCTGCGCACTCGCGGAGTGGAAATACTCATCCCGCTTCGATGTACCGGGACGTATCTGCCGCTGTCGGCGGAGATGCGTGGAAAGATGCTTCTTGACTGCTACGCGCAATTAATATAGATTGGTCGGAGTCGTCATCGGGGGATGCTGCGCCACTTTGATGATTACTTTATTCGTATATCCTCGATCGGCTCGTATTCTTCCAATTTAAATCGTTAATTATTTTCGAACCACAGGAGCATAAGTTTTTATCCGCTACCGTCACGCCTTGTTGCTACCTGCTCGTCACGCCATACGTCCATCGCTGCAGTCTCTCTTCAGCTCCTTGGGGAATTTTCGGTCGCGGTGGCGCGGCGGTGTTTGTTGTGTTCGTTAGTTTCGCTCTCGATGTTCCTCTTGCCTTGGAGTAAGCCGCGTTCGCGCGAGCCAGTTAACTAGTTCTGTGTGTGCTTCGAGAGACCAATACGCGAGCCGGGGTATTTATCTGTTGGCAAAAGTTCTGAAAGGGGGAATCGCACACATAGTTTCGTTATTCACGAGAGACGACTGGCGGTACACACGCGCGGATGGGAAGAATTTAAGTGCTCGAGCAGACATGATCACGTGCAGATGTCGTGGTTGAATACTGAATAGTATGCGATAGAATGTGCAATGCATTGATACAAATAATGATAAGAGCACAAGCAGATATTTTCCAGCTATTGTAGGAATATGGCTTCAGAGACTGAATTTTTTAAATAAAAATACTCGTATTTTACCTAAAAATTATTCTACTAAAATATTATAGGCAATATAAAATATTCTTCGTGTAGGAATCCTGACGTTAAGCTTTCACATAAAGCAATATCTTTCCTAAATGAAAAGACACTTAAAAAGAAAAGTTCGATGGAAAACAGGTCGCATTAAAGCCGATTAAAAGCAGCCTACGCCTCGAAAAGAATTCGCGACGTTCACGCGGACGGTTCAGCAACGCGACGTTAACAGGAGCCATCCCCCGAGAGAGAAAGAGCGAAACGCCGCTTGGCGCTGCTTGTTAAAAACTTGGGCGATGCCCCGAGAGCCGCCTCAGTTCTGTATACGCAAATACAAATTGGCAATATCTCGGGGCGCGCCCAAGTCGTTAGGACAAGCTCGCGCACGCGGGGTCAAAGCTGATATTTGCACTATGGAAATTAGGCGCATCTCGCTGACGGCCACCGACGTCCACGAGAGCATAGCTTGACTTCATATACCGACGAGTCAGTGCTCGGATGTCTGGCCTGTGCAGGTGTGTTTCATAATACGTCGAGCTTTGCGCGCGACCCATTAGCGAATTTGCATTCGATTTTCGTGGCGAAAATAAAGGCTTCGCCGCGCCGCCGTCACGCTCACTCTCGATAGTGGCCAGTTCGGATGAGCTCAGCCGTGCTGTAAGTGGCAGGTGATGGACTTGTTCCGGAAAATTTTTAGGAAATGTTCGCAACCCTTAAATTTATAATTAGCGAAATTATTATGAAGTCTACTAAAGTTATAGTTGTAATACTGTTTAACCAAATTTAAAAAATTTTGAAATTAAAAAGATATTGCTTTTGCGGCATTGAATTTATTTTTTATTAATCAACGTTTTTTAACATTACGGAGAATTATTGCGCTTTTTGATTATCTTTAACATTCTTCTTGATCTTAATATTTTTGAAAACACGCCTTTTCTGATATATTCTCTCGATTAGCACGCTTTCAGGTGTTATAGAACCAGCATGCAAACCAAATATGCCACTACAGAAGGGAAATGCCGGCGCACACTTAAAATACCACTTCGCCACAAAAGGCGATTTTAATAAAGACACGACGAGCCTTTTGTATATCAGACGAATTTTAATGCCGCGCTTTGAATAATTCCACGTAATACCTTTTCGCCGGCCGGCGTAATCTCCCTGTTCCTTTATTTCTTAGCGTTACACCAATGATAAATTACCCAATTCATACTTATTCAACTACCATGCGGTCGTGCGACCGCTAGCTGCACTTTTTATTATTCATTATCGTGTGCGTTATCGTGGAAATTTGAATATTTTGCCACTAAGACGAGGTGTATGCGAAACGAGGAAAGGCCGCATTGTGCTTCTTCTTCTTCTTCTCTCTTGTCCTGACTGTAGTTATTTCTTGGTCCTACGTTCTTGCATATCTTTTTTTTTTGTTGCTGGTACTTTTATGTTTTAAACATGCTGTTCAGGAATACAGTCAAGTAAAAAGGTCAATAAATAAAAATCAAATAAGTAAGTGGAAATTACAAAATATATATTGAAATAAACTATAAATCTATAAAAAAAACGAGAAAATAGACTACGCAAAAAGTAATAACTAAAACGCAAACTTAAAAAGAACTTAATTAAAAAATGAGCAATAGAACGCGAATGGATTTAGGATTCGAGCTAACTGGATGAGGAGTTAGAGCGAAGTGACGACGCGTCGCAGATTCGCTCCCCTGCAGACCCGAGCACTCGAGCTGCCGAAAACCCTGGCCCACTAAAACAAAGGCGCTTTTCCGAGGACGACCGAAGGGACTCGAAGCAGTGCGCGCGCTCCTATATATATATATATATATATATATATATATATATATATATATATAGCTATAAGCGTAGTCATGTACCCGCGCGAACGCCTCTCGCACTCAACTCTCTGGCCTGGCAGTCACAGATCAGCCCTTTAGCTTTTCTGCACTGAAAGTGACCTTCAAAATCCGTGGAGTAAAACTCCCTACTGAGGTCGTGGCAGTCTAGGAATGATTATAAAACCACTCCTAACCGTACTGGCCTGTCGCCACGAATTGCCTTGTCGTGCATGTGAGAATTGAATAGCGTGGAAACGTTCGCTAAACTAAATAATACTAGGCAAAATAAATACGTCGCACTGCTCTTATCCCTAGTAGCCCTCGGTTACGTCCGGAACAGATGCACTGCATCACGGGTGAAAAGTCGCGAGTCCTCTTAATGTTAATTTTGAATATAACAGTGTTATTCCAGATAAAATTGAAAAAAAAATGTTGTCCCCATTAATCATAATTTTTAGCCCTGAAGAGAGCTGATTATATTGGGGTCGGATACGCATGCGCAGGTGATCAAGTAGACTCACCTTGTTCGGGTTAGGAGCGGAAGAATGATGTGTGTGGGTGTGTGGAGTTTGGCTAAAACTTGGAGTCCGTATATACAATTTATTTCGGTATAGAATAAGTCTCAATACAAGTTCACTAATACAAAGTTGTATTTGCAGTGTCGCCATAACCTAGGTTATTTCTACTACTCTTGACGAGAGCTGCGAACAAAGTGTCGGTCCGTTTTAATTTTCCGCCGAGCTGGGCCCTGCTCTTCCCCCTCTTCAGGGTCGTTTCTTTCTCCTTGCCTGGCTTGCAGGACTGCGCGGGGGTGGTCGTAGCTTCGTGCTAAGGATCTCGTTGCGTGACCCCACCACCGGAGCAACGGCACGCCATCTTCGAACTCGCGCCCTATCGCGACGCCATCAGGTAACCTACATTTGGCACCGGGAACCTCTGCTCCCTCGTGTGGTCTAAAGCCTCGTCGGACTCCCGAGCATTAGGCGGACCTGCATTGGGCGCCGGGAGCTTAGCTCCCTCGTGAGGTCGACAAGCCTCGTGGAGTTGCCGACGAGCTGTTCGGCGCCGCGTCCGCGAGTCGATCGGCTTGCGTCCGTGCTATGTGAGAGGGCGCGCTCCGGGAAGAACAGGCTCCTACCTCAGCATCCAATTCTACGGGCCGACTTACGGTTCGTTCATGCATACATCCATACTTACATACGCGCTGTCAGCGTCGTTTACGCACCGTGCTTTCCGAGCGGCTTTTCTTTCGGGACGCGCTTTATGACCGGTCCCTTTTCCAATTGCGGGCCTCTGGGTTTTTCCCGGCTCGGACCTTCCATATGGCCGGCCATTAGCGCGCCTCGCCCCGTCGGACAGCCACGCTTAGCGTCACACGCCTCGATCGCGGTGTAGCGCTTGGCCCTCATAAAAGCCCCTTTTTAATCCTGAACACACCTACTTCCACCACCACTGTCATCGTGCAGTTATACGCATGCGCAGGTGATCAAGTAAGTTCACTCCACCCCTGTCATCGTCTAGTTATGCGCATGCGCAATCGATCGAATAGGTCCACTCACCCTCGCTACCCATGCCGTCGTGCAATTATAAGCATGCGCAGGTAATCAAGTAGCTCCGTCTACCGCCATCGATAGAAAATAGAGAAGCAGCATGTTGACGCGTGGGTAAAGGTTATTTGTCACTTAATTTTATTCTAACAAACTCTATACTATTTACGAAGTAGTAAAAAGTCTTGTATGTTCAGAGGTTACATTAGTTCTGGTTTCAATCAGTTGTCTGAATATGTAAAAGAATGGATGATGGCGTAAAAGCAGGATAATTTTGTCAAGAACTGTTTGAGACGAGGTACGGAATATTCGGGAATATGAACCATAGAGCGACTCAGGTAGGCAGATGGGCGGAGTAGTTGTTGGGTACAAAATCGCCTAATGCTCTGGATTTGCATCTATGGCGCTGCTCCTCCTCATTAGGGAAACCCCAGCGACGGCTAGACTTTATGATACCTAGTCCGGTATATTATGAAAGTGTAAGGACGCACCACAGCAAGAGTTTTGGTCAGTCTGCATCGAGTACTCTAGCTGCGCTGTCAAGGTCTAGCGCTATTTCGAAATACTAAAAAGCCATTGTATGGTCGAATCGCTTGGACGACGATAGGTTCGTGAAAGACTTGATCTTTGAACCTTCGTAGAAATACATCAGTTCGCTCTTTATCATTCGTGCGTGTGCTATTAGCCACAACAAAGAATCACCGAACATTGCATTTTAATCGTGTTTTTACAAAAATGTCTAAAATGAACAAAGTTTCCTTGTGGAGAATGGTCGTGGAATCCAATCATCATAAACGCTGTTTAGCTGTGAGGAATAAGCTATTAGAAGAACACCAGAAAGAACTAGAAGCAATGCGGAATATTGTCCCTCTACGTGAGCGAGCAACGATCTCTAAAGACGTCGACACCAGTAACAAAGACGATTCGACAAATTGCTCCGATAACAACTTGGATTACAAAAATAAGAACAGCTCCGCTGATGACTCTGACAACAGCTCGGACGAAGAAGATGACATTGTCATTGTTCTATCTGACCACAGTATAAAATAAAATACTTAATTATACGCAAATCAGCTCTCTTTAGGGCTGAAAATTATAATCAATCGCGCAGCTGTAAAAGAATATGGTTTAGAAATTACTTATTAAGACAGGATAGTGATCCTCTAGGGAGTGATTAGACAACGACTGAAGGAACGCGTCTACAGTGAAAGTGACGGAGTAAAAGCGAGAAGATTTAAACTAGTTAATCCAAAATGCAATTATTATGCAAATATTTTTAGGATTAGTAAAAATACAATATATACTACGAAGAAAAGCTAATTTTTTTCTTATATCTTTTTTCAATACCAAAATTTATTGTAAATTGAAAATTAATTTTTCAATAAAAATAAAAATAAAACTATACAACGTTGTACAAATATTAATTCATTGAACTCCTTCATGCATATAGCTCCACTTTTACTGGCGTAAGCATAAGTACTATTTTTAGTTGATTAAATAGTTTTTGAATAAATTTTCAATATAAATGTCATGTATCTTGCAATAATTTTTTCCTTTACGTTTTGTCAGTGAGATAGAATAAAAAATATTTCCTTAAATTTTAATTTAAAAAACAGTTTTAAATTAACATTATTTTGCAATTTTTAGATGCTGTGCTGAAAATCCATCGATTTCGCTGGTAACAGTTTACACGCATCCCTTGCTCTGCATTTCTCGTTTTACAGAACTCGAACATTGCGATGAGGAGAAGTGTGACACGCGAACAAGCGGGTAAAAAGTTCTCTAATCTGCGCCGACTGCAAAGTGAGCTTCTGAATCAGAGATTCCGTTAGTGCGAGAGTCGAGCACTGCCGCATATGTCGCGTCGTCTACTGAGTCGGCTCGTGTTATGAAAGGAAAAGCTTGAAAAATGGCGCTTAATAAAAGCGGAGGGACAAAAGGTACCGGTAGGGTGATTGCATGGGCCTTCTTTGTTTCTACGTTTTTCCCGCTCTCGCTTCCCTGCTCGCTTACAATCGCGTACGCTAGTCTCTTTATTCTTGCTACTCCGGCGGCTCGTCTGTATTCAGCGAGTCGATGTAGATATCGTATGAACTATGAGTGACTTATTATATTGGTACAGTCGTACGTCACTCACAAACGTTAAAAAAGCAACATATTTTCGAGAGTAATAATAACCTGTGATTATTATATTTCTAAATAAAGTCAATCAACTTCTATTCCGAATGATACCACTTACAGCAATATCTACTTTCGCCTCGTAATCTCGCACAAAATACACTCACTTTACGCTCTAAACTTTAACGCGTTTACTTTGCCCCATTCTTTCCCATCTCCGCACTAGCTTTTTCTTATTTCTTTTAAGTCCCTCCCTCTCTATCTCTCGTGCGCGCGCGCATTCTTTCTCGCTGTCTTTGTTTCTTCGCGCGTTTATTCTCTCATTGTTCATCCCTTTCTTTCTCTTGCTATTCCACCTCTTTTCAATCCTCGTGCAAGAGCAGCGCGAAACATATAATTTTGAGACCGTACAAGACGAGTTTTGTTCCGAGTCGTGCGAGCGCGCGAATGAAGCGGAAAAGGCGAACGAACGAAAGCTCGAATAGAAGTTGTTCTTTGCGACAAGCCGGAAGAACGCGCGACCTTATTCCGCCGCGTTTTTCAGCGCGTAGACGCGTCGTCTAACTAACGTTCCCGAAGAATACGGTATAGGCGACATGCGAGGGCTCGACTCTCCAAACTTCCGGCCGTGTGTCGCTTTGTGAGCAACGACACGTGGGCTGGGATTTTGTGCACATTAGGCGAGACCTCGGCAGTACACTACTTTTCACCTTTTCGTCTCGATATCAGACTCGAGCTCGTGTACGAGTTAGCTCGTAGCGCTTTGGTGCTATTGTTTCGAGTTTTAATAAAACGGGGTAAGGTCTCGTTAATTCAGTGGGCGAGTAGAAGTGCGAAGCTTAATAAACGGGAGCGGATGAAAGAGCTGTTAAACGAACATTTTATTTTATGTCCCGGCGATGAAATATTAGGTTGCGAAGAATTTCTCCTTTAATATCAGTTTTCCCAAAGTACAAATTGGTATTATAATAAACTCGACTTTATCTGAGGACAATCGAACTTTCATGAAACGCAATCAATGTATACCTATATAGCGAATTAAAATCGCCTCAACATCTCGATTACTACTTCGCACAAAGCAAATCCGTTCCGCGGTGGGCGACAGGAGGCGAGTCGGGTCGTAATGACCAGCTTCCGACCAACAAAGCTTTTCCGGACATTCGAATTCGCAAACCCTCTCGAAAAGCTCGACTAACGAGACTCACTGCGCCCGCAAGTCACCACGCCTCTGTCTCCCCCTCCCTTCATTAAACCTCTTCCACGAAACTTCGCCTCGTCGGCACATATCCGTGCCTTTCCGCTATTCTCCGAGAAATCAACCAACGGGGAATTTCGTCCATCGACGCACGCGTGTCTCATCTACACCGGCGTCGACATCGATATCTCTCCCTTCTCGCGATCGCTATCACCGCTAATTGCCCGTTATACGGGCCGCGTGCTATCTCGCTGCGGCCCTCTCCGCTGGTAATGGGCCGAGGCTCTCATCGTGCCGGTAAACCATTCGCGCAGAGTCGATATTGAGCAATTTCCAGTGAGTACACCCACCTCTATACCGTGAATCTTATAAATCCGAGCGTGTAGAGTCGACGCGTAGGCTGCAGGATCGAGATGGAGCCGAGGTGCGCCGTTAATTGACGCTAATGTTGTGGTAAGAATGACGAATGCGCGTGAAGCTTGCGCGTTGCGGGCTTGTTAGTGGACTACTGCAGGGATCGGAGATAGATATGTATATTGGATGGAAGTTTGATGATATCTCGTGTTTTCCATACAGTTTCCGATATTACGGAATATGAAGGTGTATTACATAATAATATTACACTCATGAATATTACGTCCTCTCGTGTCTGGAATAATGACGAGAATCGATTTTGCCCTGAATTTAAAAGGTCCAGCATGGCATTATTCCGAAGACTACAATGAGAAAAATTTCATAGAAGAAATTACTATTTGGGATAGTAATTTTTGATGAAATCGAATTTTTAAAAATTTCAATTTCGCTTAGTTCTATATTTAGTCTAGGAGCCAGGGGGGTTTTCGTGGCCGACGGAGGTCCAGTCAGACACCAAAGTTTTCTAAGTGTATTTTGGCCCGCTGATCACGAATTTCGAGGGTGTTTTGCATTAACGTGTAAATTAAAAAAGTTATTAACAATTTAATTGTTTAAAACGCTGTAACAAGAAGACATAATACAAAAATTAAATTCTAACGTTGAAAATACCTTTCATTTTCACGTAGAAATAGTCTCAAATTTGCAGAAATCAAAAAAATTAATTACAAGTCGAGTTATTGCAAAATTAGTGAATATTACTTGCATAATTCACCTTTTCCATCACTATTTAACACATAACTTCGGTTCTATTCCAAATTTTTCAACTCAACACCTCTCATTTTGAGCATCAAAAATTTCTCTATCGATATCTTAACAAATATTTATAATAAACATTACGGGAAAAAAATTATAACGCAAAATATTTTAAAAAAATAGTAAAATCGTATTTTTTTTTGTTTATGATCGATTTTGACCGTCTTTTTTTTATCAATGTCAACTAAATACAAAATGTCAACAAAATGTCAACTAAAATACTGATTACCGCAGAAAAAAAAATTAAATTCAAACCTTACCGACTGAGAATATTATAATTTGTCCCACATTTCATAGTACATTTTACCATCTGAGGTAGTAAAAATTAATATCTCTTATAGTGAATTTTACTCTAAAAGATAGTAAAAATTACTAGCTTCCGAGCCTGTTACCAAATTATCATCCGAGATAGTAATTTTTACTGTCAAATTTTTCTCAGTGTAATTTCAAAGATATACGTGACCTCGATATTCCTAACGTCACGTATCCAAAAATAAACACTCCCCACATGACAAATCACAACACCCGAAAGTGTGCCTACCTTCGTGATCGAAACGTTTTGCGTTACATGAATAGATCGGAAAAATTTTAACGAATATATTCGAGCCGGCGTCACGAACTCTTATTAGACAAGACACGCACTCGGACGATCGCACGAGCACTATCTTTTGGCATTTGGTAACTCGAAAGATTAGAACCTGCTTCAAAGGGTGGAAGTAAAAAGAAGCTATATTTAGGAGGATAAAGCAAGACAGAGAGATAAGATTTCCAATAGCCGGTTATTAAGTCCGCCTGTAGTCGGAAGTAAGAAGCCGTTCGGGATGCCAACCCTGTAATATGAAAGAGGTCATAAGAGAGCGCTTTTTTCTCTAACAAACTGTGATAAAGCACGTGAATAACCGCGACTTATCAGAGCGAAAAAAGCGGGTCGAGTTGGGCTCAAAAAGGAACCTGTAACCGACGTTCGCATACAGTTCAACGAACTTTTTCAGCCGTGTGGACGTATGTTACAGCGACAGCCTGATGTAATCCACTCATCGCTGAAGCTGAAAAATCGATATAACAGTTTATATCCGTACTTTTTTACATTGTTTTAAATTTTACGTGAGAGAGCACGAGTACATCACCAGTAATAATATGGTGCATAATTCCATGACGGCGATGATCGCCCAATCACTCAAAACCTCAAGTGACTCATTTAAATCCAATAATGTAACCGATATACACTTTTAACGAACGAAAATCAAGCATCCGTTTAAATCTCATTGATTTACAGAGTAAGCCAGCTGCCAGAGAAGCGAGTTCTTGCAATTTGGTCGCACTGCAGGCGAGAGCAGTATAGTTCCGCAGCAGCGCGACTCGATCACGCGAGACGGCGTTGGTCAATCGTGGCTCGGCGATCCGTGCGCATCGATTACAAAGTAGCCGTCGAGTCCGAGTGAGCTCCGTCCAAAACGTTGCTCTCACGGACAGCCCGCGTGCACACGAACACACTTTGCCGGCGCGCGGTGATTCATTCGGCCCGAGCTTGCCGGAATATTGTCCTGTTTAGTTTATTAGGACGAGAGGCAGCGAGCGAGTGTGGGATAGAGAGAGAGAGAGAACGCTTCTCTACATCCGTATCCAGTATTGTCTATCGGGAGATGGCTCCCTGGCGAGAGCGCCGTTGCGTAATTGCTACGCCCCTTCATTACAGCTAAACACCCGCGCTACTTGCTGTTGCCGCGGCCGCTGCTGCTACTGCTGGTGTTGGCTCGCTCGCACAGGTGACCTGGAGCCCAGTACTTGGGGAAACGGATAGGACTGGAGAGATACGAGAGCTGCACGCGCATGCAATTCACGCGCTGCGTAACTACTTCCGCGGCTGGGCTCTGAGTAAACGGTATCTATATGAGTGATTGAAAGAATGGAATCCACGCAATTTTATTGCGTGTTTTTTGCGTAGGCGACTTTTTCAGTTACGGAATTGATGACAATTATTATTCGATTTGGAAATCATAAAAGCAACGTACGTATTAATATAGCATAAAATACACGAATATTTATTATGTATTTTTAATGAAGAACTGCGAATAAACAAGAAATTTTACCAGAATGCTCACAAATTCTAAAGACCGGTATATTGCGTAATACTTGAAATGTATTAATATCATGGAAAGATCTGAGCCGAAAGATGCAGTTGATGAAGGATAATTGAATTACGTTACGCCGAGAGGAAAGTCTGATGCACATTTTCGCTATAATAATTTGCATGAAATTTGTTAATTGTATAAGTCCTTTTGATTTCAAGCTTGAACCCCATTAGTCTCGGTGTTGAATAATACAATATTCATACTGTCAGCAAAGGATATTGTGTTATTCACATTCGTTTTATTTATTAATTTACTGATAAAAGCTATATGGTTTATAATACACACATGAAAATGTCATGAATACTATTCATTCTGAATAATCCATTAAATATCCTATAATAAAGTTTTTGTAAATAATGCTTAGTTCTATTTTATGTCTTGATATTTTAAAGGCATATACTCAATAGACATATACTCAATATGTATAAATACAAATTTATTGAATTGTAAACTTGTTGAAAATAACCGTAATAAGCAATGACAGTTTTATGAATTAAATTACTTACGTTGGTCATGTACTTTCATAACTTTCATCAAATGAACGTTAATAAGTTGCTCTTCAATTGTGGGTCAAGATACAGTATAGTGAATGTACTTCTTTTACAATTTTCGCTAACATTTATAAATAAAAAACATTTATAAAATGTAAAGTCAGATCGTAATCTGACAAGTTTATTTTTATAAACGACTTTAAATCAACTATTCGGCAATGCAGGAAAGTACGGAAATTTTTCATAACGTTTGGTAAATTACCTCTTATCTTTCTATGATATTCTTAATAATCAACTTAGATTTTAACTTTATCTTAAGCAAATATCTAAATTTCTGATCTTCCGATGATAAACGCTATTGCGAGGAAAGTGTTCTCACTTTTACCCTAAGTAGGGTGAAAAAACCCTCCGTCGGTATGTATGGAAGTTTGTAAGCGGTTCAAAGTTAGCTTCCAATGGTAAACCCTAGTAGGGTGAAACAACCCTCTGTCAGTATGTGTGGAAGTTTGTGGTACGTTCAAAGTTAGTTTTCAATGATAGACCGTTTGTATCACCAGGTATCATAAACATGATAAAATATTATAAACTAATTTAAATGTGTTGATAATTAAGTAATTATTTTGTAAAAAGCCTATTATTATTTTAAAGAAAAGTTCAAATTGACTCATGTATGTGCAATACAATAATATGAAAATCATGTTTGCTTCAAGAAAATCAATACGAAATAATATACGCAAAAAGTAATGCAGTCACCAATATTTTATTATATATATATATATATATATATATATATATATTTTAGTATTTTATAAACAGGCGGACATGGCCGGACAAAGTGTGGTTTCAAGAAAATATTTTACATAAACTTCAATCATCCATCGGCACAATCTTGATTTTTTTTTTTCATTTACGGAAATTCTTAATTTTTATATTTACAATTCATTATACAGGAATCATACTTGGTTCCAATTAAGGCAGTGCAGTCGTCTTTGAATTAATGTTTTTTTTTAACTATGCATTAATTATCCACATTTGCAATTTATCAAAATAATTCATACTAAAAGAAAATATAGTTTTGAATCTTTATAATACGAAAACAATATTCAATAAGTATATCCAGCAAAATTATAGTATTTAAAATATAAGTAGAACGAGTTGTATCAAAGATATTTATATACTTCTTAATATTAAATTAATGTCGAAAATTTTTAATCTATAAGATTAATAAAGTCTTTTGTTGCTTTTACAAAGGTACCTGCACAATATAAATGCGTTATAACATTTATGGCAGTTCAAATTCGTAACATGAAAAGAAATTTGCAAAGCTTATAGTTATGTACTTTTAACATTACAACAGTTATAACTTATAGTAGTTAATAATCTCGAGATGGTCTTAGGATAATTCTCTGTTTAACTATCAGTATACTTAAGGTACAAAAAGGTATATACAAACAATGTCATTACGTAATTGGCAAAAATGTGTAAACGACGTATTCATTCAAAAACGCCAGTACTGCCTCGGGGAGACGATACATGATATGTCTTAATATTAAAATTTTCATGGTTACACGGAATCAGCTCACAATCGCCATGTGTAAATAATAATACTGTTTTAATTTAACGCACGACAAATCCTCATCTTTTCCACAACTTTGTCATCTCTTCTCATCCATCACACTGCACATAGGCCGTGCGAATTCGTATCCTTTATTATAACGAGCCGTCTTCATAACGCATTAATTATTCTCGCGAAGCTCTAATCTAGGAGAGTTCACAACAGACATTTAGCGTAGACAGCAGCAAGACGAGACTGGAGAGAAGTTTGGGTAGCATTGGCGCTTGGCTGAGACTGGATTTCGCTGAATTCCACTGATCGTGATGCACAGCAGCCTGCTTTTCGCCTGCGAACAAATGCACAGAGTAAGTTTATTACGAATCAGTGCGCGGAAAGGAAGATTTGAGAAAGCTGCGAGGGTGTGCTTCTAAGGCTCAGGCGAATCTCCGGAGAGCTTTCGCAAATGCTACTCCTCTTCAATTTAAACATAAAAATAATGTTCGAGACTGAGAATACGTTTAATTACAATCAACTTCATCCAAACTGTGAAGGTGATTTTAAATAATATAGATCACTAGTAATTTATTTCGGCATTATGCAGAAAATCGATATTATAACACTATGCGTATGCTCATATTACTAAGATAATTACAGGAACCTTGGCGTTAATATCTTAAAATCAATAATTACAAAGGCTTCTACTCTTTCACAATGGTGCAACGATTGCATGGATTAGAGGTTAGCGCTCCTAACGTCCCTTATAGAAAGTAATGCGAGTACGAGCACCTTGCGTTGTACACATACAACCTCTACGCTTAAAGGCATACTCTATTACCATCGTAAGAGTTGCTGGGCGCTGGGCATAAAGACTCGGCGAAAGGTTGTTTGCATATACCCTGGCACATTCCCGTTACGTTTTATAAGCCACATAAAGCCATACACCTTTTCTCGCTTCTATACTTCCCCCCTTTCTTCCTTCCCATCACACACGCGCTGCTCCTTTTTTTCCCTTTGAATAAAGTAGCTGCACTACAGAGCATCGTGACTCCTCGCAAAGTGTCTACGGTATAAGGCGTCGTCTCTTACTATGGCACATACATATACGCATGCACGTTAAAATATGCATATTTTTTTAACGTTCCGCGTTTAGGTATGTGTGTCACAAGCAGATATACGATGCGCCCTGTATATTTTACGCGCTAATAACCGATAAAATTGACCGGAACCGGCTGAATCATGGCACGATTCGTTTTTCGATAAAGCATCAACGCAAGTTATAGGTATGCATGCGTAAGGTGATGCGCTTGCGTCATAGCTGAGCGTTATTTCCCTAATGCTGTTATTTATTCAAGGAAAATTGTATGCCTACTTTGTTCGATGTAATAGCGATAAGTTATGTCAATTTAGATTGGAATTTGGAAATTGATAGTCGGAAAATATAATCAATGTGTGGTTTTTGAAAAATATAGATCGCATACGTTTTTAAACGAGTCAAGATTAGACTCGATAGCATAGGTTTGTAACATTACGGATCGATAATGCTCACAATAGTAAAAATTCACAAGCAGAGTTCATAACCCTTCGGAAACGAATTACCTTATATACAATTTTAGCACCTGATTTCTGGTACTTCAAACTGAAGTGAATTACCGTTATTCACGTTCAATAATCCCTTTTTGCTGATAAATGCTCTGATTTCAAAGCTACGAATCGAAATAAAAATATCCTGCTTTTTTTAAATTTCAGATACAGAGACCATTGTTGGCAACAAAGGCCCGTAAAAAGAATCAGTGATCACGAATACGAACGATAAAACTATAATCCTATGTGCACAAAAATCGCTTATAAGGCATTACTAAATCTGATGAATTCAAACTTTGTGCAAATTCAATCGATGTACAGACTATAAGAGTTAGTTTGAAGCACTTACAGGATTATGTTTTATTTATATAGGGAAATCAACAGCTAGTCCAAACACGGCTTTCAAAGCTTGACAATGGAGCGAGGCAACAAAGTATTTTATTTACCATTGAGCACGTGAATATTCACCACCGTCGTGCTGAACTGGCCAATGCTACAGGAAAATTCACCGCTGTCGCTCTTCTTTGCGTGCTCGATTCGCAGTCTCGTCAATAATTCGTTGTCCGTTCTGAAACAAGCGAATATCACACAAGCGCCAGGTAATCCAAAGTCGAGCTCGCATTTGATAGATCGTTTGAGCGCACACGCGTTTGGTAAATATTTTTTTTTATTTCAGTCTGCGAGCGCATTGGCTGTTATTACGTTAACTTTCAACTTCATTAACAGAGGGTAAATTCTTTTTGTGCTGAATATTTTAATTGTGTATTTTTACTGTTTGATTGTGAATTAGTATAATTAAAATTAGTGTACAATAATATACGAATTAAATGTAAACATTTTCTAAAAAAATTTTGAAGAGTTTATACATGAACGTAATTATTGTTACAAAGTAGACTCTACTAGAAATCTCGTGAGTATCAAATATTTCAATAAAGTGTATAGATACAAGACACATTGCATTTTTATAAAACATTAAGTTGCAAAAAAGGAAGAAAGGCTCTGCCTCTCTCTCTCTTCATATCTTCAAAGTAAGAGAGAAATATAGAATGAGCGCGGAAATATGCCGCTGCCCATTGTTTGATTTACGACGTTCGAACTCACCCGTTGGTATGATAAACGTTGACGTGATCTGGGAGCGTTTCGCCATTTTTCTTCCAAACTGGATGGGGCACTTTTGAGCCGGGCCGCGACGGCCGAGCCATGCACGTCAGCTCAATGATACTTCCAGTTTTATAATAGCGGTCACGCAGCTCGTGGTTCGCCTCGTCCACAATTCTGATGTCCGGTGCTGTGCAAAGAAAACGAACTTTGTGAAAATACACTGTTAAATTTTCCAAATTAAAAATTTTATCATTTTTTAAATTTAGAAAATACGTTTCTTTCTAGTGGCTTTTATCAATATTAACACAACCGTTTTATTTTTATTCCTATGCTACACTCGTTATCAGGATCAAAGGATCTCGGCGCATGCAGGGCTCTTGAAGACACAAAGATAAAGCCAACCTTATAGCAATAAGCAAGATTGCTCGTTTTCAAAGAACTTGCTGCAAGAATCTCTCCCGTGTATATCCGGGCTCCGATCGAGAAAACAATTGCGAAAAAGGATTACATAAAAAACGCGTCTTCTGTCCCACATACCCTATGCGACACAAAGCACATTTCTTTCATTACTATAAAAAAAGAAGAATAAAAGAACGACGAACAGTAAAACAGTAAAACGCTCCGGAGCAATTGGAGAAAGTAGCGAAGACGAAGAACAGAAAAAATCTCAACGATTGCTTTTCCCACTGGAAACGTTATCGAAGCGCATTTCAGGCGTCGGCTGTCGTCGAGCGCATAAATTTTCTGGGAGCTGCCGATGTCGAGAGTAGTGGGGAAAAAACCGCTGCCTGGACGCAAAAAAAGATACATCGAGCGTCGACAAAAGAACGACAGGGGACGGAAAAAGGGAACGCGAAACCGATTCGCGCAAAGTACACGCACACGTCAGAGCGGCAGCAGCTAGGGGTGCTTTTCGCGCTATACGCCTCCGCCTGTTTGATCTTGTCGATCGAAATTTCCGTTTTTTCCCCGGCGTGCGACGCCGACACTCGCGGGTCAAATATTGAAGGTTTCGAGAGGCTCGTCTGTTTTTTAATGGACTGTGACGAGCGCGTTATATCGTCTACTGGCTCGGGTCGTACATACGTGTGTACACGTAGTCGACGTAAGCCCCGCCGCACACTTCCATTCGCGAAATCGAATCTCAATCGGTTGTCCCTTTTTTTGTGCTCCGTGCCGTTTCGGATATAAACTAGAAATAGGTAATTTCCGAGCGTAGTTTCTTCTCGCAACGATTTTTTTTTCAAATCTATCATGTGAAATATGATGCTTTGTTCGAAGCGGTTTTCGGTTTCGTTTCGACGAGCGATCGTCGCCTGGTTCGTGTGACAGGATATGTATATTGCAAGTAACTTGCTCGGGAGTGAGGAAGAGAGACAGAACGAGCATGTGTGCTTGGAAATGCAGATGTGTGTACACAGATCTCTGGTCGCACATGCATTTGGGTGGGTAAATATGTGTGGATGTCGTCTGCGTAAATTTGCCTCCGGGTGCGTGCATGTATGCTCTTCTTGCGGGATGGATTGGTATTAAGGCTGCTCGAATTCTATTCTGATGGGATGTATGTATAGTTCGACCAGATTGGTGTTCATATCAATGTGTGAATGTCGATCAATAAAGTTTCAATTTCGGACAATCTTCATTGGAAAAATTTTTTACTCAAAAACGCTGAAGGGATATGGTTTCACTAAGCTAAAGAAACAATGTAATGGTATCATATTTCCTACTCAAAACACCCTTACTCTCGCGCTCCTAAGCTCCAAAAAAGGTCGTCCTGTTATATCACGCGTTACAATTACATCTGAAGTGAAACAAACAGTTCTCGCGTATAGCCGGAGGCATTCGGAGCACAGTGTTCAAAGCTCTGCAAGCTCTCGCACAACTGGATAGCGCTGTGCAGTCGCGATACTGTAAAAAAAAAACAGTCGCGAGAAAGCTTCTCATTGTAATTGAATCCTTACTTCCGCAGAATTTTAATCAAGGGCCTCCTTGTGCAGCAAACGAGTCGTAGGCGAGCCGGGTCGCGCGTCATCGTTTTTGAGAGAGAACATTTTCAGCGAAGGGATTGCGAGGTGTTTTCCATTACGTCGGTCAACAACGTCGAGGGGTAGTTGCATAGCCGGATACTCTCACTCTTTTTCCGTTCTAACGAGCAGGTTAACTCACGAAAAGTTGACGCTTGCTTTTTACACGTTGCGAAGCGGACTTTTCATGACGCATAAAATTATAAAAGTACGAGTAGCATAGATATTTAAATAAATTTCTTTTTATGAAACATAGTAATGTTTTCTTTGTGTCCTTAAGTTATGCAGCAATAGTAATAATTATGATGAAGGACGATAATATTATTAGAGTAGATGTGGAAACACCAGTTAATCAATACATAGTCACTCAGTTAATTGTACGAGAACAAATAGAAATTTAATAGTGTGTAGTGCTGATACGATATCTCGACAAATATACCTTGTTTAAAATTAAAAGCTCCATAAGTTTAATCAAGTCACCATGTATACCAACTAATGATTGCACAATTTCAACTCAATTCCTCCTGATCTTGACTATCAATATTCATTGACCCACAAACTTCAAAACCCACTGTCCAACACCTAACGCTGCGACTATGAAAAATGCGAAAAGAATATCATCCCTTGTGTGCATGCAGCCCTTGGCGCAAAGAATTTAACAAACGATGACTCGCGCATCTCGTTCCCCTGTGTATACCCTCCGCGATCGTAAGTAACAATGGGCTCTTCGCCAGAGAGCCAAGCCGTTCAAAAATGATGGATTGCGCGAAGTGCCACCGAGAGAAAAGCACATGCATTCAGGCCTAATTGAATGAGGCTACATCGACGTATGTATGTTGCGGCGTCCCGAGCACTCGGGAACAATTAATATTGTCACTCGCTGAAATTGTGAAGAGAGAAGATGTATAAGCTGGAACGGCGATGCTGTGTGAGTGCATGGTCGAGCCTTTAACGACAAACAAGCTTGCGGACACTTCTGTTTGTTCCCCCCTATAGAAAGTAGGTCGTTTCATATAGGTATTACGTATAAACGTTTGATCCGCTCAATCATGAGATCTCGTTCTGTTCTTTTTGGTTCTGGGAAGCTCGACGTGGACTTGCTAAAAGCGGATTGCAACAAGAGGCTTTTATAGACATCGAGGAAAATTCTAGAGAGTTTAATGGAAAAATTATTGTCGATGGAGGTTAACTAAAACTTCTGGGGTTTTATAAATATTTTATAATGATTACAGTCAGAATCGCATTATATTATCGCTGTCGATAGAAAATTAAAATTTAGCAGATAAATAAAACTGTAAAAAAAATAATAACACGTTTGTATATCTGTATCGTACTCATCTTTCTTGTTTAACGCTTACTTCAATTTCCAACTTGTGCTTGGATTCAATCTACAGCAAATCTTTGAAAATATACAGCTTTAATTAAAATTAATCCCCAATTAAAATTTCATTTAATAAGGACTATAGTTTTCACATCGAAGAAAGTAAACTTCTACCGAACAAAATAAGTCTCTTCGCAACGATTTATTACTTTTACTAAAGGACTTTTGATTAAAAAGTCATAAGTCTGGGTTGAAGTCTTGATCACAAAAGCTTCTCAAATCATGTCATTTTAAAGTTATTAACAAACCAGTAAAATCAAAAGTATTTTAGTTTAGTGAAATTACTATTAGGTCACTGTTACTTGTATTCAAAGTTTTTCAATCAACTTAAGGGAAATCTTTGATTTTCGCCGAATCAAAAATGATAACTTACCACACACCTTATAATATAGAATAGGAATAACAGATGTAGACTTTTGATCTCTGTGCGGTGGCGTCAAAGTTTCGGCTACTTACGGATTAACGAGAAACTTTTTTTCCGGCCTAACTTTAACCTGGCTTCAGTTACACTACTGCTACTGTTGGCGTTGCGTCGCTGCAGGCCAAGTTCTGACGAATAACTGACGAGAGAAAGTTACGCGTCGCAGCGACGTGGACGAGCTCAAAGCTTTTCTCCTTTTCGCGAGAGTTCTAACGACTCTTTCGGTAAACGTTGTTTTTCCTTATTGACAAGATTGCTGGACGGCGCGCATTTAACTACTTTTCTTCTTTATCTTTCGCGAAGTTAGACGCGGGAGACTTTATTAAACGAATTCTTTTTCGCCTTCGAGTCGTAAGCTCATCAGCGAGCTTTAGCGCTCGTTAACGAACGCCACTTTCGCGTTGATTAATGCTTTTAATAGTTGTTATCGCTCTTCGAGTGTCCAGCTGGAAATTTCTAAATAAAGCTGATTAACCTCCCTATAAAGATAACAGCAACAAAATTTTAGTGTTCGATAAGCAGTGAAAGAAGTATGAAATTTTTAACGATTTCTTTTAATTCTTACGAATTTAACCTTCCCAATTCGATCGTCATTCGTTGATCAAATAAAACTGCTCCGAGTTTCGCGAGTTTTAATAACGCGCGTAGAGCTTTTCCGCGAATCGCATTGATAGCCAACCCAGCCAAAAATTTTTCCATAAATCCTTTCCCTTCTCTTTCAATGAAGCTCGAACAACGAGGCCCTTCATTACCCGCAAGCTTCATTCAGCCTTAATTCTCTAGCTCATTCTCCTCTCTCGCAAGTCGTCGCAAGGTCGTCAATAAGAGCGGCACGCTCGATTTACCTAGAATGGTAACGTTAGTCACGAGCATCCTCGGTGGGTGCGTGTTCACTTGGCAGACGTACAAGCCACGGTCCTCCTTCTGGATTGCCGAGATCGCTAGTCGCCAATTGTTTGGGTACTTGAAACGCACCGCGTAGCGCGGATCCGCGATGTGCGTGTGTTCGCCGACAGTGAGGAGGGCCTTGTCCGGACTCTGTCGTACCCACATTACCTGTGAGTGAATTAAAGCTTTATTAACATGGGTATATGAATTTCTGACTGAGACAGTCTGTGTTTAATTACGATTTCAATTGGCACTTATATTATGATAGCAATGACGTCATTGCGTTCGAATTGATTGGGTGAAAATGTTTGTGCATTTATTTGACGTTATTCGTATTTCCATAGGAAAGTGATACAATACTGAAATGCTAAAAGTATAATTAGTACGGATATACGTGCTATGCTTGAGCATATGTACGCTGTATAAACAGGGTGAAATTTAATTAAACTGTACCTGAGCGATAGGAGATCAGTTAACAATGGAAAATGTAAAGCAAACAATTGTCTTGATTAATTTATTTTGGCATAACTTAAAACGTATATTTACCATCGAAATTTTAATAACCTTTTCTGCGAAAATATAGATTTTGGTAATTTGTGCTCTAATTATTAACGGCCAAGTTTAATTTAATTCAACCTTCGTTAATTGAGATTATTAATAATTTCACCTATCACACCCACATCCTTCATCGTTTATAAAAGAAATTTTTTTGTGAGTAGAAAAAGTATTAGTAAAAATACATAATTACCATTTTACCAGAGAGCATCACGACCCGACAATCGAGAAGAGCGGTGTCACCAAGATGCGCGACGTTCTGCGAGTCATTGATCTCTTGGCCTTCGGCATTCTCAAAGTAAGGGCCTCTATGTACGGTGTGATGGTGCCTCAGGTGCGGAACTCTCAAAGGACCGACGCCGCCGAGCTGCTGATGCTGCTGGTGATGGTAGTTGCTGGATTTGAAGTCATCTGCGACAAAGGAGAAAAGACGTTCCCTATCAGTGACGAGCAAGATTCAGCCCTTCTATCAGGCTTTTACCAGAGCTTTGGAAAATATCTTAGGAAGAGTACTCGAGAGCGAGTGAGAAGGAGCCATGCAAATGAGTCGCGCGCGCGATGTAACCTAGTTTCCGAGGACTCCTCTTTGTTACAAAGAA
This sequence comes from Nasonia vitripennis, assembly GCF_009193385.2. Lineage (NCBI taxonomy): Eukaryota > Metazoa > Arthropoda > Insecta > Hymenoptera > Pteromalidae > Nasonia > Nasonia vitripennis. The sequence goes on from NC_045758.1 coordinate 24,373,078, forward strand.
AGGAGTTCAGTGGTACTCGGAATTTTTGAAAGATTCGCTATTCGATGGCAGGTTCGAGTATCGAGGCGGACATAATTAATGCATTGGTAAACGGAGGATAGAGATTTCGAAACATATTTTGGGGTTTTATATAAATTGCAATTTCATAGTTCAAATTCCATCTTTCGGAGCGACGCGTCACTTCTTCGCTCACGATTTTATTTTATACTCTGGATTGCTCTCTGGGAACTCTTAACCACCTTTCACAGCCCATAAAAAGAAAAACTCTCGCGAGCTTTTTCGCAAGCTGTGCGGCTGTTTTACGTCTGAAAATTCGAATATTCAAGAAAATTATTGGTTTTAAGCTTATTTTTCCCCGCTAGAGATTCGAAATAGAAGTCCATTAAATTTGAATGCTTAATGATACGTGGTCATGCTCTTCGATCGAAGAAAAGTCTTCTCTTCCGCAAATTAGATTACACTGGAATATCGAGATTCAATACTTAGTGCCGTTCTGTTTTTAATTCAGTAAAATCTTCACCTTATTCAAAACGAAGAAAAATCAATTGAAAATTACTGACCTACTTTTTAGGACGGAGTATAAATAAAATAAGAGCGTCGGAAAGGTTAGCTCGCCGCCGCCATGAAACTATAGGAAATATCCTGAGCATCCTGAGAGAAAAAAGGGAGCCGAGTTCGCGTCTCCTTAATTATGATCGCGTATTGCTCGTTAAAAAGAGTCACGACCGACCCCAGGTAATACTGCGATAAACACTATCTGCACTGCATGGCGAAAAAGAAAGGCGCCCCGTGTAAAAGCCTAAGCTACCGTCCGGTTTAACGAGCGCAACGGCGTTACCTCGTACATCACAGCGTCGCTCGCTAACTCCCGGAATACTGATTTTCGCGCGCGGTAAAGTCATGAAAACGCGAGCTTCGTTCGCCGATGAAAGTCGAAGGCGAATGAAAAACTGAGTTGCTCGAAATGAAAAATAAGCTGTTTTTTTTTTATTCTATATACGTATTTACGAAGTTTTCTGAATTTTTTCGAATGATAGATTGTACTTGCGTCGACCTGTATCTAGTATGTATTGTTGAGAGTTACAAATTGTTCCGCAGTGTACTGTGACAACGTCTACTTTCAGAAATTTGTATTTCAACAAATTTCGCAACGTAAAAAATTTTTGAATCGAGCTTACATCTACGGAAAATTGCTCCAAGTAAAAAATACACAAAAAACTTAACCCTTCAACAAAAATGTATAACTAGAAATTCCACCGAGACTCGAGCACTCGGTCACTTCTTATCGTCCGCGCTGAAGTCGCCAGTCTCGTCTTGATGTGCGGAGTTGTTAAAAATGATCAACGGACACTCTCGACTAGCTCAGCAGCCTGCGACGACTTCTTTAAATGCGCGCACACCACCTTGAGATTGGAGCTTTCCTTTCAAGTCAATGGCGCAATATCCGGCGCTGAGTGGCGCAGCAGCTGGAAAAGTCGAGATTCTCCTAGCTTCAAGGGCTCCGGCGGCTGATATTCCCGCGACCGCGCACCCGGGAATTCACCGCATAAGGGTGACCTCGGCGTATAAGCAGGAAAAAAGGAAAGCAAAAGAGGAAAGAGGAAAAAGTAGCGGCTGCTCTTTGAGGTGAGCAGAGTTAATGTATACGGAAATGACGCCGGGAATGAGCTGGATATTGTTTCTCACTCGATACAGTCTGCGCGGTGGTCGGTATCTTTTTATCGGGTTTGAATTATTTGGGTGGAATATTCGGGGAGATTGTGGAATCGAGTGTATTCGTTGATGTTTTCTGAAATTAATGATCACTGCGAGGATATGTCGGCCTACATTTCGAGACCAATTACAGTTACGCTGGTGAAATAAACCGCGAGAAAAATATCATCGAGTATGCATTTCAACCCAGTTTTGAAATTTATATTGAATTATCATTATAGATTTAAGCAGCGCACAAAAAAGAGAGCTGATTCATTATTACTTGCATAGTAGCACTACGTAAAGCTTTTATTTTCAAAACAGCTTTTGTTGTTTGCTTGTAATTTCTAAAAAGTTGCAAGACTTCTACTTGTCTTCTAACTAACGAGCTCCATTGTTTTTTAATACAATGTTCATACAGTTTTTTCTCGCCCACATGTTTGAAAAAACTCAAGATAAAAGCGGCTTTCTCACTTTTCGTTCAACACATGCAAATAAAAAAACTTGCTTTAGGCATTTCACTCAAAAATAATTTGTTGCTACGTAACAATAACGCAAACGCAACAATTAAACCGTACGGTTTGTTGTTTCAACAGCTCTCGACCTTCGGCATCTCTCTGCAGCCTTTCTCTGTCGCGTTCGTCACGTCTCAATCCACACACGTTCGAGTCGGGCTTTTATCGAATAACATTGCGTCGCGCGCGAGAAAGCAGCCAAAATGAAAGGGGGAGACAGGACGAGTGTAGCGACGCGCTGACCCTTTGAGCCTCCGTTAATCGACTTTTCCGCGCGTCGTCGACAACGCTATTGTCGAGAGGCCAAAATCCACACACGCACGCGGAGACAGATACATACATAGATGTATATAGAGAGCAAAGGAAGGAAGGCAGCTACGGCAGCCCGTTCAATTTCCGCGGCGCTATATCGCAGCTATTTGCAATAAACTTCGGTCACGCTTCCAATTCGGATCTGTTTTAGGGCCGCTCTAGGGAACGTGTCCGCGGCGATTCCGGGAGTAGCTGCAGCCGCCTTTCCCCGAGAGACAAACTCGAGATTTTCCCGAGTGCAGACACACACACGCGCGCGCGACAAATCCAGAGGCTATATATTTTCACTTTGATAATGTATGAGAGAGATCGGCTGCCAGCTGCTTTGCGCAATTCTCCTTCTCTGTCTCTTTCGTCTCGAAGGATTTTCAAAAATGTCCGCCTTTTTGCTAGAGAGCCGCAAATTCTCTCTCTGGGAAAATGTACTGACGGTAATAAATATAATATACGGGATTGAGGTCGTCGTATTTGGAGGGGAATTTCAAAGTGTAGAAAATAACTTGTGTAAGAAAGTGCTCGGTATGTGTCTTCTGCTTTTTATGAAACAGCTATATAGGAAAGAGAAATTTTTCAAAGAAGAAGACCATAACGTCGCGTCTTACAGCGCTATACACTGTATACTGTGTGCGATAGTCACGGCGAAAACTAAATTAAAGCGAGCGTTTGGTTCTAATTTAAAGTTTACACGGTCATTCAAAATTCAGTCTTCATCGAAAGTTACACACAAGTTGCGGCCGTATACCTGCATTTGACGCGATTCCGTTGATGGACCAATAAATTGACTAAAGTTCGAACTCGTTTTACGGTGGCCTATAATAGTACCTAAATCAAACGCTACAGTATATTATATCGAGTCCACAAAATTCATATTCATTTCCAACTTGGAATAGCACGAAAATTCACTTAAAATACATTGCATGCGCAGCTTCACCGCTGTTTCCCCCTCGAAAACGAATAGCTCCAAAATCGGCACAGCGGATATGTACATCAGCGCGAGCGCAACGGCATCGGGTCACAAAAGTGATTTGGTCCTAAGTCTCAATTATGCATCGCGTGGAGGAGCAATAAGTCAACGAAATGGTAAATTCATGCGCGGGCAGTTAGTGGCTCAGAGCTCACAGCCGCGAAGCGAAAGGCAGAGTCACCCCCTTCCCTTTGTGCATGAGAGGGAGAAGAAGAGGGGCCGCGCGAGGCAAAGGAGCAGGAGAAGGGAGCAAGGCTCATAAATTATGCATGGAAAACCTTATTGTGCATTATACCTCGTTTAAGGCTGTACTTTCTTTGCGCGCAGATACGAGGTTACCGCCGGAAAGTGACTTAGCTGCACTCAGCACAACCGCGAACGGCTTGCTCTGCCACTGCGCAGAAATAAGAAGGAGAAGAAGGTGGAGAAAAAGAAGACGCGCGAGCTAGCACGCGGAAAAAAATGAACCGGCTATTTACAAACGGCCGTCGTTGCATAATTCATGAGCTGATGAGAATAGTGCTTCGGAAGCCGGTCGAATGGGACTGTGTGTGGAAGGGTTTTGTAATTGATATAATTGTGCTGAATAGAGTAGTGCAGGAAATGGAAAATTGTATCTCATTGCGATAGCAGGAAATAAAGTCACGGAAGGGGTTTTTAAGAATTAAAAATCTTGGTTGCGGTGACAGATTTGATAGAAAAATAAAGAAAGAATTTGGAGTTTAAGTACATACCTAATTTTCTAGTGTATAAAGTGGAGAAATATTTAGCTGACATAAGAGACTGCAGTAGAAATGATTTTGTTTGAACTTACGTTTATTCATCATTGTAATTTACAATTATACTAGGTATCAGGTAGTAGTAACAACGATAATGAGTTGTTTGGTGATGCACGTTGCGAGGGCCAGCTTCCACGAGTTTGAAATTTCGTTGAATATAATTGCAATTTAAATAATCAATATTCATTATAAATAATTATATCTATAATTTTGATCGATCATATAGTATGGAACATGCCCATTAGCAAGTAGAATACACACAAGCTAAATTTTCAGTTGCTAAGAGTAACTCAACGCGTATAGTTTTGGTTCGTATTTTATTAGGCATTTTGTTACTGTTACCAACCATTTGTTTGCAGTAATTGTCAAAGAAGGATTATATATCATAATTATTTATCAAGTTTTCCATTTCAAGTTTCAGATAACTCTTAACCCAGATTACAAGATATCGCCGTTCGCAAGCTTGAGAGACTAATAATTCAGAATTAAGAGCGTATTTTTGGTCAGGATGCTGTTGATTATCCTCTTGAACTGGCGTACGTCAAAAATGCAATGTAAGTCGAATCAAGTTTAATAGGCTAAATAACCCTGCTTAAATCTCAGTATTAAATCTCTTCTATTTTAAAGAAAATATTTTCAATGCTGTTTTAACGCTTCAAAAGAGATTTTCCTGATATTTCTCAACTCTTCGATAGTATTTTTCTTAGTTATATTGTCTTTAAGTCGTACGCGACTCGCCGCAATCGCGTCCAATTGATTTCTGAAACACGTAAAACGCTTTCACTCCGGCAAGCCCGTAATCCTCGGAAGCAAACTCGTCATAATCCAGTGGCGGCGAACTATCCATTAGCCATGTCGAGAAAGGGAGAGAGAGAGAGAGAGAGAGAGAGAGAGAGAGAGAGAGAGAGAGAGAGAGAGAGAGAGAGAGAGAGAGAGAGAGAGAGAGCTTGCGCGCGCGGTACCGCGCTTGAAGTTCGATAATTTTCTCTCGGAACGCGCTTCAAACTGCTCTCTACAGTGTGTAAGCGTCGCGTCATCGATAGTCCGCACTGACAGCAAAGGTCGGAACATTATCCGCATTTCGAACTCGAAAAATTGGCATTATGTACATCCGCTGGAAGAGGAAGCCTCGCGTATTTCGATTATGGAGATGCGCGCGTATTATGCGCGGCCGTAGGACGGAGTCACAGCCCCTCTTGACTGTTCTTCGCGACGGGCTATGCTCAGCCTCTGCAGCCGGTGAGTTTCTAGGGCTCTTCAGTCTAACTTTCGTTGTGCCCAGGCATCGGCAAACTCGTCTGGGAGCATCAATCATGAACCTTTAAAACTTTTCGTCCCGCGGTCTTGTACAGTCTAGCCTGCGAAGCCTCGACGTTGGCTGGACCCATGGCTATTAGCTTCAATTATTACGCTGGAGATTATGCTGTGTTGAAAATCAGTTGGGCTTGGAGAGTTTATAATTGAATGTTTGATGTAACGGTTTATGGACTGGCAGTGATGCTTGTGTTGATTTGATGCGCCGATAGGGAATCGAATAATCATCGCTTTTGCATTTCGAGGGTACCTGCAATGATGCACTACAATGCAAAGCGTACTTATCAGCTATGAGTACGTACTAAATATTTCATGGATATTTAGAGTCGATTCGGACGATTACCAACACAAGATTTCATTATGAGTTATATTAAAATATGTAGTCCTCCGACTGTTCAATTAATCGAAAAAAACACCTTTTTTGTATCAACTTTACTTATTTTTCGTAATTAATTAACTTACTCAAAAACAAAGAATTCATCCCTTTGATTTCGGCGCGGTATGCATTTGATTTCTCGTGTAATTGAATAATTGATTGCTCGATAAAAAGAGCTTCATATCTTCTGAACTTCCATAGCTTTCACGCACAGTAGCTCCATATTTCAAAAACTCGCTTATTCGGTATATGCCTTATGATAATCATAATAATACGCCGTAGCAATTCGTTATCTGCAGGATCGAACCATGGAATGAAAATTCCTTATTCGATAACTAATCGCATACTCTCCCGAGATCAATAATAATACCCATAACTTTGAATTGCAAAGTGGACAAAGCTCGGAGCTTTCGGAATCAGGAAATTGATTCAAAATAAACATCCAAACATATACGCGAAATAGAAGCGCTGTCGTCTGCGAAGATCGTAATAAGAAAGCGTTTCCTTGATTCCCAAACGAAGAAAAGCGTATACGCTTATCTATCAAGCGCCGCAATCGATTTCTGATGTAAATATTCAATCTCTCATCTTCTCTCCTCTCTCCCTCTCGTCTTATCGTATTCTCTCCTTAATCCCGCTCGCTACGCTATTTCCCGTGGAAAAATTTCACGAAACACCGAACCTTCTGCTGCACGCGCGGAAGACTCGCTGAATACAAGAAATTGCGGCGGCACGAGTTTACTCTCCTCGAATCGAAAAAAAGAAGCTTTAGTAGAGGGGGGAAGGTACAATATAGAAGACCCAATAAAAATGCATCCCCGGTAACCCGCTATTTTGCTTTTTGCCGTGGCTTCCTCGGTTCCTTTTTTTCTCCTTGCGGCGGCCGAGCAAGCGTCAAAGTTTTCCACAGACTCGTTGATTCCTCGGGGCGACGATGTTCTCGGTAACCGTTCGCTTGCACACACCTGCGACGGAATTACGATTTCCCGCGTCTGCTTTCTTGCTTGCCTCTTGGACTTTCTCGCCCTCTTTCTGCCTCGTGTGGTTGAGGGAAGAAATTACCCACCCGTTGCTGATTCGATTGTGCCGCAGCGCGGCGCTCCGCGGCGTTAGGAGGAAAAAAGTGACGGGGAGGAGGGCGCCGCCTGCGACGGTGAGAGTGAGAGGAAGTCGAGTGACATTGAGGAGCGAGATTAGATGAGAAAGAGAGAGGGAGAAATAGTAGGACGTAATGAATAGAAGAAGTGAGTGTGCGAGTGGCAAGATCACGAGAAGAGAAATATCACGAGCTTTTTGACGAGGCGGTCGGGCTTCATTGCTGGAGGGCGAGATAAATTGGGAGTTAAGCGGATTGTTCGATAACATCGCTGCACCCCTTGGAAATACTTCTGATATTTTGGTTTGGCATCGTGGTCCTTTGTTATAAATTGATGAAAAGTCTGATCTCGGTCTAGAAGTCACGTCTGACCATACACTGACATTTCTACTGAAAACGACTCATCATTTGAGTGTACGAAAAATTACTCTCACAACTTCGTTAATACACATTATTTGGGTCAAGACCGGAAGAAAAAGTCGACTACTAAGTGCTGGCAATAATTTGGTGAATCCTCGTAGCGGTGAGAACAGGTTAGACCTTTGCGCTGAAGATGTCGTGAATGAGAAATAAAGGGATATAGGGGAAAGAAATGGAGAATGAGACAGGAATGAAGAATAGGTGAATCCAGAGCGAAAAACTCGTAAAGTGGAAGAAGTGAAGAAGAGCCGCGAATGTTTTTGGTTTTACTGCAGCTAAATGTCTTGAACGCGTTTAAGACTAGGCTGTTTTACTGCAAATTAAATGATTCGTGGTGAAGTAAAAAATCTATTTGGAAGTAAAGTCTTTCGGTCTTACACACATTAATTTAAAGAATAAAACCACATTATTTTCTTTCATTTTAATTTAAATGTTTCTTAATAATTTTTTAAAATATAGACTAAACGAATCATGTGATCAATGCGTAAGAGTGGGTAATAAACAATAACATTCGATACTAACACCTGAAACCGCACTAACTAGACCTATTATTGTAATATTCCATTGTACAAAACTTACTTGGCATAGTTGTTGACGGAAATCATAAAAGCAGCTCAACGGAAACGTAAAAAAAACACATCTGCGCACGCGAGACCGACATGGAAGATCTTTTACGAAACTTTATGGGGTTTTATAACAAAGGTACTCTTTATTCTCTAGAGGAGTACGAAAAAGTGCATAAAGCCGCAACGTCGAGGCGCGCTTACATTAACGATCGACGTGTCTTGTCACTTTAGTGTCTTCAGGAAGTTTTTTAACGCGCCTTATATGCACCTCGAGCTATCAAATACGATGACTCTAATTCTAATTTTGTATATTTATTCATATTTTAATGAAAGTATTTATCATATATTTATAATATGTAGGAATTGCGATAATAATCCGACGGTATTAACTGAATTCTCTGCAACCGTTTGTGAAAAAGAAAATTGATATAAAACATGCTTATTTTTGCCCACAATTTTGATGAGTATTTTATTCTCGCATTTAGATTTTCCCCTCAAAATAATGCTCTCGATCCGATTAATTAAAGCTTAATTTTCGTTGATTTCCTGGTTCATGCAAAATTGGTAATATTTTATTATATTTTGGAAATAACAAGCGTAATTTAGGTCAGTCCGGTTTTGCAGCAAAGTTTTCTTGTAAATATTCCAGTTAATTACCGCCACGGACTAATTTAATATTCATAACGTTCTCCATTTTTACAAATTCATTCGAATGTTTTCGAAAGCACAAAGCTAGATACATGCCAGCGTTGATATTTATAGGCCATAGAATGCGTTCCGACTTAAGAACGGATGAACCGTCATCTCTTGAATTGAAACTGATATACGGCTCTAATGAAGAGCAATAAAATGCACACAGCTGTAGCAGCCACCGCCATAAACTCAAAATACTCGACGTTGCTCGAGGTTGTCAGTACCTCGAATTCTCAATACACAGTTAGTATTTCATAAATGCACAACAGCCGCCGTTTACATTATATTTTTCATATTCGATTTCGAGTGAAATGTTTTGCCTCTTCATTTTCAAGCTCGTGCGTACAGTGTAATTAATTTCTCCTGTTTCGCCTCAACTTCAACAAAAAATCCTTTCGAACTGATATATTATACTTTTGAAACCAATTCAGCTTCTCACGAGAAAACTGCTGGGTTACACTCGCGCAGGAAGCAATCAAATTATTATGCAACGAGTTCTCCGCGGGAAATCCTAAAGCGAAGGGAAACGTGCAGGACCGACGCTACAGCGCGCAGCCCAAGACCGGCTGGCATTAATGATCAGCCATGGAGGAACGCGAGCATGTCATTCATCCGCCGAGCGAGCGAGAGTGAGAGCGAGAGAGAGAGAGAGAGAGAGAGAGAGAGAGAGAGAGAGAGAGAGAGAGAGAAAGGACTTCATAGAATTTACGAGGAAGAGAGAATTCGCGCTCGCCCGGCTAGAGAAGTAGAAATTGAGGGCCCGGAAGCAGCTATAAAAGACCAGCCGTAATTGGCTGACGAGGGCAATAAATGTAGGCTGCCAAGCTCCCGGAAAAGTTTTTATCCTCGTGGCAGCAGCGTTTCTCTCTATTCCTCCTTCAGCGCAGAGAATGCGAGGGATGGGTATATATAACCGATTCCCGCGCGGGAATGCTTCAAAAGTCTCTGCACATGCGACGCTCGCACGGCGCAGGGAAGAATCTCCGAGTGAATTAGGAGTGAATAAAGGAAGAAATATAGATGAAGGATTAAGCATCGCGAGAGAGCCATATTTTTCCTCCTTCTGACATTCCACTAGAAGTATGGCGCTTGCTTTAAAGAGGGTACGCGAACTGTATTTATATATAACGTTAACATTTTAGCTCTGCGCTGAATTACAATGAGAACATTTTATTAAAAAATTACTTAGCTAATTCTCCTATAGAGAATAAAATCTCAGTGATACACTGCATTATAAATCCACCTCATCTTTCTCTCGTCACACATTTCAAGCGTTACGGCTAAAGACGATTAACTACTCTCAGCTCGGCCATCATTTCGAAAAACTCATCTCTTCTCTCGCGATAATCGCTACATAAAGCCAGTGCGCGAAAAGTGGCCGGATTTTCGAGTGATGAACGCGAGGCAAAGAGTTAAAAAGAATTGACAAATCCAATCCTACGTACGTACGTCGGCTCGGCAAATGCGCCTCGAGCGAAGTGTGCGGAGAAAGAAAACGCGCTCTCTTTTTACTCGCCGACAATGGAGCACGCGCTTGGACTCCGGAACGGCGAATTCGCTTTCGTTCCGCGGCTACTTCTTCTTCCCGCTCATCAGAGAGACAGCGCAGGTGGGTATTTTTCAGTGCCTAATGGACCAGAGTGTCGTCATATACGACAGGATCGTAATTGGAAAATTCTCTCCGGCGCTTTTTCTTCGTGCCAAGTGCGGCTTGGCTATACCCTCTCTCTGATGCCCAAACACTGCGAGCTGAAGGGAGAAAATTGCGGATCATGTTTACGCGGTACATACGCGCCAATCAATGTGCCTCGGGATATTGGAAAATTAGTGCAAGCGAGGGTGAGAGAGAAGTTTCAAAATAATCTACATGCAAACTTCCTTCCGAAACAATACATCGAACATTCGCCCAATTAACCGAGCGGATTGATAGAAAACAATAGTTACAGGGCGAAAACGAGCACTTTTGTATATACCATCGCTTCGGCTCCTTCTCGCGTCTATATATTTCTTCGCGCTTTGTTCGAACTTTCCAAACCGTCGACTTTTCGAACTACTTCTAAATGACATTTCCATCCACACTTCTGTCAGCAGCTGTCCAAACTTGTGCATACACATCGCACGTGTCTCTTGTACGTAATAGACCCGTCGAATGCTTCAAAACTCGAGCACAAATCGTCGGTCGTTTTTCCCCTGCACACCGAAGCTTGAAATTCCTGCGAGACCTCCCCTCGAGTTCTTGGCTGACTAAAGCGAGGCAGGAGTCAAGGCATCTCCACCTGAGGTGATACATTTCAGGCGCTCGGCCATTTATTTTCAGGCATTGTTTTATCCGCGGAGATCGCCATTCTTCTCGTAGGTCGTCGTTTTCTTTTTTTTCCTCTCTTCTTTCGGCTCTCGCGCACAAGTGAGTCCGATTCAACGCGTATTGTTAGGATGTACAGCGCGCGGTCGTTATGATGAGATTCTGGGGTCGGGGAGTCGAGTCTGAGGGGGGCTTTGTCTTTTTTTTCGTATTGTACAGGGAGAAAAGATGTATTTCTGCGAGAGATTTTAAGGCCGAAGGCTGGAAGTGTATGAATATTTGGAATAGCAAATGGATGTGCTCGTTCCTGTATAATGTTATACCCTGGTAGAAATCGCAACCAATTTTAACCCAAAAATAAGCTTATAAGTGTCAAATTAGCTTATCTAAGCCAAGAATATTGGGTTATAATTGGCTAAAAGCGACATCGTTTTAACGCAAGAATAAGGTTATTTTTGCCCATATTGTTTTTAAAGAAGAGATACATAACCTCAAATGTAAATTGAGTAACAAGTTATGGCTGATTATGTTTCAATATCTCTCAAAACTCCAGAAGACGAGGTGATACTGTCCACCCTGGGCACCAGGTACCTAGGAGAGCGTTGCCGTCGCGATATTCGTGTTCTGCGACCGCAAAAAACCCCTGAGTAGCAAAACTGGACTTATTTCCATAAATATTTATGGAGTTCTTATTTATTGTCTCTTTCACTGCACTTTATATAGGTTAGGATCGCATTCGACGCGCATATTAACTCATTATAAGCTTAAAACTGGTTAAAAATTGGGTTATTTTTAACGAAAGAAATAAGGTTATTCTTACTAAGCAAACCAACGCCTAAGATAATTCTTCTACCAGGGTATCTGAATAAATATTTTAAGATAAATTAAAACTGCTATTTCCACATCTCATGGTCGAATCGTCTCTTCCTGTTATATCGAATCTAGAACCGACTCAGCGTTAACTTTCTCGTCGGAAAACCGAGAGTTGTTGCGCGAAGACTAAATTAAAACGACTTTGTTCCTGAACGAAAAAGAAAAAGGAAAGCGTCAGTCTTAGTCGCGTATGTATTATACGCAAAAAGTCCTGCCGAGGAAAAGTTTCACGCTCAACGAAAAAAAGAACTCGAGTAGACAGGGAAAAATAAAGCTGCTTGCTAATCAGTTCGGCGATGCGTGTATACGAAAAAAATGCTGGGGGAAAGTTTCTCCTGACGTGCGACCATCTTCTCTCGGCGGACATAGCATATTTACAGCTAAGAAACTTGCTGTAGATTTGTAAGTTAAACAGCAAGAAGTCCAAAGATGAAACTTTTTTTTTTTAAGCGAGATGCACTGAATATTTATTGATTATAAATTTGAAATGTAGCAAATGTAGCAAATTATGCAGCAATTAAGTAATTTATAGCAATCTTGAATACTATAGTTATCGAATAAGAAACATTCTCGCTTCAGATTTATTTTATTCAACATTGAGATGCATTTATACTGAACGAATTGCATGTGATCAAACCTTTTTTTTATTTAAAAAGTCAAAATCCAACAAATAGCAATTACTAGGTCAAAGCATACCGTATATATTCCACCGCCGGCCAATCGTGGTGTTCACGTTACAGGTCGCATAAGAAACACAATAGCCATCTCCATGTGGCCGGCTCTTAACAAGCCTAACAACTGCGGCGTCCACCAAACTAACTACGGAGCAACTATCCGCATTTGTGTGTTATTCCGCTGGGCGAGTGACTGATTAAAGCTCGTCTTCGCTTTGACGCTGTGGGTCATGAGCTCGCGCGAAGCAAATATACGTCCGATGACAAATAAAGGGGAAACTTCCTCACAGCGATTGGCCGTACAAAGCTTATGACGGAAGAGAGCATTCGCCGAAGCACTGGATCCCGGTCTCGATGGCGCGTTTGGCTCGTAAAGTTTTTTAATCTACTCCAGCTGCTCGCCATCGAGGGCAAGTTTTTTAATGACTCTCAGTTTTATTGAAAACGAGTTTTTGAATATGCGTTGAGCTTTGTGCGGCACACTGTATAGTCGAGGCGACAGTTAAACGCTACCGGAGATGATCGCGTTTGCTTTTGAGACTTCCAAGGTGGCTTTTAAATACTCGGAATTCTCGTTGTTTGCTGGACTCCTGAACCAACTCTGGTAATAAGATTTTTATCAATATTGGTCAACGTCATATACGTCAATCTAAATATGAAATGTCATGGTTGCGTGATTTCGTGCCTGTATGCATTGTTGATAAACAGCAGCTATAAATTATTATGGTATGCAGTTCGTCAATTGGATACATTAAAAATTGATAAGCACAAACTAATCGCGCTGATATCAATCATAGTTTTAAAATTCGCGATGACAAGTGGCATCAACAATACTGAAATATTCATTGCAGCTTTTAATTTTATCATTCAAAGTTGATTCTTTAACCGCGTTATTGCGCAAAGTTATAATTAGCTAAAGTTGCAGTGTTTATACGTGCACCACGAACTCGCATTCTGCTACCAGCTTTCGAATTATACCGAACGTGGCCTTTCCTTAATTATAATAAATGTGTGTGCAAAATATAATTTGGTTTACGACAAACACAATGTTCCAGTTGTATGACATGACACTGATATTTCAGCTTCCGATGGAAATGCGTATAACTTTACGCGCCAAAGCTACAAAATGAAATCAATGTTACGAAACAATTTTGTCATGCTGCTTGTACTTATATTCGTTATATATTCCATCTGAATACAAATATGAAATTAAACGCTATTCTCGAAACTCGCAATAAATGCACCGAAGCGCGTCCTTTGATTATAATTAGAACATATCAGATTCATCCTCAATGAGCCAAGTCACTGGCCTCACCTTTCTCGGAGGAGAAAAGGCGTTTTCATTAGATCCTGGGAAAAGTTAGATAGCGCCTTGGCAGCGTCGCGCAGTCGACAGCCTACTCTCCCGTCGTCGCTTTGTTCCAGTAATGCAGAGAAAATTTATCTGCGCTCAAAGTTTTGCTCCGCGGGAATAACTTTGAAGGGCCCCGCATGCGCTGCTGTGTGCTCCGAGAGAAAGTGAGCAAGAGAGAGAGAGAGGAGAGAGAGAGAGAGAGGGAGAGAGAGAGAGAGAGAGGGAGAGAGAGGGAGAGAGAGAGAGAGAGAGAGAGAGAGAGAGAGAGAGAGGGACACGTTAATGCTAAGTTGACACGCTCAGCTATAGCCTTAGAGCCGCTGCTTGCTGCGGCAGCTCGTCGGTCTAACGACGAAACTTTCTTTACACGCACAGTTACAGGATATTAAAACGAGAGACTAGAGCTTGAGATGGCTGTATGCGAGAGTGAGTGCGAGCTTGCGTCAACCCGGTTTGTTATTAACCCTTTAAGGGAAGCGCTCGTTGTTGTTCACGAGGGTGTTCTGCGTGCTTACGTTAGATGCTTTTTGCGGCCTGCCACGCGCTAACGATGACCTACTTTCTTTTGGCCTTTCTCAGGAAGCCGTTAATAATTTCGACGTACGTTTCAAACGGGCTTGTTTTGCGTGCAAATAGGTCTGGAAAGCATTTTCAATGCGCTGTTGATACTTAGCTCTATAGGGTGTAAAGCTCGCGCTGAGTAAATAATGGTACCGTTATGTAGGTATCGTGCCAAAGTAACACTTCTTGAGAGGCAATGAATTTTGAGGTGATAAATTTTAGTCTGAAACTGCGTCTGAAACTGACGAACTTATCGCTTTTAAATTTTGAAATAACGATTGCTCATTTGCATATTTATTTACGTTCGTTGCATCACAAAGAAATATTACAATAATTTTGTTCTTATCACGGATTTGCGGAATGATGTACAAATTTGTTTGCACTTTGCGCATTACGTGCAGCTTACGTACTAATATAGGAGTACATCAAGAATCTATTTGAATATAACGTAATATGCGTGTCATCAAGAAAATATCTAAAAAGTGTAATCGATAAATAAACTTCAAAGAAGAATTATTAGGTTACGGAGACAGCACTTTCTCACTTGAGTTACTTAACATCACTTAAAATTATTGTACAATATCATTTTCCAGAACCATTTGGCCCTTTATATTTTCCAATTTTAAAAAAGATACAATACTAATGACTTTTCAACTCGCGACGTAACCCACTCCATCCTCTTCTCCCTCAAAAGATTCGCAAACCCTTTATTCCACAAAAAGACTTCTCCAATAAGCTGGAAATTTGCTGAAAATAAGCCAACAAGATTTCAGCAAAGGCATCCTTTTCCTTACCACAAACACACCCGCACATACACGTGTATTAAACCTGCACATGCTTGCAGCAAGCGATGAGAGTGCACAACTTCCTTATTAAATTTCCTCAGAACGCGAGCGCAACAATGCCTATTGTCGTGGCCTTACGCTGTATCGCTGTAGGTAGGTACTGCTCGGGCTTCTTCTAGCCTAGTAGCGCAACTTTCACGGCGGCAGCAGCAGCCCCGGCAATGAATAAACCTTTGTTTACAAGAATATTTTCCTTATTCAGCCTATAGGCCGAGCCAAGAGGGGGAGAGAAAGCCATCGCGCGAGCGGCGCTGTTAACCGATGACCCGAAGAGAGAGAGAGAGTATAAGGGAAACCGGAGCTCGACACAGCGCAGCGCCATACTAGCACGGGGCGCGATGCGGTTTTGTGGCGCCGGAGTTTCGCGGTTATGAAAACGAATGAAAACTCCAAATAACTTCGCCGTGCTGTTTGAGGCGTACGTGTGTACGGAGAAAATTAGTTTGTATAAATAGCGCGTTGGGCGAACGAAACGATTGTTTTTTTTTTCGTAGGTGTACACCCAAGCATATGCGGGTCACAGTCGCTCGCACGCAGCGTTATTGAAAAAGTTACAGCGTACGTTTGTTTAATAACGTTGGATAACAACCTTGTTTTTTCGAAAGAAATGAAGTTTTCGGTATTACGCTCCATGCGCACTCTAAGCAAGTTAAAAGAATGCACTATCCAAAGTTGAACCACGTTCCTTTGTCCTTCAATCTTTCACCGCGTAAACGGATAAGCAAGTTTCTTTCAATTTTTAAGTGGATTCTCACTACTGAAAGCGCGAGAAAAGTCACTTACAACTCGGGGAAAACTAACGCACACGTCCAGAAGGCGCGCACATTAGACAAAGTCAGTCGCACCACTGGAGAAAGAGAGAGAGAGGCGTTTTATCCATCTTCGCTCCGCACGTAGCACAACACGTAAAAATTGCGGAAGTTTACAACTAGAAAATAAGGTCAGATCTGCGCAAAACCCGCCCCTCTCGCACCGGATCAAAGATAGCAGTCCCGCACTCGAACTTTTCCAACTCATCGACTTTCCCCATCGTCGTCGTTGCAGTCATATCTAGAGTCGCGCGCGCAATCCGAGCTTGCAGCAAAATGGACTCAGACGCTCGGAAGAAGCATCCCATTGACTGCACTGCGCCTGCATCTTTCCGTTCGTGTACACATCGGGAAAAAAGTGAACAGAGGGAAAAGTGGTATATCGGTCATAGTTGCCGGCGACGGCAAAGTTTCATTTCGTTCGCTTGTATATGTGTGTATACGGAGGTGGCAAAGCTTCATATCCTGTGGGCGCGACAAACTTTGACGAGATTGCCTGAAATTCAGTGAACGCGAGCCGTCGATAAGAAGGTGCTATACATAGCGCGCGTCGAGTTGAGCTCCTTCGCGGGACAATTGTTCGCGCCCACTGGAGTTTCGAGAGCGCGGGCAAGTTCAACAAGCGCGAAGATCGAGGAAATGCATTCTGCGGGCATGTGTGTATGCGGCTTGTTACGCAGGGGGAGACGCCATCTGTGCAGTCTGCATGATGTGTCTGGCTGAAACTGCTTCGAGTTCGCCAAGGGGAACGAAGACAGAGGAGATATATTTTGTTGCGCTTTGTACGGTGTTTTATAGCTTTCTTTATGTTTAGAAGATGTGGCTGACCAATGCTGGGGTTTACTACTTGGAAGATTTTCAGCCGATGTGATAGGGTATGAGTTTGATGCGAAAATGTTTTGCATATTTAAAGCATAAAAATGTGCTTTATTGATTCGTAGCAAAATTGCAGATTACTAATTGCGAAACCACGCCCTTACACGAAAAGTCAAAGTCTTCCGAGTACCGACACTAATTTTTTAAGTACTTCTTCGGTAAGAGGATTATTTTCTCCATTTATAACAGAAGCATAATCTTTTTGAAAGCATTGTCAGCGGAGAAATAAAAAGTATACTGCAGTAGCGCCTCTTCTGAAATCAGATTACCTGCTAATGGATTTCGCTCTTTCAGCATCTCGCGCGCGGAGAACAGAGAGAAAAAGTCCCGGTAAGTCGCGGGCATTCGCGTGATTATACGCGACAAAACGAGAGCCTCGCCAAAGAAAGCGAGACGACAAACGAGTTAAGCGCACGGATCGATATCCGCGCGACGCGTCTACGCCTCTCTTCAACGTTATCGCGTCTCATCCGGCTGTTGCGATACGCCTCCCCGAGAAATAAATCGAGTCTTGGCGCTGTAACGACGTTTGACGCGTCGCGTCTCCTCCATTACATTCGGTCGTGTATACTAGCTGGGATCCTGCATCTTTCATATTTCCATCTCGTTCGCGCGCGCGCGCGACGCGCATTGTAGACGCAGCTGCAGGAGGAATTCACCCGGCGCGCACCCGCTCGATTATGCATACGAATTTTTAAAGCTGGGAGCAGCGCGCGGATTCTTCCCTGCTTCTTGCGCACACGACGCGCTCGGATCGAGATAGAGTATCTCCGGTTTGAGTTTGTGCAGCTGGATTTGTTTTACTCGGCGGAGCTATTAATGCGCTTGAGAGCTGGAGGGATGGATTTGTTTTTGGGAAATCATAATATTATGTTGAAATCGTTTCTTTGAGATTATTATCGAGAACGCAGTAAAATAATATCTTTTATTTGGAAGTTAAGAGAACTGATGCAAAATAAACTCGTTGTTATATGTGGCAAAGAGCTGATGCGAAAATCTACTGCTGTGATTTCATTACTCTAGATATTTGGCCGCGTGGATTTTCGCGAATCGTGAATTCATACCAGAAATAGCCCAGCAGATTGGAAGGAAAAGTCTGTAGCTATTAATAAAAACATTGGCTTTTAAGTCGGGTGCGTGTTGATAGGCCATATATTGGATTATTCAGGTGAGCTTGTAATTTAGCTTTTTCCGAGCCAATTAGCGCGTCGCCGCGCTGGTTTATGACAAAATAACCCAGTCTCGATGACGCGCGGCCAATATTCTCTGCGTGAGGGAGATTGACCGCTATGAAGCGGCTAGGCCATCGGCCTTTTGAAATTCAAATTCCGGAACGTATTAGATATTTTTTCTTTCAAATTCCGTTGTTACATTGTAAAAAAGCAATTTGATAAAAATTTTGACAGAAGAAGTCGATTACACGATTGTGGCTTTGAAGTTTTATTAATTTCACGCTTTTAATACACTGTATATGAAGTTGATATATATTGTAGGCTGGAGTAATTACGATGAGTGAAAAGATTATAACGACTTTTCTAAATGTAAAACGTTTCGAATCAGAAGAATTAATTAAGATATTTTTATCGACAGGCTACTAATTTGAGTGAATGATATGAAATGATCAATTAACTGTGCTTTTATTAAGTATACATGAAATTCATTAGCTTCCAACATCCATAACATCGTGATAAATTTAAAAGTGACAAGTCGACAAGAAGACGTAACCTACGAAGACATTGTCTTCACACCCACGAACCCGCAATTCCTCATTACGTCGATTCTCTCTTAAAATCTCCCGAAAAATGCATATGCATCAACGCGTCACTTACGTGGCCGTGGCGTTCGCATACGATCGAGCGTATACGTACTGCATATATGGCGGCGCACTAGAGCTGGCCGGCTGTCGCAACGCCGCGTCGACGATATTTCACGTAGCCGAGTGGACGTTCGCCCCCGTGTATAAAGCATCCTCCGTATAAATGTCCGTGACGTTTATACGGATTTGAATGTATTCACGTTGGGTCTTTTCACGCCAGCGCTGTGGAAGAGACCGACAGGAGGAGGAGGAGGAGAGAAAGGGGGTATTAGTTGCTGATTTACAAGCCCATCCTGCATGGCATTGACTTTTCCGCGACGCAGTGAGTTACGCGTGTCACGTATCTGTTGGCGAAAGGATTTTCATTTTTCCGAATGCACGCGGCGTTGCCGAGCGATGAAAGCCCTCTTTTGTTCTTTGTTTTCCGCCGTTTTTTGTTTATTGGTTTTGCTGAATCGAGTATCGAGTGCGCGACGGGAACAATTTTTCTGGTTTCTTGGTGTAGTTTTAATAAAAGGTTGTTGTTTGTTTTGTAGAGTTTCGATAGCAAGCGGCAGTAAAAAAATCGACCTGATCCAATCGTACAGTGTTGCCAAGATCGAAACGGTATACTAAAAAATCATTCGTATTCTTCTGATTTTCTATTTCGAATTTTAGCTGCGAAAAATTTTGAGCAAAAGATCATGACTGATAAGGATCCAGCGAAAGCACCCAAAATCGTTTCCTAACAGCAGCTTATCAAGAAGCAAACGTTAACGCCGAATCAGCAGCGCGGGACTCTAAAATCGATGAAAAATCAAGGGAAAGAGAAACGACCGTCCGAACTACCGCGCTGCCGTTGCAAGTCTCTCGTGTACACCTGAAGAATACAAATAGCCACGGTAAACTTTTCCGCGAAACTTGTGGTTGCGTTGTAGCGGCTTTTCTTACAGCTACCAGATAGCAGAAGCAAGGGGAAGATTTGTTAATGCCGCGCTCGGCCTGGTGAACGTAAATAAAGCGACCCAACGTGTTCTGGCATAGAAGATCAAAAATGCGATGTATTGTAAAGAACATACTGAATCATTGATGATATTTTGAGAAAGATTTACGCTGGTAAAAATTAAAAATAATTTGCCTTAAACGTTTTATAAAAGCATTTTTTGATATTGGAAAATACTTTTTCATCTGTTTGTTCTAATTCAATAAATTATATAGGTTTGTACGTGCCAAACTTGAATAACGCGTTTATAATTATAAAAGAACGCAAAAGTACAAAGTTGCGCACTGTCTGAAATATTAAATAACGAAAACGATGATTTATAGAGTTCGAGACGCTTTAGGTTACTTCGGTGGTTGCGTGATTAATTAAATTTTACTCCAAGTTGCAATACGGCGAGCCAAGTTCGTAAACTTTCAATCCCCTCGTGTACTTCCGAGGATATCACGGCATTAAAAATACATTTATTTATGGCTATCATAAAACTACTAAGTTAAACAGCACGCAGTAGAGCCGCGGCAAGATATAATTACGACCTACCATAACTTTTCCCCGAGTCTATACAAACGTGATATCGAAATCCTCTGGTGTTTTAATAGAGAAAACGTTACGCCTTATTTGCGCTAACTCTCACCCCTCTTCCTCGATTGCTTGCTCAACTTTTTCTTGTTTGTCTAGCTCCTCGTAAAAATACGACGAAAGCTCTCGCTTCTCGGGTTCCCGCACTTTTTCCTCCAGCTACTGCACGCCGTCGTCTTTTGTGCGCCGTGTTTTCGGCATAAAACGGCGAGAGCAAGGAATTTTCGAGCGCCTGGCAAAATGACTTCTCAGATGCTCCCCGGGGCGGACGAAACTATTCGGCTCGTGACTGGCTGTTAAACATTATACGATTCGATGAAGCGCGAAAGCTCGATAAAGCTTTCTTTGAAATTTACGAGACTATGTCCGCTCGATACGCGTGGAAAAATGCGCCCGATATCGAAAAGTATATTCTAATACGAATATAAGCAAACGAAAACAACGCTCGTCTGCGATCGAATTTCGATTGAATTATTCGGGAGATGGCTATTCGGACAAGTAGGTGAAAAAAAGTGCATATTGCTTATCGATTTTTCAGTTTGCCGCGCGCTACACGAAAAAAGCATTCCTTGCTCCATTTTATAAAGTTGGATAGGGTTTTGCGATTATGTATTCATGAACTGGAAGCGCGACGGCTTGCGATGAAAATTTTCTTTGATCGCGAGAGATGCGAAAATAATGTAATGCGTCGCGCATGAAAATTAGCATTTGGCAACGTGCGTGTTTACTGATGCGTTACACGAATATGCGATACTGTAATTAGGTTCGATGAAAGATTTATCGGGTAATTATATTGCTTCGTAAAATACAAGCTCGTTCGTTCGAATTTAATTAAAAGGCGAATTATAATACTGTTTGATATATCTCATAGAAGCCGTTTTAATTTTTATGAAAATTTTCGCTTGAAATTCATCATCGTTGGCAAGCGCTAGTACCATCGATAGCAGTGAAAAACCAAGACAGCGATATAACCATAATTTAAATTTCCCACACAGAAACTCCACCTCAACTCGCGATGTTTTCCAGTCTCCTCGTTGCAACCATTAAACTTCCGTTTCTTAGCGCTTGCGTGAGCAAGGCCACGAAGAAAATTTTACAGAGGAACTCAACCGAGTGAGTCACGTTTTTAACGGTAAGCACGTATTGCCCTGCCGGTTGAAGGAAAGAAGTGTTATATAGAAAAGGGATAGAGAGAAAGCCGAGGATGCCCATTGACAGCTGTTTATCGACAGCCTGCGGAATTGTAGTTTTACGATTTTATACGTCTGCCGCGAGCGAAGGGCCGAGGCGTTGTGGACGCGACGTTGCGGCCGCTCGTAAAAGCGGGAATCGAGTCGGCTGTGTGACGTAAAAGTAATTTCAGCATCGACAGGAATTTCAAAATGTTTCGGCAGAATGGAAAATTAACGAGTTACCTTTCATCGCGATAGAGCTTAATGAAGTATTTGGATGTAATTTTCGTATGGAGAATCCGATCGAATATTATCGCGAAAACGCCCGGCATTAAAATATTTCGACGATTTTTAAAATACGTTTTCATCCCTCGCGCGCGCATCTTCTTCGAGAAAGAAATTTATTATTTCAGAGTAAAATCCATGAATTACGTGTAATAACGAACCCTACCCCTATGCACACCAATCCTCATTTAGCGTAAGATCAGAGTAGGCGAGAAAAAATACCGCCACCTACTCACTGCAGGACGTAAATCAGGATTTTCGAGGTAGTGCCCGAGCTCGATATTTTCAACTACTCTCCGTACGAGGCTATACATAGCAACGCCCTTATATACTCCAACGTATACTTTCGATAATCAGCAGTCTACTACCCAAGCTTCATGCGGCATCATTGACGTCTATCACGCCTGATACTCTGATAACGCGTATTTTTTCGAACTCGCATCAGCCTCGCGGGCATCGATACGGAAGAGCCAAGTACTTGATCAATCGCGCGCACGTGTGATATGCTGTTTCATTGCTTTTTTTTCGCGAAGGGCAGATGAAGCGAAAGCAATACTTTGGATAATAGCAGCAGAGGGATACCTCGTTTTGGAAAAAAATATCACTTTTTTCGTGTCAGAGCAGCCTTTGCGTTTTGCAATTTGTTTATGGAAGTTGAAGAGTAGAGATCTGAATTTTCACGAGGACTTTCGGTCGGAAATTGTCGATGAATTCATCGAAGCGATCGACTTCTTGGTTCGTAATATTTTATTATTATAATAGCGTAAACTGATTTGGATGGAAATTGTATTATGTTGTGCATTATATTCTCTAATATTATGAATTAATCGATTTAAATATATGAGAATAAGTACTGTGATATGTGAGCGAGTTCCCTTAATATTCCCATTTGCTATACATCTAAAATTCCACACGCAATCATTGTTATACATCACAAAATCAAGATAATACATGGAAATTATGTACATACAAGGGCATTAAATGAATTTAGAGGATTGTTAATTCGTTGCTATTCAGAATTGTGCATAATACTATGCAGCGGGATGAAATCCATGAAATTCGCATCGTCTGAAGTACAGAGATAATCATACGTGAGAGTTTATTCATGCTTAAAATATCTATTTGTAATGCATTTAATTGCATGTATTAATAGAAAGTCATCTATGTTGAAACATGACATATCTTTTCTGAGATAATTTTGCCGTAAAAAATGCCATAAAAATTGCCGTAAATCAGCGATAATCTTGGGTTGAGGTGTACTCGCAATGAATTTTACCGTTCTCAGGAACATTTGAAATACAGATGATTCGGATATTACACAATAATCATATATGTTGTAGCTGGCCATCTTTTTTGGACCATTCGAAATTCACATTCTCATTGTCTCAAGTCCCTCCTGTAAACACCGCTGAATTTCCAAAGTAATACGTCTACGAAAGAATAATATTTTCAGCCAAGAAGAATCCAAACGTCAATAAACGCGGATAGAAGAACCCAAGCGCGAGATACTCATATCCGTAAACGTCCGAAATCTAAGGCGTATTACGAGGCGAAATCAACTCACGTAGCAACGCTTTAATATACACAGGCTGCGCTGCAGCTATATTATAGCGACCGAACACGCCGCAAAAATAAACGATGGCAAGGGCGCACTGCACAAGTCTGTATAGCTATAGCTACATATACGTATATGTATACACATCCCTTAGCTCAGCCAACGCGAAACGGATTCCAGAACTAGCAGGGGGTGAAATTCAGCAGTCGGAGGCGATTCCACGTCGCGGCGCGCGCACCTTATTTATTTGATTACTAATTACGGCGCACACCTCTCGGCTTAAACGACTCACGTCTCAATTTCGCCTCGGCACACGCGGCACGGTTTAGCGTTTCCAAGGACTTGGACGCCTCCGCGAGGAATTGGCTGAATGGGACGAAGCTTTCTCTCTCTCCCCCTCTCTCCCTCTCTCTCTCTCTCTCTCTCTCTCACTCTCTCTCTTTCTCTCTCTCTCTCTCTCTCTCTCTCTCTCTCTCTCTCTCTCTCTCTCTCTCTCTCTCTCTCTCTCTCTCTGCCTTTGCAGGTAATTACGCCGGAGACGATGAGAATTGGGTAATGTTTGTAGCGGTGTGATGCCATTGAAATTGAGTGGCCCGTTGATTTCGAGCTTTCACGCGATAATGGGATTCGTTAGTGCTTATCGTTGATAGCTATGGTTGCTGGTAGATAATGGCGATGGTTTACGACAATTTATGACAGATTAGGTTTAACGAATAAATAACAGAGGCATTTTTCCATTTTCCGCCAAAAGCGCGTACATCTAAACGAAATGACGACATATCATCAGCAAATCAAACACAACACCGTATACAATTGGCAACTCCATGCGCACACGCTATCATTATTCACAGTCTCTCGAGCATCGCCAGGTAAACAAGTGCACTCCAGAGCTAGCATCATGCGTGCATTCACAGTGGCTATACACGCATATATAGGCTGGTCAGCGTGTGTACAGGATGCTCTACACAGAGCCTATATGGCAAATTGACCCTTGACTTTCGCGTGGAATATTCTACTCTGGCGGATTGCCGGGGGATTGCTTTATCGTCGAACTCGCGAGAAAGTTCCGGGTCCCTATCGCGTTTCGAGGAAACTCCGCGTGCAACCAAATTCGCCAGCTTTCTCTCTTGAGCTGCTACTGCTGTTGCTATACGACGGCTTTCGGGGGTTGGCCTCAAGACGCCTCGCGCTCGAATTTTCTAGCTTGGAGATACGTGAGCTGCAGTCCGTCAGAGTATATGAGGTCGTCTTTGGAGAGTGTCAGCGAGGAGGATCGGCTGTACACGTGAAATCATGCGATACGACGGGGTTCGGATTGACGATAGTCCTAATTTTATTGCGACGAGGAAGATAGAAGGGTTGCATTAGATCGCTGATAATACCTTAAGGCTGTTTCAGCCAAGTGATCGAGGCCGAAAGTTTGCTTCGCTATGGAAAGCCTGTTAGCCCACGCGCCGTGAACGTTTATTCAGCTCACAGCTGAACTCGCTTGGCTACAGCTGCAGGTATACACGCTAAGCATTCACGATTTACGAATACGTGAAATTTCGTCCGTGTTTGCTCGCTTAATCAAATGTGTTAATATTTGATATGCTTGTCGTATTCGGAATTTGAATAATTTCGAATACAACAACGACAACAACAAATATCGCCGTATACAATAAACTTTTCTTTCTTTAATCATGATCAAAGGTAATAACTCACCGAAAGATCGCGTAATGTTATTCGACAGCTTACGAGAATCTGTATAACTGTCGTGGAAGTATGAGAAGGCGTAGCGATGTCGATGTTGATGGTTCGCTATGACGATCGTGGCGGTCGCCAGCGTCAGTATGAGCCTCGACCCCCAAGCTCGGCCCAAAGACATTCTCCTCCCTCAGCACTCGCATCCCCTGCGGTTCAGCCTCAATTTGCCACGAACAAACGCTCAATTGCGGACTCGGACGATCTATGCTTCTGATGCTGTGTACTGCTGCTGCTTCTCTGTAACGATAATTTACGCGATTACGCTATTAGTGACCTTTAATCGTGTAAAGTTTTAAACTTCGTTACTTATAATTACTCGAGCATTATATGGATGAGAGTTTTGAAGGTTGCGATTATCAAGAGCTCGGTCATTGCAGATGACTTTTTTAATTTACTTATTACGATTACCACATGAAAAAGATATGCATTTTATTATAGTAAAACGTCCATTTATATTTGACCAAATGAATTTGAAATGGATCGTTTATCACTCGAAATAAAAGGCATATCGCTTTCCGTTATCTTAATATTGATGAATTAGTGAAGCTTCATTCTTTATCATTGCAAAAATGGTTATCATGCTCTTTTCATCGTAATCCAGCGTATATATTAATTATACTTATACTGTGTGGAGAAAAATCTAAAAATGTACAAACAAAAACTTCATGGAATTTCAAGTCTATTCTCATTATAATGTGTATAAGAAACTCTTGGAAGGAGCATCTTTTTGTGCGTTGTGCAAGTAGAAAAATACGCGATATGTCAGCAGCAATTCAATTGTGTGCCAGAAGCAAAGCAAACTTCAAAAGTAAAGAACTTTTTAATAATGAAAAATTGTCCTTTCAGTCACTAATAAAACGTCGCTTTGTTAGATCTTCTTGCGCAATAGCACTAGAAAGGTGTATTTACGCATATTACGTATGAATCGTCTGAAAGCTAGAGATTCCCCAGACAATGCTGTAATGTACGCGAGGTTGGTTAATATACGTGCATTATTATGAGGCCGTCGTTGACCTATGTGTAACCGCTGAACATCGATTTGTGTAGGATAGTAATATCCGGATCATCTGTTTTGGATAATCAACGTTATCGATTCTTGTTGTATTACCATAATCCGCGTACGGAGTATTTGCATCTTTTCATTGTTTCTATTCGTAAACCTTTGCAGTATGGGCATTTCACGTTTGTCACATAAAAACAAGCCCACGTTTCGTTCATTCCATTCATATCATTAAAATCTATAATACACAGAACATAATAACAATGATAATAAGTCGAAAGAATTCTACAAGAGAGGCAATTTTTCTTACCATCAGAGAGCGACTCATTCTCTTTTCATCGCACATTTACAGTAAGTTATTACTCTTCGTCTTGCCGGGAAATCGTATTCCCCATCCCCACAAATTCATTTATCCATCGATCCGCTTGTCGATGAAAGTAAATAAATTCTACTCTTGTACAGCCCCGTCCACGGCAAATAGAACCCGGTGAGATCGCCTGAATAAACCGTATGTCATTGCGAATAAAGTTACAAGAAATCTTGTTTACACTTGGCATCCGATACTTCTTCTATCAAATCAATTCTAGATTCAAATAATGTTTCGCCGGATGTTCTGTAATACATGCGCGATGATGGAACTTTTGCATTAACCTTGATTAGATATTCGTAAAAAATCATTTATTCCTGAACGATCAAGAGAAAGTACAGATCGTTATACGTAAGCAAAACGAGCGGATCACCGCACGAAATTTTTCCGCTGATCAATCAATCTCCCTCACCGAACATTAGCGCGGGTGCGATCGGCTCTTTTGAATAATTAAAATCAGGTGGGCGTTCGGTCGACTTGGCGCCCGCGCACGATCGATATTATTAGCGAGGCAGAACCACTTCATTTAAATGAAAATCGCTGTTTGAATATCGAATAACGAAGTCAGCGCACAAGCGGCTCATCAATGTCGCTCATTTGCATTATGATCCAATCAGAAGGAAGTCGCGCGCAAGTCTACTGAGCGTTAATGGTAAATAATATGCTCGACGCGGATAAGCCGATAGAAGTGGGCGAGCTTTTTTTCTACTGCCTTGTTTGCAACGGAATTATCTTTGTAGAGTTCCTTTAATGAAAACCCAAACAAGAGTCTATTTTCTTTCTTGATTAAATGAAACTTGTACGAGTTAATCTGGCGATCCTGTTGTATACAGTATACGTTTTTTTTATCTAATTTTGATACGTACATTCTTATTGCAATATTATACAAAAATGCTTTTGTGTATGTTAAAGACAACGAACGCCCGACTGATTGAGCGAGCTCTTTTATCACTACACTTGGCGACAAATGTCACTTATAGCGATATAGAAAGAAGAACGAAGAAAAGTAGTGGAAACAAAAGAAGTACGGCGATGCGAAGCCAGCTCGCAGAGAGACAGGCGCAAATAAAAAATTAACGAAGCGTCGTAGTCGATGCCGCGTCTACAGGGGCGTGAGATCCATTGTTCTGAGGCGCAGGAGATAAAAATCTTCGATACGCGCGAGAATTCCAAGTTCTGTCGTTAGCGATTGTTCTTCCTTCTATTTTTAGATATCTACCATCAGGAATGAAATATTTCATTGATGATTTACGACCAAATATGTAGTTTTAATAGATAAAATATTGTTCAAATATTCAGTAAAAAATTTTGATGAAGAGCAATAAGCGGAAAAATACAACTATCTTTAGATGAGAAAACCATTTGTAAGGTTATCTTTCTGAAGATTTTTCATGCAACTAGAAGTTATTTAGTAGAATCGTTTTTAATGCTCCTTTACCAATTTAAAACTTAAACATTTATCTTTACTCTCGTTCTCACGCTAGACGTGCAAACTTACTCACGACAAAGAGGCGACTATACACACCGGTGCACGAGCACACGGATACGGTACGTTACCTCCTTCGAGACTACGAGGATGGATTACGACAAGCTAGAGCTGAGGGCTAAGGTCCGAGAGGAGCCATGATACATCATGCATGGAGTATCGCCAAAATCAATCGGGTGAGACGATGCTCAAATGGAGCCTTTAATAGGCGTGTCTCGATAATTCCTCTATATAGCTATATCATCAAAGACGAGCCTTAATCCATTTCAAGGAACTTTATTGACAGTGTCGATAATGGTGTGATGAATCTTGTTATACCCGAATAATGACGTTAGCCAGAATCCATTATATCGTGATCTTCGAGAACAGGAGTAAAATGTGTTAATGTAAAATAATGCAGTATTACCGTAACAGATAGTATTGAGGATTATTTAGTATATTTTTCAAACTAGAGAAACATTAGATGAATCGGGACTCATTCTGTCAGTTGAATTCTCTGAGGGCTTCAGACTAATAAAGATTCTAATCTTCAGCTGTCTTTGATTTTGCATGAAAACTCTCACGTGTGCATACACACATGTCCACTTTCAAAGTCTTCCCTCGAACTTTGCGCAGACAGAGAGCGGCGGCGGCGGCAAGTGAGCGCACCGGGCAAAGAGTAGAGAGAAATAGGAGGGCAGGTATAGGTAGGGAGTAATAGAGGCGAGGCGAGCAGTGCTTGAAATTCAACCTGCGCTGCCTTTGGCCTGCATCGAGACTTGGGTTCGTTATACGATAAGATGGATCGGCTCTTTGATCGGAGGGAAGAGCTAGGCTTTACGGACCTCCACAGGTAACCAAATGCCCTCGGAGTCTCAATGGGGAAAAAAGGTTATCGGCTATCCTCCCTGGTCGCCCTATGTCAATCGATGCTTATCTGTGACGGGAGCATATTTTATATGTAGATGCGTACAGATATACATATGTATGGACGATTCATCGAGAATATCCAAGCTCGAAGTTCCAGTTTTTTCTTCCATCGTGCGCTACAGGAGACACTGAATAGCGGCGAGTGGATGCAAATCCAGCATATTTTTTTATGGCTACGCGAAGCCGATTTTATGCGAAACGGTCTTTTCTCGAAGAGCTCGATGCGCCATATACGCTTTAGCCTAAAGCAATTTCATCCCGAGAATCATGATTTTTACGATCTCATTTTTTCTTTTACGATGCTGTCGTAATTAGAGGGCTCGTAAAAAAATTACCTATTCGCCTCCAGAAGTGGGTTAATGTTATGATACGATTGGGCGAAAAAATTATAATGCGTTCCACGCTTTTTATGAATATTTACCGGTTAAGATAATGGCGGATTAATTTATAGGGTGCTTGAATCTTGGTGGATAATGCGGCGGAACGCAAATATGCTCGCGTTTACTGGGAATTAATAATACTTCAAGAGAATGTTGCGAGATTAGAAACTAGATACTTGGTATCTCAATTTCATCCGTCAAAGCTCCTTTCAGGCTTACTGTATCAAATAATTTTTTACAAATTTCGTTATTTCGTTATTATAGTATTCAGATCTCAAACGATAATTAACGATTAATTGGAAACTATATTATGAAAATCTCATTACGATATTTTCATAAAAGCTCGACTTTATCTTTATCATGAAATATTTATGTACAGAGTTTTCATCAACAACACTAAATTTGTATAAATGAAGCAACGATAGGAATCCGACATAATAAAGCAGATGCGAATAAAGTAGCGCGTATCTTTTATAAGGATTACATGCGCAAACAGAGCTAATAAACACAAAAACACCCCTTTATGAAAAAGAGATCCTTTAGATTCACAAGGAAAGGTAACTTGATAAAATCATTACTCAGAACGTATAAATAAATAAACAATGTAATCTCCTACTCATCTAGCGCCATACACGACTCGTCGCGGCTTGTAATCCGAGAGCTCGAGCTGACTGAAGTGTATAACGTGCCCGAAGCCTGAGGAAACATGCTGGGATCTTCGCCCAACTAATTTGCATTATTAATACGCTTATGCTTGCTAAACTTAGCTGCTTTTAAGGGTTCTGCTTAGTGCGAAGACGAAACAATATCTGAAGATACGACCTCGTCATGATTTGATTCGACAATGATATGAGTATACGTATGAATGGTAACTAAAACGATTTATTTTAATTTAGATATCGTAACGACGTTAATATAAATTACAATTTGTAATATTGGTGCATCGCCCGGTTTCGGTACGTATGCACAAGTGTATTATAAGTAAACTAAAAACGGAATCCCACAAAGTTCGTAGCTTCTACGATAAAGCTGAGCAAGCAACGAAGAAAATCGCAACGGGCTACAGCCGTCGGCAGGTCTTTGCACCCTTTTCTCAAGCTTCCACAGGAGTCAATTTAACGAGGCTAATTCGCGGGGGCAGGTGCTCGGGGACTTCAACGGATGCTATTACGAATGAGTTACTTTTAATTGATTGGCCGCGAAGAGCGCTCTCTCGCGCGCGCCAGAGATAGAGAAGGATAAGCGAGGTGAGTCAGATGTGAATTAATGCTCCTCAGCTCGCTGTATATCTACACACGCCGTGGGAAACTAGGGGAAAGTTTCGGGCGAGTTTAATGGCGAGACTCCCTCTCTCTTTTGCTCTTTCTCTCTCTTCTACTTGAGCTCGCCAGTCTTTTCTTTGATACTTATCCGGGAAGTTTATGCGCGGGCAGCCTGTTTATAAATCCAAATTTAACTTTTTCATGTTTCTTGCTATTTATTTGTTTTGGCTACGGTTGCACGGCCAGCGCAGCGACGGCTCCAGGTTCACCAAGCCTCCCGAGGCACAGTCTAATTTGGCGATGTACCGAAGATTAATTGGCTTGGAGATGGAATATAAAGTTACAGCTAGCTCAAGTTACTCCTGTGAAATGGTTGATGCCGCTGCGAAACACTCAATAAAATTGGCCGTTTATTCGCAGATTCGTAACTTGGAACGAACTTTTATGATGAAAGCGTTAATTTCTAGGACAGATGCAACAAAATCTTCGGAGTTGAATTGCATTACATGTTTCTTATCCGAATACGATGAAAAAAGATTGTTGAAACTCAATTTCAATGCCTTGTCTGACATAAATTTCGGCGTACTACTTGAATAATTTTATCAGAGTTGAAATTAAATACCGATGAAACATAAATTAAATCAAGCTTTTAATTAACAGTCAGAATACGTTCGAAGAACCATACTCGTGGAGAAATAGATTTAGTAACTTCTGTCAAAACGACTTTCACGAGACTAAAATAACTCGAACATCAACCTATTACACGTGAAGAGTAGTTCATTATTCAATATACTCTCGTTCGTCTAAGACGCTCGTATCCACGGAAATTCGTTCCAGTTCCACGCCAACAAAGCCACGTGACAACCGTCACGCTCGACAGCGTTTCCGATCTCAATCTAGAGAAAATTTCCCACTAAAGCTCTCGCAAGCTCCTTTCTCCTCGCGAGACAAGCGCATCATCTTACAACGACCGGCGAAACTCGAAAATCCCTTTCCCGCGCTCCCACACTCGCGCCAGCGAACAAGCACATCTACAAGTGTCCAGTCGACACTCGTCGCCTCGTCCTGTACCTCGAGACGAGAAACGTATCATATTTCTTCGGCCCATCGTGCGAAGTATTCATCTTCATCCCTCCGGCCGACTTATCATAATACCCACTCGGCCTTTCCTCTTCAGCGTTTCCCTTCCTCCTCTTCCTCTTTCTCTCTCCCTCTCTGTCTCGCGTAGCTCCGGAAACACCAGCACGTTGACGTGTGCGCATACGCGACTGCTTCCGCGTGCACGGACGCGTACGCATCGGATCGTTAATTATGCACGCTTATCAAGGCTTCGCACCAGACACCATGACGTCTGCGTGTGGATGCCGAGAATTTGCCATTTGCCGTTAATAGCGCGTGAAATCCGCGGTTAAGGTGGTGCGTTGTCGCGGCACCGCTTTGACAGTCTCGAAGCGAGAGCCTTGATATATATATATATATATATATATATATATATATATATATATTGTATACGTATGTAGAGCTTGCAGGTAGTATTTATCCGCTCGATTCGGAATATGGGCTGTAGTGCACAATACATTCTGGTTAGCCCGGTGATGGGATTGTTGTTACATCCTGTGGATGAAACTTTATGTTAATTGTAGTTCCACGGGATTCACCAGGAGCCAGTGATTTGGAATCATGGAAGCAGTCAAATGATTAGCACGGCTTGGTGTTGCGTTAATTTATAGCTTTCACTTGGATTGTTTATATAATCGCAGCTTTTAACGTTAAAATTGAAGAAAGTGTCATGCGTATTCTTTAACTTGTATGATATACATGTCGAGAGTTGTAAATTAAATCACGTACGTTTATTGCATAATTAATTCAATTTAAGATTTCTTTCGATTAATGCGATGGATGTAAAATGTATCAAACATTTCTTTATGACGAGTTACATTTCGTCTGGAACAAAAACATTAATTTAAGGTGGTAAAACGCAGGCAACGTTTATTTTACCTAATAAAGTGAGACATTTTGTATGCACTTCTAAAAATTTATTGGTTTGTAATATAACCTACATCAGAAAATGACACCATTTGTAAACGTAAATATCAATAGCGTCATTTGTTTTTCAGTACACTCTATGTTTGATATCTTTTCGAGGAAATCTTGTCATTAGTCGAAATTAAATTCGAAATGAAAATTCTAGGTCACTCACTTTTCTACAAAGGATATATTGAAGCTGTCTTTTATCATCGGAAAACAAAACGTTTGCTTTCAAGTTCCCAGCTTAAAAGTATTTCTTCTAATTGAATGTGTATTGAATCTTAATTAAATTATTATATCAATATCCTAGATAATCATTCAAGATTCAATTTTTCGAAGTCTTAACTATAAGCAGTTTATTTCGAGATATTCTAAGTAAAATACTTGTTTATCTGTTTGTACTACTGTCTTCTTTCTTTCAAGATCAACACGCAATTCAACATTCTTCGAACGACTACCAACGCTAGTGATTCGATTTCACCCCTTACCAGAGGTAAACCTCTTACTTTCTCTTTCTCTCGTCCTCTGCATAGTCTTTCACCGAGCATTCCCACTTTCCACCTTTGAATTTTCCCTTCAGTCCTTATTTTCATGCTCGGTCGCGATTTTCTCCTCGTGCAATATCCCACAGATTGCTGGAATGAGAATACGCTGCAGACCTGCCAATCGATAGCTCAGCAAATTTCTCGGTCAGTGCACGACTCGGCTGTTGTACTGAAGGCTGAAAAGCTTCACTCCATTAGCAATATCATTAATGAACAATAGGAACGCGTCGCGACTGATACGTGCATGCGCCTTGTTTTCAATCCATACCCATTACCGTGAATTGCTCTGACGCTGATTTCATCACGTCACATACGCCTGAGTAGATTTTCGTGACTGTTGTTAGTAGACAGGTGTCATACGCATGAGCAATTCCGAATGGAATGTAATTAAAAAGCAGGCTCTTGTTCCTTGATGCGTTATAATAACAAGTTTACGTGAGACGTAATGTTTAAAATTCGGTTTTTTATCTATACACACAGTAGAAACTCCTCACAATGGTAATTTCAAATGATTCAGTGATTTTAACTTTATTTATATAATAAAGATAATAAAACAACCGCAGCAGACATCTACTCACAATTCAAGTCGTAAAAAGCAGCGACGAACATGAATTTGACAGAAATAAAAACACCTGCGAACTAGCCGGACCAAGTTGTTTATGTTCCAACGAAGCATCTCATTTGGGGATCACGTCGATGAGAAAAAGAGCTTACCACCAAGCGTGTGGATTCTGCCCGACGATAAACTCGGCGCTTTACGTGCCGACACACATGTTCCACAGTAAATTTTCCGCAATCCCCGTCCCCGATGCTGCTCGTTCTCGGCCGGACATCTTGTCGTATTTTCTTACCCCGTGCTCGTATAAAAGCTGTTGCCGAATGCGATGCTCACCTGCATATTCTATTACTCTTAACCCTCTCATACCCCTTCAGGGAGTTTTATTTGACCGAAGAATAGGGTTAGCTTTAATGAAAGATTATTTTTTAAACGTAAAAGTATATAAAAGAATTATGTTCTAGTAAAATACTGAATGACGGTAATAAATTGTCGTCATTTAATAATTAAGATATTATTTATTTCACATTAAAATACAATTGTTTATACATATTTTAACTCTCTCAAAGTCAATTATAGTTCTCTGTTGATCGATAGTAGCAATTGATATAGAACCAAACTGCGAACACTATATAATTTCAAGATCGACAGCACAAAAGAAACTCTTTTAGTATGTATCCGTAGACTTTGAATAATTTAAAATAAAATGTCTTCCTATCGAACTTGCTTATATTCTACAAAATACGCGGTAGCTGATATTCTCAGAAAAGAAAACTACACTTGAAAAATAAAACCAGCACATCATTCTTTCGTATGCTATTTCGCTAACTCTGCCATCTGCTAACCGCAAATGACAGTAAATTTGTGATGCGATAGAAGAAAAAGCTGCCTTACACACTGCATTAAGTCCGACTCCTTCCTGGTAAACTTTTAGAAAAAATTGTCGCACCAGCGAGGTGAAACTATGAGAACAGCAACCGTATAATTTGAGAAAAATACACCTCGAGAAACAAATTGCAGAAAAAGACAAAACTTTCACACATTTTCATCAGAGAAAAAAGAAAAGTCATATTGCGCTAAATTGTAAATAAGCATAATAATAACACAAATTTGGAACTGTTTTCCTGCTGATACAATATATCATTTTATATATAGCGTTTATCTTCACATCCGACCCGAGGTAATTTTAAACTCTCATCTTGCTCCACGTCAGGGCAAAGATCGAGGCCACCGACCCTTCAGAAAGCCAAACAGCCAGAATTGTCGCTTCTTCACGCGTATCGCACTCGAGACAAGTGTTCACGGAAGCAACAAGCCCCTTTCCGTCCGATAGAGCCGAAACCTCGTGTATAGGTAGTATCAGCGTCCGTCACGAAACTAGCAAAAGCTCTGCTACCATTCGTGTTCTCTTCCCGCGGAGAGAAGGACGGCTTTTAACGCGCGACCTCCGGATACCCGCGCGTATCTTCTTCATTGTCGTATCTGTGCGTATTTCTGCTCGTCGAGCTAGAGAGGAAGGGATCGAAGGGTGAAAGGAGCAGTACTGAGGATGAATGCGAATGTTTGTAGGTCAGAGTATTGTTCGGGTCACCGCAAGCTCTCTTTTTTTTTGTTGGTTGATGATTTACAGCACTGGTGCGAGCTTTTTTATGTTTTTCTTTTGGTTTTTGTGAGATCGTTTAGAGTTCGTTGTAGATAGTGGTTTATTGATGTAAATATTGTATTTACGTCCAAGCTTTAATGCGGATTTAAAAGCTTTATTGCGCATTGATTGATGAGTAATACAGCGTATATATTTTTGGCGAGCAAAAATTATTTTATGTTAACTATATTTTAGTGCACTTTATTGAATAACTTATTTAACATATTTTATACATTTAAAGTAACGCGACTTTTACTGCAAATGCGTATGCAAGCTTATCCTTTTACGCTGACAAAAACATTCTCATATCGATTTCTGT
The DNA here is from genome assembly GCF_009193385.2 of Nasonia vitripennis. NCBI lineage: Eukaryota > Metazoa > Arthropoda > Insecta > Hymenoptera > Pteromalidae > Nasonia > Nasonia vitripennis. The sequence goes on from NC_045758.1 coordinate 24,408,725, forward strand.
AGATTTCTGTTACTGCCTTATGAAGAACATAAAATAACATAATTTATTTTATATCATACGCTGTTATAACGAATATTAAATCAAGCACACTTATTTTTAAATACATTTATTTTAATGAGTTGGATACTGAATTAGCCCTGTCATTATGTCGATATCAGATTGATATTTTCATTTAATTAATTTGCGGTGGCATTATTATTCCTACTTTTATGTATAAAAATATCGACTTTACCGTCTGACCAAACGAGAATGGTTCTACTTAAACATTTACTCATCCATCCGAGCTCATCGACATTTATTTGCGGCAACGTCGCTTTATCAAGCCTCCAATAAATAATATTGAATAATAAATATCACACGCTTTTATTCAACACCGCATAATGACATTCATCCAATTCATCAACAAGCTCATTCAATCACCATCAAATAAAGTGAACGCACGTGATATCCACCACTGATTGCTTTCAACCCGACTACTCGATTCACTGGGATGGGTAATCTAGTTGTTAGCCGGGCATATGTGTGCCTATATCTCCGCAGCTTCTCGTCTCCGTCTCTATCTCTCAAGGATGTGCTCTCGATGGAAGGAAGATGCGCCGCGGTTTACTGCCTTCGATTCGGTATATTGCGCACGTCCATCAGGGAAGAGAGCGTTTTTATCGCACGCAGGGTGTTTAGGTGCTCACGTTGCACTGAAAATCGACGGGAGGTGTTCGTGCGTAAAAATTGAGAGAGACTCGTTATGAAGGATATAAAAGCCGGCGAGCATGCGCGCGATGATTGAATTGGCTTTGTTTCGGGGCTGAGCTCTGAGCCGCGATGACGCGCGCACGAGTTTAGAGTGATTGCTGAGTGGCTGCGCGCGTCGCTGAGTGTTTTATGCTCGAGGTGATGATTTACTTTACTTTTTACGCATTTTAAATTAATCTGATAAAATTTATAATAAACGAATTTCTACATATCTATCCGCAAATACGGCTGCTTAATTCGTTGAAAACTCGTTTTCCAGCTTCGCAAAGTAAATTCCGTTAATCCACACGAGCTTTCTTGACTATTTCATCTGAAAAACCACTCCACCTTTGCGTGAGTTATCCGATTACTCGTCATTAAGTTGAAGCTCAGAAAAATAAGAAGCTCCAGGAATTCTCTGCCTGTGCAAAAGATCATTAACCGGTTTACGCTCGGTGAAATGCATCGCACTGCCCGCAAAGCTGACGATAGAAAAAAAATCACGTCGAACCAATACGCCGTTTGCAAGCTCACTCTGGCTTATCAATAAATAAATCCTTAGCACATTCGCAGGCAATATTGCATGCCGGTGCATACCTCCCGTATGCGCATACACACTGAGTCAACCTACGAGCTCCATCAATTATTAAGTCGCGCGAGCGAGCGAGACAGTGGACAGATCAGATATTGCCGAGGCGATAGATATTGCAGTTGCGAGTTTTTAATTAAAAACGCACTGCGACGTCGTCGTCGCTGCTTCCGAAGCTTTGTTCGCAGCTTTATATTCGTGTGTGTGTGAGTGTCGGTGTGCTTAGATGGCTGGATAAGCTCGTGTTTCATGACCCTACATAAAAAGAAACGGGATGCGCTTCGCGAATGCACGCGGCGCACTGCCTTGAAAACTATAAACGCAGCTGTATAGCGCAAACTTCTCGTGCGCGTGTGGGGGCATTGCATCGGAGCGCTGTAAAAACGCAGAAAGGGAGTATTCGCTTTGTTTGCATTCGCTTTGCGGGTCATCTCGTTCTCTGTTACTGTAAACGAGCTTTGTTGTAAATAAGCCAGATTTAGCTTCTCTGTTTTGCCGCACTGAGTCGTTTCATGTCTGCTTTCGAGTGACGGAAAAGTACGGAAAACTACTCAATCGAAAACAAAGCATTCCAGAGTGTTTATTCTTCCACGTGACTGTGCGTTTGTACGCTATAATATACGGTTTCATAACTGATGTACAGCAGAATTTTCCGTTACCTTTTCCGCGATCGAAGTACATTATTATCAATTCATCGAGTCTCGTAATCTCGCGACGTAATGCAGTCGACTGTGTGCGTCATTCATCATACTTAAAGCAGACAACAACTGGAGAACGTATAACCATCAGACGCTATATATAACACGCTTCTTTCACACCGTATTTTCCAGCGATTCGTTTCACTTTATTCATCACGCAATCATCTCCTCCTCCCCTTCTGCGCAGCGAAACCGTGGAACTTTCGAAAGATCGATGAACTTTTCCATATCTCGAACCGACGGCGCGGTGGGCGAAACGTAATAAAAAAGAGAGAGAAAGAAAGACGAATCATTCGCCTGGCTAAACAGGATCCATACAAAACGAAGGCTGGAATAAAACTAGCGGCGCAGCTGAAAAATCGATCAAAGCTGGCCGGCAGAAAGAAAATCGAGACTATACCAGCGTACACGCGGTTGGCCCGATGAATGCAAGCGCAAGCCTTTTGTGGCTGCGCGAGCATGGCGTTTGTTGCTTTCGGCATTTACAAGCTCGACTCGCGCGCGCCTTCCATTGTTCTATATCAGGACGAGGCGATCGCGCGCCGTCAGCCAGCAAACGGCCTGCTTAAGTCCCCGGAATTTAATTGCCCGTTGCGCTGGGGCAAAAATCGTGAGCCGTTTGCGCAATCGCTTCACCGACAAATGAAATATTCGGTGGAGCTTTATTTGCGTGCGTGTTTGCGAATGTGCGTTAGCCAATGGAACATTTTGAACGTGAGCCCGTTAATGGAGATGCTCGATAATGAATTGAAAAAAATAGTTTCTACGGGTTCGCTTAATTGTATAGCCGTCGAATTCCTGAAATTTGGTATGCGGTGGATGTTTCACTAGTTTGGAAGTTTTGTTGATTCAGAGTTATAACGTGGATTCTATAATTCTAGGAATTTCGATTAAATGAAAGGTTGAAAGGGGATTACAATTAGGTATATGAATATTATATAGCTTCACTTTTCCACCGAAATATAATTAATTAATTGACGAACGAAAACAGTGGTTATTAATATTCAAACTAATTTCGTTGTGTGTACGTAAAAATCCCTGATTCGATCCACACTCTAATTCACGCTGCATATATCGTCCAGAGTTTATCAATTAAACTTCGAAATACACATCTGATACACGCGCATTAATCTCTGAACACAGTGCCAGACCCGTTTCAATCAGCTAATTACTTCCCTCGATCGACGCGACGATGGAAATCGCGCGAAGGAAGTTCCGCATATTCCCATCAGCAAAATGGCTCGAGCGTCGATGCTCGTTCCCTCCATCAATTTAGCCAGCCGGACAATGACCAGTCGCTGGTGAACAATAGCGTTTTACGAGAAATGCGTGCCACATAGATAGCACAGAGTATACGGATGGCGTATGCAGTTGTACCGTTTGAACTGACGGATGATAATTTCCACGAAACGAACTGACCTCGCATGCACTTCGGTCTTCCTCACAGAAGGTTTAATTGCGTATACGTGATGAGACGTATTTTGAGAGTTGGAGGATTTGGTTGAGTTTTACATCATTTGCGTGATTGTATTGGGTGTTTATCGAATCCTTTCGACCTGATATACTATTTTTTAAGCAGATTTACTAAATAGTTAGAGCAAGCAGAAGCTTATTTATTGCTCGATAGTATACGTCATTCGTTCTACTTTATCTTGTGAAATTTACAACCCTTTTTCAGTATCTTCAGGAATAAGGGTAGGGATGCGGGTCGTGAATCTCGACAAATCTCTGCAATAAGCGTCAGCAGAGTGTGATAAAACCAACAGCATGTTGTAAATCAAATAGATTGTCACTCAAGTAATGATTGCAGAAAAAAGAAGTCGTTTATTACGTGAATTTTGTTATCATTTACGTTACTGGTTACCTGTTACAGAAATCTGTAACAAGTAACGACTTACACAAGTCTATGATCGAATTTCATGTGTACGGGTACATCCTATTCTCCTCTATCTCAGCGACATTCTCCTATCCCTAGTGTTAATTAGCGCGTATGTGAACAGACACAAAGTGAGCAAGTCAATGCAGTCCCCGTGATTCGGACTGATCAAGTTTCAGTTGTCCTCGGGGATATGTGAATTTATGTTTGCCTGCAAATGCGAGGCGTATGCAAACCGCGTGCATAGATAAGTAATTTCAGCACTGAACTACTCGAAGGCCGTTAGAATTTCTTGTATAGACTTCGATGGTAAGGCATCTATATAACAAATAAAATCCAATGTACAAGTTTATAATGTATTCTATCAGATTTTCGGCAAAATTACAATAGCGGCTATAATAATCAATGTCTTTTAGTACAAATATTAATTATCTTACCTATTTTTACATTTTATTCTGACTTCAGTTTAAGTTTAAAATAATGACCTGGTTTTATATTCTCACAGCAGGTTATGCATTTTTTAAAAGAATCGATCGTAGATTGGAAAGTGGCGTTCGTCTGTTGATTGACAATTCATATGGTTTGCATAAATAATGGATTGTTGTATAATTATCCGATAAAAAAGTATCCAACGTAATTTTTTATGCAGAAGATAATATTATACTGTGTTGAAAAGTTCGAAATAAACCAGACGTAACGATTCTCTCACACAACTTATCAATGTGTTTGGATTCCTGCCATTACTTTTTCACATTCGCTGAACACCGGCATCACTCACGTCCAAGCGATCGATTAACCGGTAGAAACGGCGACCCGATAGCCATCAATGAAAAACTGCGAGTCTCATCTCACGGTCTAATACCAATGAAATTTCATATTGAGCAAGTTAATTCGAACTGGCGTCGTGTGTATAGGCGCTGATTAAGAGGCGGCCAAGAGCACTATGTTACCCCTTCCATTTCTCCTCCCATCCAATTACTTGCGCGCGCGCGCCAGCTGTCAAAGGTGGACCATGGACGGTATTGGGGGAAACGCTTTGGCTGTCCTCGCTATAACTACCAATTCGGATTGGAAATTACTCCTGATAGAGCTCGATGTTACGATCGCGAAGCCTCGCGTTCTGGTATAATAAGGATGCAGCTTGCAGATTCGATTCAAATTGCGGGGGTGTTCGCGGCACTGCAAGCGCGAGAACTTAATGGGCAAACGCGTTTGTAAGTTGATTCAGTGGATTGTTATCGTTTTGCTCCGCTCAAGTATACCGCGTGTGATTACTCATCGGCTCATTTATAGAGCGCCCCCGATGCTATTGTAGGTCTTCTGACAAAAGGACGATTTGCGTCATCGTCGTTACTCGATTTTGAGATTATTTTCATTTCATAAAGTTGAAAATGTATAAACGATTGAATTGTATCATATTGCATTCTGAAATCGATTTAAATTAGTCAACGATTGAAAAAAAATTAAATTTTATTGATAAATTTGATCTCATTAGGCTAAAATATATTCGGTACGACGTTACTTTGTAGTAAAAATACACACATACACATAATTATTTTAATTTTAAATAATTTCTTTAATCAAAGGATGCTGCTGCTTTAATTAAAAATTAGCTGCAGGTCCCAAACACAACGAAGTAAGAAGCGAGCTTTTACAGCCAAGTAGCATGATTATCCACGGATGATCGCGTGTCTCTCCACGCGCGCGGATGTTTCGAGCTCATTAGCCGCTCTTGTCACGAATACTAATTAGGCTTATTAGATTCACGAGCTGAGCGTACGAGGAAACAAAAACTCGCTCGCAAGCTCGCGCGCGCGCGCGACAAAATTTTAAATGCAGCGAAATTTTGTTTAATGTAGCAAGATGACGCTCGCGAGGCTAGGATAGTACTGTAAATAGATTTGACTAAGAGATCATTGTCGCAGGACTCTAGTTAGCGAGTCGGAAGTTAGACGGGTGAAAACTGCCGGCATTTCGTCATTCGCTACATGAAAGCGATGCTTCTTCGTATAATTAGATTTTTGCGAAAGGGAAGCTCACGAAAGCTGTAACGAGCTGTATTGAAGTATAGTCTTAACTTTGGACTTTAATAAACGAATGGATAATTTTTGAAAATGCTTATGCGACAATTAATATTTCCAACCCTGTCCAACCCTCCGCCAGGACAATCACGTTTTGTGGAGCTTGTATCGCTCCCGAGCACGAAACGTTTCCTTATCAAAATAAACAAAAAATTCTGCGGTGAAATATTGTAGAAATCACATAGCAAGGGAGATCATGCCTGCACGACGTATCGGCTTCGAAATAGCACTGCAAAAAAAGCGGAGAGGAATCAACGACCTTCCAGCACGTACAAAGTGAACCCGGTCATCCATAAAAGAAACAGACAGCATGCTCCTATTTATTTATTTTATTTTTTTTTTTTTTTGTAGAGCACGAGCTGAAATGTACGGGATGGAATCCTTCATTTAGGTTGCGAGAGCGAACCGCGCGGGATTTGTTTTTCTCGGTTATCTGCGCACGACGACTATTTTCTCTCCCCACAGCAGAGCCTGTGGGACTGGCCAGGTTTTAATGCATTCATTATCTTCTTCCCATCGGCCGGACAGTTTTCGGTGGTCATGCGCACACTCGGGTCTGAATTAGCACTGCGAAGAACACGTTTTGCGTTATTTCGTGCACGCGACGCACCGGAGAGCCCAAATTGTTCCAGTGCAGATAAGTGCTTCTGCGTATACACGAGGAAATCTGAGAAAAAACATTGCTTCGGAGCTTTCAGAATCATTTTAATGACTGCAGCACGCGGGAATTTTTTTCTTTTTTTTTTTTACTTTGCAGGATGCACAGGACGCGGAAAACGATCTTCTGGCTTTGTTTTATGTATCCTTATCAAAATTAAACGTATAATGTAGCTGCATCGCTATATGGCTGCATGTTGTCAATATCCGGAAGCGCAAACAGAATATGCATATCACTATGAATATTACTGTACAGGAAAAGAGTTAAAAAAAAAGAGGAATTTTACGTTTAAAAAAAGTAAAATATAGTGGGAAAAGAAGAGCTGTTAGTTGACTTCGATAATCCTGACATTTTATGTGATTTTCGATCTTTTCACACTTTAATGATCGATTACGTGAGAACACTATTTTTACAATGTTCTGAAAATCTAGGACAAGAAAAAAGGTTATCTACAAAATAAAGCACATTTTTTCAAACAGTGTTGAACGCTCCAACAGAATATTTTTTCAAATTTCTTAATATAGCAGACGTAGAACTACAACTAAAAACATCTGTAATCATGCGATGGGTAAAGTAAGAAATTTTATTTTTATTTAAATGAGACACGTAAACTATTTCTATCCATACTATTGACTTTGAATTATTATGGTTCGTGTAGCCAGAAGAATGTAAAATACTATATGCAAATTATACTTCTATAAACATTTTTGTTGAGTTTGGAGTTAAGAGAAAATTATGCAAACGAACACTGCCAATTTAATCAAGAAACTCGGCAGCCCCTCGAAGATAAGTTATTTATTCATCTATAAAATTATCTCGTATTTAGTTTAAAAGAAAAATATTTAGCTCTGCCAAAGAGCAGTGCCCGTTTCGTTGATTGCATTTTATATCAGCAATATTAAACTACTTGAGACGTTTGAATTAGAGGCATCTTCAATTTTAAAGTTTAACTCCGAAAATTTGAAAGTTAAAATTGCTCTGATCGAGGTTGCTAGTGACAATTTGTGCAAAGGTCACACAGGAAATTAAAGGACCCTGAGTAAGAAAATGTTGGAGTTTACAATGTCAAAAATTCATATGAGTTTTAACTTGTCTTTGCCAACCTTCAAGACCACCTACCACTGCACTTACGTTGATGAAAGCGGGAATAACGAAAAAGCTTTGAAATCAAGACATAAAGAATTAATTATGCTGTTATTTTTAAAATTTTGTGTATTTTCTACGAAAATATTCTCGCACAAGTGACTTTTAATAGAATGCAAATTTAGGCCTAACTTGCTGTTTTTTTTTATAAAAAAAAATGTACGTCTGGCAAACGGTCAGAAATTTAAATGAAGGCTGGTGAACGTCGACGCGGTGCAACGACAACATGAGTGATGAGGAGACAGACGATTGCCATATACAAGTAGTCAGGAGGTTTTAAGCGGCTGTTTAAAAGTTTGCCAGCTTATTCGCAACGGAGAGAAAATGCGCTGGCTGTTCATAGAGCTCGGCTCACTTACTCTATAGGGTTTGCATGAGTTCACTCACTCGCCCTTTGCATTGCAAATGCCGCTTTACTTTATAATACAGGGACACCGTACACACAATGCACGAGACTCGCATATTTCTTATACCGGGATATATTATACGGTCCATCTGTTCTCTTTGACGTGTTTATTTTGTGGCGCATTTCTGTTTTTGCCCATGTACGCGTACAAATAATATTAATTTTACAATTTAAATAAAATTCGTGTAGCGCATGATAAAAATTAATCCGTGCACAACAATTATTGTCGTAAATGCATGCAAACGTATTACAAGAATAATTATAAAAAATTTGATGGAATTTAAGCGACATCGTGTAAGGAAAATTGTGTTATGTCAAAAATTGCTTCGTAATTTTCAGAATCAACTTACAAGAATTCGTTTTCAGCATTTTTTAACAGCCAACTTTCCTGCGCACATGCATTTTAATTTTTTTTTATCGTATTATCTTATTAACAATTTAGCTATATTAAAATCCACCGTGACTCCAGCCTCAATTAGATTTCGCCAAGATTTCGACTCAAATTAAAGTCAAGCCTGCAGAAATCAAATTATTGATTCCTAATCTGTAGGAGAATTTTTGTCAATTTGCCCTCGTCTCAAATGCCAAGTGTTCGCGCCGCTACCGCTATGAAGAAAGAAATGAAACCGTGACACGAACCGAGCTGAAGAATCAGCAGCAGCAGCGGCAGCAGCTTCTCGGTTACGTTCGAGGGACAGCTTGCAGATTCAGCGTTAAGACAAAGGCTGCTCAGCTCTACATATATACATACTCGGGCGAACGGGTGGTAGGTTCATTAGCATAAAAACTCCATAGAAAGGAGAGCCGTGGTCTTCATTCCAGCGTCCTCCATTCTTCGCGCCACCGAGCCTTTTTCCGCTCTACGCCTTTTTCCGCTATACTCGCGCACTTGTATATTCCCCGAGCGTGTGCGCGTCTTCGAAGTGTGCTAGCCCCTGCCGGGAATAACCCTGAATTAACGTGCGCTAATTCGGCTGCGCTTATAACACTTTTGCCTAGCTTTCTTTTTTTCTCTGCTTCCCTCTCCTCTCAGGCGCTGCTTTGGTCCGTGTTTTTCGAGCGCAGGACTCGGGATATCTCGTTATTATATTCAGGCACACCGAGGGGGGCGAGCTTGTGTCACCATGAGAATGGAAAAATTTTTTCATTAGAGGCCGCAAGGAACGAGAGCGAGTATAACTGAATTACGCGCTTTAATTGAGATATTCGGGGATCTGTGTGGATTCTGATGTCAAGGAGATTTCTTTGTGTAATCGAGGTTGAATCAAGGGTCGCGCGTATTCTACTGTGGAGGAAACATTTTTATCCAGCTTTATGATTAAGGGAATACTGAAATTAATTACTGGTATGTTGGCTGAATTTTGTAAAAGGAATCGAATTCGATGTTCATGTTATTGGAAAGCTTTTGATCGCTGCAAAACATGAACTTCATTAGTTATATTGAATACACATTCGGAAAAAGAATTCACGGAAAAATCAAGCTCTTTCATTTGATTTTTATTTTTCGGAATTTAAAATGTTACACTAGAGTTTTGAGAGTCATTTAAGAGGAATTATTTTTTTATTGGAATTTGTTTTGTAAAAAATAAAGTTTTTTTTAAATGTTTGCGTAGTACTAGTTTGCTAAAATTTGTTAAACTATTATACTTCCAGCAATCTACATAAAAAAACTAAAAAATTAATTTGAAAATATTCTTGTGTTGCCTAACATCTTAAAAAGGTTATTTACGTTACTTCGAAACTTTTTCAGCGAGCCTGTTCGCGGTATACCCCATTCATAATGAAAGCTCAAAATCTTTGCCCTCACCTAACTCGCAAGAAAACACGATTTTTACTCTACAGATTTTTCAGCGAGAAGCAAACTTGCTCTGTATAAAAATAGTCGTGGCTTCGACAAACTTTTCTTTCTCGAATTATTCTGTCACGCACTTACACAACTTATCGTTTGACTCGTGAACTTTGTTTTCCGAAACGAGCAGTCGAAAGCAGAGCAGCGCGCAGTAGCACTCAACCGACGGCCTTCTGTCATATTGGCAGAAACTGGGGGAGGCAAGGCTTGGTAGAAAGCCTCCGCCCAAATGAATTAAACCATCGATATATAGAGTAGTGAATAGAAACTTCGGCAGGGCCAAGTTGCCACTGCTGCAGGGTGCTGAAGCTATAGCTACTGAATATGCTAGTAATGCCGATTCCGCGTCTCTCACGCTATCCAGCGAGCATTCGACTGAGAGCAGCCGTTAACCAACTGGCTATACGATGGACCAGAATTCGGACATAGATTGTTTCTGATTCATCAAACGCTAGACATCGATGTTCAGCTGCTGTTCACGACACTGCGATGCTTTTTTTATTTCGAATTGATTCGTGTGCATTGATGCTCATAAAAAGTTCTGTAAGAGTTACAGCGGAGCAAGTTTTGCATACTTGGTTGGCATATTGTGTAGATTTGAATAGTTGGAACTAATATTACACATTCTTAGACATATGGCACGAACCTTGAAACCTGACTTGCATCACACAGAACAGGTTCAAAAATCGATTCTATGCGATCACTGAGTGGCACTGTAATTTCTTAATTTATAGGACGTAATACTTTCACGTTGATTGTAGACGAATTGGTGAGTCGCTAGAAAACTACATGATTACTACGAATGTAGAACAGTTGTTTCTGAACTGAGCGTAATATGTTAAAGTATCCACCCAGTAAATTATGCACTACTCGCCTGTAAGTAAATACACTCCTATGTTTGCATGAATAATTTGAAAATCAATAACATAAGCCGCTTAATTGATCCAGTGCCAAGGCAAGCACTCCAAACCTGACCCTAATAACCAATCGAAGATCAAAGAGCCAGCGAATATTGCTGCATCCTGTGTCATTACTCATAGGTATACAATATCCAGAGGTAAATATTAAACTTGCTACTGAAGAGAGAAATTAGTCGGGATGTCGTTTCGAATACGAAAAGTCACTCTTGACCCATCAAGACAATCTCGAAAGAGCATTGACTTAGACCACGGTTCCTTTTCAAAATTAATGCTCCCTGACAACTCCTGCGCATTTCCAGCATCGCTCGCAACGGAATGTAAGTCAAAATCCTCTTTGATCGGTGGCTCGTGCACTCGACGTCGCTACTCTAGCCGTCGCTTTCTTCTTCCGCTCTTCTCTTGGGTTATTATTTCAAAAGAGCTTGCAGGATAGAAAAAAGCGTATAGCAAGAAGAGAGAGTAAAAAAGGCAACGGAAGCTTGGCAGGCTGGCGTTTGTTGCAAAACCCAAGTGGACGTAATTAAGGTAACGCGCGCTCGCGTCTTCTCTCTTGGTTAAGTGCTAATTAAGCGCTGGTCAGAAAGAGAGAGAAACAGGGGGTGAGAGGGTAGCTGTCCCACGGCTGAGTTGGAGTTAAACGCTCGGCGCATTTAGCATCGAATATAAAAGGCGCGCGGCGCTGGCCCAGGCCGAGGCATTCAGCGCGCGAAACCGTATGCGTATATGTCTGCACGGCTAAGTGCGCTATACATGTTAAGGTTAGCCCGCAGAATGAGAAAGAATAGCGAATTCTGAAGACACAAGTGCATTAAACATTCAGTACGTGCGAGCTTGGCTTTCTTTTTTGCCTTTAGCTTTTGTCCGCGCGTCTCCTACTTTTATTTTTTCATTGTTGTTGTTCGGTTCGTATGAGCTTTCTTTTTGTTGGGCTGCTTTTTTTGTTTCTTCCATTTTGTTTTAGTCCGCGAGTCGTTCGGTGAGACATACATAAAGCTATGGTGGAACGGCGAAGCATTACTGAATTCGCCGCAGAAAATGAATACGCGCACTGCTCTCTTTCTCTCGTTGCCCGCGGTATTCACATGGCCCTATGGAGCTTTATGTCTTTTATTAACTTTTCGCTTGAATAACCTTGCCTTGTGTTTTACGATTTTCTTCGAGCTCAGATTTCACGAAAATTCCGACCGCTTCTCGCCTAAAACGCTTTTAATCCGGGTCATTCGAATGAGGATTATTATTATATCTGAATTTTTAAAAAACATCTCGCCTTGATGAAGTAAATTAATAGCAATAATATAATATAATACAGAATTTTTCGTTCACCTCGATAATTTAATTTCCCTCGCATATTTCAGCATTTCACGCGTTCACTTTAATTTTCCTTCTTTTTCCATTTATCCTCCTTGTTTTTCACACTCGTCTCGCTTGCCGTCTCTACTCGTTTTTCTTCGTTCCGCGACTCTCTATTGTGCTTTTCATTTGAGACCAAATGAACTAGGTAGCAGGGCGTGAAGGCGCGCACGTGCGAAAACGCGAACGCGTTTTGTGCGCTCGCGACACTGTACGTATATGTATGTACGGTTAACTTTGCGGACCGTGCGAGTGGTAGAGTGCGAAAAAAAGAGCGACGAAAAAATGGGCACAGCCCGAGCCTCTGGGCTTCGGGACATAGCCACATTTAGGTAGGACATGCGCCCAAATTGCGCAGATGTGCGGCACTCGATGCACGCAGTAATTGAAACAAAATTTTAATGAGTTTGAAATTTTTCACTCTTTTTGCAGTCCGATTTCGAATTCGTCGTGCTTTATTACTGCGGTAAACGCGAGAGGCAGAGAGTGAGAGAACGAAAGGAAGCGGGTCGTTAATACGTAGCTGCGTTATTGCGTTTCTCGCTACAACGGCCTAACCATTGCCTTACTCGCGCTGATTATACTTTTTATAACGTGAAAACTCATTTTTTGGGAACGAAGTTGATTGAGCTAGGGAAATCATTGTAAAATAGCTAGAAACTCCCTTACGTTTTTGTTTTACGTGTACTGCGTATCACATAAAACAAAAAAAAAACAGGAAAATCTCATCTGATGTATTTCCACGAGATTTAATACCAGTTATATCAATTTCCCTCAATCAGCGATTACCCGGAATTCGACAGTATTGCGCGTTTGACCCATTGACCCGAGAATTACGTCGATTTGTTTTTTCTCTTTCTCTTTCTCTCCCTCTAGTCATGCAGAAAAAGCATCCGACAATATTTCCCCGATAGTCGCTGTTACGAATAGAATCGCGTATATATAATCGCAGTTGCCTGTTTTACTGAAGCGATCGCGAAGAAAGCGAGATAAAAAGAATGCAATACGAAATGTGCGCTCGGCTTTCTTCGCCCTTTCTTGGCCGTCATCAAGAACGTTTTCTGCGACGATTAATGAGCGTGGCGACAGTTACCGGCGACGACTCACCAGATAAGGAGGTCAAGCGCTGACCTTTTCTGATTAGGCTTGTCGATAAAGTACTGGTTTTCCAACATTAGTAGTGTTCACCATTTATTGTTGAATCCTATCTTCGTCTTGTCCCTAACAATCGGCTCGCAAATTAACGCACACGCACAACGTCTCAAATTTCGCAAAGCCCGAGTGATGGTGGAGGCTCTCAGAAAAAGAGACCAAACGATCTCGGCGTTAAAGAAAAAAAAATCCGTTACAAGCCCGACCATCCGGCCGATTCCAATCGAAACGTCAGGGGCGCGCGCGCAATAAGGTCGTCGTCGCCGCCGTACATATGGGGAATTCTACGGAAAAATGCCATTTTCTGGTTGGAGAAACCGAAAAAAACAAATGTTGGGGCACACTCCCGCAACTTTTTTTTCTTATTGTACATGTTTACAACCATGCAAAACTACGTTTCAACATCGAAAAAGTGCCTTGCGTCACTGTTTTCTAGGCCCTTCAAATCCGTCGAAAATGGCCATTGTTCGAGGGCATGCACCTAATGCATGAGGGCATAAACAGAAAATGTATTATGGTAGAATGAAAGATCGGGAAAAGAGCTTCAATTTAAAAAAAATGCGTTGAAAATGCTTGTTTTGGTCAAAAGTTACGCACGATTGAAAATGCATAAAAATCATGAAAAAAGATACAAATTTCTTGACTTTGAAAAATCATGCAAGTACAGTCATCGTCTCTTGGGTGTATTTCAACACGGCGCGCATAGCTCTTGCCATTATCCACGAGCGATTGGGATCGTGCGCGTAGCTCCAATACGACGGAGGCGGCTTTTTTCTCCCGCAGCCTTTCATCCCCGGCTTTGAAGAACGCAGAATATCCCGTGCATTCATGCATGAGCGCACACGCGCGACACACAAAGTGCGCGCGGATTCCGCCGCACGCACGCGTTTCTGTATTAAGGAGAGGATCCGCACGGCAGATATGCGATTTTTATATTCACGCGACTATACGGGATATTCAACATACGAGAGAGAGTGTGTGTGTGTGTGTGTGTGTATGTGTTTGCAGGAGCCGCCCATTTACAGAAGTATACACGCTGGTGAGAGTGCAGAGGCCAAAGAAATTAGCTTGATTGACGGAACGCGAGTGTGTGCTGATCAGTTTCGAAGTTTACCGATGGATGAGCTCTTTGTATGCGGGGCAGCTTTTATTTTAGCAGAGGTTCTTTTTTTCATTCGTATCGCGGATTTGTAACGAAATGTTTGGCTAGTTTGAATGAGCCCGCTCGAGTGCATTTGAAGAATTCCTTTTTAATCGCCATACAGGAATGACATAGTTTTGAAACTCGCGCGTGATCGCGCGCTAGTCAGACGGCCTGGGATCGACGTTTTTAATTAACGAATGGCGTTCGGTTGGAAATTCGGAGTGATCGCAGTTGTTATAGAGGATAAAAAGGAGTTCATATCTCTTTTACTTATTTACAAATATGGAATAATTTCAAAATTACCTTTTTAACATATTGCTGGATGAAAACTCAGTTCCGTATGAAATCATGTGATTTCCATCCGGAATACAGCATAGGTATGTTGAGCCCAATATTATGATTATTGAATGAAGCTTGCAACTGAGCTTTCTATAAATTACGCTCATAGCGATAGATTTTTAATGAAAAGAAACTATGCACAACGCTACTACATAAATGCCCAATTGCTTTGCTTCGAAGCCGCGCTACTTCAAACAGTGCAAACAAACAATTGATTAACGAATCCATTATATATCGTTCGAAATAATCGTAAGCTTCCCTTTTAAGTCACAACGGAACGAAATAATGCGTCAATGTTTATATGCCAGGCGTTGCAATGCGAGGTATTATCACATACCATTTCCTGCTTTTAAGTTTGACAATCAATGATTAAGCCATTTTTTTCTCAAACACAACATAAATAACAAAAACTATCCAAGTCTAAATTAAAATTCGAATAATTCTGATGGTCAAATTCGACCGAATCATCGAGTGTCGCTCTTCTCGGTCCATCCCATTACCCCCAGCCGTGTTGGTTTTCCTAGTGGAGATATATCTGTTGAGCTAGTCAAGGTGGCGTCAGTGATTTTCGATGGCTATCGGGTGACACGTCAGGTGTCCTTGCTCTTTGTCGAAAGCTTTGAAATTGAATCAACTGATCCAGCAAGCACTGCGAAAAGCTCGGCTTTCAAACTAAGCTCTCGCAAACACACCGTCGCTTGGAATTCGCAACAGTCTCTTTTCAGCCGACGATTTACGCTCAGTAGTGCATTTATAATTCACAGTATAAACTACTTATACACAGCCACGCGAATATTCGAATAAGCAACAAGTCTCATTTGGCCAAGCTAAACGAGTGGTGACATCCCGCGCGTAACGTCCATCTCGATCGTAGGTAGTGCGCACTTGTCCGCAAAACTAGTGCCCCAGCTGTAAAAACAGTAACAGCTTTAAGCGAACGTTCTCTCTCTCTCTCTCTCTCTCTCTCTCTCTTTCTCCCTCCCTCTCTCTCTCTCTCTCTCTCACACTAGTTCTAGCGTCGGATGAGCGGCTAGTTGGCAATCACGTCGACGAAGCCATCAGCGGAATAGCAGCGGCTGATGGAATTCCGCACGCGTTAGCGCGCGCAGGCGAACTTTCTATATACGCGGGCTGCCTCTATAAACCTTAATCCGTAGAAGCGGCCAGCGAGCTCCGACAATAAGTGGCCGGCTCGATTGGCTCGCAGCATTAGGCCTCTCGCGTACAGCCAGTAGAACCGCAAACACCTGTAATTGTCTAATTCTACGTCTGCTCTATACTGGCCCGCCGAGTTCGCACAGATGTATATGTATATACATGCAAATCGATGATCGAGGGTTGAAGTGCGCGCGCGCTGAACTTTCTATATATATTAGAGCTCCGGCTATTATATATATGGGGAATTCTACGGGAAAAATGCCATTTTCTGGTTGGAGAAACTGAAAAAAACAAATGTTGGGGCACACTCCCGCAACTTTTTTTTCTTATTGTACATGTTTACAACCATGCAAAACTACGTTTCAACATCGAAAAAGTGCCTTGCGTCACTGTTTTCTAGGCCCTTCAAATCCGTCGAAAATGGCCATTGTTCGAGGGCATGCACCTAATGCATGAGGGCATAAACAGAAAATGTATTATGGTAGAATGAAAGATCGGGAAAAGAGCTTCAATTTAAAAAAAATGCGTTGAAAATGCTTGTTTTGGTCAAAAGTTACGCACGATTGAAAATGCGTAAAAATCATGAAAAAAGATACAAATTTCTTGCCTTTGAAAAATCCTGCAATTTTTATGCCCTTATGCATTAGGTGCATGCCCTTGAACAATGGCTATTATTCGACGAATTTGAAGGGCCTATAAAACAGTGTCACAAGGTATTTTTTCGATGTTGGAACGTGGTTTTGCATGGTTCTAAACATGTACAATAAGAAAAAAAGTTGCGGGAGTGTGCCCCAACATTTGTTTTTTTCAGTTTCTCCAACCAGAAAATGGAATTTTTCCCGTAGAATTCCGCATATACGTGGTGGAGCGAACGAGCGGAAAATCCTGCGTGCATCGACTCCTGTGCCGCACTCAAAATGCAAAGCGTTTTCTAATTCGTCGGGATGGAGGAGAGCTTGGTAGGCCCGTATCGTCGTGATTGTATTTTAAGCGGGTATAGCTCGAGAGAATTTCGTGATTAGTGGTCAATTTTTTCGTACGCATATTAGTCCGCTTTCGCTTCACTTTTATTCAAATATAGACGATCCGTTGTTTTAACAAAAATCAGATTAAAAATATTTGTTTACTTATTTGGTTGCAGCCGCAAGCTCTGCATTGAAACCGAATAAATCCGCGTAGATATCTATACACGCAGACTCACATATTTCGAGACAACAGTAACGCCGAAGTTTCATTGTTTCGGGGACGATCCTTGAACCATATAGGGCTTCCCTCTGTATGCGTATTTTGTATATCCGTTAGCGCGAGTCGGACGCGCGACTCTATACAGATGCGATGCGTTTTTATCCGACTCACTGCTTCGAGGTATACACCACGTGGCAGCTGCGGAATTACTGACAATAGAAAAAGTTTTGCGGTGGATTTTCAAATTTTTGATGCATACGAATGCGCGCGAGCGACTCTACGTTTGTTCTCGCGATACCCTTTACGCTTGTTGTCATCGATATATCCTGCGAACCATCGGTATGTGCACGTGTCGAAGTTTAGTTTGTTTTCACTGTTTTTCCTTGGGATAATATTATTGATGATTCAAAAATTAAATCGTCAATTTAATCGTATAAATGTTCGCGTTTTGTACTTAGTATAAATCTGTGCATCAAACGATTCGCGTTGAGTGCGTAAACTAATGGAAAATAACTATTTAACAGAATGGATAATTGGTTTGCAAGCGGAAAGTATTTGTACAGAAAATACGAAAGTAGGCTAACTTTTAATTAGGAAGAAGAAGTCATGCCCCGCGCGCGTGGGGCGGGTTAATTAAATTTACGGAAGACCGAAAAAAACTTTTTTCTCCTCTCTTTTCCACTTTCCTTTCGGGAACTATCTTCTCTATCGATCCTCCAGCTTCTAATCATTTACTCCCCCGATTCGCTCCTTATATAGCCGCGAATCTAATCGAAAATTTAGAGAGCCAAGTCCGATGCACACACCGCGTAACTGGAACTTAGGCAAAATGGACTTTATGATCTCTCGCTGCGCTTTCGTCCGATTAATTTTCGTTTGTTCTTCGCGGAATATATATCACGTCCACCGCAGTTATACCGAGACTTTGCCGGGCGATGATTATTTTCTAGCGTCGCCGCTAAGTGAGAGTACCGTATATAAGCGCTTCCGCGCGGGAATGATGCATCGCTCGTGAAGGACGTCCTTCTTTATTAAACTGCGTTTGCGGGAACGTCTGGATGAATTCGTGCGGCAAATGCTGTGTCGAAATAGATATTTACAGAGTGTTCTTTATGATTTGAAAAAAAAGGAATTGGTGAACAGTTTGGGCGTCTCTTTGGCTATGGAAAAAGTAAAATGATGTTATATCGGGTGAATTAAAATTCATGTCACTAATAATCCAGTGCACAGACACTAAGACCGGATTACTGCGTGCAACTCCTATCAATGCAAATAATTTGTAGAAGAGGAATCGATGTGACACACAAATTACTCCAGTTCGCGGTTCAAAAAAAAAATGCAATTAAATATGAAGACGTCTACTTTTTGTCGAAACATCGTGCATATTCTCTTGCATTAAAAAAACTTGAGACGAAATTTTCGTCTTCATAAAGTACGAGAGATGCAACTCAAGCTTAACCCAGAATAAAAAGAAAACACTTAACTTATTCCATTCGCGCAAACTTTACTTCACTCAGTCTCCGTGTAAATTTAATACCCTAGCTTTATCACAATTTTTCTTCACTTTTCAGAACGAAAACTACTCGAATTTGTGGAAAAAGGACAGTAATGCCATTACGCTCGCATACACCCACCAAGAGAGATAGCCATAGAAATTCCGCTTATAATCCAACTAAGAAATTCCTTCTGCGTATCGCGTCGTGACGCACAAAAGAAGAAAAACTCCTATCCAGCCCAGCGAGAGCCCAGAGAGCATAAGCGCATTAACAGAGAGAGAGAGACAGAGAGAGAGAGAGAGAGAGCCGAAATATAATATTCTCGAAACGCGTCGAGTCTTTCTTCGCGGTTTTCAAACTACAGTCGTCCTTACACACAGTCGCGACTCGAACTCGCGCTCGGATAATACGTTATTCTCCTGCAGCAGCAGCAGCAGCGACAGCGGCTCTGCACTCTGTTTCTCCAGTATAAACAGGGATGAAGCCCGGAAGCTGGAGCGAAGCAATTTGAATGAGGCCAGTTGTTACCTTGAAAAAATAATAAAATCCATGGGCCGTATCCGCTGCTATCTCTCGGGTTTCACGATTTTACCTGCACTCGAGACACGACTCGGTCGCTTGTATCCGTATGTACATATATCTATACATAGAACTACTCCTTTCGGCCTTAGGAGCCCGCGTGTACATGTATATATTTTCCGTCTCGCTTCACTTCGAGGGAAATGCACTTGGAGGCGGCTTTACGAGAGGACGTACACAAGAAATCGGTGAATGAAGACGACAAGACAGTGTGCGCACCGAGCGCTACTGAGGCTCGCCGATTCGATGTCTCTCAATTTCTTCCTTATCTTTCTTTTTGATTTGCAAAACACTCGAAAGTAAAGTCCGAGGGAAAGAGTGGCATCGGAGGGAGAAAGAGAAAAGGCAGAAGAGGCCACTTTGGTGAGAGATTTCCTCTTTTTTCTTCGAGTCTTCACATTGTTGAAGAACCAGGTAAATTGGAGCTGGCGAACGACAGGCGTCTTATTACACAATGACGCAACTCTTACTCTTACGGAATTCGGTTTTATGCCTTTACGGGCTCTATTGGTCATCGCTATATCGGTCTATCGATGGCCCATTGTTATAGAGCTTTATTGGAAAGTTTGATTTCTGCGAAACATCGCGACCTACACTCGCCGCCGAATCGATCTCGTCACATGCGCAAACAAGATTTCCCTATGGCATGTCAACTGATGTGTTTTTTCGCCAAACGTACACGAAACGAAATTAAGAGAAAACCGAGTCTGTCTTCAACCTCGAAAAAAAGCAGTGTGTAATTCCGACAGTCGCGCACACACACACCCACGTCGAGAAGCCCTAATTTGCTGTCCTCCCCGCAAACGGGTTACACGTGCGCATTAGGTAATATAAATGTGTACACAGTGCACGCACGCATGCACTCGTATAGGTGGTAGTAAGCGCGAAGCCGGTAGCAGCAATGAGAATTACGAACCTAATGCACGTTCTCGACAGTTTTGGACGCTTCGCAGCATTTTGCTTTTGAGAGCCACGCATTAGCGCGAGGCGCGGCGCGCAAAGGATCCTCGGATGAATTGCGGCGAGTCGAGTGGGACGCATAAGTAGAGAGAGGAAGAGAGAGAGGGATGACGAGTGAGAACAAGTTACTCTCATTTCGAGCACCATCTGGAAAGATGAATTTATTTTCTCTTTATTTGAGCATTCAGCTTGAATTTCCGCGCTGTCTGCGCTGTCTGCTGTATACGTAGTCAAAGGTGTACCCCTCTTCCCGCAGAGACTGCATTTTACCGCGGCTGTACTCAACGAGCCGTGGAATGCAGGCTGGAAATATATCCACGACGCGTGTATTAGTGCGGCTAATTTGCTGTGCGATCGTACCGTTTTTGAAAGGAAAAAATTGATTTGCACAAATTGCTCGTCGCTGAAAAGCTTTCTGATGACCTTTTATCTTCGATGTGTGCTCTCTCTCTCTCTCTCTCTCTCTCTCTCTCTCTCTGTCTCTCTCTTTCTCTCTCTTGTGAAACGCGCGTTATCTCTCCCGTATGAAAAAAAACATGCGATAATCTAGAAAAAGATTTCCTCTGAATCGTACGCACGCGCAGTTGAAAAAAGTCACTCGAGGCTTTAAATCAAACAATTACGCGAATACATGCGCGCGCTCAGGGGAAGAAAGAGAGAGCGAGCGTAAACTCAATAAAATTTTAATCTTCAAGCTGAAAAGCAGATAAAGAAACTAGCGTAGTAGAAATTAAATTTCGTTCCGCCATAATTCTACAAAATCGCGAACGTACGTTTTCACTTTTCTTTATACACAGAGAGAGCAATGAGTGGCTCGTATATACTTTATCCGCCTCTCCTTCAAAATCATAAAGCCTTTTAGCATGTCTCAGCTAGACGCGTTAATTAACCATCTCTGGTCCGGAATTACGCGAAATTTCCGAGTGCATAGGCTCATCATATAGGTACCTGCGTGCTGGCTCTTGCCTCGCGAATGTTACGCGTTTGTCGAGTCGCTCGTTGCTGCAGCGCTGATGTATAGGAGAGGAAGGCAAACTCTGAGACTAAAATCAAAGCGCGTTTTCGCGATTGCCAGCCGTTTTGATACCGAAAACCGCGAGACTCGCAAGAATTTTCTCGTATGATTAAAGTCTGAGTAATATCCACTTATCAGAATGTAGCCGGTAATCAAGGAATGACATGAGTTGTAATTCATGAGAGATGTATTAGGTTCTTGACATCGAGTGACATTTATATTAGCCGAATTTGTATGTTAAATATTGAAAAAAAAAATTAGCGGGTGAAGATGATTATAATCTTTAGTAGACAGACAGTGCAAAAACATCTAAGCTATTTGACAATATAACTAATATAACGCATTCATCAATTTAACTAGGCTGGCTAAATCCATGGATTATCTTTTTACGCGTATAATTAATTGCCAAACTTCTCTGGGAAATAATTTATGCTCTTTTTTCCCCGGCTATTAATCCATTCGTAACATCGCTAATTAGTAATTACCGAGTTGAGTCGCGCGAACGAATAAGCTGCAGGTGCAGGCTATAGGGAAAGTTCTCGCGCTGCGAAAGGCTGGTCGAATAGTTGTGCTTGCTTACCGCCACAATCTCCGCGCGACTCCTTTTAATTCATCCGCGCAGGAGGCTCGCCTCCTTGCACGCGATCATCGAGTCGATGCTTCGGTAACTGCTTTGTTTTCGGCCGACAGGTTCTGGAATTCAGATAAATGACTTTAAGTTTTCTTTTTTACTTATATTGTTATACCATAAATATTCGATCACAAACTGAAGATTTGTATTCTTAAGAGACGTTATATAATCAACGCTACACGCACATACATGTTTTTTCAATTATAGTTTTCTTGCAATACCTCTTTCGAAAAAACACATCACGGAATAGAGGATAAACAATAGACGAGCAGTTTACAAACATCTACAAAAATAGAGGCAAGAGCTTATTTTACAAATTTAATTCCGAAAAAGCTCCTCGGCTGAAGCCCGGCCTCCGAGCGAATAAATTATTCTCACGCATTATTATAACTCACGCTTGCGGGCCGCGGAGTCTGCAAAAAAGTCGCATTAAAAAATTAAACGGTTCAGCCGCTGCCGACTCACTCATGCGGCAACAAAACAAAAGCCTCTTGTAAAAATTACGCGTAAAAAAACAACTGCTAAACATATTTCCTAGTCCATTAACTGCGACTCTCATTCCCAAGGCGCTCGCGCAAAACCCTCGTCAAGGAAAGCAACGAGAGCGAGGTAAGGGCTGGAAAAAAGTCAACAACAGACAGACAGCGCTCAGCACCATAGCCGTACAGTCAGCCACCACAAGTAATTAAGAAGACGGCAATCATTTTACAGTAGCAGCTCTCGGCTATACAACTGGCGCGCACAGTATACTCGACTGTTGCACATTCCACGCCGCGAGTGTACACACACACATATCCGCGCGTGAAGAGATGAATGGCGAGCGCTGTCTTTAACGGAGCCAAGCGCGGAAAAGGAGGTCGTACAATGAACGGCTGAGTCGTCGCGGACTTCCTCTCTCTCTCTCTCTGGGGAGAGGGAGGGTGAGGAGGGAAAAAACGTACCTATTCTCAAAGCGACTGCTCAACCTTCTCGCGAGCTTTCGTCCCTCCCCACCCCCCCCCCCTCTCGGAGCTTTTGTTAAAGAGACAATTAGCATTCTGCAGACGGAGGGAGATGCGGCAAGGGCGGGAGATCATTAGATGAGGCCCGCCGAGGTCAGTAACGCCGGACGCGTACCCGCACACGTAGTCTGGCGAATTTACGTGCGATGCTTCTTTCTTCTCGTGCTTCCCCTTTCTTCCGGGCTCGGAACTTTCGCCGAGCTTTTCTTCCTCTTCTTTCGACGGAACAAAGTTTTGTTCGCCGTTCGACAGAGGTGTCGGTTGGTTGACTCTTGTGTTTTCGCGTTTTCTTCTTTTTCCGAGAAGAAAAGTCTATGTATACATTAAATTGATGCCACTTCGAAATCGTGATACTCCTTCATCTCTGAAGCACTCAAATTTCAGCACTTTTCACAGCAACGAAAAACACGACGATTCGATAGGCATTCCAATTCTAAACATTCAAAGCTCGAGGCTTTTACAAGCACATCCACAAAAGCAACGAAAGCTCTCTCTCTCTCTCTCTCTCTCTGGGCCATTTAAGATGGAGCCCGCACGCGAAATCGCGCGTAAAGCTATAGGCCAGTAGCAACAGCAAGCGGTAATGGACCGCGAGGCACTAACGGCGGAAAAGCGAGTGCATTCTCCACGCGCTGGTCCCGAAACATTTCGCGCCTCGAGCCCTGTCAGGAAACGCGAGAGTCGTTACACCCGAGCTTTCGCGTGCCTTGCTTGCCTCTCTTTCCCTCGACGCTGCGAGAAGCCACCACCTGTGAACTTTCGCATCGATTTCTTCCTGGTAAGGCTGAAGTGTCTTATTTTTCTGACTCTTACGCGCACGTTCGTCGTCGTGCGTTGCTCGCGGCGTAATAGTATATCCGAGAGCTTCGATATCTATACTGGTTTACTTCTTCGCTACTCTTTTAATGCAATATGAGTGTTTTCGCGGTCTATTTGAAGGCAAAATAGAATCAATCGTGTGATTTGCCGTTTTGATATCCGGCCATCGTATGATGAATACTTGACGAGGTAACGAATATATTATATTCACCGAATATCGACTGCATGTATAAACCGCAATGTATATGATTAATCTCCGAGGAATAAATCACTCTATACATACAGACCAAGTTTATCAATTATACACCTCTTCGGAAGTAAGCGCGTGAAAGCGTTAAATTGCTCGATCTAAGGGGGCTTCATTCCCAACAATCGTCTTGGCGATTAATTAACCCGATCTAATCACTTATTCTTCAGTGCACTCGGCCCAACTTACACCGGAATCCTCGACCAAAAGCAGCTGCCAGAGCGCATGTACGGAGAGGGACCAGTTGAGACTTGACTCGCATATATATATGGCCTTCGAGTAATTGTACACTCGGTTGACCGACTCTCAGTCTCCCGCCGCGCGCGAACTTGGAGGAATAACGCGCGAAACTTTGGATTCCAAAGCGGACAATGAAGCGATGTATTAGCACTGCGCTATTCCTACGCGCGAATCAAGCGCGAAGGATCATCGACTGGGGCATGCGTGTGAACGAGCTGGAGACCCTCGGATTAGAATGTGGGCTATCGACGTGACTGGCGTGTCGACCGGGAATGGTTATTTGAATAGTTAAGGTCGTGCGATTTTGCTGTCGTGTATACAGTAATGGAACTACCACACTTACCTTAATGGCGAGTGATAGGGAAGCGAAGATTTTTTTTTTTGAATCATCATAGAAGAGAAACATTGACAAATTTTTTCCATCATACAAATTAATTCGTTGACAGATTCCATCCGCAGCCTCAACGCACGCATATGCGGAATTCTCCGAGAGACAGAAAATCCTGCGGAGAATTTCCATTACTGAAAATGGTTATTCACGAAAATGGCCTGCCTTTGTAAGCGCGCTTTCTTTGGAATCCTCTGGTCGTGCAGGAGCCGAGGCTTTAGTCTGTGCTGCGTATACCGAGGCAATTAACGCACATGCGCAAGAGGGGCTGGTATAGCCCTGTATGCGTCAAATCGTACGTGCGAGATTTTAAACTAGCTTTTTTCTTCTACAAAAAAATTTCAAATTCGCGCAATACTTTGTTACTTCTTTTTGGACTTTTTACGCATTTAGTAATCTAATCAAGGATTTAATTACAGTAATTATTTTCTAATTCATTTTAAATTTTCAATTAAAAGCTTGATACTTTAATTCGCTGAACGAATTCAGTTTCTGCA
This sequence comes from Nasonia vitripennis, assembly GCF_009193385.2. Classification (NCBI taxonomy): domain Eukaryota; kingdom Metazoa; phylum Arthropoda; class Insecta; order Hymenoptera; family Pteromalidae; genus Nasonia; species Nasonia vitripennis. Next base: position 24,433,875 of record NC_045758.1, read on the forward strand.
ACAGCACACTTAGTTGATTTCGCTACACAATGCCAAACTGAATCGTATTTTTATATTGAAATAAAAGGATGAAACAGAATTATCGAGCAAACTCTACGTTGAAAATAAAGCACAAAGTAATCGTAACACATGCTTGACTTATTTTAATCCCACGATACGCACTCAAATAATTGCGAATTTCAGTTGTAACATTAACTCATGTGCTGTCTACAGAATTCTATTTTATATAACTCTTCTAAATTTTATATACCATAAAAGTTGATCTTTAGTATCGGATAAATTTCACAGCGAGTCTCATTGGTAAAGATTCATTATCAGATTCACTTATACTTTTCGTCTGCACCGACAAACATAATTACATTTGAAAACAATTTAATTTTTATGCTTGAAATTTCAAAATTAGTACACGCATTCAAACAATGCACGCGTTGTTATGGTTACCATAGCATTTTATGCGAATTAATGTATTCTGTTCAACGTAAAATTAGGTTATAACGCGTATAATGTTGAAAAACACTTGAAGTCGATGAATACAAATCTACTGAACAACTTATTCAACGACAGGGATAGGCGTGGTACTTGAGCTGTTATAATTATAGTGCCAATCAAATGGATGGACTAATAATTTGCAAAATAAACACAATCCTTTACTTACAATAACACAAAGCATACTATATGAAGGTTATAATTATTATAAAATATAAATAAAAGCGTAAATTAAGAATCAAAACTGTGAAATGTATTGAAAGCTTCACTTACAGAACAAATGCCGAAACGCGTACCTATATACATTACGTCAACGCGTATACTCCGTCATTTCTGACCAAGCCGCAGCACATGGCAACAACTATATACCGCCAGTCAACAGTCTGCGACCACAGGAGCTTTTGGAAGGTGGTGTGCGAAAGTCTGCGAAAGTCTCCACGTTTAATCATAATAAAAATAAACGAGTTTTCATTTGTACGACCCCACACCAATCTACCCATGTCGTATTAATTCTCTTCTCTCCCAACTTTGTAATTATTTTCATGCGTTAGACAGCCTTTGTCGCGTATCGCAGCAATTGTGCGTTGCCCTCAGACTCATTCTCTTTTATCCATTATATTCCAAGTCTTAGAACTCTTGATGTACGTCTGGCATAATTGTCGCAGAGACATCTGCCTCTGCTTTTTCTCCTTGGTATATGTTCGCATTTTTTTAGACGCGTCGTCGCACGCATATTAAAACTGAAGTTTGCGTTTTGCGAAGACTTCGTCGTAGGAATCAAAGTGGATGCAGCGCGCGATCCGCGGCGGGTGTCGTGTGTATCTTTGTGTAATTATAAGTGTAAAGGAGAGGAGCTTTCTGAAAGGCTCGTGGAGGGTTGAAGATCACACTTCTTAGAAGCGCGGGAGAGGTGTTCTCTCTTGGAGCGCAGATGAGAGTGTTGAGGCGTTGAAAAATAGTGAAGTTCTTTGTAGCGTTAGTCTGTTTGACGCGTAGCTGCGTTGCCGTGGCAGGTGTTGGTTCTTTTATCTCGTGTTTTACTTTTCTTCATGATTAGAATGTGTTTAATTTTGCGTCGTGTTATATTTAGGCAAGCAATCCATTCTCTATTTTGCTCTGTTTTGAAAAAAGGAGGCACATAGTAATTATTTTATTCGTTCCTCTGGTTGGCTGTTCGATATTATCAAAAAAATGAATGTTGAAAAAATGACGACAAAGGCGTATTCCGCCACATTGTCGCTAGATTCTCTTTAAAGACAAAAGTTAATGTGAAAATTTGTAGAGACTCAACTCGCATCACTGTGAACATGTGTAAGTCAACGTATCAAGTATACTTGACGCTCTTTTTCAAGCGAATCTCAATTTGAATATGGAACCACTGCACATTGCACAGTTTTGTCAAAAATATGTTAAATTACCTCTTGGGTGGAGCAAGAAGAGATTCGATCCCTACAGGTCTCCATCTCCTACAACTTTTTACTAAGCAGCGTAATACACATCACTTGATATTCAAATTCAAATTCGTCATGAAAGAGAACTTCAAGTACACTTGAGACGTTAGCATTGCGAAAAATGCGCTTCTTCTACAACAATAATCAGTCAGGCCTCATTTGCTCCATTGATTTATTATAGAATTGAATACTAACATTCTTTACAACGATATTGTTATTTGGTAAACATGAATTATTTCTTAACGTAAGGAATTAAGCTATCGAACACTGAGATTAAATGCTTCATAACGTTGGAGTATGAATTTTGAGTCACAGAAGGAATATGTCATATATATATATATATATATATATATATATATATATATATATATATATATATATATATATATATATATATAATCATAGAATTAAAAGATTCAGTTTAATTATCCAACTTGAATAGATTACTAGATTAGCACACTCCTCAATAAAGAGGAGGTTTGCGTATACTTAAGAAATTAATTCCGACGATGCCAGCTAAAAAAAAAACTTAATATCATATCTATTTATAATTGAATTAGTTTATTATTTTCATCAAGCCTTTTTAAGAGCTCTCACTTCTTCAAAGGTAATTTAATGATAACATAATGGGTGGCATATTCAAGGCAAGTTATATGCATATAAAATTGTTCAAATAAGGGTGGGCTAACTAATTATTTTGCAGGTAGCGCATAAGTTCACATCAGTATTCCATTATTTTTTGCGAACGACTGACCCCGTTTCCGTTTGCCCGGCTCACTAATTTCATGACATCATCCACCTAAAGTTCGGGTGAAGGCAAAAAGGCACAGAGGCGTAGAGAACGAGGCGGAGAAAGAGCGCGAATGTGCACAAGAGAAAACAAGAAAAGGTGCGAGTCTTAAATTATACCTCTCTTTTGAAAAAAGACTCTTAGCTACTCGGCAAGTACTCGGGAAGAATAGACCGAGGACAGAGATTAAAAAAGTTCCGGAAAGTTGTATACTTATATACGTATTACTTTTGAGGCTTACGCGCTTTCACGAGCTTTTGAACTTGTTATAGATAAAAATGTGCAGATCTCTCTGGAAATTACATTTTATTAAAGTTATTTCGGACAACTAATTTTCCAAAATCTACTCATTACGTTGATAATGCGTATTTCATTTCTTGCATCAGCTAGTTCCTGTATTATGAATATTGTTTTTAATAAACGATGCAACCGTCCACCGTGTGCACGAACATTGAATATTGATGCACATGCATATTCTATTTATTTATTTATAGTACTATAAATTAGTCGATTTCGATCAACTATGAAGTTTTTACAGGTTTATATTATTCATGAGCTACTTAATAAGGCCTGTCAATTAATACATTTTCTCGTTTGCATATACCAATCCCGTGCAGAGAAATAAAAAAAATCAGCAATAAAATGCAGAACGCGTTGAAATAAAAAACACTTTCAACTCATTAAAGCTTTCACCGAAAGTTTTGTCAATAAACAGACCTATTACAATAACTCATAAACCAATAACCCTCATATTTATGTAACACGACCGCAAAAATACAGCAAGCGAATAACGCAAATAAACTCACCCTCAAATATCCCGAGCACCGAGCCAATTAAGCGTCACCACTGCTATCAGTCCAGCAAAAACCGGTAAAATCGACCAAACTCTCAGAAAAGAACAGTCACCATATTAGATTCGTCCATAGTTTAGAGTAAGCACACGTGAGCTTGAATCATAAGCCTTTGGCACTGAGCATAAACACGGGAGGCGCGGGCGAACGCGCGTGCGATGCGCCGGTCGTCCAGTGACTGACTGCTTTGCCGCGGCGTAAGCCGCGCGCGAGCTTGCGAGCGGCCAGGCGGCTCGGATGCGCGACGCAACGACACGTGCTCCTGCGGTGCTCTGCGAACTCATCCGTACTCCGTACGTGCTGGAGATGCTGGATCATGCCGTAGGTTACGATGATTTTAACAATTATTTGAAGTCGTTGAAGAGAGAATTATCTCAGCACTGTATTTATGTTTGATTTTCTATAGTTCAATTTTATACTTAGCTAAGTCACTTGCTTAGGGTGTGATCGAATTATAATGAGGACATTAAAGGGGGAGATCGGATGAAAATTTTGGCTCTATTCGAAATCTATGATGATTCTCTCTTGCTACTTTTATGAATATACCTTTAGTGATTTCTCAATACGATATCAGCATGATGTAGCCGATATTGAAGATGATCTTTCTTTTTTTATTCTTTTTAGGTATATATTAAAAATTATACTTTCCCAAGTAACGTTTGTATAAAAATATACTTTTGATTTTTTAAATATATATTCTTTTATTTACAAAATCTATGTGTGCATTTGTGGGATAAATCGATCTTAAATGAAACACTTTAATACCGCTTTTTCGGATTTTACGTAATCTCGAATGTGAATTTCTCTTTTATCTGTGTTTTTTCCATTCATGGTTTTTGTGCTGTTTTTTATGGTTAAAAATCCGTATATCACATCACGTTGACACGATGATAAAGCTTTCTTATATATTTAGAGTAAAGCATTCTTCTAAAAATATGTACGTGAATTGTAGATAAATATATAACAATTGCCTTGATATTATTACGCCCGGAATAAAAAAAAAAATTATTCATAGCAGAATGAAGCCTAATCAACATGACACATCTACAGCATTAGCAAGCTGTATAAATCAATACTCTTAATTCCTCAACAAAAAAGCTTTCTACATCAGTGAGCGAATTATCGAAAAACTGCTCATGTTTATCGGGACGCATCAAATAATAATACTGAAAAGCTGACATTTCCATCTACTTTATAATTCATCGAATCCTATATGAAGGATTGACCTCGATTACAGAAGTCATTTGCATTTAACTACTAACTTTGCTGACGTGTATCATATATTTTTATACTGCATATAATTAAAGTTAATATTTATTTACTATGAATCATAAAAACAGTAAAATTATACGTTATAATAGAGCAGACGTGATGAACTATACTATCCATTTAAAAGTATGTTCAAAAGTAAATGTACAAAAAAAATGTTTTTTTTTTCACTAGAACGTATACCGATTTATTTCTGCCTTTCCTCCCTGCCAGCCTCTCTACGCGGCATAGGAGGCGCCAATTTTTATGACGAACGACGAGCGTTCAACGCGCGACTGTGCGCGAAATTCGCTGGAACTAAAAAACCCAAACCGGGCACTGGACTGCGGCACTGACGATTCGTAAAACTCGGCTGGGCCGCACAACGACACTTGCGTTTTCAATTACAATCGATGGATTAATGTTCGAGCATCATTCATTCGCCGTTAGAACTGCAGACTCAGGTATTCCATTTTTACTGAAAATAGCCTGTATATCAATACCCTCGGCTATTTTTATCGAGATCGATGCATAAATCGTTCTATTTACGTTGTAGTCGAGATTCCACTTATTATAGTTCGTGTAAAGAAACTCTTACTTATCAAAGCTTATCCATACTTGGCCATAAATACATAACAGAGATTACATTATTACGTTTTACGTATTGAATTACTCGTGTTTGAAACGTCACATTTATCGATTCGTCAGCAAATAATATTCAACGTATCATACAAATTCATTGTTTCCAAACATGATTTGAATAAGTAAAGACATCGACGGCACTGTAGGGCAGCATATACATATAGGAAGGGGCAAAGTTGCCGCAGAATATTCAATGCAATGAATACAAAATCAAGCCAAAAAGTCCCGCGCACCAAAGCCTGGCCCTGCAGCGCAGACTGCCACGAAATAGATTTTATTACATTGGATATATATATACACACACAGAGAGAAGCTAGCAAGTAACATAGAACTGAATTAACTATTCGTCCGGAACATCACGTGCAAATATGTCCCGGTAGTATAACTTTATCGTTCGCGATTCTAACGAGCAGTCGTTAAGATACATTTCCGTAGCAAGTTGCACTCCGCGGCATAGCAGCAGCAGCCGATCGTGAAACTTTTGTCGTTAACCGATCTTCATTTACAATTCTTAGCTCGACGTTGCGTATATAGCACTGGCTTTGTTTAAAGCTCGTGTATATAATGAATGAAGCCGCTGTGCCATTGGCTGTATTGCTGCCTACGTTATATATCATATATTTGTCAGTTTTATTAAAAAACCAACAGATAAATATACACTGATTAAACATTCATCGGATAAATCGCTCATGAGACGTCCGTTATCGGTACATCGATTCTTACAATTCTTCCAGTTTGATTACGTGCTCGAAGGAATAACGAAGCGATTTTCAAACAAAAATATTAATTATTGGAAAAATAATTCCAAGAATTTTCTCGGAAACCGAGTACACGTGCTAATGGTCTTTTTCTCATCAGATTGCGCTGCAGCATAACAAAGATACCGTATGCTCAGTATTAAAATGATCGAGAAAATTACAATTTTTTCTTTCTTTGCGCGTATTTTCTCGTCCGTTGCGCAGCGCGTGTATCTGCGATAGCTGTATGCTTTGTCGGAACAAGCCCAATGGGGTCGTTCGCTGATTAACTTACAGCGGCGAATAAAAAAGCTATAAAAGGGAAAACTGTGCACAGCGAACCATGTGCGTTAATGCTTGGAATTAACTGTAATTACATTCAATCGGACTTTGCGAATCTTAATTAGGTTAGATATGAACTGGGAGTATAAAACTGATATTGCTTCATCAGAAATGTACACTTAAAGATTGTATAATGGAGCTTTTCATACGTATCTTTATTAAAATTCAATGCTTTATATCCATATAAGAATAAATTAAGTAACAGGCAACGATCATGAGCACTTAACTGGTGAATGACTCGATCCTTTACCTAATTTCCATCCGAGCAACACCTCCCAAAGATATGAACCACCACATTCGACGAAAAAGAAACCGCCTTTCCATTCTATGAAAAATTGCAAGTCAGTCTATAATATGCCTTTGCTGCGCGTCTGGTAATTGTAAAAGTCATCGTGAAAATTTTAGCGCCACGCGCCCAGCAAGATCTCGATAATCTCTAAGTGTATATAGGCCGAGTCACGTGAGGTATATATTTGTCATAAACACGATGAGGTGATAAATTTGTAGCGTGCAATATCGATCGTTGTCACACTTTTTCGCGCCTCAATTTCAAATTTAAACGAAATCAAGAGGTGCAGCTGTGCAGATCGTAATTCGGTCGCTATATAGGTACTCGGATAAGCGAAAAATTCATTGTTCCGATGCTCGTGCGTTTCGTGCGGTTTATTCGCAATTCACTTTAATCCTGTATACCTGTAAAAATATTTTGTACTTTTTTCGAACTGAAATGCAAACGTTTTTCCAAGCACAATACTTTGATTCCCCTCGAATATCGTCGTAAATCAATATAAACAATTCAAATCTTCAGCGAAATGCAATATTCTCAAAGCAGATACACTTATACCCTGCCCCTGTGAGTAGCTCTGATACGTTTATACGGGCTGCGTACTTTTGCATCGACGTCAATGGGAGTATAGGTATATAAATGGTAAAAGACGGCAAAAGCGGATCTCGCGACTTTGAAATCCACTTTGACTGTATTCGAGAACGTGCACAGAAGCGACTCTTGTAATATATATATACACACACACAGTCCGGAACAACTTTATATACGCGCGTGTGCACGTACCGATGGTGCTTGCACGTCAACGGAGCCGTTTTGTATCCCTTTACAGGGTAAATTTGAATTGTCGATCATCGATATGGGATTACTTTGATCCGCTTCCTAAACGCGCGTATCGAATTTCCCCATCTAACGAATTTTTATGCTTCACTATATGCCCTTTTTTGCACAGTATATGCGCGCTCTTTGAGAACAGGCTTTGTCAAACATCTATATGCACAGAAAGACTAATAATGAGATAACTTCTGTCTGAAATCGATGAAAACTCGCGATATTTGTACATAATCTGACTCTGAGCACGAATCGCCCCTTCGAGATTGCTAATACCCAGGTACATCAGTAATCAGCCGCTGTATAATACAGCTGGATGAAATCATGCAGATAAAGCTCGGGGCGTTCATGTCACTTGGATGACCAGCTTTTTTGCTCTCAGAGACGACGCGACACCCGACAGTGTATATAGCAGCTCTCGCTAGTGCCTAATTGGATTATCTCGCTAATTCCGTTACTCTAATGCCTTGTATATTCGTATCAGTTATCTCGTTTGCGCTCTCGCGCGAATTAAGCCTTCTAGTGTGCGCATCAGGGCAGGGAAAACTTTCTCGCGTGCAGTGTGCCCATTAATCGACGAGAGGAGAGCCGCTGCTTGATGAGAGCTGCCAGAGAGGAATAGCCGATTTTGCGAATGCGGAATTCCGGACCGAGTTGAAGGGCGTTGGTTTTTGGACGTTTCGTGTGTCATCGAGCTCTCATTGCGACGGATTTGGTGAAATTCGAAAATTCAGAAGATTTTCAACGCTGAATTGTTGCGTTGATTATTGACTTTCGAAGAACTGAAAATTGCTTTATCAATTTTTTAACGAATTATATGATTATGTGTTCTTTACGAAGCTTGAGAAATGTAATAATATTAAAGATAATAAAATTTTATTAATTAAACTTATAAAGCATTGAAGTGAATTCAATAAAATAGCAACGTATATACATTTCTTTTCATAAGATAAGCCACGTCACATATCAAAGTCACCTCCTATTGTTCAAGTGATTTTTAATAAAGCTGTGTGAATGAAGTTATTTTTAAATGTAATATTATTATAAAAGGCTTTTATGAATTATTTAAAAATTGGTTGCTGTAATGCTGCTTTTATTAAAGTTTATATAAATGTTCAATAAAATAATTCAATCAATTTCATTACCAATATTATAATTATTGGTAAATGTTATGAGTTGAGCTGTGCAATATACAATATTAACAATTTAAAAAGTACCGATCAATACTTCAACTTTTTGTATTGGCGACATTTATACGGATCGAAAGCACTTTCCGAAAGCCTCTTGTATATTTGAGATGAGATTCTTGTTATGTAGGAGATCCGGGAAACTCTTAAAGACCAAGAAAATTGTGTCGTTGCGAATACTGTAGAGAACAAACTTATGGCTATATGTAGGAGGCGTATACATTAGTTGTCTGTGGAAATCTTAAGACGAATAAAGAATGAATTCACAGCGTTGATCTACAAATAATGAAAATTATTTATTTGCAAGTGATAGTAACGATGATATTAAAAGTAGATTTTCAAAAAAATATTCTTTTATTACTCTCGTAGAAAATTGAGGCTAATATGGCCACGATATGCCAAATTTTATGCCCAGTAGCCAGATTATGTGGCATATCGTGGCCATATGTCCCTGTTAACAGGCGACGGTAAGTGGACATAATATGCCATAAAATTATGGCGAATGTTTTATACATGGTAAGCTAACCTTGCACACATTTATGTATATGTACAAACATGACAACACTCACACTGAAATGTACACTTTTTATGTGGGTTTAGATATTAGAAACATTAAGTAAAATTTGTGTGTTCAAGATTTTATCAATGATGAAGTGTAAAAGTAATGATCTTGATAGATATTCAGTGTTCAAGTCAGTCGCAGGCAGTGTTCCGGACGTAATCGAGGACTACTAGGGATAATAGCAAGTGCGGCGTATTTATTCTTTATTAATAATATATTCTACCTGTAGTTTTAGCGAACGTTTTTCCGTCATTTGGCTCTCATATGCGCGAATCGACAAGGCGATTCGTGGCTTCAGGCCAATACGGTTAGGAGTGGTTTTATAATCATTCCTAGACTGCCACGACCTCAGTAGTGAGTTTACTCCACGGATTTTGAAGGTCACTTTCAGTGCGGAGAGGCTAAAGGGCCGATCTGTGACTGCCAGGCCAGAGAATCGAGTGGCGAGAGGTGTTCGCTCGGGCACTTGACTGCGTGTGTATAGCTATAGATATAGAGGAGCGCGCGCACTGCTTCGAGTCCTTTCGGTAGTCTTCGGGAAAGCGTCTTTGTCTTAGCGGGCCCGAGTTTTCGGCGGCGTTTAATGAGTAGAGCGTCAGTTCTCGGCGACAACTTGTGAGAGAAGGTCACATCAGGACCTGATCGTTAGGAGATTTCAATAAAGTCATAATATTTTATCAACAATGATTTCACAGTTTATTTTTGAACCTTAATGTAGTCTTGTCCCATACAGGCAGTATTCATCATAGTGCCTTATATGCAGTGTATTCATGGAAGATGTTTAATTTGTAATGTAGATGCTTATTTTATTATGGAGGAACAGGCTAGCGTAACAATTTTTGCTTGTCTATCTTCGCTAGCTGATCCACACCGAAGCCCATGGCTCCGGGAGCAAAATTTACACATGGGTGTTTACATGAGAATTTAAACTACAGCATTTGAGATAAAGACAAGTGGATATATTGTTTTAACAGCTTGAAACAAATCACCATGCAAAATTTCAACCCTCTAAGTATGATAGATTTTAATTGAGAGCAAAAAGAAAAATTGAAAAAAGTAATCGTACAATCATTGAGAATTTGATTTTGCTCTCAATTAAAATCTATCATACTTAGAGGGCTGAAATTTTGCATGGTGATTTGTTTCTGTTAAAACAATATATCCACTTGTCTTTATCTCAAGTGCTGTAGTTTAAATTCTCATGTAAACACCCATGTGTAAATTTTGCCCCCGTAGCCATGGGCTTCGGTGTGGATCAGCTAGCGAAGACGACAAGCAAAAATTGTTATGCTAGCCTGTTCCTACACAATAAAATAAGCATCTACATCACGAATTTAACATCTTCCATGAATACACTGCATATAAGGCTATATAATGATAGATACTGCTTGCGACTGTCTCGAACACTGAGTTAGGAGAATATCTGTCAATATCATCACTTTTACACTTCATTGTTGATAATCTTAAACACACAAATTTCACCTGATTTTGTTTCTAATATTCACACTTACATAAAAACATGCATGCCAGAATAGTATACATATATGTTAGTGAGTTTTGAGTGTTATTATATGTAAATTTGTATGTATGAATATTCAAGGTTAAGTTACTGCTCTTAACACATTGCCTTGTATTTTCAAAATTTATTATAAAATCCTTTTTTTAAACGTAAATGATTTTAGAATTTACTGCGTTAAAAGAAATTTGATTATTAAGTTTATGGATTTTAGGTTATAAAGCCATTGGTGGAGTCTCAACATATGTGGACATATTATGTTGACATATTATGCTAAGAAAAATATGGCCAGTAGTATATATCTTATGGCGTATTTTCTTCGAGGGTAATAATGAAAAATAATGCCTGTATGATTTAAAAATACACATTATTTTTTATCTTAATAGAATTCTACTATTTTTTCAAGACCATAAACCAATCCAATGATTCATCTTGAAAACATGCACGTTGATTGTAAATGTTTGCTTATTTTATACATTTATACTTGATAAGATCAAGAAGAACCTCACAATTAAAGCTAAATACACGTTAACTGACGTTCGTAAAATCAAAAAAATTTGTGGCTTCATGCGTTTACAGTAGCCCCAACGATGCAAGCACATTGCAGTCTCTCGTTTTTCTTATCGGCACTTTAATCATCGCGCATACGTTCAAAGGGCTATTTATTTTACGAGATTTGCAATAAAACTCTGGTATCTGCTGTATGTCAAATGAGAAAATATTTCGGCAGTATGAATGTAAATTATATTTAAATGATTGTCGTACTGAATATTTATTTTTTCAGTGAGGTTATATTTTTAACAAATTATTGCATTTTCAAGCTCTCCTTTTATAGATATATATTATATTTGTTTATGTATGAAATCAAGTTATCCAGAATGAATTTCAACTTTATTTGTATGACTCTTTTTGAAGAATCTGGATTAATCAATTGCTTCGATCATGTTTACAAATGAACAACTTGATCATAAAATATTAAACTGCAATTTAATTATACGATATAATTTAAATTGCGTTGATATCTTAAAAACTCACTGGAGGTATAAACATATTAATCAATTCGATCAAACATTGCATAGAATTTTAAATTAATTCAATTCAATCAATCCGGATTAAGCTGGCTTAGCAACCGCAGATATAATCGTCTTACCATTAATCAATTGTCGAAACTTCTTCACACCTCAATGTTGGTTAACAGTTTACCCAAGCGAATGGATCTAGCAGCTTTGAGTGTATCTCAAATAGATGTACACAGCGCCTGTATAACTTTGAAACAGCAATTTTGTTTTCAATCAACCTAAACCATAGAGTAGGGAAGAGCAATCTTATTCAGTCGACTAAGCTAGACTCGCTACCTCAAAGTGAATAAGATTCTACATCGCTTACTTTTCATCAACTACTCTATATACAGACGATTACTCAACGGATTAATTAACTTTCGAAATCTGTTCGATCCTGAAGCAATATATATTGGTAATAAGGCTAGTGACGAAGGTGCGAATTGATGCATAGAGTATAATGTGGGCTGCCAAACTCACGGCTATATTGGCGTGATGTTTATCGCAGTAGTGACGGACCCACAAAGGTCGAAAGTTACTCGAAAGATTGACGAGGGAGAGCAGAGGGGGCGAAAGGCAAGCTGGGATGAAATAGCGTCGGTGTATTACTGCCGGTAATGCGGAAAGGGCTTTACGTCTGACAGGTCCACATTCACCGAACGAGTATGTAGCCATCGCCCTAGTCCCGTATATGGTATCGTATGTGTACAGCGGCATCGTGCTGTATACCTAGATCTAACTTATCGTCCACCTTTACCTTTCTCGTTATGCGACTACTTATATTCTTTTCCTTTATTCGACACAGAAAGCTTCTTTTGATATTGCAATGAATTTTATAACTGGATAAAATATAAAACATTCTAGGGGAATATCATATTTTTTTAATCCACTTTTTTCGTAAATGAAATTTAAATGATTTTTCATGATACCATTGCACGAAAATTTCAATTTTCCAATTGGATCAGTCTGCTAAGTTGAGCTTCGTTATAAATGAATGCTCTGCAGGGGCACCGTCGCAGACAAATTTTACGCTTTTTCTTCTATTGCTAATAACGTCTAGCCAGAATACTCAGTTTCAAGAGTCTCGGCAATTCAACGAGCTACTAGTAACCTTTCAAACACCGAGTGACAATTCTAAAAAGCAACATAAAACTTTGCAACGCACTTATTGGTCTTCGATTCGCTTTTTCCATTCACTCTAAAAAAATCGCAATATAGAATCGCCCTTCCGAAATAGCAGTCGCGTATGCGGCTGATGCTTATTTCGATGAAATCGTTTTTTTTTTTCAATTTCATCCCTACACATCTACGCCTATTCGTTTGGCCGAGCCCTAGAAGCAAATATAAAAATCTCTCTCTCTCTCTCTCTCTCTCTCTCTCTCTCAAAAAAAAAAAAAAAAAAAAAAAAAAAAAATAAGCTCGGCCGTCGAGCCACCTATAGCGCGTCGCATCCTCGCGGCTCGTAAAAAGTCGGCAAAAAGCGCGAACGAACCGAAATCGAGGCAGCGCAAGTCTCTCGCGCACGGATTGTTTGCGGTCGATATAGGCTGTCGACTGTGCGCGCTGCGTGAATCGCCGGTACCGGGCAGCTGACAGTTTTTGCTTGATTAATCGTGTAACGCTACGTCCGGCGCTCTGCAGCGCAGCGGCTCGACATTAGGAATCGCGAGCGATAGCAGCAGTTTGCCGAGCTGCAAAGGCTCGCCCTGGACGGATATGTGTGTGCAGCCCGCATAGGTGCATGCGTATGCGCAGTATGGGCGATGCCACAGCGCAACCGAGATTTATTGTTGGCGGTCCTTTTCACGAGCAGAAATTTTCGATGCCCGCGCGAATATACGCTATGCGCCTGTGTATATACATTTGATGCTGCGGAGTGTGTGTATATGTATATGCGAAATGCGTGTAAATAATTTGAAGGATGGCCGTAGGCCGCTTGCGGCTCTTGATAAATAATTCGGGCTGGCGGCGTTTAATGACGTATTGCATAATAAGTCGGCGTATACTTGCGTGAAAACTGTACCTGGTTGAAAATAGCTTATTTTTTCGCGCAATCTACCCTGTTGATCGCGGATAAAAATAATAGTGTCCGATTTGGGAATATTAAGCTTATTTCGAAGCCAATGATTTAATTCGTTAACTGGTATATAGCTTTTCTCGTGGATGAGCTTCACTAGGCATATAATTATATTAGGTCCAAGCTAAGAATATACTGTACAATGCAATCGTTGACGTAACAATAACTTAATTCCTGATATGGCATAATTATCGAAACGGCGATGCGGACTTCAGTATTTTTACCCTTATATGCACTGAAATTAAATTATATTGGAGCGGCTTTCACAGCAGAAAAGTACCGCTTATGTTTATGCTTCGAGAAAAGTTCACCCGTATGTTCGATTGCATTCAAGGCGCATTAAAGTACCGATACCCAACAAGGCACGCAGAACGCGAAGCACGAGCGTTTTTCGCATAATGTACGAACGCTGACGCTCGCGCTTCGCGTTCGTAATGCCTGTCGGTGCTTATACAGTATTATCCTGTTTTTTTTTTCAATATTGTTGTCAAAGTTTTTATTGGTATTCTTCTGGCGGTCATCAACACTATCATCAAAACTACTGGAAAATTAGTAACTTATTTGTATTTGTATCAATTATTTATTTTTGTTTGTAGATATTCTTAAAATATATCTTATTTTAATTTTATTCTATTGTAATTTCAGATAAATAATACAACACTTTTATATCGCAGTTTTCAAGAGGAAGTAAACAAAAGGATGATATTTCGTTTGTAGGATTTCAATTAGAATATTAGAAAATTGATTGTTTAGGTATTTAGCATAGTTTAGAGGGATGTAGTAAGCTACTTAGAGCTTTTCTCCAATCTAAACAATTTTCTTTATTGAGTTTAGATTTTTCTAGTTCAGTATATACACTTGAATTTTGAAAGTGAATTGTACTGATTGAGATTAAAAGATTTAATTAATATAGCATACGTTGTTATATGATGCCAAGTTACACGGATTGTATTCGCCGATTACGTATTTCCTAAATTATGCATTTTTTATAATTTAATTAAAAAGTGGTTTAATTTTGTATATATGTATGAGATAAAGGGCAAAATATAACTTTCAGCTTTTAATAATATAGGAAAATTGCCAAAAATAATTGGGTTGGATGGGGCATGTTGCACCGAAGTTATTATTGAATTTATGTATCAAAAAATCGCTTTTAGGGTTGTGTATGTCAGAAAGTGATTAAAAAAAATGTTTGCCACTGTAAAAAGTTGTATTTTGAAAATGTTTACAACTTTTACATTTAACATTTTCATGTAAAATGTAAATCCGTAATGTTTTATGGCAAATAATTGGTTTTTAGCTGTAAAATATCGATTTTGGGCTGTAAACGCGAGTTCTAAGCATTTTCATAATTTGATGTTAATAGGAAAAAGTTGTATTTTTCAAAGATCTATAACTTTTCTATTTAACTTTTTTTTGTAGAATGTTTAGAATTCGACTTAGAGCTAAAAACCCGTTTTTAGCGATTTTTGGAGCGCATTCTACGTATACGTGCAGGATCAAGCCCAAAATAAAATTGTCAACTTAGTATTACTAGGGGAGTTCGCACACAAATTTTTAGCCCGATTGATTAAAGTCTTTCCGAGATAATCGCATCACAGGAAAATTAAAAAAACGCTTAAAAATCGAACAAACTGTGCCCGCATTTCAAAACGATGTGGAGAATCGGGATAAAAAAATAGTTTTTTAGCTTTTGCAAAAGGAGACCTAAAATTTCAGCCCGATCGGTCGAAAATTGCGTGAGATATCGCATCTCACACATTTTTCGCACACGAAACTATAAGGCACTTCCGTGTCGCGGTCGTGCCTAAAAAGTCGGGTAAAAATATCGATATTTTCACTGAAAAATCCTCACGAGTAAGCTCGTTACGTCAGCTATAGTCGATATATACCGTTTAAAACTCAACTCTTGTTCCGACGTTGGATCAAAACATCTACAAGCACGTATTACAAGTAGTTTTCCACTCATATCAGAGGATGTATTCATAAATATCCAGAGGATGTATCCATAAATATCCAGAGGATGTATTACATAAATACGAATTGTTTTCGTAATAGTACTTTGGTTGAGGTTTGATTATTTATGAATTTGACATTTTTTTATGCTAAAGCAACGTGAATATAGTGATTTTGTTACAGTTACAGTTATAGCATAAGTGACCCAACCAGGGCCAACAAAAAGCTGTTTTGGCATACAAATAAGGACAGTAGTAAAGTACCTATGCGCCAACTATTCACACTGGCAATCAGAGACGCTGAGAATTTAAGCAGTGGAGGTAATATTTGATTACGTAAAACGTCTGATGTCAATGACAAAATACACCCTTTTTATGAGATTTTTTATATTTTTAAGCTTTGAAATTGATACGTTTGTAGAGATCATACCAATCAAGAAACAAATAGAATGATTTATCATCTTATTGATGTAAATATGATTCATTGAAGTACAGTTTTAAGCTATGTTTATATAGGTGAAAAAGTATATTTTTTGTAGAAGTAAATAACTATAGAAAAGCAAATTTATAATTAAAAATAAATCAAACTCGCCAATCTAGTGAATGAAAACGGCTAAGAGGATTTCACGGTGAATTATAGTCAGTAGAAGTGGTAAAACGAATATGCCACGAACAGAAGAAACTCGATAAAATGTATTTACTAATCTACTTTTTATACTGCAACATTGATTTCGTTGCGAAGTATAAGATTACTCGTTATTTGAGGTATCGACAAATTGAAACTCTGATATGTTATATAATAAACCAATATTTCCATCTGCTACATATTGTTTTTACCGTTACAATATCTTTCTTTCATTAAAGAGTACTTTGCGGACAAAAAATTTGACACTATTCTTATTTGCATAGCATTATATAAATAAATAAATTATTATATCTGAATGGTGTTTAGACTGAACAGCTATGATAGTACATGTTGAAGAGGAAGAACTTAGCATAATCACCAAGAATAAAAATCAATTGCAATAATTTAAAAAAAAATGTTACCTCACGCTGCTGCGAAAAACTCGATTTTCCATTAATTTCTCATGCATGAAAAAGTGTCCTTTTTATGCACGTATAAGAAAAAAATTAATAGAATCTTCAAACATTTGATTTAGACAACTGGGTATATCGAAAATATTGACCCAGCATTGGCCTTTCTTACCTCATCCGTAATACTGGAGAATTTTCTATCGAATCGATCACACGTACTGCATCCTCATTCATAATAAAAACTCCATCTGCACTTGAGCTTAGCAAACCTCTTCCGCAGCTTGGCTTAAGCATCCTTATGTAAAGCTTGACTTTATACTTAGACTACAAATCGTTCACCTCCTCTTTTACGCCGCGTAGTAGGGAATATATAGAAAATATTCCTGTATCGAAATAAGACTAAAAATAAATATATTTAAAAAAATGATACGGGCATTTTGACCATCGATATAGAAATTCAAGGTAAAGTAAGGTACAAAAAGTTAGCAGTAAGCTTTTTATGTCGTATTTACGTATCGTGCCTATAATTCATGTGTACAGAGTTGTGAATTCAATTGTCGAGCCCAAAGATTTACTATCGCGCGAAATTTGAAAAGTCAAAAAGAGAATTGCACCCCTTTTCTCCATATACGTTCTTTTAAAGATTTAGCAGCTCACGCATTACTCGTCCTGACTATGCCTCGCACACGTCCGCTTGCACGCCATTATAACTTAGCGAGTCAAGGAGGTAAAAGGGCAGCGGCAAGAGCAGTTTAGCCAAAGCATTACTTCCCTGTCAGCTGCATGCCACCTAGAACTCACATGACCATATACACATACATATAAACGACTTGGTGCGTTTGTGCAGTGCCTATGTGCATGTAAACCAAGCAACGAATTCACTTCTTTGAATACTATATGAAGCAACGGTGCTCAAAACGTCCTTTACCCAAAATTTCTGATGTTGTTTACAGTTTATTGCGGTGCCATACATAACTTAAGTGCATTTTAAAAATTGTTCCCTATATATAGAGGTATACATAGAACGTAATTCATTTTGCGTATGTAAACATTTAAAAGTCGAAAAAATAGAAATTTCATCAATATTATTCTATACTGTGCTTTATTTATTTTTTTTTTTTTCATTCCTTTTAAGTTTTTTTTTTTCATCTGTATATATATTTGTTAATGGTTGAAATCAATTCCAAGTTATGAAACTGCATGGCATGTGTATCACAAGCCTGTAAGCCATATCTGGAATAGGTTTTTAATTAACGCTACCTCTACTAACGTTTTTTGATTCAATCTCAATCAGTAAAAAATCCCTCTTATTTTTCTATTACTTTAAAAAAATTACATTCACATAATATCAATCGAAAACTGATTTAAGAATGTACTTGCGAATAGTACGCGTGTCTTGTATAACGATAATTATATAAGAGCAGTGCTTGCAATGCAAACAAAAATGGAATATCGTATACACGGGCAGAGCTCAATGTACAAGCCGATTCATCGATAATGAGATACTCAACTAACGATGCATCGGCGGAAAGAGGCTTGATTATTTGAACTTGCGCGTAGGATTCGTTAGTGGCAAACAACAGCAAGCGTAATTATTTGGTCAGCGCGTGAGCGTGCTAATCAACTGCAACGAGCGACTCCGTGTATATCGATCTTGTATACATGCAGGCAGCGGTGAATTGATCGGCTACCCCCATTTATCGAAGCCAGGCTTATCGATGGTTTAAGGACCGCGAGAGAGGAAACACGCTGTCGTTGTTAGCTGTCCCATTCTGATGCGTCAAGACCTCGTGCGGTATTGCTCAAATCCTCGTCGGATTAGGCATGTACGAAGAGTTTAATCTGATGCGTTTTGTCAGCTTGTAAAAATGCCGGAGAACAATAGAATGTGTTTATCCCCTTTCATGTAAAAAAAAATGTTTATTTCAAGCAATATCGATGTTACAAGAGAAATGCGCAGTCGAAGACAGGATTCGATTGCTTGCGGGTTGAATTTGAAAAAAGCTTGCGGAAACGCATCCGACACGTCCGGTCGTTATTACAAATTTAAATAAATTACACGCACACACACACGCTCATTCACGCTAACCTTCCCCTGGACAGCTTGTCTAGACGTCTCTTGCTCCAAGTATCGCCAGGATCCTTTGATTCTGATGGCCTTCGTCCGTGCACGGATACTCGTTGTGGAGCTTTCGGCCGGCCGTCTTTTTCTATTGATGAAACGCCGCTGCAGTCGACGTCTTTGTGGACCACACGGAAAACTGTCGTCGATAATAAAATTAGACTCGCTTGACACAGTATAATGCCAACTTTTTCTTTTTCTTTTAAAACTCACCCCTTCTCGGGTTTTCCGCCGCTTTGTCGTACAACTGGAGCTTGAACTCTGCGAGAGTCCCAAGCTCCCAAATAACTATACGTGCGTTATTATATCGAACATTTATTCTGTATTTAGACGTATATTTTAGAATTGATCGAAGATTGAACAAATTTTCATACATTTTTCGTGCAGCTACTTTATCGACGTCAGATATCATCCGGATGCATTACCTGCTGATCGTGGTGGATACAAATTGCATATAACGTTGGTTGGTAATAATTTGGAATAACTTAAATGAAAACCGTACAATGATTTGAAATTTGTAGAAGAAACGCTTTATTTAAGTTAAATTCTAATATATACACGTATCAAACAATGGATGAGTACATCAAAAACTAATTTTCCTCTGATTTATCGGAATCCCTTTTAGCAGTTTCGATTTTACGGATTAGCTTCATCGTAAGTAAAGATTCTTTTTGAACATCCTGTAAATCTTTTTTAGCCTTTTCCAACGAACATTGAATATCATGAAAATTCTAAAATAAAACAATACGAATTGTATAAGAAAATTGCGACTTTAAAAAGAAAACATCGTTATGCGTTACACTGTGCAAATAACGCCGGCATTTAAATTCCTAACCTATACCTACCGTTCTGACTTTTTCATACAAACTTCTCGTCTTTTCCTCGTCATATTCAACTGGCGCTTCATAAAACGAACTGGCTGTTGATGCTTGATCCATTTTTGTCTTAAAATTTAAACTATACGAATTACTTTACTTTTAACTGCTTTGAATAGCTTCAGATTAATATGTAAACAAATATCGATGCGAAATGATAACTGATTTACCAGTGGACATGATAGTATAGCTGTTCATAATTGTACAGTACGGTCACCTACGGGCTATGGCAGCGCCACCTTGTGATAGGTAGAGCTTACTACGAAATACATTTGAAACTCACTCATCGGTTGGCATTGCAGGTATCAGTCGGTACTACAATTTTACTTTGCTGTAGTGAATTTTTATTGAAAGTATATTTTGTGACAATTGCACGAAAAATTAGGTTTTAGAAATATACGCTTATAATTTAGTGACACAACAAATATTCACAAATTTATAGGCCAGAATTACAGTTATTTTTAATTATTGTAAAAAATATAATTCAATGTAAAATTTAAATTATTTTTCGTGAAATTATCATTCAAAAACTTACAGTATAATGAGAGAAAAGTTTTTGGTGATTTCACGGATTAATTCTAAGTTGACAAACATTTCAATTTTGAAAACTATATCTATAATTTTAATAAATGTAATAGACCTTACAATTTGAAAAATCAGAACAAAGACTGAAATAAAATGTCCAACACAAAATAATACATATATGGTTAATATTACGCAAGTAGTGGAGATTATTTTTTTTTACTTTATAAGGCCGAAGCTCCTGTAGAAAACTTCACGTGTCAGAGGTTGATTGCACCCAGAAAACTAAGGTGTGGCTAGATTGAAAGTGACTGCAGGTTTTGTATGGATCAATACCGAAAATATAATCAGGCCTCTATCTGATAAAATAAATAAAAATCTTTCCGGCTGTACGGAAATCGATTTTTATTAAAAGACAATTTAACGATCCTATTGGATCGCGATTAAATAACTGCATAATTTAACATTCAAATCAGTCATACATGCGATTATCTAAAATCTCTCGCCATATAACCTTTGCATTAATAATTACACGATGCATATACCACCGGCGAGTATTTACGTCGTTAAAAACAAAACGTCAGTCGATCACCAATTACGGCAATTTTCTTTGCATCGGCAATCCCGGACGAATCTTCCTACCGTAAAAAAAAAATGAGATGAGAAGCCTTGACGCTTAATGACATACAATCAGATCCCACCTCGCGGCAAAAATTCAAACCGTATAGAAATCAGCCTTACCATCCGTTCGCAACTGCTCGCACGAAAGCCGCATCAGTAGCCGTAGTGCTACTGAAATGCAAGTTTACGCGTGTGTATAAGTATATATATATATATACTTGCGCGAACAACGATGCATATAACACCCCCGCTCGATGGTCCCCACCACACCTGCCATCGGATAGTTCGTAAGGCGCGCGCGCGAGTGCGCGAGCCACGCCACACGCAGCCTCCGCAGGCGCAGCTTATGTTCATTCATTCCCGTATGCGCGTGTGTGTGCAGAGGAGAGCGCGCGTACTCGAATCTATCTCTCGCTCTCCTCCGGTCTGGTCGCCGCCGCTGCTCCGAGAGAGGAGACTGTATAGCCTCTCCGCGCGAGAGTGAGCCAGCCGCGCGTGGGTTACCTTTTATGGCGATCCGCCAGAGATCTTGCCGTTTCTTTCGCGCGGTGAATAGTGCTTACGCGCCGAGACGCTGCTGTGCTGGTGGCGATGTCGCTGCTCTGTGAAAAGCTTCGCGACTGAGTTATACACGCTGTTTGTGATAGAATTAAAGGGAAACACGAGAGAAGCGAGAGGAGACGAAACCGCGGACGCCCTGCGGAGCTGTAGAAATTTCGGAGCGGACGAGTTACACACGTACCCGGCGAGAATTGGACGAGACAGGAAGTAAGCCCGACGTCCGCCACAGTTGCTCTGGTTGTTTTTGTAATATCGCGGGTCGCTCACCTATGGCCATACCTCTCTCTCTCTCTCTCTCTCTCTCTCTCTCTCTCTCTCTCTCTCTCTCTCTCTCTTTCTCTCTATTCTCTTTTTAACCCTGCCTTAATT
Organism: Nasonia vitripennis; assembly: GCF_009193385.2. Lineage (NCBI taxonomy): Eukaryota > Metazoa > Arthropoda > Insecta > Hymenoptera > Pteromalidae > Nasonia > Nasonia vitripennis. Next base: position 24,455,996 of record NC_045758.1, read on the forward strand.
TCTTCTTTTTTTCACGTCGACGAACGAACGTAAGCGCGCTCCACTGCGCCCGATAGACTTTGCTTCTCTCTCATTCTATTCTTCTTTTCGAGTGCATGTTTTACTTTCGGAGTCGAGATGCGTGTGCACATAGCGGAGCTTCTGTTTTTGATTCGAACGTTTATACAGTCTGTCAGCTCGTCAGCGCTAAGAGTAAATATACCGATGACTGCAGCTACGGCCGTGCTCGTAGAGCTGACACTTGTCAACAGAGTTTTCCGAATATATAAGTATAGTTCTCGGAAAAGTCGACGCGTTTATTCGGATTTCTTCTTTTTCTGTTTTTACGAGTTTCGAAAGAGACGCGTGCGCGTGCGCGTTTTATTGAGCAACGGAGAGCGTGGGAGATCGTGTTCTCGCGCTGGACTTGATCGAATGCTTAACTTTTCTGTATTCAGTATATGGGCCGATTTTATTTTAACGCGTGACGCAAGACAATTGCTAGGAATTTTGATCGAAAGAAGTCTCTTTCCTGCGGGTTTTCGGCTGGGCAAGCTTTAAAAGTTGGCTTTGTTTTCGCTATGTTTACCGCGCCCAGTATGTGTATATATCTTGTAAAAAGTGTCGGTGCTTTGCATCTATTGGATCAAATTTAAAAACAAACGTGCGGCTTTTTACATGTACATACATTTTTTATTTTTTTTTTAATTTTAAAAAGTCGTAAATCTTCAATTGAAATATGTACATATGTGTGTGCACAGTTTTATTTATTATTTTTTTAACACTTTTTGGTAAAATATAGGAACTGTAAATATTAATATGATGGTTGTTTTAGAAGATGATGCTTTTCAAACATATTTAGGTGACTCCTACAGTTGATACTGAGATTTACTATTTTAGTACTTCCGATTACTCCCACGATTGTTGAAAACCTGTTTTATACACAATGATTATCTCATCTTGACTTAAATCTGATACTTCCTCCTGGTGATTTCAGATCTTACTCATATTATTTTTTGGCTTTCTTCTCGCGTGGATTTTATAATAGCCCAACACCTAAGTCGCTGGAACTTGCCAAGAAAATCTGAGTCAGTGTATTAATTATAGACTCTGCCGTATATTTCAATGGTTACATAGTCTTATAGAAATGTGCTGTTGAAATTTAACTAACATTAAAAAAAAAATCAGTTTTTTTTTTTAACTTAAACAAAATCCCAAGCTTAAATATTAAGAAAGATATTTCAGCGCTCAAAATATCTACTTATGACACATCGTCTAGTATCGCATAAGATTTATCTTTAAACCAACTCACATTCTGACTAACTAGCTTTACTCATGCTCTTGAATATATATTTTTAACCTTTAACCCGCAAACCTTATTCAAGAAGAAAGAAATAATTACTGTAAAACTTTCGTTCAGTAATGTGCAGCATGGTCACTAACACAAGCAAGGAAAGGTAATCGGCTTTTTTAATTCTGTACAACTAGTATAATACTATTTTGTCAATATGTCACTTAACCAATTGTAACATAAATAGGCTCAATAAGTCACAATCACGCACTACGCTGACATATTCACACGCTTGCAAGTAGTTGAAATAGCCTGTTCTATTACACAGAGCACTCAGTGATTCCTGTTAGTAAAATGCATATAATTTTCTATTGCTGTATAGAAATTGTAGTACGTAATGTGTATAAATAATATGGATCTTCACTGTTTGTAGCTATTGTTGTAAATGTCACTTGATAATTATAAAAACGATGTATAGTATTCTTGACAAAATAATTGTTATAACAATTTGGAAACCAATAATTTAATTTAGTATTGAAATAAATTTTGACTAAATTGGAATTTATTAATTGCTATTTATTTCATACATTTATTATTTTTCAGAGATGGTGGGCAGCTCGAGGTGGGGTTTAATTCTATTATTACTAACATGGATATCATCCAGTGCAGCCCAATATTCGAAACCGACTGGTGCAAATCCTTGCATTGGCAAACAGTCGTGCCATGACTGCATACAAACACCAACTTGTGCTTGGTGTTCGAGGCCTGTAAGTTAATCTTTTTTTCACTAAAGCTATTGTGCAAGTGTAAATTTCTACCTTGCCGACCATTCATGCGGTGTTCTTAAAATCAATTGATAGCAGGTCTCTTCTATACCATCATAAGAAAGCTTCTGCTTCAATTTCAAAATAGTTTAGCATAGGAAAATTGTGATGCTGCGTAGCGTTAAAAAAATTTTATGATAAATTGATCGTTTTTTAAATTCGTAAAATTTATCCAAGATCAATCATAATTTTGATAGTATAAGGTTTGTAACTTTACTATATTTATAAAAACTATTGATCTTTTACAGAACTTCGAGTATAATCGATGTTTCTCGCCATATCTCAGCAAAAAAATCGATGAAGCATGTCCCGACGCATTTAATCCAGATAACGTATATATAAAAAGACGCGCGAAGGAGATTTGGAAAGGAAATTACACTGTCGGAACTGCAATTGAGGAGCATATTGAAGTGTCAGCTGGTGGATCACATTCATCAAGTGGAAGTTTTAACATAAATTCTTCAAGTGGAACTAAAACATCTTCCGTCATTGGAGGTAAAAATGAAGCTGTACAACTTTACCCACAACACATTGAGCTAAAACTTAGGATAAGTGAGTATATAGTTTATATTACGTAATTAATATATAACATATTTATACGCCATACTTTTGTAATTAAAAATACGTGCACGTATTTGCAGATGAAGCTCAGAAAATTAAAATTCAGTACGCACAGGCAGAAGATTACCCTGTAGATCTATATTACCTTATGGACTTGAGTAATTCAATGAAGGATGACAAACAAAAATTATCTGATTTAGGACAGCTTCTTGTAGAGAGTATGAAAAATATAACAAGCAACTTCGCGCTAGGATTTGGTAGTTTTGTTGACAAAGTTGCTATGCCTTACGTTAGCATGTCAGGCGATAAGTGAGTCGATTAAGATTAACTTTTTTCTATGCATTCAGTTCATAAATAATAAACTAAAAATAATTTTCTTATTCACTAGTCTCAAATCGCCCTGTGATGGTTGCGCAGCGCCATACGGATATCGAAACCATATGCCCCTTTCACGAAAGCCTAAAGAATTTGCGGTACGATTTTATTTTACATAGGAGTAGAAATTATATTAAAATCATCATCACTATGTAATATTTTTGCTCCACCATAGGAACAAGTACGCAATGCTTCGGTATCTGGAAATTTAGATGCCCCAGAAGGTGGCTTCGATGCTATAATGCAAGCAATCGTTTGTCGAGATGAAATCAACTGGAGAGAAAGAGCTCGGAAGCTCCTACTTTTTTCAACTGATGCTGGATTTCATTTTGCTGGCGATGGAAAACTTGGCGGTATTGTCAAGCCTAACGACGGATGTTGTCATCTTGATCATAATGGATTGTATACTCATTCAACATTACAAGATTATCCCAGTATTTCACAGATCAATCTGAAAGTAAAGGAGAATTCGGTAAATATTATTTGGGCAGTGACCGAAGAACAGCTGAAAATATATCAGTCCCTTACGAATCATATCGAAGGATCTTACGCTGCAATGCTCAGCGAAGATTCCAGTAATATTGTCGACTTAGTTCGTGAACAGTACAACGCTATTTCGAGCACGGTTGAGCTGAAAGATACAGCCAGCAATTGGGTGAACATTAACTATTATTCGAACTGTCTCGGAGGTGGTGAAATGGTCGAAACAAATAAATGTGAAGGAGTCAAAGTAGGAAATAAAATCGAATTTACTGCAGAAATCATAATACCAGCTTGTCCAAAGGATCGATCAGAATGGAAGCAAAAGTTCTTGATTTACCCGGTAAGCTTAGACACACAAAATGCTTTCAAGCACCTTTTATATGCTATTGAACATTTGTAATTGAGCATTTGCAATTTTCTTATTTCAGGTTGGCATAAACGAATCGCTAACTGTGGACTTGGAAATGATCTGCGATTGTGGATGTGAAAATCCTGATTCTCCAAGCTATATTCCAAATGCATTCGAGTGCAACTACAACGGAGATTTGAGCTGTGGCATATGCATTTGCAAACCTGGCTTCTTTGGCAAAAAATGCGAGTGCGGAGTAAACGACAAAGTTCAAACGGTTAAGAATGAATTCGTCTGCCGTCCTGATAATACATCGACAGTGGATTGTAGCGGTAGAGGTATTTGCGAATGTAACCAGTGCAACTGCTACCCCAGAGAAAATCCTGATGAGGTAATTTCTCTTTTTATAATATTTGATAATCTTTTATACTATAATAGAATTTCTGTAAATGAGAAATAAAATCATTTTTCAGATAGTCGATGGTGAATTCTGCGAATGCGACAACTTCTCGTGCGATCGTCGAAATAAAACGCTGTGTTCTGGTCACGGTAAATGCAACTGTGGTCACTGCGAATGCAATCCAAATTGGACCGGGCCTGCTTGCGACTGCAATACCGATAAAACGCCTTGCATCAAATTTGGACTAGAATGTTCTGGACACGTAAGTTTAGAAAATATTTAGCATATTATGAAAATGGCTTGATACGAGCTGACGTTACATTTACCTTCTTAAAAATTCAGGGAACCTGCGAGTGCGGCAAATGTAAATGCCATGCAGAAGGAGAAACTATTTATAAGGGAACGCATTGCCAAATTTGTACGAACTGTCCAAATCGCTGCGAGGAACTGAAGCCTTGCGTTTTGTGCACAGTCTTTAAGGCTGGCAATCTGACGGAAGCTGAGTGCAACAGTACATGCGACGAATATGACATACAAATCGTGGAGACGTTGGAAATCAATGCTGACGAAGACGAAACGGGTTGCTGGGGCTACGACGAGCAGGACTGCAAATACTATTTTGGTTACTTGTTCAATATGACCACCCACAAATTGCAAGTAAAAGTACAAGAGGCTCGCGAGTGTCCACCTCAGGTCTATGTACTGGGAATAGTGCTTGGTGTAATCGCGGCTGTCGTACTCGTGGGATTGGCGTTACTGCTTGTTTGGAAGGTAGCGACGTCGATTCACGATAGAAGAGAATTTGCGAGGTTCGAAAAGGAGAGAATGATGGCCAGATGGGATGCTGTAAGTTTAAGTCGTATTATTATCTGCTATGCGATGATTCATCAAAATTTTCGATGCGATAAATTTTCGCCTACTGATTCGTGTAATTTATCATACAAACTGTATTGAGTTTACTCAATTCTCGTGTTTATCTTATTTTACAGAGTGAAAATCCAATCTACAGACAAGCTACTTCAACTTTCAAAAATCCAACATACACAGCAAGTGGAGCACACATGTCAATGCACAAGTGAAGGAAGATGAGAGTGCCTTCCATTTTAAAAGATTAATATAATTTTAGAAAAACCTTAAAAAGTGATACTTAAGGCAGCTCAGAAAAGTTTAACTCACTAAGAAAATATTTCTATTCTCTATATAAGAGTTAACCAGGGTATAATTTATTATTAGAGACTGAAAATATTTAAAGTATATTAAAAATACTGCCATAATACTTAGACTGCAACGGGTGGTGAAGTTCACATTTCAATTATGTGTACATACCAGTGACAAGTCATACTCGTGAAGCAAGTTGACAAGACCGAAATCTTTGTTATTCAACAAAACGCTCGCAGATGCACAGTAAATTTCTATATCGTTTTGTTACTTTGTTTTTATAAAAAAAGTTTGTATGCATATACAAATTAGAAAAATTTTAATAGTTGTTAAATCTCTAAAGATTAAGTTCTACTTATAGTCGAATGTTGAATGTGAAGAGAAAATATTATTTACTGTGTAGCTTGCTGTTAAAGTGCCTTTAGCATTCAAGCTTGAAAATTGTTTCCTATTATAGGACTATTGATAAGGTAATGTGGAGCAATTAATCAAAGATTTTTCGACATTACTTTCTTTAAAAGAATAATTAACTGCACACATGCATAGAGTAGAATTCATACATTTCGCCATATGCATTCAACTGGAACACTAATGACATGTACGATTATTGAAAAAAATGCTCATGCTCAAATCTTTGATAAACCATGTAGATTCTAACTGGTCTACTATATAGTGTTTGTATAAGTACTTCTTTTACCATTAACATTATGAGATTTTTGAAGCTATTATTTTTTTAACCGTCCAAGTCTGCAACTGCGGAAAGAATTCGCATTTGCCTAAAATAAAAATTTTTATAATGGATTTTTACAGCAAAAAATATAATAGCATACATTTTATACATTTTTCTGTAACTGCAAGCATGAAAAATAAAATACTACGCTAGCTCTTTTATAATAATATTAATAATGAAAGATAATGATATAACTACATTTGTTTTTATTATTCTTTTAAAATTTGCCTTATTTCTCTTATTTATATTATAACAATGATCAGCTTTTATTTTATTATTCATATATTCATTTTTGTATTTATAAACTGTTAGTTATTCCTAAAATATTATTTAAAATCCACGCTAGTACTTATCGTCAATATAACTCTTAGGTATTATAAGCGTTATTTGTACCTTGATCGCCTTTATAGTAACAATACTCAATATCGAACTGTATTTAATTAGTTTATATTCGAGATTTGAGTAGTAAAATGCAATGTAAATTAAAAAAATAACATGATTGTAAATAAATATAGTCGTTATCATAATATGAGTTAAGATATCTTGACCTTTTAATCTGCAAATTTGTTATAGAGTGCCTTCTTTTCAAAATAGACTTCACAAGGCAATCAAATACAAGATAATAATTACAAAATCAAATTAACTCAAGTATAATTTTGATATTGAAATTGATTATAACGTATAACCGAGGCTGCATAGGATACGATCGCATGGCATTTTGAAATTTTAGTTCAAGCTTGAATTATGCATTTATATAAACTGATCTTAAAATAGATAGATTTTCTTATAACAGTATAGAAGTTGTATATAATGAAGTTAAATAAAATTTGATAAAGATATTCTTGCAGTGTTTGTATATTATCAAATCATTATATTAGTAATGTAAGTTAATAGTATTATTTATTTTGCGAGTTTAATGCGCCATGACTTTGAGAATAATTTTTATTTTTACTTATTGATCGATATCAGAAGAGATGATATTATTATTTTCTATTGAAATTCCTGTCAGTATCTAACAAAGAAATAAACTGCAAACTTTTTTACAGATACTATTACAAATCGATGTCGAAAATAAATGACGTTTAATTCTGTAAAATCTTATGTTGCCTAAGTATATCCTTTGAAGCAAACTGTATCGTTACGAATAGGGGTAGCAGACTAGCAACTTTCACATCAGAGATTCAAAACGCAAAATATAAAATTTTCGGAACCTAAAAACTCGAGAAACAGAGAACCGCTATAATGCACAAAAAAGCCACAAAGTATCAATAAAACAGAGATCCAAGCCAAGCACTAATGAGGGTCTGGGAAAACCTAGACGCTGTCCGACGGTTCAGCACAGGCCATGTCAACGCGCTCGCGGCTGCATCTTGTTTTTGGTGCTTTACTATGGAACTTTTCTATCACTCCTCCGTAGAACCCATGACACTGCAGCGAACGAGTAAGCAGAACAGAAGCTACTTTAAAAGAGAGGTTACATCTCAGTTTGCGTTTATCAATATTAGCTTAAAGTTAATACCGTGTCACATTAATTTTTGCACAGCGTATGTATACTATAATGATAAATAATGGTACAGTAATAAGGATGTATTTCATAATAATGTGAAGGATCAGAATAAGTTGTAAAGCGTTTAATTAAAAAAAAAAATTTACAAATATTTGATCGACTTATTGCACTTTTTCACACGGCACTATAAAAACAAAATATTCAAAATTATTTCTTTCCATGACTATCTAAAAAGGAGCAAAATTAACGACTACGTTGGAAAACAAAATGTAAGCAGAGGCGAATAAATCTGCAAAAAATTCACTCTCTTGAAAATCAATCATCCAATGGTAGAATTCTCATCAAGAAAGTGAGATATCCATCAACATGAGCATCGTAGCCCTCCGCCTCGGCTACATCCTTAGCGTTTTCAAATAAGAACTTTCGAGCTTCACTTTTCAACCGATGAGATCCATAAATATCAGCATACTTCAACAGCACCCCAGCGTTCTCGGTGTCTATACTGCTGCAAAGCGCATTCTCGCATTCGAATTTGAGATCCTCCAAGGCGTATTGATCGGCAGCAATGAATATTTCGAGACCTAACACCTCGATATTCTCGACTTTATCGGTATAGATGAACCTCAGCAGTTCCTTTATAACCTCCGGCTCGATGTCCGGAATTTCTACCATATCCTTCTTGCTCTCGATCATATTTAGATCAAACATCGAGGCAAACACGGGGCTGCGACCCGCCAGTATGCTCCTGTGCACCGAAAACTCGATCTTCTTGACTACGAGCGTCACGTCGCTCAGTTTGGCGCTGTCGAAGAGGAGGCCGAGGTCCCTGGGGATACCACATTTGTACGGTTTCACTTCTCTCTTTATTTGGCAAAGTATGTTCAAGTGGCCGTCGGGTAATAGCTTATCGTGTACAAGATGATTCCGAAGATAGTTTACGCTTATAGCGGATATCGCTGAACGGCCCTTGTGGCTACTGAACGCCGTTGGCATAACCCCTTCTGACGTTCTGGCGTCGTTTTTATCAAGAATGCACATCGAGTAATTGGCGTCAACCACCTCCTTGAAGTTATCTTGCAGAAGAATGCGTACGCACATCACATGCTGATCTCTATCAAATTTACTGACTTCGATGGACATGCGCCACATAAAATCATCCCTCGGGTCGGAGGTGTAAAAAATGTCCGACGTGATGAACCCGGATTGCTGTAGTTTCAACCAATCAAAATTCTGTATCCGCCAAACGTAGTTGCTGTTGACGGTATATTCTTCGGATTGCGTTTCCACCTTGGTGCAGTCATTCACGATTCTCGAGTCGCTTTCCGGGAAAGGAACTCGAAAATCTTCAGTCTCCAAATTTGCCATATTGCTTAGCTGTTGAAAATATGGATGATTAGCTTTATTTTTACATACATAATCACGCCATTGATAGTTATGTTTCATTGACGATTCTACGAAATTTTAAGATGCAAAAACTTACATTGAATTGAACTCGTGCACGTCAGGACAAGCTGGGTTCTTTGGTCAACTCACGATAAACTGGATTCTTTGGTTAGACGCTCTGAACGGGCGAAACAAGACTGACGGAGCAACCGACGTAGCAACCGACGAAGTTGTAGTTTTGCGCAGGTACTTACTGAACCACTCGATCCCGGTAACGGGCCTCCTCATTCATCTGCCAATCAACATTTTCCTGTGTATGAATTTTAGGCAGTTTTTCTGACACTTAGTTTATACGCACTAGAGGTAAACACAAGAGGGCACCTATATCTGCTCCGCCCATTCATCCCTACCCTCTTAACTCTACGCCTGATGACTACTCCGTTTATACTCGCTCAGGTAAAGGATTTTATGACGTTTACTTAACTATTCTTGGGCTTGTATTTCTCTATGATTTGCGAAGAGCAGATCGTTTTGAAATAACAGAATGCGATGTGAATATTGTAACAAATTGTATGAAGTTCTAATTTTTTATTCGAATGTAAAAAAGAATAGAACGTTGTTGTCTTGCTTAATTAAATAGTATAAAAAGTTCTTTAAAAAATATTTATAATTATAACTATTGAATATTTCAAAATTATTAAATATCTACTGTGATCAGGGCAAGAATTTGCATTTTCGCAAACTCAGCGTAACCGCGGCTGTATGAAGACATAACTTAGCTCGCGTCGCGCGAACATATAGTTACGCGCCACTGTATATTTCACGCTACCTAAATTATTCATTAGAGGCTCCTTTCCTATACACGAAAGCTGTGCGTCGGCGGAGAAAAACGCGAAATCGTGGAAAGAAGGTCCGGAAGATACTTCCTCATTCGAGAGCGTGTAGCCGCGCGAAAAAAAGCCACAAGAGTTAGAGCTGCTTGCAGCGCCGGAAACACCATCCGATAAATATTCATACGGTGTCCTCGGTAATTTTTCGCGCATGACGCGCACGGGCGCTATATACACCCCCACCCCCTTTTGTTCGAAGAATGTGGAGGTGCCGTACTGCTGCTTTGAATTATCGCCTTCTCTGGGGCGGCGCCGAGGCGTGAGCGCGAGCACGGAAAAACCGCACAGGGATATGAGTGCCGATTTGCATTGGTTATTTTCACGCTCGAGTCGAAAACCTTTATTAAGTTTAATACCCGTTGGCTATAGCGAAATTTTTAATATCGAGTGAATTGCGCTGCAGCAGAGGCATGAGCGAACTTCAAAGAATAAAAGCTTTGAGGTTAAGGAGATTCGTGGAGAAAGAGAGAAACCCCAAATTCGCAGTTTAATTTTCGGAAAAAACAAATTGTCACGTATAAAAGTGAAATCAACGAAAATGGCAAAGAATATTGCGGCAATTCCAGCTGGAGAATACGGCAAGCACTTCGGCAAACTGGACCTCGATCGAGTCGGTATAAACCTAAACAAGACGCTCATAGCCTCAGACGCCAGCGATCGATAAAAGAGAAAGAGAGAAAATGCCTTTCATTGGCGTCTGGCTATACTGATACGGTTACTGTCACGTTACTTCGAAATGGGATACCTTACATTTTCTTCCTCCGCGATCTTACACTATCACTTCATCTCTGTAGAATACACACGGCCTCGCAAATACCGATCTGAGTTTTACAAAAAAATAAATCGTTTTAAACAACTCTCAGAAAAATTTAAATCCCAACCTACATTCAAAATGTAAGCAACTTTGACTCGCGCGAGTTAAAAACCGCAGCGCATCAGTGACATTTCAGTCCCTTTGACAGAACCATCCCTTTCTCTCTCTCTCTCTCTCTCTCTCTCTGTTTCTGTCTCTCTCTCTCTCTCTTTGCATGCACCTTGCAAAAAAAGAGCCTCGCGCAATCTTAAGAAGGTATCCATTCGAAAGTAACCGGTAACGGTCTCGCAAGAGCATCGACCCGTCGTATATTTTTCAGCGAGAGCTTTTTCTCCCGCTTTCATTTGCTGCTTCTGCTGCTGCTGTGCATAAGGCTTCTTTGACGACTCGCCGGCTGGACCGTTCGACGAATATGCCGCGAGCAGGAGGACTCTGCAGCGCAACGAGGGCCTCGCAAAAGGACGCCGGCAAATACTTTGCAAGCAACCGGGCGATTTATTTGAAAGGGAGTTCAAGCGTGTCTTTAGCGGAGAAGCTCTGCCCGAGCTCGGTCGCCAATTGCACGGAACGGCCCGCGGAAAAAGAGCCAAGGTGATACTCGCTGTTTGCATATTTCTTTGCGTCGAGCTTTTTCCCCCTCCGTGTGTATATGCTTTTTTATGGAGGGAAAGAGAGTATTTCACAGATTCTCGCCGGAAGACCAAGCGCTTTCCTCGTCCGCGCGTCTGTTTTTCCGCGAGAGGGAGAAATTTCGTACACTTTTGTTGAGGCGCGCGCGCGGCCGTATTCTCGAGAATTTCACTAATCCAGTGTTTGTGAAATGAGCGCGATTCTTTGTTGGGTTTTTTTCGAGTCTAGAGAAGAACAGAAGAAATTCCGAGAGTATCGCCACTTTTGATTCTAGAGTATAAGCACTTTTTTTAAACCACGAGAAGAACTAACGCAAACTGTTCTTTCCACGGCTCTATCTCGAATATCAGTCGCAGAAGTTAGGCGTGATAAAACCTCCAGGCGCTCCGAAGCAGCACTCCACCCCAGGTGACTGGCATGGCTGTCTGGGCAAACAGCCGGAGCGCTTTAGTCCGACGGTGAAGCCGACGGTGGAGGAGAGAGCCACGAGCAAGCCGGCGAATTTCAAAACGGCCCCGAATCCTCTTGGAGGCCCCGGCTACGTCGACATCTGCCTCAACCCGTATCTGCCTCTCTACAACGGCTACGAACCCTATGACCCGGATTACGAGAGATCACCGAGAGGTATGATGTCGAAACCTGGCAAGTGAAATAAAGAGCGGCAGGAGAGCTTTTAATGAGTCGTTGTGTGCAGAGTGTACACCGGATTTTAAGCAGCGAGCAAACTCTCGGCTCCAATTTTTCGGCAAATTTAACTTGAGCTCGAGATATTAAGGATCTGAATTGCTGTGTATACACGAGGTATAGAACGTTTCGTTGCAGGCGACGGCTCGAGGCGTCGCTACGTGACCACGTGCGCCCCGCAGAAGTACTTCGAGGCCAACCCTTACAAAGCTGACCCGGGTCGACGCTCCAGCTCGAGATCAGAACCGACCAGCAGCACTGGCATCAGGAAGCGCTTCCACGTAGCGTTTCCCGGCCCAGCCGAAGGTCCGAACTCGGGCTGTTTTGATAGATTTCCCAAGTACTCGAGTGAGCCGTATCGCGACGAGTACGAGATTCGGAAATCGAAGACTTCCGGGAACAAGTGGCGGCCAGTGGGCTGCGACTCCAGGTCCAAGTTCACCACGAGCGTCATCGATCGCGTCACTCGCGTCGCCTGTAACGCCGTGAATTTTACCGACTACCGACCGCAGGTGTATTCTTTATGAAAACAAAAAATAAGACTCGCAGAATAATCATCGAAAACTTCGCAAGTCATCGTAATTTATCTGCTCAACGCAGCACACGCCTATACGCTAATTTACTTCCTATACCGCACACACCAATATTTACGAAATCCCCCATCAGGAGCCCGCGTATTTTTTGTCACCCGTGCATCGTTAAAACTGTGAAACAAAACGAGGGTGCAAAAAAAAACTAATCTAGGTCAGCGCTCGATTTCTCGCAGCGCATATAGCACGCGCATTCTGGGATTTTCAGCTCTGTTAAAATAAAATAAAAGAAAAGCAAAATAAAGCGAGCAAGTGCGAGAAGGACGGCTAGGGTGCGAGTAGGGGAGGGGGAGAACTAGGCTACAAGAAGAAAATACGACGTGAAATAGAAGCGACGCCGACACTGCCCGCGGGAAAAATAAAGCGCGCGAAGAGGACGCATCAGCTGCGTCGAATATGCCGCGGTGTGTTCCAAGAACCGTATAGGTTACTGCATTTGAAACTGACCGGGAAAATTCGTTTGGGCATCGGGTGTTCATTCGTTTCAGGCTCTGTGCACGCTGCTACCTGTGCATTTTATAAATGTTGTTTTAATGGATGTTAAAGATTAATTGTGTCAATTAACGCTTTTGCATCGAATGCAGGGAGCTATTGTACTCTTACAGAAAACAACAGAATTCTATTATTATTACCAGCCAAAAGTATAATAAAACTAATGACATGCGATACCACTGACTAGATGATAAAGGATATTTTTTTTGCAGAGCAAGCATGCAGAACATCAAAAATTCAGATCGAAAATCTACGCACGAGTCAATTATAACCTGTGGCACTTGAATGGTGGCTGCTATCAGAATCGACGAGCCGCCACGAATAATTGTACTCAGCGTCGGCGGTAGAGCCACGAAGCAGCTCGCGTTTACGGTAGCTCTAATGAAATTCTAACGCGGATTCCATTCTAAGGCAGCGATACTGCAATTGCACTTTGCAATCAAACGAGGCTTTTATCAATATTAAACTATATACTTATACATATAGATCGAAGTTTGGCGAACTTGAGATCATTTCAGAAATTCCTATACATTTCGTGATGAAAGCACGAGAATAATATAACTAATTATTATAAATGTTTCACGAGTATTATAGTACTTAATTAATCGATATTCACAGTGGAAGATTCCGAATCCTTACGTTCCACTAAGACAGTCTGGAGGTTATACGTTAGCGCCATCGTCGTCCACCCATCGTTAATTATACCATTTGCCAACGTAAGCGCGTAATATTTCTTCGGCTGTCTTTTTCGCTGTCTCTATAGCGCGCGCTGTATTTCTGAATGTATATGGGGTCGTCGGCGCCTCCTTCATTTCTTTAATTAAATGATGCACTTAATTAAAACACCCCCATCGGCGAGTGCAATCTGTGCCGCGGCAAATTTAATAACGAAGTGTCTCATATGCTAAACGACGCGCCTGACTTTATGCAGCGAAACACGCGGCAAATACTCAGCTGCACGTATACGAGTTTTTATACGTATTTTCCTGCTTACGCTAAATACGGCGAGTATCTCGTCAAAAATTAATAATTTCATTCGATTCGCGCTCACTTTGCGCGATATTGCGGGATCGCCATTTACCTAGATTGATGCGATTTCTGCAATGCAGACAGGTTTTGCGTATATTCTCTTTATTGCGACGAATCTATTTTATTTGCGGGGATCGAAATTAACTAATTGAGTATAAGCTAAAAACCCAATTAAATCTGCTGTTATGTCACACGTTAATAACTTATTCAGTATAGACATTAATTGTAAGTGCCTACATTATCAATTTACCTAATATATAACGTGTAGTACGTATTAACACTGATGATTAATTAATTAATCAGGAGCTTGAAAAAATTTTATCGTCATTTATGCGTATACTTTTAGTTTTTATACATATTTTATCCTCTTATATAATAAAAAATTATAATCAATTAGTATCATTAGTGCTACACTGATAATAATGCATATCAAGCACTTCTCCTAATTCTAGTATATTCTGCTGTATATGCTGTACACACGGAAATAATCCTACGTACAACATAATCTACCGAGCAAATAGTCAAGTCCCTCGATCACCCAAAGAATATAGGAGATCTCTTCGCGAACTTCCCGAAGCTTTAATCTCTCCTTTCTATATCTCTCTGTCCCATCCAAATCCCACCAATTTACCCGCACATCGTACACGGAGAATCTCGCTCATCGAGCTAAATGAATTCCTAATAGAGGAACGATCACTCAAACCTCTCCAGCATACGTACCTCTACAATACACATCATCGACGGGGGGTCGTATCGACGACCCGCACGTCGCTCCGCAAATAATCTGCGAACGCGTCGATACGGCTGCGAGATTTTTCTCCGAGGGTATAGGTAATTTCGGAACTTCCGGCCCTCGCACGATGTATCGTAGACATGCGCGCTAGCGTGAACTATATGGGAGAGGGAGAGAGACAGAGACACGCGACAGCCGAGCGAGAAGGACGTATGACGCCTCGTCCCAATATTTATTCCGGTGCTGAGGCGGCCCATTACTCAGGCTCGTGTCGTATAGTTGTGTGTCGGTATTAAACATTCCGAGCATTGCGGTCGCGCTCCGACAGCACGCTTGCGAGCTTCGGCCTCGCTGGAGAAGCTTCCGCCTTCCATATAAGACCTCGGAGAATATGAGAGGGAACGAAGCTGAGAAAAGAGAGTCTCTTACTTGACTGGCTGTATGTGGATGAAAAAGGAGGCTAAGAAAATATGAAAGTGTATACTTGCGTATGCACGGAGAAATTAGACGAGGAATTGCCAGCGATACTTATTTAAGCTTGCTAAACGTTGAAGTCTCTGTTTGGATCTTTTTAGAATTCACCTAGTATGCATCAAACAATTTTGAGTAGAACTTTAGAATAATTTTAATATGAAATCATTTACCTTGCGCTATGCCACTTTTCTAATGCCTTATTGAGTTTTCCAACAACCTCCTAGCCAACGCCGCCGATCTTCCTCTGCAAAATCGGTACTGAAAAAGACTAGCCGCCTGCGATTGTAATCAGTAGGATAAGTTCGATCGACAAAATATTATTAAAGATAATATTGCTGATACTAAATATAAGTATTAGTGTTAGAAATTAATTTGACAAAATATTAATGAAATATGACTACAAATCGGAAATTATTTAGAAATGGTAGGATAAGTATATTGACAAAATAGTTGGTTTACTATACGCAAATATAATATTGCTCATAGTAAATATGACTGTTTGAGTATTAATATAGTTTGACATAATATTAATAAAATAATTTCGCTAACAATTTTCAACAATTTATTTTGCAATAAACATGTCAATTCCCTGAATTAAATTCGAATTTTCTAAAGAGAAAAATAGAGAAAAAACTGCATCATCACAAGACATTAATATTATAATACCGCCTAAAATATCTAGCTCTACACTTCAGTCATGAATGAAGCCGTGTTAGTAAGAATAAAGTCTTTCTTTTCTCGACCATCCATTCATCGACGTCGCGCATTCGACAACAGACCGCTGAAACCCATCGAAGAGAGGATGAAGAAAAAAATCACTGCCAATAATTTCAATAGATAGGATACTATTCAGATATACATAATATTAATGCTTTATTGAAATATTTTGATAATAAGGAGGAGGATAGCACTATAAAAGATCCTATTAAAATGTTTAAAATTGGGGAAGGGTAGCAATTAAATATCGATAATGAAGTAAACTATGTTTGTAAATGTTGAAAAATACTGTCTACACATTGAAAATAAAGATGTTATTTTAGAAATTAAAATCAATGGAAAATTTCAAAAATTCTCTAAGATCCAATCTTGAAACGCTCGGAAAACGATCGACCCAGCAAGACTTCATTCAGGAACAGCAATCGGACTCGCGATCGTCCGCGCGCATAGACGTAACTCGAGCTATACCTTTTGATGATGCCCTGCCCACCCCCAGCCCAACTCGTACGTAAATCGGCTTATCTCTCTTATGGATCGATGGTTGAGCTCTGCGCAGGCAGAGACGGAAAGCGTAATCGACGTCCTCCATCTCGCCGATGAAGCGCTCGCTTAAGCTTCTTTAAGCGATTCTGAAAGTTGCATGGAATTCAGCGCTCGTCTCTCTTCGATCCTCTCGACTCTCTCTAGTTTACCTTCGCGACGTGTATGACGATTGTCTTTTTCCTGCTGAATTCATGTTTCTCAAAAAGCTCGAGCGAAGAAGTCTCTCTCTCTCTCTCTCTCTCTCTCTCTCTCTCTCTCTCTCTCTCTCTCTCTCTCTCTCTCTTTGTCTCTGTCGGTTAAAAATTGAGCTGATCCGAATTTCCAATCCCTTCCCGTGCGCGCACTGCTATCGATTCCTGAAGATCGTCACTTATTCTGACTTATAATTAATATAGTACGTTCTCGTGTTATTTTAAGCTTCCACATGAATATAAACTTTAAAAAAAGCTCACGATTCTAGTGAGGACGAAAATAGAAACAAACATTTCATACGAGAAACTGCCAAATAGCGCAAACACGAGCATAAAGATCTCTCGGCGAGTCCCCCGACAAACGAGAATTCACTGTCCAAGGCGTGTGCGTCCACCTGACACTTCCTACTGTCCCTCCTATACACCCCCTGCAAAATTTGCAGCCAAACGCGTCAGCCGCCTGCGACCATAATGGAAAACGTATTACCGGACTCGTAAGTTTCGTCGCTCGCACACACTATAAAGCGCGCGTGTGTAGCTGCATAGAGGGGAAAGGGGGGATACCGAGAAACTTCCCCTGCGCGCGCGTTTTCGCGGGACATTAAAACGCGGATGTGCAGGCTGTACTTAACGACAAAACTCCGGGAAAACTGTAATTTTCACGCCAAGCGTCGCGAAAAAAAGAGAGATCGAGCGATGTCGCTATGAAAGTAAAAAGGAATACAAAAAGAATCGTCGGTGAGTGAAAGCCGTAGAAACGAAAAACCTTGGCGGAGTATTTTTGTGGGACCAAACTGGGTTGGTACTTTTAATTCTGCATAAAGGTTAATGTTTTCTGAAAATTGCAAAATTTGCTGTGCACGTGAGAAATTTTAATCAGAAGATTAGGTATGCTTTGTAGCTAAAAGCTTTACAGCTTCTTTACGGGGAACTGTGCATCCGGATTTTCGCCATGACGACTTTTTCCTATTCATTAAAAAAAAAATCATTTTCTCGAAACGTGCACGACTGTTTATTCGATTTGGAGCCCGTGATTGGCAACATTCTAGAAATCTTTCAACTTCTCTAAACACCTCGGTAGCCAGCCGCGTCGACTCGCACACGTTTGTTGGTCGGCAGTGCGCTCGCGGCCCGCGGAAGTATAGGAAAGCGCGAGAAGGCTTGCGAATGAAGAAAAGAGAAGGACGTGCGCGCGTCCATTTTAATGATGGAGAACGTGTACGCCGTGACTTTTTCCGTTACTTTTTTATCGCGCTCTAGCGCGTGTGCCACAGCTGCAGGAGCTTTTCCGAAAGGAAAGTTTTTTCATCGAAGCCCGCTCGGCTCGTCTCGTTGATTTTCCGATTGCGGAACCGCTTGAGTGAGTGAGAGGGACCTCTTTTTCACAGGCCACGTGCGCCGCGCGCGAGAACTTTTTTTACTTTTTTTGTCATCTACAGATTGAAAAGTGCAATCGCGATTGGATTGGAAAGCAGAGCTTTCGGTCAACCTTGATCGAGTTAAAAGTCTATTAATTTCGTTCTGAAGTGTTTGTTAACATCGGTGCCTCGATTTCAACTACAGTCTTTTCATTTCTTCGTCAACCGTTTTATCGATCGCCAAGCAGCTTCAGCCAAACGTCCGAATTTAATTCCAACATCCGATCATGCTCTCCAGCTCTTTCACTCCGCAGCAGCCGTACAGCGAGACGAAGCCTTGGTACATGTATAGGAGTAGCACACGTCAATAAGCACCGAGTCGCGATGGAATTTAGATAGCGCTTCGAGTCTTGCGGGTCATCCATCGGGGGGACGACGCGCCGGCATTTCGAGGTGAATTCGTGTCCGGAATGTGAGCCCGAAACCTCGACGTATGGAGATCGCCGTCGCTGCAACACGCAGTATCGGCGGCGCAGGTGAAATTACGATTATTTGGAAACGGCTGGGGGAAGGAAGAACGACACCATATACAGGCGGCGGATGATTGCCGCCGAGATATGCGGCTGGGAATGACGCGCGTTTTAGTCGATATATGACGGCGTGTGACGGAAATGAGTACTGGCTCATGCGATGCATGTGTATTCAGTACAGCTGCCGACTGATTGAGCACTGATGCGTTCGCTCGTGTGCGTGTTGACTGCGATTCGCAGTTGAGATTTTCACCTTTTACGAGGATTATATACGTCCATCAGACCATCAACGGAATGTATATTGTCGATTGACAGTGCGATGATCGACTAGATTTGAAAGCGACAGTTCATTATTTGGCTGAATGCATCGAAACTGTTCGGATATATTTGAATTTGAAATGGATTTGCATAATGATCAAAAATCAATCTTTCTAAAGTTCTCTCTTGAGTTCTCTCCTTGAGTCCCCGAAGAAAAACGTCGAAGTAAACGAGAGCTTCCTGCAACAACGGCACTCGGTATCTTCTCCCACATAATACGAATATCCCCCAATAGCTCTATCTCCGGCCGCTTCATCCGTTTATTTATCGACGCGTCCGCCGGTGAAACGTCTTATTAACGTAGTCGATTTTTCTCCTGCAATCCTGGCTCCCATGGCTTCCTCCCTTTCACTCGAAGGCAATTTCCAAAGTTTTCCGAAGCCGCTAGTTCGATGGAATGTCGCTCTCTTTCTCTCTCACTCTTTTACTCGGGTTAAGGGTACCTATACCCCTCGATAATCTGACCCAGATTGATGTGGGATTCGGCTGGAAGCGAGATTTCCTGCGCCTTATTGTTATGTGTTCCTCCTGCCCTTTCGTCGTATAGTATATGTAGAGTCACTGGGCGCAAATCTATGGCCCGTTATTTTTATTTTACCCTCCGGTTGCTCTGGCGCCGAGTCATTTGATGGCGAAAGGATTGGCTGGCTGAGTAAGTGCATGAGACGGTCTGGAGGTGGAAATCCAAATTCAAGGGGAGCTATAGTCAGGGAAAGGAATTAGATAGGTAATATGACATTTCGAAAAATTCACCTTGCCTCATTACTCAAAAAAAGTAAGTTTATATAGTGGAGTATAAGCAAAATGCAAGGTTATCTAGTTGATTAATAAATGAAGAAGTATAAACTTATAAATATTACTGGCTTTGCTACAGAGATTATTAGAAATCATTACAAACCATTTGTTCCAATGATAGCTATTATTTGTTAAATTACTTAACCATCGATCCATAAAAGTACTAAGTTCAGCATCCAGCAGCCATTTTCTACAACAGAAAACGTTCTCTCGTCTAGTCAAACGTATACCGACCCGCTGCAGCCGCATCACTCCTCCAGCGAGTAGAAAATGGCCTGCGTACAACTACCAGTATCGAGCAGCCAGTTCAGTACAATCAAGTCTAAGACATGCGCTACAGCCGAGACGGTAGACTGAACCTTTAAGTAGTGAGCACGTTTTGCGGTCAGCCAGTGTGGGCTGTTACACTCGTAGCTGGCTTCCGTAGCGCAGTGAGGAACTCTCCCCCTCGCAGCTGAGGGTCAAAGCAACATCTGCCGACGACGGAGTTGAATAGAGGAAATACACGTCGAATGCAGCGATGACACCAGCGAAGACGTGCTTCCGAGCTCCTGTTACGCGCTCGTTTCTATAGAGTTATTTCAAGAGACACGAAACGGAGAACACGACAGTTCACCACGTTGAGTTTCATATTCCACCTGCTCTGCTGGAATGATGGAATTTCCCGCAAAACTCCATTCCGAATTTACGGCTGTTAAGAGCTTTCGCTACTTTGTGATCACACTTGAGCGAAGTCACAGACGAAAGACTCATACCCGCGGGTCACCGATTCAATCGGAAATTGGATACGCTAGAGTTGGAAAGTAACTTTGACCTGCTAAGATCGCGAATCGCGATACAATTACGCTGCTTTTGTCTAGCGATAAAGCGTACAACGTCGTCGACCCTCGTCACCGTCGCGGAGACCGAAACCGCTCCAGTTTCTGCGGCGAGCTTCTGTGCTCGGTCCATTGCCTGCCGGGTATTCCATCGATATGTGTATACTCCTGTGGAGCTGATTTTCGCCGGCTATCTGTTGCCGATCGATTATTACTGTATACTTTATGGCTCCTGAAATCGAATGATTGCTCGAAAGCACAAAAACTCGACTGACGAACTGTAATATCATAAAATACGATGACTCCTTCATTATTGTATAATTCGTGGATTAATTATTAATACGTATTATAGCATGAGCGGTACATCAAGCAACAGGCCTAAAAAAAGGATACAGTTTTGGCATAACTGTTGGAATACGCCAATATATAATACATATGAGTTATTCTACGAAAAGTCGGACACTTTACGGTCGAAAAATCGGACTGTTGTAATTTTGAGGGTACACACTGAGATCCATCGTAAAGAAGGGCTGTGCCTAGACAAGGTAGAAGGTAGCACTGGCGCGCTATTTTATGGCCCACACAGCGGCGTTCCATCAGGACCCTTCGGTCTTTTCGCAAGCAGGTATGCCTGGCGAGCATCAGCTGTTGCGGCGACCGGACTTGTTCTGTAGACGAAAACTGTCCAGATGGGCAGTCTCGCACGAGCATCGACACGAGAAGTAACCTCTCGTATATTTTGATCAATGTGTCATTTGTGTACTTTTCTCTTCAATATTTTTACCTTGAATAAAGTTCTAGTTTTTTATGTATCTTAAATTTATTGTGTCAGCACCTTATTTTTGCACCCGGTCCATCCATATATAAATACCAGTTATATTAAATATTCATTCTTGTACACTTTTTAAATAATTATTAACCAAATAAAGCATCTTTATATTATCACACACTCCACGCAGATTCCTGATACTCCAACAATAACTGATGTAAAAACTATATCATGGATCGTACGCCACCTATATTCGCTGGCCAGAGATATAAAGAATGGAGCTGTGGGGGGATGGCCAGTTCAAAACTGACGCCGTGCTTTGCAGTATACTATAGTTTTTACTTATAGGCTTCAAAATTAAATATCTTTTACAATATTTATGCGAGACGTATTATTAATAAATTATGCTATACTTCTATACATCAAAAACACTTGCCAGATATACGTTCATCGGACAAGACTCTCTACACGTGCGAAGCTCTCAACGCGCACTGATATGAAGCCTCATTCATATGCGGCATTTCAGGCGTGTCGGAAGTGGGAGCAAAAACAAGCCGTCAAGTGGATTCGAAGTGAGGGATCGAGGGCGAGAAAAAAGGCGTCGGCAATGGAGCAGAGAATTTACAATTCGCTTTAATGGAGGCGATGTGGTTAATCGGATTCGTCTAACCCGATTCCCTCACTGCTGCGAGGCTCGAAGGAAGAAAATGGGAACGGTGTCGAATGATCAGAAGCTCTTCAGTTGGAATGCCTCGGAGCCCTTCCTTTGCCTCTACATCTACACGCTGCAATAAGGCAGTGATCGCTCTCGCCTCTCTGGTTGTCTGTACCCAAGTTTAAGCGCCCACCAATGCTGAAGATCGATATCGGTAATTACTCGCGGCCGTGCCTCTGCCATCTTTCATCGTTTCGATGCTTTTGTTGCCTTTTCGTCAAACCTTTTATTCCGTCTATTTCGTTATTTACTGTTCGTTGGCTCTATATTAAACGATATTAATAAAGGTGTGCTCAAGTAAGTATTGAACTTTACGAAATTCGAAAATGAATCGAATCATAAGTCACGATTGCCTTTATGTTAAATCGAGATCGTTACCATAACTCATTCGAATGACCTGCACTGCAAGACTCGCAAACTCGCTCTCGATTAATTGACCGACTCCCCTATCCCTCGGCAGCTTAAAACTCGAAGCGTCGAGCATCCGACGAGCAAAAAGTCCAACTGCGGTCGGCAGCAAAGTCGTTAAATCGCGAACGCAGCGCCGCCGCTTCCTTATCGTTCTCTGGTCTGGCGCGCGCTCGTGTGCGCCCGGCGATGGATGTAGTCGCGGCCTGCGGGGAAAAAAGCTTCCGGCGAACGTGCCTAAGGCGTTTTATCGCCCGGAATCCAGCAGCAGTGGCAGCATCGCCGCCCCCGAGTGGAACGAATTGATTCTTGCCGACGCAGTGGCACTATAGCGCCACTGCTCTCAACGTGTTCGTGCACGCTTTTTAGACCGGATATCTTCTCTGAGCGGTCTACGTATAGGTACCTGCATAAGAGCGCACCGAAGTTGGAAGTCTATAAATCGTTTGACTCGCATTACAAAGTTCGAGGCCTCGAACTTTTTTAAGAATACTTCCATGTCATCTTATCTCGACGTTTCTTTCTAATGAGATTATCTTGACTAATATTTCAATAGACATAAGCACACTCATATCCAGCCATGCGGCCTTACAGATATTTTTTTTAAACTCAGGGAGGTAAAAGTATTACTATTGGAAAAGTTCTTATAGAAGTAAAGAACAAAATTTGCACTAAATAATTATGAGAATCGCGGTGATTAGAGAAAATACTTTATTGTTCGAGAAAACTCAAATATGTAAGAGCTGTTTTTCGAATAGTATCCGATTTATGATAATTGAAAATAGAGTGCAAATATATTGCAAATCACCAGACTTGAAAGTCAAATTCACATGCAGGTGATACAAAGAGAATTATAACTAAGCTCTGTTGATCGATGCTGTTGCGCCTTGACAAGATTGTGTAAACAAGTGAAAATTGATGACTACAAAAATGAAGCGCAGCAGTACGGAGTCAACATAAGTACACGTTGGATTCGATAAGCTGTAGTCGGATTTGAGAAGTACGACTGAGCTGTTTTGCGACGCTCCGGGCGGTTGACAGAGCTACCAGTCATGACTTGCATACATTGCAACAATACCGTTAAATTAAACGTTCGTAACTTACATAAGTAAACCTTTGTAACTCAAATCATTGAAATACAACTTATTCAATATTCCTGCATATAAGGAAGCATTACCGGTACTATAGAGAGATCATCACGATATCATCACCAGGTATTTATAAGTTTACAAAAAATGTACAATAGCAGCGTCGCGACTTAAAAATAGTACTGCTAATAAAGAGCCGCTTCCGTAATATATAAATCCATACGTGCCGATGGTTATATATGCCCCGAACGTTATACCAGACGACAGAAGTTTGCAGTTACAAAACTGCTACTTAGTAACTACAAATTGTACTCTAAAACAACAAAAAGTTAATAGAATTCTATACTTTTCGATCTTTAACATGAAAAACTTTCTGCATTTATTTATTAAATTTAAGTACTATATATATACAACTGAGTTTATTTATAAGCAAAATTTGTACTGGATTTACATAATTCGTTATGCAATCACACGTAGCATTCTGAATCACTATATGTTTGTTATTTTTACTCACGCAATAAGGATACAGTTGACGGCTATAAAATAAATAAGTCAATATTTTTCTGGATTCGTCATGCACAAAAGTTCTGGAAAAATCACCCACCTATTGTTCAAAACATCGGAATATAAGGAATCCTAGTACTTATGTATACTTTCAATTACTGGTTTGAAATAATTGTCATTCGTACGAATATATATACATATAAGTATTTAATATTATCTATGCATTTTAAACGTTATTCATAAAAGAATGATAATCATTTAATATGTAAAATATTTAAAAATGTAAAAAAATGCAATGTTCTTTTTTTATTAGACTATAGAAAAAAGCATCTTTCAATGCAAGCATTTTCAAACGTGATCTAAATGCACGATTTAGACATTATCGTACTGCCAACGTGCGCTTCATAAGGTGAAAGCAGACGCTATATAAATAAGTATGAATTGTGTTTTATCGTCAGTTGTATAAAACTAGTACATATACAGTAAAGATCTTCAATTTATCGTAAGTCTATCATATTTGATCAACATTTTGATTTTGTTTTATAAAGTTATTTGCTTTAGTTCCTTGTAATCCGCTGAGGTAAAAAGATCAAATTTTTTTTTGCAATTAACGATCATTTATTATCTGATATTTAAATTGTATACAAAATAATTTTTCGTTGTTGACAAATGCAATCGCTATATTACTGAAAATTTAATTGAAGAAAGTTAATTGTATTTTTTTGTAAAATTTGTTATACATCGAACCATACCTTTTGTATCTACAAGCAGGAAAAGTAATGAAAACGTGTAAAAATTGCAAGATACAGTCTTAAAATAAAAGACAATATATCTGAGACAAAAAAAGAAAAATGCGTGAATGAATACAGTCACGTATCATTTGAAAAAGTATTTTGTCTTGAAATATAAATACAACCGTAAATGAATTCATATAAAATTAGTAATACTATTTAAGAAACTTTTTATATCAGGACGAATATTACAATCGTAAAATATATCAAAAAGCGGTTATTATTTATGGAAATAACAGTAATAGAATTATTAATTATATAAATATGCAAACATCGTCTGGAAGTTTGTACTAAATAAAGAGTTAATCGAGGCAGAAAATTTGATAATCTTGGCAAGTCATTCATACTTCTATATAAACTTTTCATAACGTTCAACTATGATGATATATAGTGTACAAATCATCAGGTGCTTTTTTCCTCAAATATTGAATAATACCGTCTCAATTGTACTTAAAAGAATATTTCACTTTAAAAGCATAATAATATTATGAAAATTTTATTCAAAACATATTCATAAGAATTTATGTTAATAAAATTACCGATGTTTTTTTTTTAAATTCTTCACGTAAGTACTACTTTATTTATTCTGAAAAAAACTTGGTCGCATAATTATTGTACTGAGAGTTAAAAAAATATTATGCTACTCTCAGTGCAATATACATTCTATACAAATATACAGTGCGGTCAAGCATAATCTTTTTTCGACAGTGCGCGCGTACATACCATTTATCGATACCTCGACAATTTCGTATAGTGTTAATTTAATGTACTATTAAACTAGTTTTTATTTTAAAAGATATTCTTTTAAAAGCTTGAGTTTGAAATTATCCAATAGACGTAAATTAGATAGCATACAAAATAAAACATATAAAAAGTTCGCGTTATTTTTAATATTACGCATACGACGCTCCTTAACTACTAAATTATAATAAAAAAAATCCACGTCTTTTCACAAAGATACGCAGTCGAATCAAACATTTACATTGTTTTTCGCTTGCGGATATTATAAAATGACTAATCGCATAAAATCTGATCAAATAGATAATGTATGTACATACCGAGATAAACTTGAAAGATTTTATTCGACTCTCTTGCTTAAAAATCGTGCAGTCTTTGATGGTTATCAAAACAGATTTTCTAGCAAAGTGAGCGTACTTGACTTAGAAATTTAAATAAGATTTGTATAAATAGGTATAAATTGTATCTTTAGTTAATAAATTGTACGACTGTCATTTTTTACTTTATTTCTTTGATAATTATCTCCCCAAAGACTCTTCATCACAACAATAATGCCTTCGGTGGCATATATTATCGCGTTTCTGCTTATTATTGGAACTTTAACGGAAGCAACAACGTATACATCCGTTGTACAAACTGAAGATGGCCCAGTACGTGGTAAAATTTTGTCAACCATGAGACAAAAAGTAAACTATGCATCATTCAGTGGGATCCCTTATGCAGAACCTCCAGTCGGAGAACTTCGCTTCAAGGTACTGTCTGTTCTTACTATGATAAAACTTATATTTTATTTATTATAATAATACGTTTATTATATATCATCTTTTTTTAATAAAAATAAATCATAAAACAATCTTTTTTTTAATTTTCAGCCCCCTGTTAAGAAAGAAAAATGGACCGATGTATTAGATGCTGTTCAAGAAGGAAATGTTTGTCCTCAATATTTAATATCGAACGATAGTCATATTGGAGCAGAAGATTGTTTATTTTTGAATATCCACACTCCATTGGTAATAAGAATTGAATATATCACTCATTAATTACTGCTATAAGAAATAATTAATTATTAAATAAATAATACATTGTAGACTGACTTGTCGAACGTGAAGCAATCCGATTTAAAAGCTGTTTTATTTTGGATACATGGAGGAGGATTTCTTGGAGGTTCTGGAAATGCGCATACATACGGACCGGACTTCATCATTGAACATGACGTACTTCTAGTTACTTTTAACTATCGACTTGGACCACTTGGTATAATACTCATTTTATTTATTATTTATTGCTAATTTTTCAATTTTTATATTTGTATAAATTTTAGGATTTCTTACTTTAAATAATAAAAATGCTCTTGGAGATGCCGGTCTCAAGGATCAAAATTTGGCTTTAAAATGGGTCAACAACATTCAGAAATTTGGCGGAGATCCCAATAAAATAACGATTATTGGTCAAAGTGCTGGATCCGTAGCTGTTGATTTTCATGTTTTGTCAGATGTGTCTGCAGGCACATAAATAATCATAGTTACATTACATTCACTGATTATTATTATTATTAAAATTATTTTACATTTGACTTATTATTTTATGCTATTTTAAAAATCATCAAGGAGTATAAATATTGATGTATCATTTTCAACTATAAGTAAACAAATTGCTTAAGATGAAGTCCCATTACCAAATAATTATTTATTTTATTTCCAGGATTCTTTAAGCAATCCATAGCGATGAGCGGATCGCCGCTCTGTATTGTATGGGGACTTCAGTCGAGACACGAAGGAGAAAAGAAAGCCTTTGAGCTTGCTTCAAAATTAGGAATTACTACTAAAAATAAAGATAAAGTATTAGAAAGTCTTTACAAACTTCCAGCAGCAGACATTCTTGAGAAAGCTCATGAAATGAAATTGGTAATTAAAAAATTAATTTATATGTTATGAAAATTTGTTTCTTGAATATTCCACAATGATTTAATCAAAGCATCGATTGTTAAAATTTCTTCAAGTTGCCATTCCGTCCTGTTATCGAATCCTGGTTGGCTGCTATAGGACAAGAAAAGTTTCTATCTAAATGTCCAGTTGATAAATACAACTCTGGTAAATATAATAAAGGTCCGCACATGATGGGTTTCGTAAACGTTGAAGCAAAGGCAATTTCTGAAAGTAAGTTGTATATTTTTCTTCGGATAATACATTGCTTGTCTTGAAAAAATAAATGATATACTATATGCCTATTCTGAACTTATTTAAATTATTTCTAAATACAATTTTATTTACAACTGATATTCCTCTGTGGGTTAATAATGCTTTGGACTCCATAGCTAACGCTTCCATTCCATTTGTTAGTCCCATACTACAGAAGTTGATATATGCAGGTTCATTTTCTGCACTACCAAAAGTTATTGCCAAGCAGTTAATACAGGTAAATTTATTGTATACATATTCGTCGTTCATTCTTTTTAAAATTTGGTTTATACTGCTAAAACGTACGTTGATAACTATTGTTGAATACCTTGATTTTTTTGTATTTCAGACAGTTACCGACTTAGCATTCATCACTGGAATCGATACAAAGCAACAACTATTGCGAACTCATAATAGACATCCGATCTACTACTACAGATTTTCTCAAGATAGCTCTGAATACCCTGGATTTATAGCCGACAAAAACCACTTGAATATTACCGGTGAATACGTCGTTCAGTTAAATAATATCAAAAGAATGATAAAATTGTTGACATTTCATCTTTTTTCAGTGCTGGTCATGCCGATGATCTAGCTTACTTATTCTACTTTTCTGAAGTTGGACTGCCGAGTGACCCAGCCATTGAAAAAACGAGCAGAAGATTGGTTAGATTTGTAACGAATTTCGTGAAATACGGGTGAGTAAAGCATCTATTTTTATTCAATATCATCTCCTTTATCACACTTGAACTTAACGAACGCTCCAACTTTCATTTTTCAACATAAGAAATCCAACCCCCAACGGAACGGCAGATCCCTTGCTAGGAATCACCTGGCCCAATTCTGGTCTATTGGGAAGAAGTATGGACATTAATACAGAACTTAGCACTGGACTCAGACCAATAAACGCCGAAGTAATGGCCTTCGAAGCCCTTGGCCTCGGAAGATCTCGCTTTTTGGGCAGTTGTTTCGACTGATCCCCTTTAGTATAACCGCACATATTGTACCGATTAAGCATCGATTAAACGTGAAAAAAATCCATCAATTCCACATGCAAAAATGACTAAATTCGACGATGCTAAACACGCCGGATTACGAAAATTCATCCCAGCCTCCGTCATTACGCGAGCCAGTTGAACGAGTAGTTGAAGCAGCGTAATTATGTTCGCTGCAACAGAGAGAGAACCGAGAAAATAAGACCCCTAACCAGCGGCGCGAGAGTTTGCCCTCTCTCTCTCTCTCTCTCTCTCTCTCTCTCTCTCTCTCGCTCCACCGCAAAGTATGCACAGCAGCCGCTGGCTTCGTATATAGGAATAAGCTTTTCAGAGCCAACGGGGGCGCAACGTTGGAGCACCTTTTCCGCAATTTATCTCTCTCGCGGCTTGATACGGTGTACGCGGGCGCTGGCTGGGCTCTAAAAGGCTGCACGGGCAGATGCGAGCGCGCACGTGCGCCAAACGAACGCAAATGCGCGCAGTTGTCGCTTCGTTATCGGGTATACGGAGTGCGTGAAAGAGAGGGAGGAATACGGGAAACTGGAATAATGGAGATAGCGCAAGAGGAGGGGGGAGAGCGCAGCTATACGCGCGGGGAAATAAAATTTATTAATGCTAGTCGGAGAGAAAATGAGCAGAAAGAGGAGGAGGCAGTGGCCAGATTAGATTATAGGAGTAATTTATAAGTGAAATTTGCGTCGGCGGACAAATGAGCGTTTGTCGCGCCTGATTACGCCGTGATTGCTTTCGGGATAGAACTGCAAGGCTGTTTTCGCTGCTTGTTTTGTGGATTGACTGTAAATACTCTGGTCTTAAATGTGCAGGATGTTAAAACTAAATACGATTAATTATAAAATTAATTCGTTCAGCTTCCGAGTATGATTTTTATCGTACTTCATTTTTAATTAAAAGTAATTCAAAAGCTAACTTCGTTTCCTTATTAAAATTCTAAAGCAAATTAATTGCACGACGTATAAACTCAGCTTCAAGCCATAAAAATAAATAAAATTCATCACTGACGACATTTTCAAAAATAGCGATCATCATCTTAAATCCTCCACTAACTAAATGAGGATGAAAGAGAGACTACGTATAGATAACCGATCGTCTTCGCGACAAAAACAATAACCTCTGCGGCAGTGAAACAATGTGGGATCCCGGAAAAGGCAAAAGTTTACCATGCAAACAAGCTCTATATATTTGCGCGGGCGTGTGACACAAGCTCGCTTGCTAACCACTGCACGCGATAACACGCCGCCGGGGCACGACGTGCATCAGGCGTCTCAGGTGGGCGTACATCTTGCAGCCTGAGCTATACGTAGAGACGCGCACCGACGCAAGAAAAGCCTCCTCGCGAGGGACTGGAGACAGCTTCTGGCGCTTTCCAAGAGACAACTCGAGCTCTCGCTATCTGCAAAGGGTTCGCCTTATCTGTGGTTATTCGAATCATTGCGAGTCTTTCCTTCTCTTATCCGAGTAATTAATTAGCCTTTGAGTATACAATTTACATTCGGTGCGAGTTTATCTAATCATCAACTCGGCTCCAAACTTTCTCAAAAGCGCTTGATAAAAGAAACCAGTCATGGTCACGTATACACCGTCGCGGATTAATTTTGTCAACAGACCCATTGTACAGCACAGCCTCGAAAAAAAAATCTAAACGCGTATTTTTTCAATAACACGATAGCCATAAATTAAAAGTCTCGTTTTACGATCCACGATACGAGTTTTATTGCGCGTCGAACGCCAGCACGCGTAATATAACAGCTCTCGCGGACGGCTGGCTGAAATTTCCTATCCTCTCTATCGTGACTCGAAGCATCGCGCAATAAAAGCGTGTTTTTTTTTCACCCTCGGTTCAAAAGTAAAGAGCCACCTGCCTATGAAACCGACGCGGTACATAGACGGCCAAAAATGCGTATACGCACTCTGTTCCCCTCTTGCGCGCGTGTGTATATTTATATGGGCATAACGCAGTCTGTTTTACGATATTGAAGCGCGAGCTGCTGCTACACACCGCAGCGGCGCCTTCAATTTACACGCTGCATATTCATAGAGGCGCTGCGGGAGGAAAAACAAAGCGCAAAAAACACTGGCAGCGTTCCGAGAGGCACAGGTGGGCACACAGCAGCGCCGACAACATCGAAGGGAGATTCCGAGCTGGCTGGAGACAGCCGAGCTAAAGCGCGCAGGAATGCGATAATTAATTCCGATAGCTCTGCCGGCGCTTTTCGTTAATTAGAGCCATTTTACGGAGGCGTGAGCCGCTCGACGCGTCTCGAGTACCTTCGCGCGAGCGCGCGCGAACCGACAAAAAGTTCAATCCTCTCGGGATCGACGACTTCTCTTTGTGCGAACACTCCCTTCTCGCCTCGCTCCTGTTTTTTTTTCTTCGCTACACGCCTCCGGAGTGTAGAAAGAGAGAAAGAGGTGCGTTACGAGTCTCGCGCTTGTGAGCTCGAGCGTTAAATCAGTGCGCGCGCGGCGGCTAAATTGAAAGCCAATAAAAAGGGGGAGCGGAAACTGGTAAATTACGTTTGCTCCGTGGCAGTTGTATAACTCGATCGCGGAGGATCGTTACGCGACAATCGTATTGTGCCTCGACTTCGTCATCGCGGTACGCATCGCTCGCGACTTCGACCTCACCTGACCTCACGAGATATGTATGGGAGAGCGTTGGTTTTTATTCGCTGCGATGCACGCGCTTATTGCTTTTTAATTAGACTCGCGTGATGTAATTAAAAATTAATGTTATAACTGCAACAGGATTTCCGTTGGGGATTCTGTACGTGGTGATTACATCGATGGAAAATGTGTAAAAAAATGAGACGTCGATGTAAAATGCGAATATGAAAGCGGCGCAAAAGCGAATTTGGCTTTAACGAGATCGGAGCACTCTGTTTGCGCGAATGCTTCGATGAAGTGGAGCCTGTGGAGTCAGCTTTATGTCCATCATCCGGGATTTAAAAATGAATGTTTTTATAATGTTGATGCGAGCTTAAATAGAGGATTTTTCTGAATAAATGCTTTTTTTCAATGTACAAAGTCCATGCATACTTAAGTATTAGTAGGAGCTCAACCCAGCTAAAGAAAATAACATTCTGCAAATTGCTCCTTGCACAGTAAAGTCATTAAATATCACTCAAAATAACAGACAATTTAACAAACAACAAAAAGAAGAAGCAACATTGTCAGTACCCAATCTCAGTATCTCAAACATCCCAAAGCAACACGCACACGATTCCAAAAGTATCGAAACCATAGTCCCAGCATATCGCCAGCATACAGTTCTCTCCACTCATTTTCCTCGCAATCTGCTCCCAAAGCGACGTACTGCACATATAGGCGACAGGCCAACTTCTCCCTCGCTCTCCATTGGCCGCGCTCAATTGCACCCGCGAAGGTAAGCCGCAGCTCGTATCCGGCCGAGGCAATCTGCCATCCAGCTTTCTCTCCCCTTCTCACTCTAGCGAGGGAAGCTAGCTTACAAATGGCCCCGCACTGCTTCCCGGCGTGTAGGCCGACTCGACGACTTTTACTACTAACTGTATGCGTTCCGCTGGCACTCGAGATATCGGAGGCCTTCCGGGCCGCCCGCCGAGAACGAGTCAGCGCTTTGGGTATTGAGTTGCCCGAGGAAGAGATGGAGAGCAGCAATGTGCAAATCGACTGGGAGACAAACGTGCAAGGATCAGCGATGGTTTGGTAACTGCCTTTTCATCGAGAGCTGTGATTTATTCGTTCGCTTGAAAATTTAATGTAACTTCCTTGCGCATACATTTTTTCCGTAAAAAAAGAGTAGTAGCTGCAGTCGAATGCAGAACATTGTACTTTCTCGTATGCTCCTGAGCACATACACGTCGAGCGGCTTCCGACAACTTCTCTTCGTTACATAAGCACGATAAACACGATCCGAGCTAGCGCGCGCGAAAATATTTCTCTCAGCTTTCGTCCCTTTTATTTCCAGCGTGGAAAGTAAATTCCTTGGACTAATCTCTCTCGAAAGCAGACGGTAAAATCACTGGCTCTATATATCCTCGCCCTCGTCCTCTCAATACACACACACACACGCACATACTGCACGGCACTCGCTCTTTGTATGTACATTTTCCAAACGCTTTCGCTCTCTTATTTACCTACGCTCGCATTTTACGCGGCTCGCTCGAATATTTACTGCGCGCATTTTCCGACATCCGCGCAAGCTCGCTCGCGCTCGCTAATGTGGAGACACAGAGAGCTGTCCTGTATACACACATACACATGCGTGCTTGCGAAACCCCGGCGGGCAATAATTTCGGCGCACGTCGACGCGCAACAGCAATTGCACACTCGCCGGTCTCGCGAAAACTCGATACGCGGCTAAATGATGTAACAATGGATAAATAGAGCGCGCACGCGCCGCCTGCGCAACTGGGTTATAAAGCGCCGAAAAATGTGGTCGAATAAACGGCTGCACGCATGGGGCGAACGTTTTCGACCTGGAAATTAACGAATCGACAATATGCCGAGCGCGCGCGGCTTTCTGATTGTTCAGGATTTTCGGCTTTATTGTAATCGCGCTGCAGCTTTGTCGAAAATCCATAGGAAAATTCAAATTCCGATGGGAAGACGCATTCCGCGGAATTAATACTTATCGCGTTCAGATTTTGAAGAATAATACCTCTCTGAAATACGTATTCAAGAGGTACGGAGCGAAGGAGCGAGCGAGAGCGATAGGTACAGTCGCACGTGCGGCTGGTATACCGCTGGCTGCTCAGTGTCGCATAAAATCCGATTCCGATAATATAACGCGCGAGAGTGTAGGAGCCGGCGTCGTCGTTCGTCTCCCGCGACTCGCTGCCTGCATCTGAAACAGGCATCGTATATCGCGTCAGGCCTGGGTTACAGACTGACGTGCGGCGGTCTTGTTAGGCCGTGCGGGGAGAAACGCGAACGTTTCGTTTTTCGGAAGCGAGTTTGGCGCTTATACGGCTTATGCGTGTCCGCGGGCCGATATTGAATTCGTTTGGCCTGAGGGATTGTATGCTTTGCTTCGAAGACACGTGAAGTTATCACGGGATTTTACCGAATATTCGGACGCAGTTTGAATTTTGAATGGAGAGCGTATGATGAAGTTGGCTGATGACACAGAGAATTTCTGAGCTATCTCAAAGGGCTGCACTTAAACGTTGTGGAGTAAGTGTATCAAGATAGACTAGACTGTAGGGGCTTGCGCTAAGACAAAATCGATAAGTCAGCCGTTTCGGGACGCGATTTTACGACCACCAATGGTCCATCAAGGCGCCTGCTTGGTCATCGCTATGACCTGTCATCGTCTCCTGGAATAGCGCTAAAATAGTGCCGAAGCTCTAGCCATCGTAAACGTACGTCCGACCACCTTACACTGAAAAAAAAATACAGTCATTTCTGCTGTAAAGTCCGGTAGTTTTAACCGTTTTGCCACCGTAACGACTGTTCAGTAAGAACAGCGGTGTGCCACTGATAGTTTTGGCGAGTCGCGACTCGTAAAATTGGTCGCTTACGCGGGACACCAGCAAAAACGACCGAACTGATTCTTTAAAACTACTGAACTCTACGGTACTTTTGGCGAATCTTCGTACAATGACGGATTACTGGTGCGATTTTAGTTAAAATGGCTAAGTTTTTTTCAGTGTATGCATGCGTAACGCAGGAATCATTTAAAGGGTGTAGAATATCGGAGATGCATGTAAATGGAGAGTTTTTTGCATAGATTAAATTTTAGAGGCTTGAATGACAACACCGGCGTATTAGAGTGTCCAGAACGTTATACTCCATATAATAGGGCTGTTTTTGAAAATGAGAATGAACACTCTCATTTTTTCAACAGTTAATTGCATATAATCGTCCTACCATTTAAATCATCGTTATCCGCAGTGAAAATGTAGGGGTGAGGAATATCGGCGTCGTTTTCGCAAGTATGCCGATATCTCTGTCTCTCGCTCATGCACCCTCCGTTTCTCCCACCTCTTGGCTTCTAATCCCGCCAAATGGAGCCATTGACTATATCTACCGGGGCGCTAGAACACTCGTCCTTATTACACGGAGAAAATAAAGCCGCACTGCGCTGCGATTGTCTTGACGTGCTTGTACAGAGAACTTG
This sequence comes from Nasonia vitripennis, assembly GCF_009193385.2. NCBI lineage: Eukaryota > Metazoa > Arthropoda > Insecta > Hymenoptera > Pteromalidae > Nasonia > Nasonia vitripennis. The sequence goes on from NC_045758.1 coordinate 24,490,948, forward strand.
AATGGATGCGCTTTTAAAAGACGTTAAATCGCGTAGATCTCCCGCGCAAGGATTTTCAGTCTTTTTCGACGCGATTTCATTGTGTGATTTCTTTTATTTACGGCTTAAAGGCGCAAGTAAGAAGACGGATGGGGAGATGTTTTATTTTAGTTCAGGTAACTGATCATCCTTCAAGAAGCAGAGTGGTATGATACCAGTGGTGAGAAGTGGTGAGAGTGGTTTGAAGAGCCTGAAATTTTTATTTTGAGACTTAATGAGTTGGAACAAGTACAGAAAATATTTCCATTTATTTTTTAATCTCCATTAATTTTGAGCAAGAGATGATTGAGTACAGTATGAATATTAAAAATTGTTTTAAAAAATGAGATACTGTACTCAAACAATCATCAACGACTTCAAAGCCCCTTTGAACGTCCAAACCTCAAAAACAAATCTAATCAGCGGGAATAACTTTGAATGTATTCGCCAAAGCTTTAAAGGGCCTTCTAACGGTTTTATATTGTTGATTGGATTCTCTGCCACCGTGCCCTTTCACAAAAGATAGAGCCTCTATTTTCAGAACGCGCCCAACAAGGTGCCTACTCGCTTTTTTTCACGGACTTGCACAAAGAGAAAAAAAGATGCCGATGCAGGATTCGCCGATTTCAAGAAATTAAAACCTACAAAGGCGTAAACCAAATATTCGCAACAATCAATATCAAGGGTTTTAATTAAATCGCCCATTGTACTCTGCTATAGCCGTTCGTTTTGCCGTATACGTGCGAATGCTACGCGTATTATATGTATACTCGTCGGTCGTATATCTGTACTATTCACGCACTGAGGATGTATGATAAATACAACATCGATTGATAAGTAATTAGTACGCGGGTAGCTGGTTAATTATGTACTACTGTATGTGCATTGACTGGTTTATTCTCTTTTCATTTCAGCTTTTATTATTCATGCAAAATGTTATTCGTGCGTTTCCTTTTTGTTTTCTCGCCAATAAAATTAACATATTTAAAGTATAACAACATAGAAATATTTCAGTAACTTCAAAATACTAATACTATACAACATGCAAATTAGTACATTGTGCATCAAGAGAATCAGAAAATAGGCTATCTCAAGTGAGGGTGAGGTGTTCAGCACGAGTCGGAGTCGAGAGCGTCGAAGCTTACAGCGGAGAAAAATGGCCTGATTTTTCCCTGCTCGAGTTCAAATCGGCATTGGCAAGTTACCGACCATGCGGCACTAGCATCAACAATGTAATAGTCTACCTAAGCGTAGGTAGATGTCATGCGAGTATAAAGTATTGGAGAGTGGGGTAGCCCCGGGCATATAAAGAGCTCCACTGCACGGACGGAGTTATTCGCTCTCTGATCTATAATCCTGGTCGATAACACGAACTGTGGTTCTCATCTACCGTTCAATCGTCCGGATGCTTATTATACTACGAGCATAGCGCTCGAAGGGTTATCCGGGGGATACTTCCTTACTCCCATTAATATATCAGTTTGCGATCATATGTATATTATGCAAGAAAGGTAGAAAGGACAAGAATTCGGTCTATGATAATGACGCACTAGGGACATCAACATCATGCTTTATGTGAACAATGACCACTATTATCAAAATTTCGTGGACGTAGATGGAGTGTCGAAAAGCAAGGCGGAAGATGAGTCACGTTTTTTGGAAAGAATAATAAAAAACAATAGCGTCACTGACAACATATGCAACAAGCAAGAAAACTATGTATAAAAAAAATAACTTTTAAAAAAGTAAAAAGTTAGGCAAGTTTAATATATTTCGCAACAAAATTACAGATTGAAAAGTACTAAGATCAATCAAACAAAGTCAAGTTTATTATATTTAATCGTGATGAAGCAAGGAACAACTCTCAAGATAATTACTACGTAACTTGCCATGCCCGTTTAATTTTGTTTATTGGTGAACAACTAAAATTTCCTTTTATGTATTAGAACGTCATACAAACACCATAAGTACAATGAAACGGGCATGGTAAGTTACGTAGTAATTATCTTGAGAGTTGTTCCTTGCTTCATCACGATTAAATATAATAAACTTGACTTTGTTTGATTGATCTTAGTACTTTTCAATCTGTAATTTTGTTGCGAAATATATTAAACTTGCCTAACTTTTTACTTTTTTAAAAGTTATTTTTTTTAGAGATTTCAATCCTTTTTAGTAAATTTTTTTGAGTATTTCATATTCGACGTCGTAGAAATAAAATATAAGCATATTTAGCACCTTTAGATCAAAGCTTTTTTGTAACATTTTTATCACTAACATGAGATCACTGATTGTTGATATACACCACCCTTGAATTATTTCTACGTCAAGACACCAAAACCCACGGCGCGAACTATCCAGACCTCGTTATCGGACACCCTGTACACCTAGACGCCGTCATCGTATGATTTATTTACCTAGACACCAAAAACCACGAAGCGCACGACCTAGACCTCGTCATCGGCCACCCTGTACACCTGGACACCGCGTTCAAGTGATTTTTACACCTAGACACCAAAAACAACGGAGCAAACTACCTAGACCTCGTCATCGGCCACCCTGTACACCTAGACACCGCCCTCGAATTATTTCAACACCAAAAGCCACGGAGCGCACGACCTAGACCTCGTCATCGGCCACCCTGTACACCTGGACACCGCGTTCAAATGATTTTTACACCTAGACACCAAAAACCACGGAGCGAACTACCTAGAACTCGTCATCGGCCACCCTGTACACCTAGACACCGCCCTCGAATTATTTCAACACCAAAAGCCACGGAGCGATCTACCTAGACCTCGTCATCGGCCACCCTGTACACCTAGGTACCGCCCTCGAATTATTTCAACACCTAGACACCAAAAACCACGGTGCGAACTACCTAGACCTCGCCATCGGCCGCCCTGTACACCTAGATGCCGTCCTCGTATGATTTATTTATCTAAACACCAAAAATCACGGAGCGCACCACCTAGACGTCGTCATCAGCTACCCTATTTATCTAGACACCTTCCTTGAAAGATTTTTACACCAAAACACCGAATACTACGGAGCACACATTTATAATTTAAGCAGAGGAGCAGACAATGTAGGCTCAATAGCTTGTGCGGCCAACTTCACAGTCTAACCACTCGGTCAAACTGCACGCAGCTAACTTAACGGTCTTACCACTTTTTGGGCTGAAGAAAAATTAAGCAAGTGATTTCAGCATTTTTGTTCACCTGCATACTTGTTTATTATGTTAAAGCTGGTTTATTGCTGATATTTTGGTTTAAAATCATAGTTTGGCATACCAGTATAAACATTTATCAAAATTAGCTGGTTACATGAATGATAAATAATTTATTTCCTTAATTGAAAATTCGAGAGACCAATATAGAAGTAAATAGTGTCACGGGCGCCGAGGCGTCGTCTGCTTCTCAAACTCGCCTTCGTGGCGCTCCCGCGCCACTTGATCGAAAAACGAGGACTTCTATGACGTAGTACCAACAAAGGCATCGACTGCAATCCTGGAAAATGCCAAGAAAACGTTTGGTACTGTATATTTGCGGAGACTCTTGTTCATTTATATTGATAAAACGCCGATTTTTCTTGCTTTCTCTCTCAGGAAATTTCAGAAAACGATAATCCGTGGGATTGAGAATGTCTCAAAATTATTGTATGCAGAGGGAAAAATATGTGATTAATGTAAGCTAGCATATAAATAACTAATTCTTCAACTTAAACATGTGTTTAAAAAAAATATTGAAAAAAGTGCTTACATCGTTATTTCGTTTTTAATTAATTACAGTCTTGTTTATTTAAATAAATAATAATAAAAACTTTGAAATACTAAACAGTAAATTTGCTCATAATATTCCCACAAAAGCGTAAAGCTCATTAAGTAAACACGGATGACGCAACCAACACAGAGAGTCGGCGGGCTGACAACTAATCAATAGTCGGCACATCTTTTTTAATTATTGAATATCTAATGAGAAATTCCGACGCGAAGGATCTGCTTCAACTCAATTAAAAGAAACCAAGCCAAACGACCAGCTTCAGGCTATAAGCAACTCAAAAAGTAAATAAATTCCAACAAAACTAATCAAAACCATCAGGTCAAGAATCTCCGATATTCACTCGTAGATGATTCGATAATTCGCAAATGGCTCAAGTGAAACGTAAATGTCTTTAAAAATAAAAAACCGCATACGCCGAAGCTTTTTGCAGGAGATAAAGGGTGAAACGACCAGAGGAAGAGAGAAGCAGAACATCGTCAACTGACTTTGTCCTGTGCTTCGAAGTCTCAAATGCGTTAAAGACGTGGCGCTTGCAGAGAGGAAACGAGCTTTCCCTTCGCCGTCCCTCTCCTGCCCCTCTTTACCCCTGTGCCGCAGATATGGCTGTTTAGTTTAGTGGAGTCTGCAGGACATTCGAGGCCAGCGCAAGACTGGAGCATTAAAAAGGGGTTTGCAGCCAGGTCGCGCCGGATGGGAGCTCAGAGTGAGACAGAGGGATTTAGAGCGAGATGAATATGGACAAAGGTGAAATTAAAATTGAATTTACCTTTATTAACTTTTGGAGCTTTTTGAATTTTATGGTAATGTTTTACGACTAAGAGAGAGGGAGAGAAAGAGGAGATATTTTTTAGGTCGTATTTTATCTCAAAAATATTATTAATGAGCAAAATTTTTACTAAAATTCAAGTAAATGACAGGATTGTAGAATTAATTTTCAAAATTTCGTATTACATTTACCTACATAATCATGTTTAAATGAGTTAATATAAAGTTTACTCTCTAATAAATTATGGTAATTAAAATATACAACTGTACCTGGAAATGTTGCCGAGATTTCATTAAATTTTCATAATTCTAGCCCATTGAATTAAAGCTGCGCATAAATACAAATTTTTTAAATCCCTCGTATGAAAAACATGATAAAGTTCTTGTATTTCGAGGAGCATCGTGATACCGATGGGATACCCCACAGCGATGCACACAAGGCCAGTTTCACGAACTACCACAGGCTATGGCGGAAACCTACGGTCCTGCGGCGTTGGCTGTAACAGCGGGAACCCCGCAGATAAGTACAGTGGCTTCGTCGACGTCGTCGTCGTTGCAGCCACGGATAGACTCTGTGAAACTGAAAATTGTCGTATATCGCCACAGTGTACAGGGAGGGCTTAGCCTTTGTCGTTACACATCCTGTCTGTATATAAGGACCGTCGTGCATCGACGGAAATTCGAACTCGCGTGTGCTCTAAGTTAGTTTACGATTGATGACAGTGCTGGGTCAAAAGTTTTGTAGCAAAGTATCCCTTAGAAAAGGTGTAACTCCTTTTATAATAACGATATAAATATTCTTCTATGTTCTGGAATAATATTGTATTGCGAAAATTCATGACATTTTTATAAATACTTGATACTTGATGAGAAATCTTCCGATAAATGAATTACTCTACTTCGCCGTCTCATTATTAAAAGATTGAAATATATGTATCACGTACACGTACATTAAGTACACATATTCATCTAAACTTTGTTCGCACATTATAAGTTCAAAGATTTCAGCGCGCGTCCCCGACCTACATATCCCTCTCGAGAGTGACACGTTTACGAAAATCACAGAAAACTTTGAAACTCGGCAAACCAGTTGCGCCTCTCTCCTCCTTATCCTCATTTGCTACATCCTACATCTGATAAACTTGGCGTGAATTCGTTACACGTACGTACTTACTTATTACCGTGCGCGGACAAACAGATTCCTAAAGCGCGAAGGACGTCGTTCGCTCCTCATTTTTTTGTCGAGAGTTGATGCAGTAGCTTGCGAATTAGCTCAAAGTCGGAATTCAAATTCGTTCTGCAAGCTGTAAACAAGCAGGGTTTGGATCGAATTACAAAGTCAGGAAAGCCTTAAATTTGCTTGACTATAGATATTTCTAACTGATTGCCTTTGAGCCTGTAAGATATGGTGAGAAAAATAAGAAAAGTCTATATGCTACGCTTTGAGAGGCAAAAGTAAACTTACTGTACACACAACCAACAACAAAATTACGATCACTTAGCCATATACGCGCTTGCCAGATCGTACCTCAGCGACATCCCTTAAAATTTTTCTAAGCCAGCGTCATCGCGATCAAAACAAGCTCTTATCTATCGTTGAGAGCAAAAGTGAAAACTTGCTGCAATCGTAAAATTGAAGGAAAAACTTGCACCTACCTCGCGGTAAAGAAACTCTGAAAAAACTTTTCCTCGCGTATATGCATTACAGTAAGTGTAGAGAAAAAGCGGCCCGTTTTTTATCCACCCGATGTACACTTTGCTTACTCTTATCCGTTGGCAATCTTTCCTTTTATACAAAACCGACGAGGTCTGCTGTAAAGTGGACCTGCGAAATTCAGCTGCGCTCATTTGTGTGTGCGCGTATACTTGTCGGTCCGGCCGCAGCCGCTTCGTTTCTTTTCTCTTATTGTGCGCATAGACTCCGCGGGCCCTTTTCTTTGTTTTCCCTTTCGTATTTATTTTTAGCTTGATTCTTTGACTTGTGCGTATAGTCGTGTATAGCTGTGTGGCTGCACAAGCGAAAACGAAATTCGAGCTACGAGTTCGTCATTCCGTGAAATTTGGCTAATTGCACTTTTGTTCTTCGTTCTGTCGATTTTTCTCGCTTCTTTTTGGTTGTATATTGCGGAGTTGATGTACGACTACTTTTAATTTGGGTAATGCTGCAAAGCGCTTGCGGTTCAGCATATACTGTACTGCTACCTCTCAACGTTTTGAAGGTTGGATTTTCAACGTGCCCGACTTTTTTAAATGCGGTATAGATGAATGAATAATATGTTTTCCTATTCCAAAGAATTTTTCAAATATTAATTAAACAAAATAATGTACCTTTAAAAATATATGTGTAAAATCATCAGAATACTTTAAATCAAAAAGAATCGCAGCACTATCTTTTTTTCTAAATGACGGTATCAGATTAAAGGTTATGGCATTTGTATACAAACAATGAATAAACAAAATCTTGCTTGGGGTTATAAAATACACGTTACAGTCTGACGTTCAACGATTGAGAGAATATGTCTATCTTATCCAGGAAAAATTCAAAAAGCTCTACTGGATTAAGAGCTTTTGAGGAGCTGGTTCGTGACATCGACGTAAACGATGAGAACTGGCGTTGTGTCGTAACTATGCTAGTTGAGACGTCAAAGAGTCAAGAAAAATATACGTCAATTTTAACTGAAGCCTGTGCAGAAGGATCCAGAAAGGTGATTTATCACATTAGCAAAGAAACGATTCTTGCTACTGCACAATCAATAATCATTGGCAATTCTACGTTCGCAGGTAAGAGTACGGTACATGATTAACATAGGCGTGTTTGACTCGATAGTCGATAACGCGTATTCGTGTCAACAATAGTAAATCATTGACCGCATGTATCGATACACTGTTGATTTACTTACTGCAAATAGTTTATGATTATATAATTGTTCTGAACAATCAAAAATATCATCTATTGATGATCAAGATCAGTGATATAATAAGAATTAATCAACAATATTAATTTACCCATCTACAGTCAGCCCATCGCGCTCTCTCCAAAGAGTTCGTCAGTGCGCACAAAGTACCATTCAATCTGTCGCAAACTCCTTAGAATCAAAGTCCCTATCAGATCATCTCGTAGAAGCCACGCTGATCAAGTGGCTTATCTACGAGGCACGACTCGAGTCAATCTGGCGGAGCAGTGCAGAAAGCGAAGCAGCGACTGCTCGCGATCGCGAAATTCTGACGTTGCCCGAGGTGTCAATGCGCGATGAGAAAAAGTCAAAAAGTGGAAAAATTGCTACAACGGAATCGCGCATCGGGTCAGCGCGTAGAGCAAACTCGAGATTAAGAAAGAGAGGAGAGGAGTGGAGGGATCGAATTTACATAGACGATGCTCCGTCGGATGGTAAAGATGCTTCAAAATATGGTTGATTTTTTTCTTTAAATTTTATTAACGCTACACCGGTTCGAGCAATGGGATTTAACAATTAATTAAAATCGAATTTTATTTTCGCCGAAGGTCCTAATATGTACATTTTACTCACGGGTTTCCACAACCCTGAACTACCTCGTAATTTAATTAACATCGGAGTGCCATTAAGCTGTATTTTGAGGCTTGAAAACTTTCGAGCTTGCGAGTCTATCTCTGAAGACAAAACGTGCTCTGCAGAACCTTCAACTACTTTTTCAACTGCTCATCGCCTCGAAAAGTTATTTTCAATACATTAAAATAAAAATCAATTAAACAACGCGAACAATATTGAATCAATATCCACGTCATTCCACTGTAATACATTTTATACTATCACCCAACAGTGTTCCAGAAAGCCAGAATACCCTTCAAAACTTCTGGAATTACTTTAACTCGGAAGAACTCTGTGACGTAGCTGTCCGTTCCTTTTGTCCTACTTTTCACGCTGACCCCGATCTTAGTGACCTCTACGATGGCATCTCCTATACGCTCTACGACGTGCACGATATGCTGCAAGCTCATGCGGAATATTTAGCAAGCATGAGGGTGATTCAAGTGAAGCATGTACCACCGGATAAGGGAGAACAGCACACGGGAGTCTACAAGGCGATCATAAATCACGTGCTTGAAGAAGCCATGACTGTACCGGAGCTACTCGAAGCGATGCTCCGTCAGATAGAAGATGACTTCAAGAAAGGCGATGACAGAATGTACTTGAGTACTCATGGTGGTGAGTAGATTATCGAATTCGAGCTTGTAATTTAAGATCGATGAAACAGTAACGCCCTCGAACGTGTCGGAAATAGCAACCATGATGATTTCAAACGTTATGCCAAACTATTCGTGAATTGTTTCAAGGCATTTCGTCAGCTTTCCAATAAAGCCCGCGTAGCATACCTCAAAAAGTCCACAACTTCAAACTTTCAGCCGCGAAGACGGCGGTCGCATCGTCTCCGCGGCATTCTCGCAACTCGGATCGTTATCTCCGGGAGCAAACACATGGCACGAATGACGTCTATGACGAGGAACCGCGTCTCTTCTCCTCCTTCTCCTTCGTCGCCTCGACGACGTTTCCACGACAGGAGCCCTCAACACTGCCAGAAGCAGCAGCAGCAGCCACCACCACCGCGACTTCGTTAAGCAAAGTGAACTCGTCGGCTTTCGCGCGTCTTACAGAGAAACTTCGCCTATTGAATTTGAAATACGAGCTCGTCTCGCGGGCGAACGACTCGTCGTTGCGAAGCCCCAGCCCCGAGCCCGAATTAATTCTTCATGGGGACTCGCTGCGGTTAAATGCGTGTCGCGCTAACGACGAGGAGGAACATCGCGGGTCTGCTTCGACAACCCCGAAAGCTGCGACGAGGAGCGAAGAGCCCGGATGGAAGTTGCCGAGTTTCCAAGTGAGCCTGCCGCAAGAGGAGCCGAGGATTGCTGAAGCTTGGAGGAAGACTCGAGCCGGGCTTGTAGAGGTGACGGAAAATTGCTGTTTTTCCGAGTTAATTAAGGATGTGATAGCGGTGCTTTCTGCGGGCTGATTCCCGCCCGAGACGATGTTCGCGCGAACTCGACTTGCGAGATGAGAAAAATTTTTTGCGTGAATTCGATTATTAACTTAAATTTCAGATGGAGCACTGCGCAATGCATTTGCCGAGAATTTTTCAGTGCAGTGAAAAACAAGGCATCGACGAATCCAGAGCGAAGCACCTGCTCAATCTGCTTGGCTTCAAAAGCATGTTAGAATCTCATTATTCTAGTTGCGCTAAGTCGGAAATTAGTTTATCAAAACGCGAAGCGAAGAAAAAACTTTTCGCAATTCCAAGGAACAGGCGCAAAGTTAGCCAACCGAAGATTGAAACTGATTCGCGAGAAACTACAAACCGCCCGAGTGACGAAGGGTTTGGCGCCCGAAAGAATGGAGCGCATGTAATGGATAGAATTACGAATGATAGAGTTACCAATTTGCCCGAGAATAATTCTAGAAGCCCGGAGACCCGGGGATCTCGGGAGATTGCAAATCATGTTTTGGACGATTTCAATTCAGAGGCGAGCCGAGATCCTGAATTGCAGCAACGCAATATTGTTTTCAACGATTTCTCGGAATTTATATACGAAACAGAATGTGAAAAAACTCCGAGTTTGGCTAGAGCAAGTAAAAACAGAGGTAAGCCTGAAAATACCATTACATTGAAAAAATTGTGTAGTTCTGCGAATTCGCAAGCGTTTTATTTGGAAAAACACCCTGTTAAAATATCTCCTGGCTTCTCGAAAATATCAAAGCTATTTGCTTCTTTTCGAACAAAATTCGTCAAGCGATATTCGATAAACATTTCAGTTTTTGGAAGCCTCGGTTGTCGCTGTCCCGCTTCGACCATCATCGGACCAGCCTCGGGTACTTTTGAAACCAAACAGCGACCACACGAGAAGCCGCAGAGCATCGGGTCCTCTTCTGATCAGCAGCAGCAGCTCGAAAATACGTCAGAAGTCCCGCCAAGAGTTTCCTCATTAAACTTGTCACCATCCATGAAGGACATCAGCGGCGCCTGCGACCACCCCAGTCGTATCCTCCGATCCTTCGAGCGCTGCTCCGGCCTCTTTGGACTTATAGACGCGACGGTCGTGGCTCTGGATGGGCAGCTGCAATGTCCGATGGCACTCGAGGAGTTCGAGGACGCCGAGCTACTTGCGCCCTCCACGTTTCTACAAATAGTTCGGGATTGCTTTCAGGAGTACGCCGACGGAGATCTGGTTGCCGAAGCCAGGCACTTCACGCCGACCGATTCGATATTGCTGCTCTTCGGCGACGAGGTGAGTGCGCAGAAGGCTCTCTCGCGCTGTTCTATGTGTATGGTCGCGTTGGCTTTCGAACCGTATGTCTTTCTGCCTGATTGGAATAATTTCATTTGGCCGCGACCATCGGAGCTGAGTTTTGTGTTGGTTGTCAATGAGGGAGCGGCGATTGCCTTCCGCGAATCAAAGGGCGGGCCGCACGATGGCTTTGTTTATCAGTGTAGCTAATGGATTTTGCTTGTTTCCTAGCTACGTGCACTGATAATATATACCTTCGGAGTTTCTGGCTTCGTGCCGCCGGAGAGTAAAGTGCGCGAATTTATTTTTCAAAAACCACTGCAGGTGACCGGGAAGAGCTTCGAAAGAACTACTCTCTCGCGCGTGATAGAATTCGAAAGTGGGTTAGTAAGAATAGTAATTTTATTTTCGAGCAAAATAAACGGGACATTCGGAATTACAGTATCGATTTGCGCGTCCATGCATGAAGTCGGCGAAGAACGACAAAAAATGTCTCACCTCTGACCCATGCCGAGTGCGCTTTCCAATTTATATGCCATTCACGAAACGACCGTTTCATACACCTATTTTTTTGCAAAAGACAGCAAACGTTTGCTCAGTACCTTTGCGCTCAATAGAAAGTCGATCCGTAACAAATACACTTCTCGCTCCAAAATTTTATATTTTCAAATTTGAGCGCTAAAAAAATATCCAAAAGGAATCAGCACATTGCAGAAAAATTCAACAAGTTACATCTTCTTCTCCCGGCATAGTCGAGATGTCCGGGCGAAACTATCATACGCGATGTCACTTGTGCCCTGCGAACGCCTGTCTGTCTGCGCGACTTCAGCGAATTCATCCTCGAGGAAGAGAGCGACTGGTTGGAAAAGCGGCGCCAAAGGCGATCCGAGACCTCCAGACTGAACGAACGATGTCGCAAACAAATTCTTGGTGAAGGCGACAAAGAAACTCGAGCGATTTTCAGGGACGAGGATTTCCTGCTGCCAGGATCGTTAAAAGCTTGCGTTTTGCACGAACTCAGGGAACAGCTGGACAGCAGCAATGCTGAAGCTGAGAGTGAGAAAACGATGGGGAAAAACGAAGATGCCAAGAGGGATAGTTAGTATCTCGTCTCTTAAATAATAGCTTTATTACCACGGCGATATAAAAAATGCGTTTCTAGAAGCTGAAAAATCACTTCCCTACCCAGCAAAGCCTTCCTCGAACAAGAAGAAAAACGCTCGCACTACAGCCTCCTCGGTATCGTCATCCCTCTCGAGCTCAGAGTTGAAAATCAAGCTCGGTGTAAGACGATCCGACCGAGCAAGTCGACTGCGACGACTCTCGGCCTCCTACTCGGATTCCAGTAGTCGCGTATCCAAGGCCCCGACGGCGGCTTTTGACTTTATTGGCTACGATCTGGGCGAGGAGTCGCGTCGACGACGAGTTCAGGTTTCCAATCTCTGCAGGAGCTGGGTGTCGCGAGCTGACGGCACGCGCTTACGTCTTGCGCGCGAGAGCTGGCATCTGGGAGTGGGCAAAATGCCGAGCACCACCAGCATAAGCGTGACGATACCCGAACGCAGAGGAGGCTGGGACCTCAAGTATCACGAGGTCGAGGGGGAGGAAGCGAGAAGCTTGTTTCACGTACTGACGAGCAGCGAGATCACCGTTGCGTTTTCGAGGTTGCTACGAGGTGAGAAGAAAGTATGAATTAATCGAAAGCTTGATAATAAAGTTAACTGAACTTCAATACAGCCGCTCCGAAGCCCAACGAGTTGCTTTACGAAATTCAAATTTCCTGGCCATCTGGACTAATAATCCAACCGATGGAACATCAAGCAGCGGATCATCCATTTTATATCCTTCAATATTACACATCGATGGGACCTAGACGTGAGAATATAAAAGACGAGAAGTACCGAAAGTACTTGCACAACGGCGACATCGTAAAATTTTTCTACGACGGCTCGATCATTGTTTTACGGCCCAACGGGACTGTAATTACCGTAGTGAATTTCGAGGAAGGTAGGTGGCTCCACAAACTCGAGTCGTTATTCCTAACCAACAGATATAAAGTTTCATTGAAGCCGACAGCGATTGGCCATCGGAAAGCGAGATGAGCGATGAAAGTTTGCCGGAAATGATTTCCCGACGAACCGCTCACGTCATCTGTGAGGTATTTATTACATGCACGTTCAAACACCTTCGGACTACTCAATGCGAATAAACAGACGTATAGAAATAGAATCTCATAACTTGAATACGAAGACAAACTAAACCAGCCATAATATGCTTCCTATGATGTAACAATCACGCGAACATTATCCGCGCGATTGCGCACCGCTACGACTTCTCTCCATTCGCTTGATTAACAGTCGTCATCGGAGACGGTTTGCCCAACGCCGCTACGGTACATCGCGCTCGAGCTCGACGGCCGGCGTTACGAGGTACTCGAGGGCCGCGGCCAGCGCGAGCTCGATCGATTGCGCGCAAGCGTCGCCGAGGAATACAGTCCGGAAGAGAAATTCGCGCGGAGGGCTGACGGTACCGATGCACTGTTTAACGCCGATGCCGAACTTATCGTCTGCTTTCCTGGTAAGCTACTGAGACGTGTATGTGTTTGGGCCAAAATTGCGTTGCGTGTTAAAAAAAAGGATACCTTAGAATATTAATCGAAATTTAGTAAAAATTTTGTCGCTGAAACATGACTTGGTTGTCTGTAATATTGATTTTAAATAGTTGCGATGTATTCGAATTCTTATTAAAAATAGATAAGGATCTTTTAAGCATTAAATATAATAGCTCATTATACTTTACTCACTACTACTGCAACTAAGAATGTTAAAATTCATTTAGGTCTGTCTCTCCGAATTAGGACAAAGTACTGCCGATCGACTGATTTTCTTTTCAATAATTCAATTCGTTGCAGACGGTACACGAATCCGTAGCAGCTGCAGCTTTGAAGACAATCTAGTACACTGTGACTGGAGTCCAAATGAGCTTGCGCTATACTTTGGAGCCGATAAGCAGCCTGATGGTTTCGTATCGGTATTAGTTTCAAGTCGTGTGGAGCATCCAAATTACGCTACGGTATCTCATGATTTTGGAAACCTATGCTGTTTGTCCATGTGCGGCGGCTTGCAAATGGAACTGGAGCCAAGAGGCATATGTAGATTTACTTGCAACGAGGATCGAGTCCGGATTGATGTAAGTCCGAAAGCAGTATACCCTCTTATTACGATATTCTTGCGTATTAATTTGAATTTGAAATTCCGACTACCACAGTCGGCTGAGCAGAATAAATTGTGCAAAATGAATCTGATGTATATATCAGTAATAAAATAGAATGTTGTTTTAAAAGTTTCTCTTATTTTCTCTACAGCTCACCGAAGAGGTAGTATCGGTAATCCGCAACAGTCCCTGTGACTGTGATAATGACAATCCCACCTCCAAGACAACTTTCCATCTAATCGGCGATTCGTCAATGACAAATCCTCCATCTTCAAAGGACCGCGACCAGCGGTTACTCATGACATTTTGCGACAATGCGACTTACCTGTCGGTAAGACGCGACGACATCGACTTTCAGATCAGCCCAACTTCAACGAATACCGAGGTTTGTGGCTGTGGAAAAAAGAAAAACGACGCTGCGAGAAGTAGCTACAGGCTGTTCGTGGTGAATAGAAAGGGCGAGGCTTGCGAGTATCATCATCGATCAGTGTGGCGGCAGTACGCGGAGAAGCTAATGTCCGAGCACGAAGAGGCCAGTCTGATCCAACGACCTATTCAAGGACGGTCCGAGATGGGATATCGATTGGGTCTGGTTCCGCTGGGAGTTGAAAAAAATTGGACGCTGGATTATCAAGTAAATCGATCTCATGATTAACAAGTACTTTTTTTTCATAGAAACTCGCGCAATCTCGTACCAAATTACGCATTACATTAAAACTGGCAGTCCAAAAGGGACAGGTATTGAAGACCACTCTACAAAATCCGATCCATCTCATAACGTACACAATTACAATATAACGCTGCACAATGTAATCAAGCACTTTTTACTCGGCCAGCACGCGCAACCCACTTCCTCTCAATGTTCACCCCTCCCACTGGCAGTCGACCCTTATACAAATCATCGACAAAAAAACCATACAAGCTCGCACTATGAAAATGTATGCGACAATCTGAATAATGCATCCGCGCGCAGATTCCAAAAGCAAAACCGTCGTTGAAGCATCGCCTCGGCCATGAATCAACGGACAACAGCGACGACTACGACGAGCCGCTCATGGCCAGCGTCAGCTCGGTGCCAGGGCAACGACGTGCCCGCTTTTTGATCGCCCGGCTGTTCGAGGGCATCGGACACCATGGCGAGAACTCTTTGATTAGCATGCAAAAAGCGCTGCTCAGCTACTGGCAAGAGGTAAACATGCATCGGCTTCTAGATCGAGATGTTCCGTGGTTTGTTTATGTTAGAACGAAAAATTAAGTTTATGTTCTCGGGTTTGAGTAGCTGCTTGCTAAATTCGATACTTTTTACGCGATTCACTGTTGAAGTTCGCTTATAAAGCCGTCCAATTTCATGTATAGTGTGATTTTGAATTTTGCAGTAATAATTTCTTGAGACCTGGAAAACAAAATCATAGCTGATTAATTTGCATAGTGATTTCACCATTATTATTCACAGTTAGCGACAGGAATGCCAAATCAGAGTGACGGTGGGGAAGACCGCAAAGGAGCGTTGCCAGATTGTGACTGCCAAGAAGATACCGACGATCAGCTGATGAACAATATTGCTACAGGAAAAGTAACCACGATACCAGCAGAATTGTACGAAAGCGGTCGCCAAGTTAGTATGATTCTTTGATATTTTCTTTCTTCTCTTACTGCACTACTTCTTACTTTTCACTCACACCTAAAATATCTTTTCTTTATTTACTTTTTTAACACTTCAAGCTCTCCTATTCTCTTGTTTTTCGCACACCATTATTATTCAATAAAAAGCAAGCCAACTCTTCTATCTCAAACCAACATTAAAACGAGATACGACGTCAGGGACAATTAATAAACGAAATTTCTCAAAACCAAAGCATCTGCGCGAAGCGAAGGAGCAGCGAGAAGCGGAGCGAACATGTCGGATGATCGATCGATGCTACCAGCGTAACGCGACTCCAGATAAATGTCCTTGGCTGGGATAATGAATAGCGTCGAAAAATCTGCCTCGTCGTTCTCATCCCAGTTAGGTCGGCAAACGGTACTTAGGAGATTACAAGCCGGCGCAACATCGCAGAGCCTCGCTCAAACAGCCGAACGCGAGCTCGTCGGCGAAAGAGAAAATACCGGGCGACAAGGATCTTAAATATTTGCGCCGGGTATTATCCCTGCTTTTCCACAAACAGTAGAGAGGCAGAGAAGCATAGAAAGGAGATCGAGGCGATTCGCCGAGACTTTGAAACTGATAAGAGACGAGAGAAGTAATTTATGGTCCTGGTTGCCTCCTTAATATCTAAGCGACGAAAAAAGCAGAAATACGCACACCTTTGTTTTGCCGAGTATTCGAGGGAAAATAAAGCAATCGATGCGAATGCTTGATGGGTGTAATATAAGCTTTTATGCTAGATGCTTCGGAACAACGCGTTGACCTTGTGCGCTACAACTTTACCAAATCCGAAACAATTTAGGCGAGGACAAAAGCTCGAGAGAGAGAGAGAGAGAGAGAGAGAGAGAGAGAGAGAGAGAGAGAGAGAGAGAGAGAGAAAACAACTAGTCGGAAGGGAAGGTCACGAGCGAGTAAGCCGTAGAGGACTAATACCCAACACTCGGTGCGCCATTTATTTTGCACAGTAGCCGCTACACGAGACTCACACCCTTGGCGGTAAGTCCGGAAGACATGGAGCAGCGTTTGTTCTCCTTCCCTCTCTCTTTCACCCTTTTACTACCCTTTCTTTCTGCCTTTTTTTTGCTGTTGCCTTCGCTGCTCGTTTCCCTTTATCATGAAGGGCTCCTGTATTACTACTTATTAGTTCATTTCTACACTGGAAATTTAATAACTTGACTTTTTGCATATCTTTTTGGGCTCCCCTTTTTTTATTAAAAATATCAGGAATAGCGAGCATATTTTTTAATTTCGATGAAAACTCCGAATATTCATTTTTTTTTTTTTTTTCATGCCAATTTCGCATATTTTATCCAATTAGCGCGAGAATTTTTCATCTCAAAGTCAGAATTGAAATTTTTTAATTAAAATAGTGATACGAAATATCTGTGTAAATCGAACACAGAATTGCTTCCCCTACGTTTCTACACATCCGCACAAAAGGATACTATATATTTCCAATTTGAGGTTATCAATAAGAACAATTTTCAACTAGCGCGCCACGCGCGGCCTTACGGCCGCGTTGGCTTGCCGCCTTGCATCGCTTCGCGTTTTGCACATAAGGCACAACCGCTGACGCTCGCGCTTCGTGTTCGTAATGCCTGTCGGTGCTTATACAGTATTATCCTGTTTTTTTTTTTCAATATTGTTGTGAAAGTTTTGATTGGTATTCTTCTGGCGGTCATCAACACTATCATCAAAACTACTGGAAAATTAGTATCTTATTTGTATTTGTATCAATTATTTATTTTTATTTGTAGATATTCTTAAAATATATCTTATTTTAATTTTATTCTATTGTAATTTCAGATAAATAATACAACACTTTTGTATCGCAGTTTTCAAGAGGAAGTAAACAAAAGGATGATATTTTGTTTGTAGGATTTCAATTAGAATATTAGAAAATTGATTGTTTAGGTATTTAGCATAGTTTAGAGGAATGTAGTAAGCTACTTAGAACTTTTCTTCAATCTAAGCAATTTTCTTTATTGAGTTTAGGTTTTTCTAGTTTAGTATATACACTTGAATTTTGAAAGTGAATTGTACTGATTGAGATTAAAAGATTTAATTAATATAGCATACGTCGTTATATGATGCCAAGTTACACGGATTGTATTCGCCGATTACGTATTTCCTAAATTATGCATTTTTTATAATTTAATTAAAAAAGTGGTTTAATTTTGTATATATGTATGAGATAAAGGCCAAAATATAACTTTCAGCTTTTAATAATATAGGAAAATTGCCGAAAATAATTGGGTTGGATGGGGCATGTTGCACCGAAGTTATTATTGAATTTATGTATCAAAAAATCGCTTTTAGAGTTGTGTATGTCAAAAAGTGTTTAAAAAAATGTTTGCCACGATAAAAGATTGTATTTTAAAAATGTCTACAACTTTTATATTTAACATTTTAATGTGAAACGTAAATCCGTAATGTTTTATGACAAATAATTGGTTTTTAGCTGTAAAAAATCGATTTTGGGCTGTAAACTCGAGTTCTAAGCATTTTCATAATTTGATGTTAATGGGAAAAAGTTGCATTTTTCAAAGATCTATAACTTTTCTATTTAACTTTTTTTTGTAGAATGCTTAGAATTCGACTTAGAGCTAAAAAACCGTTTTTAGCGATTTTTGGAGCGCATTCTGCGTATACGTGCAGGATCAAGCCCAAAATAAATTTGTCAGCTTAGTATTACTAGGGGAGTTCGCACACAAATTTTTAGCCCGATTGATTAAAGTCTTTCCGAGATAATCGCATCACAGGAAAATTGTTATTAAAAAGCGCTTAAAAATCGAACAAATTGTGCCCGCATTTCAAAACGACGTAGAGGATCGGGATAAAAAAAAATATAATAAATTTTTTAGCTTTTGCAAAAGGAGACTTCTCCTAAAATTTCAGCCCGACCGGTCGAAAATAGCGTGAGATATATCGCATCTCACACATTTTTCGCACACAAAACTATAAGGCACTTCCGTGTCGCGGTCGTGCCTAAAAATAACTCGCTCTTTTTGTTTGCTTTTCTTAGAAAGTGATAAACTTTACCTTCTCTTTTTCTTCCCTCGACTTTTCCTCCCGGTTCTCACAAATCGTACAAGAGACTCGCCCCACGTCTCTCATCCTGTCGCACCAGACCTGTCGTTAAATTTATACCTTTCCCTCGTAGATTCTTTTTATTTATTACTCATTGCTGTTGCTGTCGCGCGTAAAATAGCCGCGTATATATAGTCGAGAGAAAACACATTAGTCTGCGTTATATGCAATTTCCTGCGATCTTTTAAATTACGTGTACGCAAATTCTAGAAAATATGCAAATGTTTGCGATGGCTACATCGTTATTAAAGCAAATATGAACCAGCAGAGCTTGAAATCAAATAAACAATTCTGACTAAGAGTGACATAATTATTTGAGTATGTGCTTTTGTATGGATTAAATCACCTACATTGTTCACATTAGCAGTCATTAATGCAATCTGAGTAAATATTGCTATAAAGTAATGTACTGATTATCAGGACTTTTGACATTAGATGCATTATGTAATTACTGTAATCGCGATTTTTGTTAATAAATGCACCTTTGAAAGTCTCAAATTTCATATTGAATTCTCTAGCTATTTGCATTACGTTATTCTCAATAATTATGCAATACAAACGCATACACTAAAATCTTGCATCCGAAAATTCCTCCACGAAATTCTCTGCTGACCCAACGTCACTCGATCGACTATAATACCCTCAGTACCCTGAAAATCATTCCCTATACTATACTTCCCATTCCTTCTCACCCTGGGCGAGCTTAGAGCGCGCGCAGCCACAGCTCAGAAAATTACAGATTACATTTAGATATATTTGGCAGTGTCCGGGATTCTCATCCACATGGAATATGCAGCGGGAATACTCAAGAACATAGCGCCCTCTATATATATATATATATATATATATATATATATATATATATATATATATGCAAAAGCTCGGTTCTCTCGTTGCGCGGCTAACCCCGAAGGCGCTTTATCCGTTATTTCGCGGGCGTGCCACGCCTATGCAATTGCGCTCACGTATTTTTAACCTATATCATTTCTAGCGTTTTCCCAGAGGAGCCGAAGCAGAAGCGGCGCGTGCCGGAGCCTATAAGGAAGGTGGCCACGAACTCTGCTCTCCTCTCTCACGCGCGCGTTATAAGATTTTTTCTTTATCGTCCGGAACGCTCCTCTGGGAGATGCTGTAGCTTCTGGTTCTTGTGATCGTTTCTTCCGCGCTGTCCTTTTTTTTTCACCGAAGAGGAGGAGCCGGTTGAAGCTTTTACGGCAGAACGGAAAAGCGGGGGAAGAAGTTTATTGGCGTGAAATTAGAGGTTGGACGATTACAGCGGTATTAGTGTCTTTTGATGGAATTAACAGCTTTGGATTCAAAAGACGGGACTTGATCTCGTCGGAGGAATACGTTTTTGCCTTTAGTTACAAGTTGGTTGTAGAACAATTTTTGCGTTGCATAGTTTTCCGTACGAAAGAACTAGTTGTTTGAATATTTTGAAGTATTAAACTCATTGTATAATGCTGCATTGTTACATTTTTTTAATTTCTCTTCTCAACAAGTCACCCTTATATTGACTGAAATAAATAATAATAGGAACCGAAAAAATGTACTGAATTCACGTTATATACCCTTCCATAATATCAGTTGATTTAACAGTTAATGTCAACTAATAAAACCAAAGACAGACGATGCAATAGAGCACTGATTATGTTAATTTAACTTGATAAATAGAGCAATTCTCTGAAAACTTTGACAAAAAGTGCAAAAATACCAAGATAAAGTATCACACTTCTTCTCTTCAATACCTGCTGCAATAAATCATCGAAAAACTAGAGGGAATTCCATTGGCGATTAATCTACGACAAAGTCGACGATCTATTTTAACGTTGATAGAATAATCGCCTAGATTCAAAAGAGAGGAGCGTAGTTCAGTGATTTTTCGTAAGCTTCTCGTCCATTTGCGATTAAAACGTGAAAAACGATGGAGTTTAGCAGTGAATGTCGATGACATACTTAGAATTCAACCATAGATTTAATTTAATTTTTTACTATTTTTAAATTGATTCATAATATAATCGTCTTAATACAAACATATTCCATAATCTCAATTCTCTCTTCCTTCTACTTTTAAAACGATCTTTTACCTCACAAATATGGTCGAATCATGCTTTATACGCATGTTATCTTCTTAAGTAATCTTCTAGTTAAGTTCTTTATACCGATGTCTGACCATTCGTTGACCACAACTACTGAATCCCACCAAACGATTGATCCCAACTTTTTATTTGTCATTTTGCGACTCGTTCAAACCTGTAAATTTTAGTTTAAGACTCTTCTATACAACTTTTCTCAAGTAACTATACCTAGTCATTTTGTAATTTTTTCAGTGCCAGGTGCAAGTGTCTAACCCCAAGTTGAAGATAAACTCGATTCAATCGCAATCGATCTATTTCTCTCTGTCTCCCTCAACTAATTAAAATTTTCATCAGAAACCTTCAACCCTATCGGTAAAGTCCTTCGATACTCCCGCAAAAAGGTCGAAAAAATCACTCTCATGAATGAATCACAAGTTCGGCCGGCCGCGCGCTCTCCGTACCGATAAATCTCTCCGGAGACTAGCAGCAGCGGTAGGAGCTACTGATACTCCGCGCAAAAGTAAATGATCGAGTTACCGAAAACCGTGTTATTCCGCGGATGAAGATCAAGTTGGCGAGCCCGGAAACGCGTGCGAGGATATCGAAAATCGGAGGCGTGGCAAAGAGTTTGAGCGCAGAAATAGAGGAAAAGCTCAAAGGCTGCTACAGCTCGCACCCTGTTATGTTATTGGACAAAAGTTGGTCGGCGCGCGATTTGATATACGGCCGGAGTATAGCGAACGGCGCAGGGTCGAAGGAGAGCCATTTCTCAGTCGCGGCCGCTGCAGCTGTGTGCATGTACTCTTTGCCGTTCGCCGAGCTGTTTCTCTCTCTTTCTCTATCTCTGGCTTTCGTTCGGTTGCAAGCTCGCTACCGCGCCCCTGGTGTAGGTAACTCGAGAAGGGATCTGTGTTGCGTAACGTGCGACGTGTTTCGAGAGAGGAGACTGAGTCTGATAGCGATTTTTATCCGGAGAAAATGTCGCCTGCGACGGGGATGAGAGAGAGAAGGGGTGCTCTCGTGTGGCGTACTATTCCATGGCACGCATTTTTTATATCGATCTTTTTAATAATAAAAAGTAAGCTTTGATGAATTTAATCAAGCTGTTTGCCATGGCAAGTCAGTAAATAGAGAAAAGGTAAAATTTAATTGAAGAAATATTTTTTTCTTTTTTTTCAGTTCCAGTGTAATGAAATATAAGGAAATCAGTATGCGTTCGATTCCACGAAGACATATTTGATTAAAAACGTTGTTCTCTTCGATGGACATGTGCGCATTTTAAAAATGAAGCTAATAATGGAATGCGAAATCCGGAATTATTAATTCATTAATCCAATCACTTACAATTCACAGTCTTTCCAAATGAAAGGTCTCCAATTTCACGAAAAATCCATCCATGCGCATACAAAAATTTCCAGTCGAAAGCACAGCTCCCAACATAATCCTCCTACGTATCGTTATCCAATCAATAAATAAAAAATGCATCACCCTCGATAATACGCGTGTATCCTGATTCGTAGAAATCTCCATCTCATTGTCAGCTCGAACACGTGCCCAACTCTTTCTCTCTTTCAAACGCGACCCAGATTTCGAAAGCTCATCGCGTCAAATCCGCGCCGCCTAAACTTAGCATAAACATACGCCACACGCCAAAGTCGGCAAAAAAAAAAGAACAGAAGCTTCCCCCTCCCTTACACCTCAAAAAAAGACCAGCTCGAGCTTGCGAGCAGATATCCACCAGCGGGAAATTCCTTCCACCTTACGTGGCGCGACTGCGTATCCTCGAATATCCGCAAGTGTTATACCCTGCAGGCTTTTTGTTTCCTCGCAAGAAAGAAGAAGAAGAAGCGACAGCAGCCAGGCGAAAGTTTGCTCGAAATGGAGAGGCGGCGCTCGCTACGTGGCCCGCGTGTCAAAGCAGTGCCGCTATGCTGCAGCGGGAAAATGAGTACTTTAAAGGTCACGGGGTATGGAGCAGCAGCTCCAGAGTAAGAGAGAGAGAGAGAGAGAGAGAGAGAGACAGAGTCCGCGGCAGCTGTGGACTCGAACGAATCGCCGATCGCTCTCGCGCGAGTGTTTTATACTGGCTGCTGCTGTCGATGACGGTGAACAGCTGTCTCTCTCGTTCAATGAGGCAGGACCGCATAGGTAGTTTCGCGAGCGCACGTTCGGCTTGCTGAAAAGTTAGATCGCTGTTTCTCATTTTGTTTGGATACTCCGCTATCTCGACCGTGCAGCTTTTATATGCACGCGAGCGTCTATTCGGATGTATTTCTACGCTGATCTGTACTGGCGTGTGTACAAGCTCACGGTTTCTCTGGCATCGAATATACCGGGCGCGGATTTTCGAATCACGGTGGATTGGGAATTTAAAGTAGAAAATTACTTCTATAAACTCTGTGTGTTCCTTCTCGCGACATACACTTCCTCTTGCATTATTTACCTCGTGTGTATGAAACTTCGGAATAACAAAACACCCACACACACCAAAACTTTGAGAATTTTTATCATTTCGCCGCGCTCTCCCTCTCTTTCGTTTCGAGAATAAATGCAAAGCCGCGCGCGAGGTGTGAGGTTGATATCGGAGGGATCTCTCTGGCTGGGCGAGATTTTGAAAAAGCATTTATCGAAAACCAAAACTGAAACAGCGGCAGCAGCCGCTGCATTATCACAAACTAACGATAAATTTGGCAAGCATGAGTCGAGAAATCCCAGCTTAAAGGATCTCGGTGGTGGGACAAGCTGCGCTTGCAGAATCGAATCTCCAAATTGTAAATAGAAGGCGTGAGAAAAAGCCTGACGGCTCTTTATCCGGCTGCATCGTCCACTGACGCGTGATACCGGGAGGGAACTTTCAATAAGCACATGAGTTTGCAGGCCAAGTTTGTTTGGTCGTTCCCATGCAAACGCGGAAAATATCCTGCCTTCTTGTGGCTGTAAATGTGTGTTTGTGTGTGTGTGTGTGTTGCTAGGTCGGGAGAGTTTTTGCAGCCTTTTGACACTTTGGTGTTGTAAATTATTCGTATACTGTTATTTTTATTTGATTTGCGGTTGTGCTTAAATTAGTGTAGAAGAGATATGATCAAACTGTTCTGATAAAATGTATAAGCAGTGCTTATAAGCTGGTTTTGAAAAATAACTACTCAAACCTTTGGAAGTGCGCTACGAAGTTGGCAACGAGGTAAATAGGATCCTTGGATGATGGAGAAAACAAAGTTCCCCAACACTTAAAATTACCAGATCGAAGTTAGGACTTCTCAAGTGAAGTTTTTAAACCATTCTATACCATATTTTCGCTTAAGCAACAAGTCAAATCGGCACAAAACTGCTTGTAAAATTCCAAATAAAAATACGCATCGACTTCTTCCTTCAGAAAAAAAACAAATAAAAATGTGTTTACTGAAATACTCAAACCGAGCATCTCATCAAGCATCCAAGAAATAGAGTACACAAACATCGTAGCAACATTTTTATCCACGCATTATTGTTCGCTTGGCTGAATCTCGTCGTAAAACAAAAAAGCTCCACGTGCACATACCTACATATCCCGTCGGTGCTTGCGTCTTCTTCCCGATAGCATTTCCAGCGATGTGTATCTCATTTCTTCATCTGTCCTTTTGCATCGATTCCCAAAGAAATAGACGGCGAGATTTCCTCCCTCCCGGCTTTTTTCTCCCCTCTCCCCACGGCTCGACTTAAATCGTTCCCCCGATCGACGCGGATATCCGATCTGCTGCCGGGATTGCATGCAAGCTCTCTCGCTCTGGATTTGAAGAGACGTCGGTGGCGCTCGAGTCGAAGATACTCCGTCGCTGTAACTCCGCGGATGCCGCGGATCGATTTGCGGATGTATTCAATAGAATAATATTGTAATCTCGCGCTTTCAGAAAAATGATCAGCGGAATGCCGCGACTGTGATTGTATCGGAAAATGGAGCTGTATTTTTGGCGAACTGACGGCTTTTTCCGGCTTGTTTATGCATCGAATTTCGCGAAAAGCGATCGATAAATATTCAGCGTATAACGCATTCGGAATTACAAATAGCAATCATATTCAGCATTATTCTGATTTTCAATGAGAGTATTATTACGCGCACGTCCGAATAAATTAATTCCGCGGGTATGGGGAAAACTGCGAGCTCCGCATGCGATTGTGACAATCGCGCGAACACAAACATTATCGGAATTCCATTATGTATCAATCAGCTTATTCCGCCCGCAGCTGACAAAGTGATAAAACTTCTCGGAGCGTAAAACTTTCGGCCAATAATAAGTGGAGATCCGCGAGGAATCCCGTCTGCATCATCGCAATAATAACAGCATCATCCCGGTCTCATAACTCTTAGCAACTCGGCGGCGCAGCCAGCCAAATAAATCCTCCCAAATCCAAGTGAAAACAGCACCAGCCGCTCACGCTCGGCCGCTCCTGTGATGACCGACTTTCCGATCCCGCTCGCAATACCTTCTCCTGTTTGCGCGCTTTGCCAGTGTATCTTGCTCTTCGCTCTCTCTCTCTCTCTCTCTCTCTCTCTCTCTCTCTCTCTCTCTCTCTCTCTCTCTCTCTCTCTCTCTCTCTCTCTCTCTCTCTCTCTCTCTCTCTCTCTCTCTCCCTCTCCCGCGCATATGTACATATTCGTCCCTCCCCTCACTCGCGCGCGGTGGCTATCAATCATGGCGGATTCAAGTCGCCGACGAAAAGCTGCTGACTGGCAGAGCGGTTACGTTTTGACTCGTATAAATGACCGGACGGCCCGAGCCGGACTTTTGCACTTTGCATTATTCTCCATCTTCCTCTCTCTCTCTCTCTCTCTCTCTCTCTCTCTCTCTCTCTCTCTCTCTCTCTCTCTCGCTCTCTCTCTCTCTCTCTCTCTCTCTCTCTCTCTCTCTTTCTCTCGTCGGTGGCATGTAAGCGCGCGCAATGTGCGCGAGAGACGTCGACGAGTCGGAAGGGAACGCTGGAATGTTCAATTTCTGAACTCACGGTGCAGAGTGGAGATGATCGATTCCTCGCGGAACAAGTCCTTTTCCATTCTATTTCGAGCTCTTAATATCCCTTTGACTTCGAAAAAATGTTGGCATCCACGCTTAGAATTCGCATTGCAGTCGTTGATGGTGGCATTTTTACCTTATTGGATTTCGGAAAAAAGCTCTGTATTCCAAGTAGTTCTTTGCAAAAAAGACATTGGCATCGTCAGAAGAACCACATCGCTTCGCCTCCGAAAAGTTTTTTCGAAGAATTTCATTTCGAAAGAAAGAGGGGAACAAAAGAAAATTCCATTATCTATACCGAGTATTAAGACTCGGATCGGCTGCGAGTCACAATAAAAGCAAATCTAAAAGCACCTGTTAAAAGCCCATTTTATTCTTGTCGCAGATCCTTAAAGTTCGTCTTGAAAAGTGGCTCGTGTTGCGTCTCTCTGGCCGGGGAATCGCTCGTATAAAAGAATCACTGGAAAAATCACTTTTGCGTTGGACTTCGAGTCGTCGACCACAATAAAAACTTTTGTATTCTTCTTATCTTATTTTACCGTTGTATCTATAAGATAAATAAATGAGGATAAACGGGCGTTGGACAACAAGTAGCCAAGGTTAAATACCTTAGATATATCGTTTAACCAAAATAGATTGGGATTCGTCTTAACATGCCCACTTCGTCTACACCCGTTTCGTTCCCTTGAGGGCTGTTCGGAGCAAACGTTTCGCAGTGTAACCGATGTATAGCGTTGTAGCACGGTGAAGAATTCATGGTTTATTTCATTATTATGGTGAAATAATTCTATATCGACTCAATGAAATTCTCATTTAATCTCAATTTTACTGCTAGATCTTCCACGACGCGCGTTTGAATGTACCCAACGACAGCGATTTCATAAGCTCACAAAACCATCTCGCCATTCTCTTAGCCTATCAACTGCTTCCCGGTGTCCCCTCGTTTATACACTCTCCAGTGGACACCAGCCGCAGAATATTCAAGAGTTGGCGTACACGCGCGTGGTCCACGTTTACGAGCGCATAGAAGCATTACCTGGGCCGCCACCGCTGCTGCTACTGCTGCAGAAGTAACTTTATCGATCAAAGTAATGCGGATGCGTAGCCGCTGTAACTGCGGCGAACAGTTAACGAAACTCGAGCGCATGACGTGAATTCGAGGAGAGTCGTAAAACTCGGAACTTGAAGCTAAGAGAAATATGGTCAGGGATGCGGCGAATCAACGAGGCGCACGTACCGGTAAATTGACTTTGATTGAAAGAACAATACGTTTCCGATAACCATCGACAGCGAGGCGTGTGGTTTGAAATGTACTGCTGAATGGCGTCAACGGATAACAGTAAAGAGTTTAAAAATGTGATGTACATTCATTATTCAAATGCGATAATTAATTTTTGTACTGAAATAGGAAGAATCGCAAGTCTTTTATTGTTATGCCTTATGAGTAAAGGGTAAAAATAATCTTACATAATTTAAGATATTTCTCATGATACACCGAAAAAATGGAGCCCTAAACTATCTTAAACATGAAATTTCAAAATAGGAATCACGAATCACACCGCAAACGCAGCGTTATGCTGCAGCGAGGTAAAATAACGATTCTTGATAAAAAGGACAGCACCGTGAATCGAAGACGGGACAGTTCAAGAAAGAAAAGCCAGCCTTCGTAAAAAAAAAAGAAGAAAAAATCCAGAGTACTTTTAATATTGGCTCCCTTCACGCTAGCGGAATCCTCTCTTCGAAACTGACTTCCCGTCGAGATTCCGGCTTCCGCCTATCGTCGTGCAGGTGCGACAACGACCCGTTCGGGGGATGCTATTCTCTTATTTCATCCGCTGCTATACTATACGAGTCGGCTTCCTACGTATAAAAAGAAGGAGCCCTGCGAGCGATCTTTTCCGCAGCGCTGAGACGACGGCACGTTGCATTTCTGCGCGACAAACGAGGGACAGGGAGATTTCCAGGAATACGCTCGTTGACGCACCAGAGAGAAGAGAAATTTCTGTTATTTCATTGCAAGAGAGGAGCTGCTGAATTCTCGTTTAACTCGCGTCACTCAGCTGCAAGTGGTCCATGATTTGATCTTTTCGTTTTTCTTTAGCTTTTCTCGCTTTCCATAAAAAAGGAGAGGCTAATTCCTTCACAGCATTGCATTTGTTTTCAATTCGAGTAGCTTATACAAATGCCATGTTTATATGATTCTCCGAGGGAAGGCGGACTCGTTTAATTTTAAGCGGGTTAATCTCATTTTTATAACATAATCGCATTTCGTGATTACACGCCTCAGTTTTGAAGTCTCTCATCACTACCTTCGCATCCTATTGTATTCAACGAATTCCACCACCCACGTAGTACCAATTTCGCGTATAACTATCTCGTTATGATTCCGTTCATTACCGATTCAGGAAACCGTTAATTACGAAACTTCGAAAATCCATTCGTTATGCGAGACTGAATTTCACGTAAACGCAATATCGCCCGGTTGCAGCGCACATACGCATAAGAGCTGACCCAGCGATCGGCTAACGAGATACCAAGACACAGCGCGGCGAGCGAGAAAGAGATGCCTGGAGAACCGAGTCGAGCATCGTAGTTAATCACGCCAAGACAAAGCTGCGCGAGCAGCCGATTTATAAAAATGCCCTTTCCGCGCACACTGTGAGAGCAGCGGGATGAGGAGAAGGAGAGATGCAGTCAGCCACCGAGGCTATGCGGGGGTTTGAATATAAGCCAGTGATTTATGTCTAATTACGAGGAGGGGGTTGGCTAATTAGGCAAGCGAAGTAGCTATGGATATGGGAAATTTCGAATTTCGTTAATGACTTTCTTTTGTGGTTTCTGAACTCCGACGTTCTCGGGATTTCTAATGAGATGCCTGCCTCGCTTTTCCGGGAAAATAATCAGGTGTAATGCTACCCAGTGAATTCCACGTCATTTTTCACTGCGACCGAGTAACCGGATCGGATTATAAAGAGGGAGAAAAAGAAATGAAAGGAATACAACGCGACGCCAAACTCGGTAAAGTATGAAGCTCTGCTCGACAATCATCATCAATAACAGGAAGAACGCCCTTCGCGAAGCTTCACGGAAATCGATAGTCAAAGCTCCATCTCGCCCCAAGGCTACGAAGAAAAATAGCCTCAGGGCTCCCTCGCGAGATAAAATAGATAAGGATGGCCGGGGCAAGCGAACTCGACGCGTCGCGGGCTTCGCGTATACTCGTTGCCCCGACGACGTCGTATAGTTTTCGCGAAGCAATGATCGTTTGTACTCATCAGGGCTTGTTGTTGAGATCGGCTCTCTCCCTCTCGCTCCTAGTTTCTCAGTTTACGGCGCTCAGCTCGCTCATTAATATTCATCAAGCAGGCTGCAAAGACGCGCGCCGCGCAATGAGCCGGCAAATACGCGGATTGTCAGTCGTCGAGGCGGCGCTCACGGGAAGCTTTTGCTATATAGGCTATACACGCTAGTGCATCGCTGGATGAATCAGCCGAGGAAGTTCGAGAGTTTTCAATATACGATCCGCTGTGTGCCGAAGTTGTAATGGATTCTCGATGAAATATACTTCTCTGTTTCCGAAATTGGACTTTTGCAGTCGCAAGCAATCGCGCCGTCGCCGAATATCATATTCCAATTCTGTAAGGGCTCGGTTGAAATGTCGAGCAGCGCGCGGAAGAGCAAAGAAGCTTATTGCTCCGAGCTGTGTGCTCGCGGAAATCCGCGAAGTAAAAAGAGCGCTTGAGGAATATTAGTCGCGGGCAAACGCCGCAACGCTCGCCGGTGGAGCGAAAAGAAAACCAGGAATCGAGCAATCGCGAGAGTCGGATGGCGGTGAAAATGACGAAGCTATTATGCCTGTCGGTTCTTCTGGCTTTTCTTTGATTTTTTTCCTTCTCCCTATTTTCGATTCTGTCGTGGATTTTTCCAATCGTGGCTGACAAGGAAAATAAATCGAACCGCGATAAATAGAGGAGGCATGAAGAGAGCTGTATATTCCATATCGTGCTCGTATATGGGACAAGACTACATTAAGGTTAAAAAATAAACTGTGAAATTATTGTTGATCAGATATTATGACTTTATTGAAATCTCCTAACAATCAGGTCCTTGTGTGACCTCTCACAAGTTGTCGCCGAGAACTGACGCTCTACTCATTAAACGCCGCCGAAAACTCGGGCCCGCTAAAACAAAGACGCTTTCCAGAGGACTACCGAAGGGACTCGAAGCAGTCCGCGCACTCCTCTATATCTATAGCTATATACACGCAGTCATGTGCCCGCGCGAATGCCTCTCGCCACTCGATTCTCTGGCCTGGCAGTCACAGATCGGCCCTTTAGCCTCTCCGCACTGGAAGTGACTTTCAAAATCCGTGGAGTAAACTCCCTACTGAGGTCGTGCCAGTCTAGGAATAATTATAAAACCACTCCTAACCGTATTGGCCTGAAGCCACGAATCGCCTTGTCGATTCGCGCATATGAGAGCCAAATGATGGAGAAACGATCGCTAAAACTACTAATAGGTAGAATGTATTATTGATAAAGAATAAATACGTCGCACTTGCTTTTATCCCTAGCAGCCCTCGGTTACGTCCGGATTTTCCGCAAAATACGGAATGAAAAAATTATAGAAATGGAGTTGTCTAGCGTACATTCAAGATGATTTTGGAATTTCGAAAGTATCTGAGCTGACGTTGAAAGTACGACGGAATCATTTTTCAGATAGTTTATGTGATTTATGACTATTTGAATATAAAAGAGTCCAAACAAGCATTAATTTCGGATGCATACCGAACATACCAATATTTTATATCCCGCGGAAGATCCCGCGAATTTCGGACACTCCGAGAGCTACGGAAACTGCCCTTTCTCTCCGTCTCTCCCTCGCGCACTTACACCGCAACTCCCGCTTCATTAGAACTTGCGGACTGACGCTCCAGCGTCTGAAAGAACAGCGTAAAAAGGAGACAAGCGAAGACTCATAAAGAGCAGAGAAAAAAGGAAGAACCATCGCAAGAAAGTCGGAGTTCGGGTACAGTCATAGCGAAACAAGTTTCGGCCAGAAAGTACTCACGCCCTCGAGAAAGAAAGAGAGAGCGCGGAGCGAGAAAGAACTGTATAGATCTCGGCATTATTCAGCCCCAAGTTTCTTATTATATCGAGGACGTTTCCACGTGCGTCGCACGAAGAGTTCCACTGTCTCCCTATCATATACCTATACGCGGGCGAAGAAGTGCGGCGCTGCAGTAGCACTGGAACGTTAAATTTCAGGAAATAATTTATCACTGTGCCATGGGCGAGCAGTCAGCACTTTTATTGCTCTTCTTGGGTAGCGCGACGAGGAACCAGCCGCGAGAAGACGGGGAAGAGCCCCCTAGACCAGACATCGCACTGGCTTTGCATATTATATATTTATATCTCGAGGGCGTGTGTATAGATATGATATATGCTCTTTGAGACGAACTCTGATGAATATTCATCGCGCGCAGACGCCGGCAATTTTCGCAGTAGACGAGATTAATGACGACTTAATTAGATGCCCCTGTGCCAGTTCTTGCAACGCGCTGAATGAATCTGAAAAGAAAAACTTTTTCTACTATATGACTTTGACTTTTAGAAGATTTGTTTCGATACGACTTTTTTCAATTTCAATAGTGGAGTTTTCGTTTCATTACTGCTGATTATCATTTGTATCTATACATACATCTTTACTCGAATATTCGGTAGGCTAATCAGTTCCCTATAAAGAATCTACCAAACAGATGGATGAGTTTTCTGTTCCTACAACGAATCAGTGGTTCTCATATATACGTATAACCTTCATTTAAATTAATCATTTTATGTCCAACAATGTACTGATAAGCCTAGAAGATATGATTCGGGATTCAATAATATACCATAGAATAATGATTTAAACATGTTTGATACAATTAATTTGTTATAATATAATGATGATATAAAATCAGATCTTTACAGTACATACTTGTCCCTTAATGCTATACATAAATTATCTTAAAATTACTGTTCCGATACGCACAGTTTCGGGTAGGCGCATCGCACTGCGGATCTATAGACACCGCAGTGTAGACCAGCGACTAATTCAATTTTCAGTAATAGAGCTAGTGCCGCTTTTCTCTTCCTTAGTCCATTGCATTGACTTTTGTACGATGCAGCGTGTATGATTGTGAGCGATATTGGTTGGCAACGCTCGAGTGCGTTAGTTTAGTTTTAAGTAAATTCGAAGATGTAATCACTGTTCCCGACTGGGTTTTCTTCTCGTGAAACTAAACTAGACTTTTTACCACGTCACAGGCTTCGGCTTGAGCGAATGCGAGAGCAGCAAACGTGTTGGTAAAGATGAATGCGAGACTCTGCGAGATGCCGAGTCAATTCTATGGCCTTTCCCCAAAGGAAATTATAAGTATCTGCAATACGAAGTTGGGCATACGGACAAGGCTCGCACGGTTGAGTCTGCAGGCTAAGTGGCGCGCACTGTTTGTCACACAATGCAGTCAAACTATTGTATCCGTGAGAAGACGAAATGGGAGATGTACGCGTTTTTGAAACGAGCAGTGAAGATCGGCGTCGAGCAACTTAAGATTCTGGCAAGTATAGTAATTAAAGTAAAAATAAATAAAAAGCTTAGAAGCTTAGAAAAAAGTTTTACAAACATTAGGAAACGCAAGCTACTTAAGATGGAAGTTGCTTAATAGTGGATTCTGATCCATTAAAAATAAATTAGCCTGCGGTTGGGCTGATGAGCTTGTCTGAGCAGATGCAAACATCTGAGCCGATTGTTGCGAGTTCACTGGTGTCAATACTGCTGCTGCAGATTGCCAGTTCGGTGCTGCCACGAGTGCTTGCAGTTGTCCTTGCAAATACTGCCAAGGTTCTGCTATTGGTGCTGATGTTGGCACCCGCATTTGCATTGGTTGTGCAACTGGTTGTGCTGGTTGCGGTTGTTGCTGCGATAGAGCTTGACAAAAATTTTGTATCGCCACAGATAGCTGGGCTAATGTTGGAGCACCAATCGTTTGCGGTACTGATGCAGAAACCTGACCTGGAGTCAGCTGGCTGAAATTTTGCAGCTGGCCTAATGCTGGTATAGCAGTCGATTGGCATGTCTGCCATTGGTTTGGCACCGGCACCGATGCTGACCCATTTATTGTCATCCATGAATTTTGAAGCTGTCGAATACCCTAGAACATTAACATCACCATCGATAAATTTAGTAATTTAATAGATTCCATTAATATTATTGAAAAATAAGACCTACCCTTTGAACTTCCTCTAATTCTTTTTTCAACTGCTTTTCTTTGTGATGTAAGATACCGCTTAGTTCGCGATACATTTTACGTATATCTATACCATTATGGGTTTCTGATTGGCCATGAATCTGATGGCCTTCGCCGAGATGATTGGACTGTCCTGTATTGACAGCTAAAATGTTCTCTAGAGCTATTCCACTTTCACGGGCACAAGCAGCAAGCATTGCATTGGGAGGAGCAACAACAGTACCTGTGCAACAGTAATAATTACACAGAGGGCCACAATCAGCAACTTTAATGTTATTTAATGCCTATCAATGACACGACAACGTTACCTTCTATACCACGGACATCTGCAGTGCGAGTTTCTCCAGTAGCGCCAGTATTGGTTGCAGAAACATTTTCTTTCCTTTTAGCGTAACGAGCTCTCCTGTACTCGTTTCTACGAAGTCTCTTAACTTCAAGACGTTTCTTTTCTTCAGACTCTGAGTCATCTGCAATCTCTTCGTCTTTGTTTATCCTGTTATCATTAGAACCAGAAGGACCTGCCTGTGAATTATCAGTCTCGCGAGCAATCTGTCCTTGCCTCTTGCTGCTTCTAGTAGTCTGTAAAATAAAACACCCAAATCAATAGAAGAACATAGCCAGTTCCATGGACACCTAAAATTTTTAGATCATGTTTCGAAGAGGCGAGGCTCTTACTTCCCACTCTTTTGTCGCACGTCAAAGTAACTTCAAATACAGTTTATTGTAAAAAATAAGAAGTATCATTTTTTGAAACCGTTCAGATGTAAAAACTATAGCGTGGCGAATAAGGGAGTACCAACTTTACGTTATAGACACAGTATTTTTAATATCGACATATAGTAGGGGTTGTCCGATAACAGATTAAGTTTCTCTATGTACAGTGCTACTGGCTGCTACTGACTCACCATAGCACAAGGAATTTCTTCAATGTCCGTCTGTTGTTTACTGCTTTCAGTGGAAGATAGACTCCTAGTTTCGCATTCTACAAAGTATACCAAGAAATGAGATTCACATTCTCGAATATGCATCGAAACGTATTTTTCAAAAAACATAGTGTGGGTTAAACCATGTTCACATTTTTAGAAGATTATTTTAGGGACTTGCCCAACTACAGAGGTAGTGTGATAATTTAAGCAGCATTTAAGGCTTACTGTAGTTCAAAGCAATTAAAGTTATTTTAAATGAGTCAGTGCTAGCTGACCAACAGATACTAATTGTAAGTTTACATTTTTTTCTAGGGAATAGGGGTGCAGCTTTAACAAATATAATATAAATAATAAGTAATTACCATTTCTTGGTAAACCTTCCCTTACCATGTCTTGCCCTGATGTGTACCTATTCAAGATACCTTTTAACATGAGGGAATCACTGCTTAACGCTGAAGCCCTGTATCCTTAATTCTAGAAATGAATTAAAAAGACAAACTAGCGACTTCAGCATGCGTGCTCAGAATGCTTTCTCAAATAATGACGTGAGCTTTTTTTGTAATTTTGGCGGATTTCAAAGAATTCAGCTATGATTTTGCTGTAATGTCCTCTCGCTTAATACTATAACACATAATAATGGACATAATTATATTAGACATTAATACTAGAAACAGTTGGTGGAAAAATCATGAAATTAGCATGTAAAACATTTACTTTTGAGGATTGGAGCGTGCGCAAAACGCATGAATGGGAAGATAAATCTGCTACGTCGCGACAATGGAATGCATCGCGTCCTTTTCCCTCTCTCCCGTCCTATACAGTCCCCCACCAAGTGCCAGCCACCAATGCGCGTCTCTTTCTTTTTCTCACTCTCTCAATAATCGGGAATCAGGCCCTGCACGCATAAAATAAACAAATTATTTATACCCATTCATCTATCTGAGTAAAAGTAAATTATATTGGCTAATTTTTTTATAATATTGTTTGGCACTCGTAAATTTATTGTCTGATGCAGCGTTCGATGAAGCATATAAGTTACGCTGAGCTTAAGAAAGCACGAAAGAGATGAACAAAGAAGCACGAGAGTCAGGGACGAAAGAAACAGCTGAGTGAATCACATTCGAATGAATACGAGTATACTCACACAATAAAGCGAGGTTTTTTAAAAAGCTTGTTTTTATGTATCATCACACACTCTGTGAAAGGCGCGGTCGCGATGAACGCACGCACCATGCTTCCGATTCTGAAGCCGTGCCTCGACTGGCAACAGATTTTGTCCAATGCATTTTCTCAGACGCACGCTCCTGGCGGATGCAGAAGAAACTAAACAACTCGCAATACTCGCAAGTTCCGTAATAAATAGTGATCAACTTTTGAGGACAAGAATATATTTTTTATATCTTGACGACTAGCCGGTATAATCGGTACACAGCTCGCGTCGATCCTCGTTTTTGACTAGTTTTTATCAAGGTCACGCACAAGCGTTCACGATCATTCGAATGTGTGGAAGATTATCATTAAGTATTTGTTTATGAACTGTATTCATACAAATTTTGTTACCAACTGACTTTCTTTATTAACGACGTTTTCTCTCCTTATGCTTTGTTCCTTTTGCTTATTTGATGTTTATACTTCTTTGAGTCATCATATGTATTACAGCGACCTTTTCTTACCGTTTCTGTATTAATTAAATATTTTCAGATAAAAATAATAGTAAGATTTCACGATTTTATGATTGATAAGTAATGATTGGTGTTTACGTTTATTTAATACGCTAAAATTGTACAAATAAAAAGAGTGAACATTTTTTAAATTTTTGCCATTTTTCATTAGTATCATATTGTAAATATTTAAGGAATAAGTTCAAATAAGGAATATTTTGCAATTGAAACAACACATGTCACAACCATGAATTTGGAGGTCGTCATGCCGAGTTTTAAAATATCACACTTTTTTATCTTACATTATTAATAATATGATATAAAATGTAAAAACACTTTGCTATTTAAAGAAAATTTAAAAATACACATCTGCTTCTTAGTTACGCGACACAAAGAATCATTTCATCAGTCTGGGGATCCCCGTCCTATGACGTCATACTCGCGGGAATTCCCTTCTCTCGAAAAACAAACAGCTGGAAGTACTGTAGGAGACGCGTTTATTCGCACGGTACAGTTTTCTTAAAGCTTGATACCATATGTATTAAAACTGACTATAACGCGAGAGAAAGTTATCGACTCCATGTGTGGAGGCTCAGATGCAGACTGAGCTCTGGCGTGTTTTCTACACGATTACTCATCATATCGTTTGAGAGTGGGGAATAGTTATACGGGATCGAAAGAGTTTGTTTCTTGGATGAATAGGCAAGGGGTAGATTCGGTGGGAATGATTTCTAGACACTAGCGAATCTATGCTAGTCAGTACTATAAAATAGCGTACGATACTGGTGTCGTAACTTGTCCATTACGGAAAAATGAACTGCTTTACATTCCAACAAGCATTACGATATTATGCGATTTACTTAGAATTGCTTAAAATGGGGGCTGACTAATCATTGATTCTGATTGATCATAGTACAAGTTAGTCTGCGAATGAGCTGATGGATTTGTCTGAGCAGATGCAAACATCTGAACAGATTGATGCACATCCACTGGTGCTTCTGCAGGTTGCCAGTGGTGCTTGCGGTAGGTAGTCCTTCCAAATACTGGCAAAGCTCTGAGAGTCGTGCTGTCCCTGGTACATACATCAGCACCGGTTGCCAGTTCGGTACGGTAGCTGGTGATAGTCTCAACGCATTTTGTCCCGCTACTTGTGGGTATGGTGTTGAGGATATAATGCGAATCGGCCGTGCTTGACTGATATTTTGTCCTGTCGCGGTCTGCTGGGCTAATCTTGAGGTACTAGTTGTTGAGTGTGTTTGATACTGATTTTGCACTGGTGTAGAAATCTGACCTGGCGTTTGATGGCAGAAATTTCGCTGCTGGCCTGAAGTTGGCACTCCAGTATTTGTTGGGCGTGATTGCCAATGGTTTGGCAGGAATACTAATGTTGGCGTTACTGTTGTCTGCAATGAGTTTTGAAATTGGTCCTATTGCAAATAATGATGTTATTTTATGACGTTATTAAATTCATTTTGTGTGGCACAACCCTCTCTTTAAAAACTATGATTAAATGTTTTAAAGTCGTTAATAAAGCGTTTTAATTGGTTGAAAAATAAAAACTCAGTCCGAATGGTGCTTATATTTAGAACTTTTTATATTGATTTGATTTTTTAGTTTGAATATGGTTGAGCTCTATCTAAATAATTATTCAGTTTTTAATTTTATAACTATTTTGAAGTTCGTATCAAATAAGTAATTATGTAAAAAATGCAACTACCATTTCAATATTTTCTTAAAAATTTAAATAAATAATAAATCTGTTGCTATATTTCGTGGTATAAGTATGACTGTTAGAGCGGCGATGGCTCGTGATAAACCACCTTCCTTACACCCGAAAGGTCGTGAGTTCGTCATCCCATCATCGTGATCTGAACCTACACTCTGGATACTTTCGAACTATTTTTGAAAAATAAGACCTACCCTTTGAACTGTCTCCTGGTCTAACGCTGGCTGGCAAACATTTTGTACCTGACGCTAGCGCACCAGTTGGTTGGCGCGTATGCATTTGATTTAGTACTGGCGCCTGTGCTGGCCCGGATGTTGTCTGCGATAAGTTTTGAGGCTCATGAGCATTCTAAAAACAAATGATATGAAAAAATAAATACATATTTTTACATGTCCAAAGATATAAATTATGCTACTATTTTTTGAAAATAATACCTACCCTTTGAACTGGTTCCTGTTCGAACGCTGGTTGGCAGACATTTTGCATGGCCTGATGCTGGCGCTCCAGTTGTTGGGTTCTGTGTCTGCATTTGATTTGGTACTGGTGCCTGTGCTAGCCTTGGTGCTGTCTGCGATGAGTTTTGAGGCTCATGAGCATTCTAAAAAATTGATATATAATCATCAAAAAAGAAACTAATTCATATTTTTACGTGTTCAAATATATAGATTATGCTACTATATTTGAAAAATTACACCTACCCTTTGAACTGGCTCCTGTTCGAACGCAAGTGGGTAAAAATTTTGCAGTTGGCCTGATGTTGGTGCACTAGTTATTGGACGAGTCTGATTTGAGTTGGTCATGGTCAGCCTTAATTTTGATCGCAACATTTCATCAAGCTTGACAATTTGCTTACAAAATTAATACAAGCATCAAACAAGGAATAAATTGATATGTTTAAGAATTCAAAGAATTATATTGCACTTCTATTATTAAAAAATAAGACCTACTTTTTGAACTTCCTCCAATTCTTTCTTTAATCCTTTTTCTTTAAATTTCAAGCAATTCAATTGTTCGAGTTCGCGATTTAGTTCAGAAACATTTGTAATATTATGGATATCCGCTTGGGCCTGAGTATGATTTCCTTCACTAAATCTATTGGACTGTCCTGCACTAACAACAGGGGTAATACTGATGCCTTTAGAAACCGTTAAGTTTGTTAGGGCTAAAATGTTCTCTGACATTGCTCCGGTAGCACCGGCATGAACTGCATCACCTGAGTAACAGCAATCACACGGAGGATTAAAATCAGCAGCTGCATTGAAACTTAATGGGATTAAATGGCTACCAACGACAGCAGCAGTACTTAACTTCTGTACCGGCGTCATCTGTAGCGCGACTTCTTCGAGTAGCAGCCGATGCAGACGCTGAAGAGGTGGTGGTTGCACCAGCAGCAGCACCTATTTTGATAATTACGAGAGTAACCAAACTGAGTAAATGCTATCAAATTCAATTTTTAATGTCAAAAGAATTCGTCATTGATTATACCATTGGCATTAGAACGAGAAGGTCCTGCTTGTGAAGCATCGTTCATTATGTCGTCACTTTTGGAGCGAGAAGATCCGGCCCGTGCATCATCGGTCTCGAGTGTTATTACCTCTCGATCATTCTGCCCTT
Source organism: Nasonia vitripennis (assembly GCF_009193385.2). Lineage (NCBI taxonomy): Eukaryota > Metazoa > Arthropoda > Insecta > Hymenoptera > Pteromalidae > Nasonia > Nasonia vitripennis. The sequence goes on from NC_045758.1 coordinate 24,530,001, forward strand.
GCCTACTGTTGCCCTTAGCCTGCAAAATGAAAAAAAAATTCAAACAAAAGTAGTACAGTAACTATGATACGTTATCAGTTAGGTTCCAAAAAATAGTTGACTTGAAAAATCAACTGAAGGATACATACCTGCTGACGAGCATTAGCATAAGGAAGTGTCCGAATTTCCGCCTGTTGCTTATTGTTGCCACCGGAAGACGAACTCTTTTTGTTGCTGCTACTGCTGTTTTCTGCAAGTCATACAAAAATATTAAATCTACTCACTTCGTGCTTTTACGAAAATTTTTACTGACCACTTTCTTTACTTAATTTACTACGCATCTTTTGGTGTACCGTGGACTTGATATTATATGAACAACTCGATTTCCCATTGCCGAACACCTGCTCATCGTCTACGAGAGTACCAAGAATTTCAACCGATTGACTTAACCGTTAGATAGGTCAGCGCGAGTTAAGCAATAAATAAAAAATTATTAGTTTACATTTTTACCAAAGGTGTTGCTTGAATAAATATGAGACAGGTATGAGATGAGTACTTGCTACGAACTAATGAGCCTTTCTTCATCTTTAGCTTGGGCTGTTTATCCAACAAAAATGTCTTGGATGATACAAAAATAACTGCGCAAAGCTAGAATCCTTTGTCCTGATACTAGTTACAAGAATAAACTGGAACAATAAGCGTACTGCTTAAGTTCTTTAAAAAATTAATCATATAAATTAAAAAATAATGATTCGATCCCTTTCTATAAAATACTGATAAGTGGGGCCTCGCGTAAACTGATATTTATTGTGTAAAAGGGCAATATATACGTTAGCTACTTCTTGATTATATCCATCTTTCTCATACATCTAAAAAATTTAGGCGAGGGTAGAGTGCACGAGATGAGGATCTGCGACAGCGCGACAACGGAAACGCATCTTTATCCCTCTCTCCCGCTTCGCGGTCCCCCTCCAAGTGACGGCGGTCGATGCACGTCTTTTTATTTTTCTTGCTCTCGTTAACCGGGAATAACACTCTATACGGCTAATTATTTGCTATTCTACATCTATGAGTAAAAGTAAATTATTAATTTTTTTAATTTCTTTTTTGAACTTGTAAATTAACTGTCTCGTCCAGTGTTTGATGTATTATTATTATTGTTGTATGTTTTCCTTTCATTCCCGGCATCTTAACGAAGCCCGAAAATTCCACGTATAATACTGAATCACAAAGAAAAATAAGAGAGAGATAAACAAAGGCGCATCAACGTCACTAAAAGGCGAAAGAAAGAGCTTATTATATCACATTTAAATGAACGCAATAATATACTCACGTTTAAGAGAAACTTTCGAATCGATGCGAGGCTCGTTGGATCCTGATTTAAATGCAGTGCTATTTTTATCCTACTCGAGGTGCGGCCCACGCACAATGCTTCCGACTACGAAGCTGTGCCTCGACTGATGACAATTTTTGGTCGTGCATTTCTTCAGGCCCACGCTCCTGGCGGATGTATGAGAAACTCAAAAACTCTTGATATTTACAAGTTCAATAAGTAATGATAATCGAGTTTTAAGGACAAGAGTTGCCCCTGGCATTCACACGGGGAATTTATTTGATGACATCACAAAGACTGCTCTAAAATGAAATTTCATTCATGCTTATCCGATGCGTTGAATCGAATATACTTTCCACCAATAGATTACCTCGTCAATTTTAATTATCATTATAAAGCACACATCTAATAAAAACATTTCATAATTTACATTTCCGCTAGTTAATCACGCGACGCACAAAGAAATCTCTCGACATTCTGGGGATCCCCGTCCTATAGCACCTTCCCGGGGATTCCCTTTCCCTTAAAAAATAAACAGTGAAAAAACTTTGAGGTTCGCTTGCATCGCACTTATTCGCGCGATGCAGTATTTTTCGAGCTTGAGACCAGAATATGAACCGCATTAAACGTGTCAAAACTGACTACCACACGCGAAAAAGACTCGACGCCTCGTCTGACGTTTGAGAGTGGGGAATCCCGACAGTTATGACGAAACGAGCCAACTCCGCGTCGCTGTTTTATTTCGGGTGGCTATGAAGAACACGTGAATTCGTTCCTCGGATTAGTGGGTAAGGGAGGGGAGAGATTTGCAGGAACAGTATCGCTAAGACACGCATTGCATTATCGACTACCACCCGAGTAGAAAGCCAATCCGGATAACCTTAGTTTTAATTAGGCCCTGATCAGGCTCGCCTGTATAAAACTTCAGGCGCCACATCAGGCATAAGACCCCGCCAAGATCCGGTCCTGCTCCGGATTTTCTGTTAAAAAATTTTTTTCTAATCAGCACCGTACAGTTGCCGGAACACTCCCTTGATGCTGAAAGTTTTCTGTACCACGTATTAGTGCCATATCATTGCCGGAGCATGTCCTTAAAAAATGTAACATAACCTGTGTAACATAGCATAGTACTGTGAGTAAGTGCATCGATAGCATCAGCTAAATAAATATTGTTAATATTAAAAGTATATTTGATAATAGAGGAAATACGGACATTCATTATGTATAGAGTTGCACAGAGCAGGAAACTAAGAAATTGTAACTATCAACTAAACTGTTATTATATTTAACTACATATTTATAATTTTTTACAGAAAGCTCACCTTATATGCACTGTTAATGCAGATAATAAGGAATTTCTGAATGAATTAACAAAATTATTGTTTGTCCAGGGAAATACTTACGTCTCACACAGCACAAAGATTAAGTAGTACAAAGAAACCTATTTTTAAGTCAACTAATTTTTATATATGTTTGAAAGGTAAAATTGTTACTTTAAATTACGAAATATTTTATCTTTATCTTTTCTTTTTGTCAAACTTTGATTGATAAGTGTATGATTTGTTTTAGATTCACTTATGCATGTGTATTCGGGAAAACAAGTTATAGAAGATGAGGTGTTATGTAAAATAATTGGGGCTATCATTAATAATGCCTACGATTGGGAAGGTCATAGGCATAAAAGGCAAAGACTAAACAATTAAGTTTTTTTTAAAAGTTTTGTATTTCTGTAACAAAGTTTTGTATAAGTTGTCCTTATTTCAATCGAAAATTTGTATTTTACATAATATAAGAAAAATAAATAAATAAAATGTTTAATGCAACATCACTGTTTGACTTATTTGTTAAAACACCCTATGAATAGTGTTTTCCATTATTACTGCAAGCATTCAGGTCCCGATCAGGTCCTGATCTGGCTCTGATTTTAAGACTACTGAAAATGCCCGTATAAGAACCTGACATAGTCCTGATTTTAAATGGCGAAGTAAAAAATATTGTTCATCAGGCATGACGGATCATTGCCTGGTATAAGCCTGAAATAAAATCAGGTCCTTATCGCCGCGGGGTCTTATGCCTGATTACGGGCCGGAACCGGTGCCGGATACGGACCTTTCTTATGTCTTCAGGCACCTTATCCGGTCCTGAATTTACCCGTGAATGAATTTCTACTCGGGCAGAGGACGATCCACAGTAGTGGGATTCCCCGGTCAGATAGCGTATATACATAAGAAGGCGCTTCGCAAAGCATCATCTAACAATTAGTATGCTGCTCTCACCTCGCGTTGTTTTCATCTTCCTTCCTTTTACGAGAGGTTTTTTAGGTCTGTTCGCAAGATCTATGGCCTCGATTATTATTCTTCCTTTCACCTTTATCGAATCGATTCAATTTCCATACGCTTACTTTCCATTGCAATTCCCGTTAATACTACCGAGAATATTACGGAGCGATTATTCGCATAGAACTCTGCTTCGTTAAGTAGCTGCCGATGATCCGCTCTTATAATTGTCGGTCGCATATGATTTATAACTTACCCAATGTCCTAAAGTGGTTTTAAAGTAAAAACATTTGCAAAAGAAATAATAAAATAATGCTAGGGATAAAACGTGTTTGGGGTTTACAAATTTATTGAGATTACTGTATTTAATCAGGACTTTTTATATTTACAAAGGCTTAATGAAAAACACAATATTTAAAAAAAGCTTTGTGAATACACCTATTATGAAAAAAAATCAAGGAGCCATGCAATTCATATATAAAATATATATACTTTTTAAAATATTTCTTAGTCATTTTTCAATTTCTCCCTGCACTTATGTACTATTTATTCACATCCTGCCATACCTGGTATCTCCTACCTTTCTTGCCCTCTACAGCCGCATTTGCACTGCACGGCGCTAGCGCCTGTGCGAAATTGCTCGTATTTCAAATAAAGTGCACAGCCACATGGCGCCGAGGGATCTGATTTCACGCGCTCGCGCCTCCGATGTAATATTGTTCATTCACAAATAGCCGGCCGGTGTCCACCATTAATCGAGGCCGCGCGCACGCGTGAGATAATACCAAAGCACGCGCGCGCGCGCTTCGAGGGCGAGATAGAGACACGGAAAATGGAAAACGATGTATACGACATCGATACTCATAGAACTTTGGCACACGATGCAACAAGCCATGTAAATCTATACATCGCTCTCACCGAGCAATAATAGAGTCGATGAATTTTTGTTCTCTGCATCGCTGCAGCTTTTTCGAATAAGGCTTGATTGCGCGCGGCTTAATATTCCGTTTTATCGCTGCTCACCTGCTGCTTTCGCGCACTGTGTCATGATGATGGATACGCGGACTGTTTGCTCGTTTAGCGCCGCTGCGCAATATGAAATTCAGTGCTATGCACGCGCACGTACTATTTGCCGGAAAAATTGTACACTTCGCGCGCGAATAAAGTTGATGCGAATTGTGCACTGAATTATTTTTGTATGAATTAACGAGATGGTATACGTGTGAATTTAATTAATTAAAAATGAAAACTTTAATATACTTCCAGTAGAGAAAGACTCGAGCAGAGCACTGGCACACGAAAGCAGCTCGCACTCGGGGTTCGTCCGGCAGTCGCGTTTTTTGCGTTTCCTTCTCCCGCTCTCTCTTACTCTCGCTCAGTAGCCAAAAGTTCTTGGGTTTGCCTCTGCACTCGCGCTAAGTGCTCTAAGTGGTTTACCAGCCGGCTGCTTGCGGAAAAACGTACGCGCGCTAGAGACGCTACCGTGAGAAGGTGAAACGTGCGGGGCTTCTTTATTACGAGGTATAAAACGACCGTTTTCGTCGCACACATTTTGCGAACGAGTAATGAACGATCTTTCTAGCTTTTAACTTACATTAGAACTTTAATTATGAGCTGGTCTCACGTTATCTTGTATAATGCAGTTTGAGTTTTACGTGATCGAAACGTGTTCTTTTTTTTCTTATAAACGAAATTGCAAACAAAGAAATAAATTACTCCATGGAATTGAATTGCAGAACCATGCTTTCGAAAAAATTTCCCAGCGCAGTTTTCAGTTGAAAGTTTAGCAGTATATACGTTTTATCGCTTCTCGCGCTCGAGATGGGCGCTGCATTCTCGGTCATTTCACGACAACGAACGGACACAAATTTTCCATCTTCTCGATGTATTTATGGCTTCTCTTCCGACATTTCGTATTAACTACTAGCGGTGATATCATTTCAGACAATAAATCACACAATCCGCTCGGGGAATTTATTCCGTTCCGTTCGCTGGCGCTGCTGCCACTTTTTCTGCCGCTGGACGGTACTAAATGCTGGGAACGCGATGCGCTCATCATTTTAATGTGACTTATATTTGACGACTATAACGCGGCCGCAGGTATAATGCGATGTTATTGCGCGAGTGGAATGCATGATGAATATTTACATTTTTTTGAAAATATGCATCGAAAAGCCGTCAAATATTTCGTATGCGACAGCTTTTTCAAACTCTTTGTTGTACTTCAGTCAGTTGTATACATGTATGCAATAGTCAAATAGCTTGAAAAACTCCGAAGCATCGGGCTTCTGAAAGATTACTATGAAAAATACTGCCACAACACTTTTTAAGAAATACACGTTATATTATTCGGGAAACGAATTTAGTTTCACAGTCAGAAATACGACACAGGAGCAATAAATAAATACATTAAGGGAGAACTTCAAAGAGTACTTTACATTTCCCGCACTTGTCGAGGCAAAAATTTCGCGCATAAGGAGAAAGTAAATAGTGGTAAAAGCAATAATAAGTACTTCTTGGTTTTTTAAAACGCCAGGGCAAAGTTAGCGAAGAATAAAGAAGAGAAGCAAAAAATAATAAAGCACAGCATAGTTCTCAAGTTTTGAAGAAAAACTTGCTCAACTTACAATTCTAAGTGGAAAATAAACATTTTTTAACCGCCGAGCTTTTATTTTAAAAAGAATCAAGCTTGAAAGCTTTTTCCCTACAGATTGAGAGCTTAAAAATGTTTGCATATAACAAAAATGACCCTCAGCAATATCAAATTCCTGTTCTAATGGTAATCTAACGCTACTTATCACAAGGGCTGAGAAAAATCGAATCGTTCTGACAGTCAAGCGTCAAAATCAGAACGAATTAACATAAAAAGCTCTCGCAACACGATGTAGGTCAATCATACATTTTTATCATTTACCTTCGCTACTGCATTGTTCTACACTGGTAATCCGTTTCAAACGGCGCATGGAGTGACGCAGTCGTTCGAGCAGGGGAAATTCGCAGCGCATATTAAACGTCGTTGATTCAATAACGGTCTTTAATTCTCATTCGCCTCTCGTGTGCTTAGCATCAAAATGTAATCAGCTGCATGCAAAAGCGCGGCCGCTGAAGGAAGATAAATTTCGCGGGCACGAGCTGAAGAGGCAAGCAGGAACCAGATATTTGATGAGCCCGATCCTTCTATTATCGAGAAATTTTCATCCCCTGTATAAACTGAGCTTAACTGAACTGCTACGAAAGCCTGTTCTTTTATCGTTATAATTAATTATACATTTATTTAACTTATTTACTTTCTTTCTCTGCTCTCGAACTCAGCAGATTAGTGAAATTGGCACCTTAAACCCGCGACACTCTAGCAACAAGAGCACCAATCGCACCGAGAGAATCAACGTACCCCATGGCAAACAATAAAACGTCAAAGAAGAAGAAGAGTACAAGCAGATAAGCAAAGAGAGCTTGCGAGAGCTTTAACCGTCGTCGTAAAGTGCTCGAGCCAGAGGACCGCGTAAGATGAAAGAGGCGCACACTGTTGAGGACACGAGCTGCCGATTACAAGATCCAACGAAGAGGGAAAGTTCGAGGAAGAGAAGAACGGCAGGTAAACTGAAAATACCCGAGGGGCTTTGATGCAGAGACGAGTGGTCGAAAAAATGGCCCGTCTTTGCAAGCTGCTGGAATATCCACCACAAAGGGAGAACTTATTTTGAAAGGGCGCGATCGCGATTAAGAGAGCTTGATTCTTTTGCGGTGGTAGGCGACGTCGAAAATTGATTGACGCGGAGTAAGAATTCAATCCACGAAAGCTTAATTATCGGGTAGTGGTTCTACTTGAGACTAGAGTTATGAGTCGATTTTGAAGAATAGAGTTTCTTTGTCTTTATGATACGTAAGTAAGGCACGAGAAATTTCTATCAACTACAATTATACATCTCTTGCTCGTCATTCTCATCCGCCTTTATACCCACAATTACTTTGCGCAACCTGGAGTTCCCGTTCAATCCGATGAATCGAGAGAGAATATAATCGAGCAGCGCTCTTTCAAATGCGAAATCGATTGACTGTACGAAGGAGCAACGACGGAGCAGCGTAGCACCGGCGACGTCGGCCCAGAACTTCCCGAGCTTCAAAGTTTATTCAGGTCGTCATCAGGCCGGGACGTTCCTCGCTAAAGCCATCAACGCGTGCACACACGTACAAACGGTCGCGTATTTGCGCGTGGCCATAGTGCAGCTAAAGGAGTCGGCAGGTGAGCAGCGCAGCGACGAGGGCGAAAGAGAGACAGAGATAGAAATTCACGCTCGGGGACTGCAGTTCGGGGCTGCACACATCAGCATTGTCCGGCCAGTGCTTGGGTCAACACGTCGACAGGGAACGTCCATTACTTCATCAAACTTCCAAAGCCTCTTCCGCACGAGTGTATACCACGTACTAGACACACGTGTCGACTTGACTGGTCAGCGCCAATCTGTGCTTCCACTACTGGGATGTAGTTATATAGCAACGACACTTGTACGTGTAAACAGGTTGACCCTTTGACCGTCCGCAAATGCGATAGCATCTCTCTCTCTCTCTCTCTCTCTCTCTCTCTCTCTCTCTCTCTCTCTCTCTCTCTCTCTCTCTCTCTCTCTCTCTCTCGCTTGTACCTACACAGACACGCACGCGTGAGACGTTGTGCTACTAATGCTATTGTTGGCGCTTTTGTCGAGAGGCTACCGTAAGCCCGTCCTTCTTTATTCCACTGATTGCGGTACTCGTGCTCTGATATTCGTTACGACGCGTAGCTTTGTAACAGGCGCTGCTTGCTTTGACGTTTTTAATTGCTCATTCGAAAATAATGCGGATGCCCAAAGCTTTGTCTCTGTGGTTACGAATGTTTGATCGCTCTTTGATGGAAAAACAACCTATATTTTCTGCGTTTCGTTCCACATTCGTATACCTTGTGTATTTTAATATCTGAAAAAATACACGGATATACATTTTCATTGCGCAATCAAAATCTCGCGCGCACGCGCGTATGTTTGCTCGATAATTTTGGCACGACAAAAAGTTTTAATTAACCGATGCACGAGAGCAATCAGGAAAATGCTCGCAGGAGCCAAGGTGCGGAACCAAATTTTCCCATGCGGTGTGCATGCCTGCAGTGTGATTTAATCGCATTTTGTTTTAATGGACACGAGAGCCCATGGATTAATAATACGAATTCCCGGAGGGCCGCAGCAGCGCCGATTTAATGGATACGAAGCCGCAATGCAACCGCGGTATCGATAATTCTACAGTTCTGTGGCTTTGCCTTCTCTCAATTGCACCTACGTCACGCGATTTAGCCCTCCAATAGCTCACGCATCCTTTGTGTTCTTCTTCTCCAAGAGAAATCGCCTGAATATTACAGAGAAGATCTTTGGGGGAGATAACTGCAAAACTTCTTAATATCTTCAAGTGAAAAAATTATTAGAAAATGTTCAACGCAACTTTGTTGCTATTTCATAAAACAGAAATAAACTAATGAATACTATACGAAACAAAATGACCCACGTTATGAAATGACGTCAGAAAAGCCGCTGTACGCATGCATTATACGCACATACCCTTGAGCAAATTACAGCAATTTGCTGTACCTACATACGACTGAATGAAAAACGAATACCATTCGTTTTGTCGTATGGCGGTGTTGAAACTTGTTGAAGTCGTTCGCATTGCTACTGATGAAAGCACTATGCTATGCACAGCTTGCATAAAAAAGAAACAAGCTCGAGATAAATAGGCGAACTGCGAGTAGAATTTTTTTTCCTCCAATTAAAACAGAAAACACGAGATATCACGCAGTTAAGGGAGCTTTTTTGCAGCATACAGAGCGCAGATGCGTATACACACGGTGAATTCAGAGAGGCGCACTGGGGCAGCAGATTAGATGGAGAACGCAAAAAAGAACACGGAGAAACAAAGCTAGATTAGCTTTCGTATTTTGCGAATTATGCAGAGCAAGAGAGAAAGAGAGAGAGAGAGAGAGAGAGAGAGAGAGAGAGAGAGAGAGAGAGCGAGAGAGAGAGAGAGATAGAGAGAGAGAAAGCGAGAAAGAGGGAGATATAAGTTTCCGCAACGCACCGTCCAACATGGAAAATTATGACGAACGAGCTTTTGCTCCTCTTGCGCTGCGCGTGCATATACAGGCTGGTGCGGTACACATGGACATAGAATTCAGCTAACGTCTGTCGTGCGCAGATACCCTGGACCGCGGCATAGCGAGAACTAAAAACGAAAAAACATATATAACGGCTAAAAACAGAAATTCGCTCTCGCGTATATATAGCTACGCTAAAGAGGAGCGAAATCTCCGGGAAATTCTGGACGTGGTCGCAGAGCTGGTAGGAGGTGGCTTCGTCGTTGAATAAAAAAATACTACTGGTTATTTGAACTTTCAACTACGCGTACCTGTGAGCGCCTGCTTTTCTATTCGGGCTTCGCATTTGTTAATAACGATAATTCGAAAATTTATGATTTATTCGAAATGTTATGAAAAGGAATTTCCCGCATCGTATAATAAACAGCTGTTTGTTTGCTTACGCTCGACAAGCTGAGTCGAAGTGGATAGGCATCGTTTCACCCGATGTATCGATTTGAATATTCTCAATGCCGCAGAGCGTAAAATCACATTTTCTCGGAATACGGTGTAGTGCGTAGGCACTAGAGACGGAAACCAATCTACCATATAAAGGCGTACTACTGTATCTTTGTCACGGAGCAATGTGTTTTCGAATTAATCACGTTCGATTTCTCCTTTATTTCCATCTCTATCGGCACTTTTTCATACTGTGTATTTATTCTAGTCTACTTTTAAAGGTTCAAAAGCATGCAAGAAAAGTTTGAAATACACCTTTAACATTTTTATCGGATAAAGTATAAATAATAAAGTATAAATAATAAACAGCATACAGCTAAAACGCCTAAAATAAATAATCACTCCTGTAGACTTTTTTCTCAAACAATTGATTGAATCACATTTTTTATATCGTAATCTCTAGGATATCTCATCTAAAGCCATGCCGCTTCGGATACATCCCTCTAGTCCTATAACTTCTTTCTTTCTTTTTTTCGGATTATGGATTTAGTGATCCGGTGGGGAAAATAAAACAGTCTTTCTCTGTTCTCCCGTGCGTACTATGAATTTTATTGTATTTTTTTTTCTCGATCGTTACAAACAGTAAACAGCAAATACTGACATTAAAGTGTTTTCCATCTCCACGCAACATTTTTATTCATCCCTCAGCTCACTCGATTTCCTGTTTACAATAGGCATCGACGCGACGAAACGCATTTACACTTTCGACAGCTTCTTGCTCTATTATCGCTTCTTATGCTATTTATTCGTCTCCCATCACATCAGGGGTAAACATACACTCGTCTTAACTTACGACTTTAATGTGTTTATTAGTATCAATAATAGTCGCTTATAGAGCATCGTTTACGGTAAATTTCATGGATATACAAGTATGTGAGCATGACTGAATATGACGTTATGAGAATGGATTGCTATATGAAAGGTGTGATGTTGAAAAAGAAATCAACTAAAGAATATGGTACACGGTCTGTATTTTTACAAAAAAGCCAAACGTTTTGCATAACTCGATTCCTCTAGTGTATACTTAACGTCTTCCAATAGCTTACTTCAATCAAATTAGAAACACACGCGAGAGGATGAATATGATAATAAACGCTAGGCTTATCGTAAGATAAATTTTGTTTATTTATTTATTAATTTTTTTGTAACCGAAGAAAAATTTCTTAGCAAAAAGTACCATTGTGATTGTTAGCAGTAGTGTAGAATGGATTGTCTATTGAATTATTTATTACTTTATTTTTGTTGTAACTTATTCGTGTATTAATCCATTAATCAATATTTAATTAAAAATTTACTTAAATCGCTATAGAAGTACAGTGATTACCAATACCGCCCAAAATTGTTACTAATAAAACAGTAGAACATTGAAACAATTTTTTTTGCCAGTGAAAAATTATTGCATAACATAATATATAAATAAAAAGTTTCTCAACAATTAGGGCATTCAAAAGGTATCTATTGCTAGAAAAATTTTTCTTTGCATTATTTTCACTCAAAATCGTGAGACTCGTTTGAAAATATTCGATGTCGCCTCTTTCCGCTTTTGCGCTTGGCGAATCTGAATTATTTTATTTCCTAAAATCTAAGATTTGACGCTTAAAGCTATTAGTAAGGATATACGTCCTTTTTTCGTGTTCCTTCGTTTTCATTCTTATCCATTCGTTTTTTAAACTTTATACAAATATCGTCTTCTGTTTACCGTGACCACATAAACGAGTCTTTTTCCTTTAAATAGATATTTGTAATAAATGGTATAAACGCGTATTATACAACACTTAAACTATTGACATTCTTTTATAATGTTATCATAGCCTCTAAAAATTATTCAGTAGGTAATAAATTAGGAATTACAATTTCAAATGTGTTACCTACTATTTTCTACCAAAATAATAAGAGAGTGTAATGATAATTTTGCAGATCGCTAAACAATCAGACTGTTAAAAAAAGTATATGATGCAGGTACGTTTAAAACAAATTTGGATGAACTTACATGGATTTTAACATATTAAATCTTATGTTCACTCATCCACGTTTCCAAAGCAACATCCCTAGATGTGCATATAAACTCAAATTAAAATCGGTGCCTAGCATGGCACTCTCTTTAAAAGGAAAATTAATGTGAAATGACATTGGTTATTAGCCGACTCTAGAAGCTGAAAACAAATAGTAAAAAATATGATTTAAAAGCGTGCACAGAACAAATTGTGATATGTTTTATCTCATAAAAACGGATTAAAATTTAAAAATGTGGATGGCAAACCTTAATGTATTAAAAAAAATTATAAACAAAAACAAACATCCTAGCAAAAGAACTGGAGATTTTTCCTTCTGTTCCGCTCGTACATATACTTTCGACAAAATTACTTCAAGCAATTTTTTCCTACCTATAAGAACGACCGCGTTCTGCGAACAAAGTTTCGACGAAAACTCAGCAGAAACATTGGCCTGTGGCTCACGCTCACTATGTCTGTATATTTGTGTATCTATATACGTTTAAAAGGAAAAGAAAAAAAGAGCAACAGAGATCTCCCTACATGCCTATTTCTTTCTCACAGCTTTATTTTTCGCGTTTATATAGTATATTTACAAGATTTCGTGAGCAAACCTTCTTTTTCATTCTCATCCTCTCTCCCTCTCTTCTTGTTATTACTTTAACTTTATATACGACGTCGTATTTACAAGAGTATTTATATCCTTATCGATTACTTTAAGATTAAAAGTTTATGTCTTTTTTAAAAAAGAATTTGATCGATTGTTTAGCTGCTAATACGTTTGCTGTTCCAAGTCTATGTCTTATCACGAAGTGCTAGCTTTATGCTTTTTCATTTTTATTATTGAAGTTGATGTAAACTTTATATTTTTATGATTCATCACACCGATTTACATAATTTAGATCTGTAGAAAATGTTCTAGTTGTACATTTTACTGTCTTGTTCAGAAGGGAGAAATACATTTTGCATCACTTGTCCTCATAAAATTGAATCTTTCTTGCGGCTTCGATCGATGATATCGACAAACTTAATATGATCTCGCTATAGTATTCCAAGCTCGAAACTGAAACTGTAATTGCATCGGTATGAGAGAATCAAGCATCCCATAACATATCCATCTCACAACACTGATGTATAGTAGGACGATTCTTCGGTCTCAAAATTTCTGAAAATATTCTCAAGAAATCTAAAATTCCTATACGTGATCACTCTACGTATTATTCACTTTAGTTCTTTTTCGAGAGGTACATTTTCCAATATTCCTTTACTAGAAAAAGTACGCAAACGCTAACAAAGTAACGAATACGTCGCATTTTTCTTAGAATGAAAACAAGATTGTTCATCATCCTCATCCCATTATATTACTTCCATACTTCTAGAATCACACACGCACATGTGACTTTGTATTACGCGACGGATTAAAAACGCAGTTGTGACTATTTATCTCGCGTAGTCTGTCTTGAAAATGATTCAGTTAGCTAAGATCAAGTGAGGCTCATCGAGGCCTCGTGGTCACCTGAGAACCGAGGTGAGAGTCAAAAGAGCCGTCAGAAGAAAGGTCGATCTCAGGCCTCTGCTTGCCCCGTGCTGCATCGCTGCTGGATTTTCACCTGTGATCAGAAATATAAAAGTCGTTAGATATGAAATTGAAATCTTTTAAAATGTATTTTTGTTGCTTGATTAATTTTCATACACGTGCAATTTTTAATCGTTTTTTTATTTCAATTCCTTTCTTGTAAAAAATGTACGCATTCGTTATCAATGAAAAAGATAGTATACCACAGCGCAATCACGTTTGCGGCTTCTCACCCGACACGTTAGCCTCGTAAGTCTCTCATACGGTCCTGCACAGCTTCGTTTTTCCTCCCACTCTCCGGTAGCACTGCAGCGGGACTACGTGTGGTCCCTTTCTCGCCATGACTGGGTATCGATTTCACGTGTGCGAAGCTCCTCGCTGCAGTGCGCGGCGCTAAGTACTTCGCCAGTGTGTCCCGGGCTTAGCGCGAGGAAGTGTGCGGAGGGACTATATAGCGGTCACTGTGAGAGGCTTAACTTTAAATGGTAACGTTCATTGTCGTCGTCGACGACAACGACAGATTCAAGGACCAGGCGTATACAGCTATATGTATAGAGAGAGATGGTGCACGAAGGAGGAAGTACTCAGAGCGAGAGAGAGTTCCACTGGCAAAGTCCACTTTATATTACTTATTAAGTGCGAGGTAGCCGTGAGATATAGCCGAGAGGTCATTCTGCAGGTCATTTAAAGATAAAGGACTTATGACAAGAGATATTGGAGTTTACGGAAGCGACCGAGTAAGATGTTTTAAACGATTTTTGCGCTCAACTCAAAAATTTCATTTAATTACGAGAAAAACAAGGAGGTTCAAATTGCAAGTGTAATGAAATATTTGCTTATTGAGCTCCAAAAATAACAAAAAGGTATCATGTCAAAAATTTCGCACATCACTGCTACACGCATAGCATCGAATTGTCATGCAGATAAAATTAATGAAATTTCCAAACAGATCACACGTGCTCACACGCGTCTGCTTTTCTAACCCTGAAACTTCGCCTCTAAATTCTCCCGAGAAACTCGATCGAGCGGGGAAAAATAAAGGAGAAAGAAGAAGAAGGCACAATGCGTCTTGACAGAATTTTGCAGGAGCCGGATCGAGGAAAGGGGGAGCGAATTTTCCAGTAGTCTCGCGGCGGCAAAGTCATCAGACCTTAATACAGGTGTAATCCGTTTTACAGGCTGCCGAACAAATAAGTTCGTTCAAACTTCGCCGCGCAAGGAGACTATACACGCGCTTCCAAGTTTCGCGTTCAGGCACGGGAAAGAGAGAGAGAGAAGCCCGCTGCTTTTCTTTCGATCTCCGTATTTTCACATCGCACAGCCGTTTACTTCACTTTCGCACATTCTATTTGCGTCGTTCCGCTGTCTTTTTTTCGTTTCTCTTAGTTTTACACACGTTTGCGTGTACAGGGTGTAGTTCTGCCGTTGATATGTTTTATATAATTGCACGTTCGGCCAACAATAAACTTAATAAAACGTTTATTCTTTGATGCAGTTATATTTGCGCTACTTTTAACGCCAAATAAGAACGAGCTACAGTTATTGCTGTTTTTTTTTCATCTGTGCAAAAAAAGCCGCGGTATGGTTCCCCACGTTCAGATACGATATAGCGTTCGTGTAGCAGCGTCACAGCTGGGCCCGAAATGGCCATCATAGCTGTCGCGGGAGAGTAAAGTTTTCCACGCAATTCCCGGCGATTTTCAGGGCTATTACTTTATCACTTTGGTCGGCTGCGCACAGCCGTCGTTTCGAGAGAGCCAGAACGATCGAAGAAGGGTGGATGACCTCTTATCGAAGAAAACATACGATTTTCAACTTGGACGCGGTTTTTGATCCTGTGTCTTGGAATACTTGTTTCGTTGCTAAGATTTCTTAGCTTGGTTGTTTTGCACTGAAGATCTGTATATTTTATTTGAAGTTACAAAATGTACAAGCAATATGGACTGATAAAGTAAAATAAACATTTTGAAAACTCAAAAATAAGACGAATTCTGTTACTGATTAAAAGAAAATATAATTGATTTCAAATAATCCCTGGGGTCAACAGCAAGAAGATGAAAGAAAACCGATTAATCCGAAGCAGCTTGATATCCTCCAATAGGATTAATAAACTATCTTTGATATGTCACTAAGCTCTCAATTAAGAGTTGCGCCAGTGGGGCTTACAGCACTTTTAATTCGATTTCTCGGCTCCGCGGAACGATTGCTGACGTCATCCTGATTAAAATCGCCTTGACCGATTAATTCTCGTACGTGTGGACGCCTGTAGATGTACGGATACTCGTAATCCTAGCGAGCCCCGGAAAATCCTGTGATCTCGGAAGGATGAGGCATTTTCTCATAGAATTTTTATGACAGGCCACGTGATAATTATAGCTTGTTTACTCGAGAGGTAGGGCAAAAGATGATGTCGTAAATCAACCGAGGGATGTAGTAAAACGCGCGTGACGCCGTGCAAAGTGTTTCAAGGGATGAGTGCAAGGAGACAAATTAGAGGGGTGAAGAGCAGAGAGCTGTGTGCGGAGAGAGAGAGGGAGAGAGAGAGAGAGAGAGAGAGAGAGAGAAGAGAGAGAAGAGAGACAGACAGCGAAAGACGAGGAATCCAGCGGGCCGAGAAGAGAGGCACAGAGCCAGGGATTGGGATTTAGCTAAGATGGCTAATTGGGAAACGTGTCTCTATTCTGCAGCCTATTC
Organism: Nasonia vitripennis; assembly: GCF_009193385.2. Classification (NCBI taxonomy): domain Eukaryota; kingdom Metazoa; phylum Arthropoda; class Insecta; order Hymenoptera; family Pteromalidae; genus Nasonia; species Nasonia vitripennis. The sequence goes on from NC_045758.1 coordinate 24,546,463, forward strand.
TGCTGGTATGCACTGTTGCTTTAATCTGGAGCTTTTCACTTGATAGACGTTTTGTGAAGTTAATTAGAATCGAGAGAAATTTTGTTAAAAAATAATAACACGACAACCTTCGTTCATAGGCGTATTAATTCGGATTTTAAGCAAAATATCGTTTTATTTCCAAACTTAAAACTGCAACCTTAACTATACACGATCCCAGATAAAATGTGAATTTGCATCACAATGCTTAAACTGTAATAATGTTATATTAGCTTTTGAATATTTATTTTACTTCAGAATACTTGCGCTCTAGTTTCAATTTCCCACGTATCTTATGAATACCAAATAGTACTTGATGCTCGAGTAGTTCCAGATAATAAATATTTATGCTAAGACGCCTCAAGAGTAGTTGATATTTAAGCCTCGCGGTAAGAGGCTGAACGGAGGGCGAATGAGAAAGCGCGTGTCTGGGTTAATGGTCCGTAAAATGATTATTGGCTGAAATTAATCTTAATTACGCGCAATTTTCGACGCCTCGCTACCTTCGGTCCATTTTCGGCGCTTGCCCTGCCATTTTCTGAAGCTCTACACCTGATGAGAGTATGCATACGTTAATTCTTATGCGCGCATTAATCATCCGGTACAGTACTTCGTAATTATAATAAATCATACCTTTATGCGGATTTCCGGGAAATTTTTCTGAATATCCAGCTTGAAATATATATTCATGAAACATTCACACACCTTCTCAATTTAAACTTTATTTGGGGACGAGTTCGTTTTCTTCAAATTTTATCTAACGGTGAGAGGTAAAAGTAAAATAATTTAATAAAATAAACAAAACTCACAAAAAAAGAGTTGATTTATTTATTATTTTTTTAAATCAAGATTTTGTTCTTGGCAATACCAGCTGCAAATCAATCTTTCAACAGACTTTTAATGTTTTGACCGCCTTATCTATTATTCTTCAACTCAATGTGTAATCGAAGAACGTTGATAACTCAATTACAATATTATAAAATCTCGACTACGGAATTCTGTAAAAATTATCTATTTATGTCAAGAGCAGACTTTCTCGTCGAGTCCTCTAACAATTCCATTTTCTATAGTAGAAAATTAATCGAACAATCGGGAGAAAGGGGTAGGGAGCTTAGTCCTACAACGCAGACAGAGCGCAATAGAAATAGAGAAGCAAAACGAGTGCGCAAGGTAACCCCGTGGGATTCAATTAAGAATTGAATCGAGCGTCACTCGCGTTCAGAAAAATTTACGGCTCTGTTTACGCATTCGTAAATCGGCCTTTCAACGCCGATTGTCTGCAGCAGGCTTTGTGAAGCGCCCTCCGACTGCTATACGAGCAGCCCGCCTGCTTTAATTACGCCCCTACCACCCCCAACCCTCCGACCTCTGCACCGTTGCTGTAGTACCACTCTCCCACGCGCTACTTTGCATATTTGCGCGCGAGAAAGAAAACGTCCGAGTGGGAAAACAGCGGAGAATTTAGGGGATAGGCGTGAAGGGGGCAGGGGTTCCCGTGTCTCTTTCTCTCCTTCTATCTCAGCCTCTTGTTCTATCCACCTCTTTCTCTTCGGGAGTTAATTGAATGAAAGGGATGGTTAAGCTAAAGAGGATGCTTGAGAGGATTTTACTGCAGCGTGGTGTAGTGCGAGATCTAGTTTGACGGCTGCTTTTTCTTTGCTTGTTTGCTTAGAATAATTTAATCGGGAATGGATAATTTACGCAAACGAAGAGCGTTTCGGCTATAAATTAACGATTTCGAGTAAACTGTGAGCAGTAACTTGTAACTAGAGTTGCAGTGCATAAAAATACTTGTTTGGAACAGGCGAATAAATCTTAATTAAGGCAACACTACTCCAAGTGTCTCGTATATGTGCAAATCCAGAAAAAACCGGACACTTTTGGGAGTCTGAGTGAACGAAATTGAAATTTGAGGGCACACCTCCCAGACCAACTTCTTTGGATTCTTTAGGCCATCCAGAACCCGAAAAACCTTGGTTTCCCGCGATTACGAAATACTTATTTTTTTGCCGGGCACTTTAAATTCTCTTATGGGAATTTAACATGGGACAAATAAACGAAAATTAGCCATGGTTCAACTTTACCCACTCAGTGTCTGAAGGCGCAATCCAAAAATGTGTATTACTAGGATCAAAGTATTAGAAAAGAGCTTTAATTCGAGGGCTGGTGAGTTGAAAATAATTGACTAGGACAAAAGTTGTCTAGGCTTGAAAATAGCGAAAAATCATGAAAACTTTGATTTTTTACGAAAATCAGCGATTTTTCTTATTTTTGAAATCCTTATAACTTTTGATTTCAGCGGTCAATTTTAACCATCCAGCTCTTTTTTGATCTTTTTCGTTGTCACATATATAGTTGATGAAACCGGTCAAATGTTTAATCTGATTTTTGAAAGCGAAATTAGAAGAAAAGAGCTTTTATTTCAACCCCGGATGGTGAAAATTGAACAAATTAAAGTGCCCGGCAAAAAAATAAGTATTTCGTAATCGTGGGAACCAAGGTTTTTCGGGTTCTGGGTGGCCTAAAGAACCCAAAAAAGTTGGTCTGGAAGGTGTGCCCTCAAATTTCAATATCGTTCACTCAGACCCCCAAAAGTGTCCGGTTCTTTCTGGATTTGCACATATAACTGAACATCGTGATAGATTTTGGTAAACAGGGTTTACGGAATTTCAACATCAGTCTCAAAAACCATACAAATAAAAAACCGTAAGCATACAATATGTAACTTGAAACATATTTCAAACCATAAAACTATAATTTTACCATATAAAAAAAGTAAAATGTACTGTTAAAAAAGCTGCTATCGCAAATCCTCAGAAATAGTAATGAAACGCGAAAACGAAAACGAACCAAGTATGAACTCGGTATAACACGAAATGAAAGATACCAATAAACGTAAATCAACTCAAGACAATTATCGTTTTAACCGCCAATTTAAAATTTTTATCACGCAAATGCGCTGCTGCGTTTATGCTTCTGCGTTTACATCCAGCGCGTCGTATACCTTTGCATTAATGGAATGTGTGCGTAAATTCGCCACAATTATCTGCATTTAAACGTCCACTACTGCAAATAGTCCGCGAGCTCGCGCAAAAGGTAAAAAGAGTCTGACTTCCCAGGGGAGAGGAAGTGGAGTGAGGGGCTCAGAGGGGCTTAAAAAGCGATTACCGCTTTTGCTTCACCTTCTTCCAGCCGCGGCTGCTCCCGCTTTTTTTACCGACCACTGCGGCGCGTGTGTATTCAGTAATGTAACGTCGAGTGGTAGAGCACGAGTCAAGCGAGTCGGAGAGGTAGGGAGAGGAACAGAGGCAGCGCCCCGAGAGCGATTCCTCTGTCGCTTTTTTCGACCGGTAACAGCCATAGCCGCCGCTCGCGGCCGATCTTGATTCCGGAAGCTAGAGTGGGAGCTTTTTTGCCGGTCCTACTCTCGGTACGATTTACATTCGATTTCGCGGACACTCGATTTTTTGCTACCACCCGCATCTCCCCGACTCGCCCGTTCGTTCTGAAGAGTTAATTATCCTACGTCCGCTTCCGCTGTTTCTTCTGGGAGAAAGTTATTTTTTTCCGGAACAGTTAACTACGCGAATTGCAGCGAGTAATAAGCCCTTCATGTTGGTATAAGATGAACACGATCGTTTATCCAAGTTTACCCAAGCACGCTGTATATCGAGCCCTTCGAAATGTCATCTATATCGGCTTAGCCCAGTTTACTCAAAGTTACGAGACTGGAGCATCGTCTTTTCCAACTGGCGCTCTCGATAGTGAGAAAAACGATCGTTTTCCTGCTCCGTGTGTTATGAAAATTCAAAGGCGCATTCGCTGAATTCCAGGTCAGTGTATTACGAAAGCCACCGAGGCGAGAAACCCGTCGGGCTTTTTCCTCTCATCATTTTCCGTCTTTGAACGCGTGGGCGCGCGCGCGGCAACACTTGGTCGGGCAGCGCTGCTGCTGCCGCTCCTGGGTGTTTTCTCTGGTGTCGCGCGTAACTCGACTCTCTATCTCTCTTGCTGTGTTTGTACGTGTAAATGTGTGCGCGAGGCTCAGATAACCGCACGGCTGCGACGTCGTTTGGTCTCGGATAAGCGACAGTAAGCATTGCGCGCACTGCAGCAACGGGTAGGGGAAAATGGACGAATATTATCTAGGGCTAACTTGGCTTGAATGAGCTGCTAATGAAGCTATGCTGGCATGATTATTTTGTGCGTCACGACATTTCGCACTTCTATGTAATGATACGTTATATGCTCTCAGTCAGTCATAGCAAGTGCGGCCTTAGCAGCAGATTTAAGAAAAGTCATAGGTGATGATCGTTGTAGCTTTCAGAGATTGATGGATTCACGTAGAGAAGCAGGTATAGGATTACCATGTCTTTTTTAAAGTAAAGAAGATGATATGAATTTCGTTATTTGTTATTCTATGTACTTTATTGATCATGTTAAGTCGACACGTAACGACAAATCTTAAATACCACAAGTTTACGTCTGCGATAGGCTGACCTAATTCATGTATTACTACTGCAAACCATGGTATGTATGCTTGGCATTTCTAACTCTACGTTGGAAACGTTGTTTTTTTTTTTATACTTTCCTATAGAGTGCAGTACATCATCAAAACAACTTCTGAATAGACAAACGACGTAAAAGGCAAACAACGTAGATAACAAGAAAGCTGTGAAATGACACAACTCGAATGCGCGAAGCGAGAGTATACGCGTGTGCAGTCACGTGCATGTAAAAGAGAGACCTCCGGCAATTTTAACCGGCACATCGCTTCCAACTCTGCGGGCTGCTGCAGAGTCAACCCAGAGAAGAGAAGAGTGAGGATTCAAGAGAGAGAGAGAGAGAGAAGGGGGCGAAAGAGCTGTATACGTAGAGGAAGCCAGAGAGAGAGAGAGAGAGAGAGAGAGAAAGAGAGAGAGACAGAATGCTATCTGGCTCGAGGCCAATGAGCCCGACGCGATTACAATTGTTTATTGCCGGGGCGATACCGGTCAACTTCTGCCGAACAAACCTACATTATCCCGGGAGTCCAGGCCTCCACCTCCTCTATACTGCAGCCTTAACGCCGATGAACATCTTTCCGCGACACTGACTAGCGTTAGCGCGGCGAGCCTCCACTTTGTCGCATTGTGACTGTGTGGGTGTATATAGAGGAGAATGGAGCGTAGGAGAGAGAGAGAGAGAGAGAGAGAGAGAGAGAGAGAGAGAGAGAGAGAGAGAGAGAGCTAAGCACACCGCAGCAGTAACAACGGCGTAGTAGTAGTAGTAGTAGTAGACTTGCCGGGAGCTCAAATGGATTTCGGCCACTTGCTTGCCAAGTGCTTCGGGATTCTACGAAAGCGTAGCTCGCTGCATGCGAACCTCTCTGTCTCTCTCTATCTTTGTCTCCATCTCTGCTTCATTTTATGCTAAATCTTCCCCTCTTTTTCGGCGCGCTTTATTTATACGAACACATAAATACGCGTATGCGGCGTTTAGTTTCATTTTTTTTTTCGTTTTAACATTGATTAAATGTTTTGGAATATTACGCATTAATGTGAGAATAAGGATGTTTTTGTAATTTATTGTGTCCTAAACATTTGCGTGGTATAATTTTGTTACGTGTTGTTAAGTGCTGTACGTAGTGTCCAGATCAAAATGGTCTTGTTATACAGGCAATTCTGCCCATGAGACCATGCGCATAATGAGGTCCATGAAACAGCATAATACCGATGGAACATTAAACTGTCCAAATGAGAAACAATTTCCATAGTGTCAACGTTTCATCATAAATATTCAGGAATTGTTCCTTATTACGATTATCCATTATGCGAAGATTTTGATGCCGTTCACCAATAAAGTTTCCTCTTTCTTATAACATTTCAAGATCGAACAGACCTCTTACTCCATTAATTAGGCGGCAGTTAAGGCTATCGATCCCAAAAAACAAATCAAGCGAGTGGGTCAAAATTTAAACTCTCGATGTACCACACATCAATATTGCTTAAAATTTTAGCTAACTGCCTATACAGCAGCGCTTCTCCTTATTAAGTTCTTCCCACGAACGACGCGTACATGCAAAATAAGCCACCGCGAGATACTCCCGTATAGTGGCCCGTGTGTCTCGTGTAGGCGAAATTCCGGAGCTACCCCTTCTATTATACAGTGCACATAGGCGCGACAGAAAGCTCGCGCACGTCTTGCGAACTCCGCTCACGGCTTCGCGACGAAGAGCAAGTGCGCATATTATACGTATAAGGACGTTCGCGGCACAGGTCGCCAAAGAAGAAGAAGAAGGAGAAGGAGAAGAAGGCAGGCGGCGGCACGGAGAAATAGGAAAAGTAAGAAAAGAGATAAAAAGAAGAAGAAGATAGAAGGAGCTTGCGGGCGCAGTTATTAATGTGCCAAGCGTGACAACCGCTGAAATAACCTGGATTTCTATCCTGCGAGCGAGCCGCGCGCATATAACCGCGGAAAATCGTGGTACGAGCTGGCGAGATCCTTTTTGCCGTCCGCTAAACGGCCTGAAACTTTCATTTCTTTTATAGAAATTGCAAGAAGGTATCCTCAACCGATTCTGCGGCTGTTTTTGGACGATCTATTTTTCCTCAAATTCTTAATGGTTATTGTTTTCTATACCACCTATCCTGCCTTTTTTTCACGGCAAACTAGCTGCCACGTTCTACTAGGCTGGGCAATCTTCCGCATTTTATCGGGAAAGCAGAATCCAACTCTTATTACAATAAAAACTTGGCATCGTTTATTTTTTTATTTTTCAGAAAAACGATTGAATTTTTCGTGAAACTTTTGCCATCAAGCCCCCCTGTTATATAAGGCTCGGACTTATGAACCATAATCGATTATCGTTGATATAAAACTCAATTTAGTGCTCATCAAAACTTTTCCTGCATGCTTCAACGTTTTCTGAATCATTAACTAGTCGATATTCTTCTGGGCTTAGTTGCTTTTCTCTCGTACAACTTCCTTAGATTTCACGCTCAAGTGATCACGAACTCAAAACTTTGGTGTCGACTACGCGGTGAAAGTTCTGAGAAAAAAAGAATGACAAAATAATCACTCGACAAAGCGTGATTTCCACTCGCTGATTCTCACGATGGAACAATCAAGAGTCGAGCATTTGCACAACAAAGGATTCCCGTATTGGTGCCTCCGAGGCAGTCGCGACTTTAAGTATTCATTAAATCGCGGACGATTTCAAAGTGCAAGCGCGACAACTCTTCTCGCTCGTTTTCCTTCTTTCTCGGACTAATAAACAAATTTACAGCCAATAGCTCTTATCAGCGCCCTATACGCTCTCGCTATCGACTATAGCTAGCGGGTCCACTCATTGTCGGGCGATTCTTTTCCCCGACAGCCACTTGCCGCCGTCTTCTCTTCTCTCTCGCTCTCTCTCTCTCTCTCTCTCTCTCTCTCTCTCTCTCTCTCTCTCTCTCTCTCTCTCTCTCCCTCTCCCGTAGAAAGTTTCGCCCATAAACGGCCGATAGCGATAACGGGCTAGCTATACCAGCCGCCCCCGCAAGCGTTAACGAGCCGGATAAGAGGGCCCAGGGCACCTTGGAAGCCGCGAGAAACTCGGTCGCACAGACAAGTTTCGTACTGCTCTGCTCGATGTATACCTATGTATATACGTCGGGGCCCAGAGCAACGCTTCGGTTTTAATGCGTCCGGGGGCCAAGTCAAGAGATACCATCCTCATCCCAGACAGAGACGTTTAATGCAGACCGGGCTGCGGAGTCGATCGCAGCAGCGGCGAATTAGCCGAATGACGCGACGTCACGCTTAACAATCGATGGAGCGTGCGAGAGGCTGACGCTGTTATGTGTACGCCCCCACTCCTTCTCTTACCCGCAGTTGCTGTCTGGACGCGATGTGTATGTATATTCTTGCTTAGGTGACTTTGGGGAATCGCGCACTTTTTTTTTAAAGCAGAACGACGGCCATGAGCTTTAGTGCCCTAGAGTTATTGTTTTTCATGACTAAGTGGGTGAAGTTTAAAATTTATTGCGATTGAACCACCCGTCTTTTTTTAAATAGCTGAGAGAGCTTTTATGATAGCCAGAATATAACGATGGGGTGAATTTATGGATGATCAGCTGGTGGAAATATTGACGGGTTTTGAGCTAAAAATGAACAGTTTTGTTAAATATTTGGTGCGCAGCTGTCAGGACACTGAAACAATATTGACTTTCATTAGAATCTTTTAGGATGATTGTAACATCTAATTCCAAAAGCAGAGAAATTACATTATAGAGTTGGCTTTGATTTCCATTCTGATGGAAGGGTGTTAGCCTCTAAATCTGAAATAAGCTTGTTTTAATACTTCACCAGATTATTATAGCATGCTTCAAACGGCCACGTTGGCTTTTCGAATACAGTTGCATAATTTCAGTTCAATTAAGCCAGTGCATAGAATAAATTAGAGCCGTTACAATAAACAGCATTATTAACTTTGGAATATCATTGCTCAATTGTATAGAGATCCACTGAAGCTAATTGCAACGCGAAAATAGCACGGTGGCTATCTCGTGCGGGGGCCCATTTGTGAGTTTAATCAGTATATACGCGTGTACCCACACGGTCAACAATCAATAAGCAAAGCTTATTAAATCCCGCGCATAATTACAACGGAACAAACGAAAATTATATTTGATTAACATTTCAACGAGAAGCTGATTGCTGGTGGAATTCTTCTCGCTCAAGCATGAGAGCACATTTAATTAATAACCAGCCACGCCGTGACCCTGTGTGTCTCTCTTTGCGCTCTCTACGCACATGCGAGAGCCACAGGAGGGTGCAAAGATCTGGAAACGGTTGAGAGAGGAAAGGGGGGGGGGGATCTCGCTAAGAGTTTCAAGATGCGAGCCGTCTCTCTTTGCTTCCGCATCGCGCTAATTAATAACTCAGACGCGCGTCTGCGGAAGCTCGCTTGCGCTAAATGTGCGCCGTCCTGAGAACTTTCGCGGACGGCTGCTCGTTTCTGCACGAGCTTTCGCGCCGCTTCCTGTGCTTTTCTTTGGCTTACTACGCGCGACGCCTTCTACCTCTTGTTTGTTGAATGTGATTGATATTCCGTTGTAGAGCGGGTTTGGGCGTTTTTTTTTCTCCTAACGATTTGCGTATCGCAAGATTAAACGAGCGCCCGGAAAGCTCTTCTGTAATATTAATTACTCAGGGGTAAATTAGGCTTGTTGATCGTTTCAATTAAAGCTGAGACCGAGAGAAGCTGATCGAATATTTTTTTAAAAGTTTCCTAAATGTTACGTTTCTTGAACCTTTAAAATAAATAAATGGTTATCATCATATACCAAACGCGATTGGCAGCTACTTATCAAGCAAATTTATATTAGTTCCGGTATTATGGCTTTCCGTTGGCAATAAATCTCTGGAAGTGCAGAGCCTATTGCATGCCTCCTTGATACTTTGCAGCGTTGGTGCTGCTGTATATCCGTTGGTCGCTCATTTGGAAAGGCTTTTCGATCATCGAGCTAAGAGTACTCGTCAATCTCGAACAGCGTGTTGAGAGCTCTTTACGAGGTTAAAGGCAATATTTCTAAAGAAATCGTGTGCATGAACGCAGATGCCAGGTTTGATTGGAAGTCAATAAAAAAAGTAGTACATTGGGTTTACGCGATAATATTTAAAAAAAAAGCGTAAATTACACGGCTGGTTTGTAATACTCACATATTTGCATATTGATCATAGTATTAAGACTCATCTATATCTTCTTCACTACAGCGGGCCTTTATAGAAATCTTAATTTTAATTGTCTCATACCGATGCAGTGCGTACTCCACTAATCATATAACCTACATATAAAGGTGGCTACGGTGCAACACAACACAAACATCACTGTTTCCCGCTTGACAATTTCATCCCCCACTGTCGATGCCGTATACGTATGCGGCAAAAACTATGCACAATCCACAACAAAAAAGCAGCAAGAGAAAGAGTGCGCGACATGGCAAAGACTCTAGGTGCATATATACGAGAATGTGGCAGCGAGAGGTGGGTGAGGTAGGAAATGGGTCGCCTTTATATACAGAAGGCGAACTTTTCTATGAATACGCCATGCAGTCGAGGCGATACGTGCAGGCAGGCAGCATACGAAACACTGCGGTAAGGATTCGCTAGAGAAGATGAAGCTGAAACAAAACAAAGGAGAGGGAGTGCGCAGTTTGTTAAAAAACGACTGGCGACCCGCGCGTAGGGGGAATAAATACAGAAAGCGTACGGTACGCATTGCGCACACATGCGTAGAGCATGTGTCTTTAAATGGATCGGTGACAACATTCAGAATTGTGATAATATTGGAGAATCTTCGGGGCAAAGAATGATTTTGTCAAATGAATTCCTTTGATTGGTAAGAATACTTATTTGTCTGATAAATTCGCCAAGTTCCATTGAAATCTCGACATAGCGATACTAGTCGACGGTAAATATTGGTATATACCAAGTGCGATCAGAAATTCGCTGCGTTCAATCTACGAAAGAGAGAGACCTACTTTTCAAGAGCGAGCTCAGCGTCGTTGCAATATAATACGTATAAATGCATGCTTGAGGCGAACGATCATGCCTGAGTTCGAGTCTAAAGCCATCGATGCTGAGGAATTTCTATGTGTACAAAGCAGCGCTGTATTCGTTTCCGAAGATTCGAGCAAAGCACGCAGAATAAATCGGACGTTTGTCGTGCGCGCAGAGAAATTTAGGAGTCGCGAAGAGAGGTATAGTCCAACCGGATGAGAGTTTCGGCCAGAGGACTTTTGTTCGTAATGCGCGGTATTGGAAATATTTCGCCACTTGCTTCCAATACACTGTGAGATATGAATTTCTGAGATCCGACGAATACCGAAAGAAATAACTACGAAAGTCTGCGGAGTGAATTGCGTTTCGAGGAAATGGCTTGTCGAGACTGCTGCGATCCCTCGTTGAGTTTAGGAAATTTTGAGTTATGACTAATTGGAGCATCGGATTATAGTTTTGAACTTATCGATGAAGTAGTTTAAGAACGTCAGAGGTTTCGCGTTTCGAGAAATCTTTAATTGCTTCACGGAGATCTCGTTATAGATTATTTGGAATATTTGTATGCAACGAGTAAATAGATCTAGGCTTTCTTTAGAGTACGGTTGCATATTTCAAATTCCGAATACGACGTATTGTATACTTTGTTAAAATAGCATTCGCACAATATCTTATTCACTAGCTAGTTCAATACTAAGGCTGCAGGTGATTCGACCGAACAATGGAGTTCTGCTACGATTCAAAGTTCCAGAGTACATTATTACGCTTTCTGAGAAAAATCATTAGAAGTAAAATACGTTGCTCTCTAACATCATATTCTTTTATACAGAAATTTCAAGTAAAATTTTTGACTATTTTATGAAGGAATTTTCAAGAGATTAAGTAATGGCTTTGCATAATATAATAGAATTGGCTAAAAAAGTAGAATCCACTGTAAAATAGATGGTATTTTGAATGTAGATTGAAAATTTTAACAAAACTCTGGCAACAGTCTGCACGAGCACTATAAAAGCTCAAAAGTTGTCCAATGACCTATCGCGAGTGCACCGAATGCATAAATTTTAATCACCGAACATTCCGCGAAGTTGGACATCGTCCGGGACTGCATTATGGCCGCGCTTGTCCTCGTGCCGTGTCGTACTTATACAAGCGATAAAAATAAAACCAGCGGAGAAATGATCTTTGCCTTCGAGAGCTCAGCGCGAAATCGAGTCCCATATCTTCTTGCAGCATCGCGTCTCTGCAGCACGCGTCTCGTATCGTTCGCTCCGCACTGCGGTGCATAAACGCCGATGGTCGCGTCGCGGACCTTTCCTTGGAAAAGCGCAGTGGCTTTTGCAGCTTTTATAACGGCCGGGCTATACAATATCACCCAGCCGCAACGATTACCTCACTGTACCCCCCTGCGGAAAATGATACCGTAAACATAGCTCGAATCAGGCTCTACCTGTGTACACGGGCTGGGATAGGAAGAAGAAATATACTTGCGCTATCGTCTATTTTATCGAGAGCACAATTCCTGTAGTTCGTTAGCGCACTGAGTACCAGTAGTGGGAGGCGAAGGCGAAGCTGGCGTAAAATACACTCGAGTCGTTAGAGCGGCTGACGGGGTCAGTTTTTTTCTTTTGTGCTTTTTAACCGGGAGTGGGAGCTTTTGTGCTGCCACGTAAGCGTGAAGTTTATTAGCTTTAACTTAATTAGTGGTTTCCTTTTAAGAAAGGTCTTTTTTTTTCTTTACCAAAAGATTATCCACGATGCAATTCTTTAATCACGAGGATATCTCGTTTAATTTTAAGTTTAAACTCCAGTTTGCGAATAACAAAAGAGATTTAAGTTTAAAGATGTGTCAACCCCGGCCGAGTGGAACGAAGCGGCAGGGATCTCGACGAAATTTATTTCACATTTCAGGAGCACTCGAAGCATAAATTATTTCAAAGCGGGAGACAAGTAGAGATAAGCGGAGCAAGTGGTATTACTGACCGTTTAAAACGTGGACGGATACAGTAGTGGCGGCGACGTCCGCCAACGCGCAGCTGTAGTTGCCGCTATCCTTTTTGTTGGCGTTGGCGATGTAGAGGCGCGAGACCGCCCCCTCGGCGCCCATATCAGTTTTCACGCTGCAACAGAAAGCAAAGGGGAGGAGTGAGCAGAGCTTCGCATAACTGGCATGCTTTCACTGAAGACTCACCTACGCAATAATACAAAATAGCAGAGGTTGGAAACGTATAATGTAAGTTTTGAACAACTATAGAGTGTTACATGAATTGTATTCTAAATGTGCAAATGATTATTTCGACTAGTTGGTTAAAACCTGTTTCCTACAGTTTAAAGCGAATTACATTCTGATTGAAAATAAATATCCAACGTAAAATTGAATAACTAAAACGCACTATGTTTTTAGTTATACAAATGTTTCTGTCGATGTCCCATTCTTTTTCGCGCGTGTTTCGCAGCGCCAATGCGCGCAGTCGCTTTGTCGGAAATGCGTTAGCCGAGCGACACAGGAACACGCACTTATATATATAGCGGCTCGTTGCCACTCTCCAAGTTAATTATTCGAGCATTGCAATGTTCTGCTCTCTTTGACGTTGACGCTACGTTACGGCCTGCCAGTCGACGTTATATTTATAATGTACGTGTAAATACTTGATACCTTTGCACGCTGATGGCATGTTATTTCGCTGTCAGTGTTATACAGGTAAAAATAGTCGACATTTTTTAACGAGCGTATTACAGCAATAACGTTGGAAATTTTTGTTTTTGTCAAATGTTATAAAAGCAAGTCGTTGGCGATTGATTTTATTATAAATATAATGAATCATGTCACACTGCGCTGAAATGGGGATTTGTGAAGTAAACATTATTTGTATTTTATTTTTTCAACTGACGCGATTCAAAAGTAAAAATAAAGCAATATGAAATTTTCCTGTTTTGCTTTCGGCAGAAGGTAAATTTTCGTTAACGAGTAAAACTGGTAAATATTTGAACTTTGCAGTCTATTTGTATTGCACAACCTAATTGGTGCCCCCCCCCCTTCCTCCTCCTTTTTTAGTCTCTTTGCTTTGCTAATCGAATGCTCTCAAAAATTCCATCATGTGTGCTTTTAACAAATGTTTAAAATATTGATCTTCTCGTTTCTAACTATATCTCATTCGTTCTACTTAAATGTACAAACTTCATACCTTCATTGCGCACAATGATAATTATAAATTTAACATAACTTATATAGCGTTAAAGTTCAACCACATTCGAAAGAAAAGCAAATCATTATCTAGCATTTTTCCCTCCTGAAGTTCTCATGCAAATTTTTGCAAATGCTCTGCTTGTTTGCTCCTACTTTTTCCTAATACCAATGCTTGGCAACTCAGTTTGCCATACTCATAATACAATGCACGAGAACCGTAAAAAACGTTACCTTTACTTTAATGCGACTTTAACGCGAGTATTTGCCGTCGTTGTCCCTCTTTTTCACAGTACAGCATTAGGAAAAGGGAAGGGTGGATGCCGCTTTTCTGGCCGACTTTAAAAGTACTCCCAGCGTATGAATCAAGCCGGACACACTGCCGCCAAGCGGAGGACAGAGGCAGCACAACTCCTGGGCTTGGCAGATCGCTCGAGCGCCGCGACGAGTAAGAAGGAGGGGCTTCATTTTTGCTCCTTGGCTAATTCGCGGAAAAAAGTACCGACGGTGTACTGAGTCTCGAGAGGGCTTTCTTCGCTTTTATTTTTCATACTTAGCCTTGGGTGACAAGTCTTCCTTTGTGCGCGAGGATGGGTATACGCACTCGTGTCGAATAGGAGCTATAAAAATGACTTAGTTTTATTTGATGGTGAAATGTTCACAAAACAAGGTGAAAAATTTTGTTGGGACATATATTTAAAAAATCGTCATACTACCGAGTATCTGTTTCAGTCACTTTAAATTATAGGTATGCACTGTGTGCTACTTCCACCTTACCGCTAAACAGCGACACCGCGACAGTTCAGCGAATAATTGTCCTTTCTTCCCATTGCCGTAGTCGTGCACCTCGCAAGAAGCGCGTCGAATACACTGAAAAATGCTCGCGAGTCATGATTACGTAAGTTTACGGCATCGTAAAAGGACGAGTCTCCATTTCCATATCTGATTTCTTTATGTAAGCTGCGGTATAACGCTCGCCTGCTATGTAGAGCGCGAGCGGAGTATCTTTGTGTGCATTGGAAATTGCATAATGCAGAAGTCTTCCTGAATTATCAGAAACGAGAGAGATAAAAGGGAATGCGTTTTTCGAGCGCGCGAGCGGGCTCTTAAAACAAGCCTGAAAGGGGTTCCCTTTCTCCGCGCTCGATTAAAATAAACAATTTTCCCGCGTAGACGGAATAGTATGCACTTATTAAAATTCCATTTCATGAATGTTTGTGCGATTATCAGAACTTTTCATCACTCTACGTTGATTCAAACTAATTTGACTCTTATTCATTGGGTAAAAGGCTATATGATTTACGAATAATTTATAAATCGTGCGATTGAAAATAAGCTCATTACGGCCGTAGCTAACTTGTTAAGGGGAAAACCGGAAGTCTACATTAAAGTTACAAGGTTTATAACTCAATTTTGTTACGGGCCGTGTAATACATTACAACGGCAATATCGCCTGTCCGCTTTATCGTGCATATATACCCCTTGTTCAGCGAGGCCGATTCCCGTGACATTGTTTCCTTTATCGCGCGTCATTTCGTCCTATCGCACTGAAGCATCGTAGCAGTGGCGAAGCTTCGTTCGAAGATTTATGCAGCTACATAAAACTGGTTAACTTTTGACCCTGTCCTCTCTTATCAATCGGGCAAAAAAAATGCGAGTAGACATCAGAAGAGCCGACAGTATGAATATAGGTACACTCGCCGCGGTTAATTTTGAAGGAAAAACAAAATAAAACACGAAGTAGCAACAGTTTACGCCGTAAATGTCAGTTTTATCGTCGCTCACAGCGACTTTAGGCGAAACATTAGCGAAGTTGTCGCTTTCGCGCAAAGCCACGATTATTAAACTTCGCGCGATAATCCCCGAGTCGCGAGTCTGCGACTGAAATCGCGGGAAGTTTGCACGAAGTGTCGCGTGCAAAAGGTCGATTATGCTCGGAGCTGAGACGAATATTTGAAAGCTTTATTACTGCGGTGCCATTGTTGTTTTTGAAACTGCTGTCTATGACTACTATCATAGATTTAATGGAACTTTTTGTTTATAGCTGCGGTGATATTTTTTTATGAATTTATATGAGCAATGATTTTTTTGTGACTGCTGTTTTGCTTCTCTGTATTCCTGCTAGCATAATTTTTTCTTTTAAATCGACATGCTACACATTACTTTTTATCATGTAAATCGCATGAATTCTGCGAACATTCTGACGATTTAAAAAGTTAAATGAAAATTGCTCTTGTAATTGTTTCTACCATGCAGCAAAATTATTGTTCGTTAATAATGCAAATTAAATACACGGGAAAAGCAACAGTACAAAGAAAAAAAAAAGATATTTAAATCCTTATTCCATTGAAGTGTACGTTACTGTATTTAGTGGAATTTCAGATAAATAGCATTCAAGTTCCAGTTATGAAAATTAAAGCACCCTAATTGCTTATTACCAACACGAAACTCAACATTGGCAGACGTCTCATAGAACTGACGTGGCCTGTGATTGCATGGCAATATATGCGCACGCACACACCTTGGTCAACGTTATCAGGGGGGGGGGGGGCATCTTGGTCTGCCATCCTTGCCGCCACGCAATTGTCTGCTTGTGGTGCGGGAGCCTGCTAAACGCTGTCTGCGCGTGAGCCGATCAGCCGTCGTATTTATCGTTTCGGTGAGCGCGCCTCGCGCCGGTACACAAAAAGGCCGTTTTGCGGGGCAGTTATCGGCGCCGGGCTTTTTGTGCTGTACCTGCCGCGCTCGCTCTTGCGGAAATGATATTTGTCGGCTGGTCGACGGATGAAAAAAATGTGTATGGAAATTGCATATGGGGTCGATGTTTTGTGCGTGCGATATCGATGAAAAAATTTCATTGTGCGGCTTGATCCTCGTGAATGGCTTGATGAAAAAGCTGCGATACCTTTTATGTTTTTGCTCCACCTCGCCGTTGTAAGCGCATACGGAATATTCTTATTATTATTTTTTTTTCAATTTTACGTATTTAATTATTCTACTTTTTGTTGCTTGGTTGTGGCAATTCGCACGTGTCTCATTTGACGCATACACGTGCAAGGCCTCTGGATAGAATAACAAACTCGGTTACGTATATTAAAGAATCAAAAATACGAGAAGAGCTTAACTAACTACGTAACAGAAGCTTAATTGACAATCTGAAACGCCATGGAAATCAATTTACTGTTACAATAGATCGTACCGGCTAAATCGAATTCTTCGAATAGGAATACTGTATGGAATTGAACTGTTTTTTGTGCAAAAATTAATTATGTTCTTTTGCGATGTAATCTAATTATTATTGGGTGAAAACTTCTATAAGAAAATTAATTAAAACTAACAACCTGCTATAAGTGTGAACACACCACGAGCACTGACTATTAGTTATTAAAACAAATGATTGAAAAAAATACTTCTCGATCCTCCGAATCAAGCACTTGCATGGATTATTGCATAACGCAAAATGCAAAACAAAGGAAACTATGGCTGAAATCCCGGCATAATACTCTACGAGGAATCGGATCAAACTCAAGGGCGTGCGAGCGCGCACTCACCAGAGAAAAAAAAATAAATAGAAAAAAGACGGGTGCATGCAAACGTTTTATCGCGTTCCCCTTTATACTGGGGAGAGCGCGCCGGCGCAAAGCCTTTAAGAACACTCTTCACGTAGCTCAAGAAGCTTTCATAAGTCTTTTACTCGTGTGCTCTCGAAAGTGAATAGCGATTTTTCCCTCGTCTCGCTCGAAAGACGCATTCCAATCTTCTTCGCGCTGTTATTCATTTTCACTCTCTCTTCCTTGCCCTATCACCTACCTTCCCTTCTTGTTGGTCCGATAATGCCGGATAAAAAAGAGAAAAATTTTAATAAAACAGCCTCTAGCCTCTTCTCTATTTCATATTGCGACGTCAACGATACTCTCATGAATTTCCTCCTCTGTTCTCGGACTTCGAGAGAAAAAAATGCGAGGTCGGAGCCAAATTAGGAAAGTCAGACCACCGGAAAAAACGCGCCGAAATTATAATGCAGCATCGCGTCTAGCAGAGCTTCCTGGTTCTTTATTACAGCTCTTGTCTTTAAAAAAGAAAAAAATCATTTTAGAAAACTCCAGGTCCATTTGTCCTTTTGTGATGGATGAATAAACAGTAAATAATAATTAGAATTCAGGACAAGGTTCAGCAGCGTCGGCAGCTCAATTCGAAAGAAGACTCACCCAAATTTATTTAACGCCTGGCTTCGCAAATCTATTTCCGCGCTTTCCAGCGTAAACAAAGAAAGAAACGAATTTAAAGAGCTCATCAACGTCAGCAACTCCAGCTCTCCGCGCGAATCCTTCACTCTCTCTTTCTCTCTTCGAGCTCGCTGTAGTAACTTCTTTTGAAGGCGAACACGGGGGTCTCTAAATCCGCGCGCGTTCGGCTAGCGTACACGTACAGCTGCAACGCGCGCGCCACGGCGAAGATTTGCTCAGCCGTCGAGGCCGAACGTGGCCGCGCATACGTCCGAGCAGCGGCGCCAGACTTTTTTCTTCTCTTCTCTTCCACGAAAGGGAATTTCATTCCTGCGGAGGCTCGAAATTTTCCGGCTAGCTTTTCCGGCATCTCTCGCTATCTCACTCTCTTCCTCTATCTCATGGTTTAAATTCACCCAGTTTCAATGCTGCCTTCTCTCGTTTTCCGAGGATTCGCGTTTGTCTCGAGCTAGAGCTCGCTGTATATCCTTACTCATTCTGGCAGTTTTTTCCGCGCGAGAATCCGAGCTTTTTTCGCGGATTTCATTCGCTACCTTCTTGTACTCGCCCGACTGTTTTCAACGGGTATGTCCGAGGGATGCGACTGTCTGCTGAATTCTAAAGTCTCGGAGGAATGGTGAGAAATGAGTTGCTGAGAGCTATCAAAAATGTGCTCAACTAAAAAATATAGGCTAAAATATTTTCTTCCACTTCTCCGATTAGCTGATTGTCAAAAATGTCGTACGAACGAATTAATAACGAATTAATAACTAAAGTACGAACAAAAGCACTCCACTTAAACTCGTCGAAGAAGAAACTATACAGCGATGGTTTTTTGCGTAAAAGGGCCCTTTTCCGACGATTAATTTTCATTTCTGAAAAGGATTTACTGCAGGGCAAAAACTCCCTGGCGAAATTTCAAAGCAGGACGCGAAGCTTTCGCCTAAAAAGTATACCGATGATATCTACAAAGGCATTGTTATGCGAGCTTTATTTAAAATATATTGTACACTTAGTTTTTACTCCTCGTGCTTCTTTGGTTAACAATAGATAGCTCATCGTATATCTCAAGCAGCCAATGAGGAGAGCAACGTAGCTTCGATGTATCGCGTCAACGTCGTCCTTTGTAATTCGAAACCTTATCCGCAAGCTCACTCGCCCTCTAATCATCCCTACTATAAATCTTATCCTGCACAAGACTCCAAGCAGTAATTGCATCGAAGCCTTCAAAAAACAATGACCGTTGGTACTCGCCGCGGCCGGAACACGTGAATTCCATCACACTCAGTTCGATTTCAGCGTAGCCACACACAAACATCAGCCCGACGCAGTGGCAATAGCAGTGGCGCACGTGCTTCAGCGTTGTGTGTGTACTCTCGCACTGGCCGAACGCATTAGTCGCCTACGGGCACGTATCCATATATATATATACGCATACACTGCAGTAGTGTGCGACGGTCGCGGCCAGCTTGTCTGTGCTTGTGCAGTGCTTCGAATGAACGGTCGTAGCCGTTGCGAAGTGAAGGCGGATATTTGCCAGATAGTCAAGGCGTATACGCGTATACATGTCAACCTAGAGAAACACAGGCCGTGATGTGCGCGTTATTGGTGAGCGAATAGTCCAGACGATGGGATTGAATGGATCGCACGTCTCTGCTGCTGCTACTGCTGGTTGCGGTCACTCGACGGAACGAAGCTGCTGGGCTTCGGAGAATATAATGCGCCGGGGGCTATTCGATTGGCCGACTGAAATAAGAGGGAATCGTCGCCCTCGACAAGCACTGAGCTACTTGAGAGTCTGCTCTGGAGATATTAAATATTTACTATCCTATAAACGTTCTTGCTCTGGCTATAAGCTTGAGGAAGTAGGTTGCACCGAACTGTTGGATATCGGCTTAGTTTTCCTTATCCTTGATGCCGAGGCGGTGAATCGGATTTCCTGAAATAGATGTGCCTGGTTGAGCACGCGATTACTCAAGCTTTGTGGCATTTCTATTGTATTGTGGAAGAAAAAGAAATCTATCAGTGTGAATAAAATATGCGCATTGGTTCAATAAAGTTCAATAAAGAATTTCTCTTGTAAATATGTCAGCGTAACATTAAAATTAAATTGTAATAATGTAGGTAGACTTTGAAAAAATTTAAAGCCTTCAACAAAAGTTAGATGAATCATCAAATTATGTCGTACACGTATTTTCTTTTACAGAGGAGCGAGCCAGAGGGCATAGCTTTTCATCTGGCGCGCAGGCTTATCATTCGACTGCAATTTTCTCGCTTGCACCGAAGAGAAGGTCGTAATGAAAAACCTCGACCCGGAAAGTAAATACGAAAAAGGGATTCAAACTGAAATGACGACGAATCTGGCTGTCTACTTGCTTTGACGCTTGGAATAAATTTTCCTCTTTTACAACAACGCAGTCTCTGATGTTGATCTTGTTGATCTAGCTGCTTTCATAATAAACTCTTATTAGCCGCGAAATAAAAAATTACTCTTCGTGATTATCAATAATTCTAATCCTTAACTGTAATTATTCCATTTGATCATAAACCGATTTCTGAATAATACAAGTTCCAAGATAAAATTTGAGAAATAGATCTCAAAAGCACGAATCTTGAAAATGAAACCATATCCTTTGGAACTCATGTATCATTACTTGCGGCCATTGAATATCCGAGCGCGATGCCGAACTTTAAGGAATAAAAAGGGCGAAAGAAAAAACAAATGAAGATAAATAAGAAAACAGACGTATAGACCTAGAAAAAAAAATTAGTAGGGAAGCCCGAAGCAGAAAAGTGCGAGTTAAGTTTTGTAGGTCATCCGGGCGTGGGCGTAGAAAGAGGAAGAGAGAGAGAGACAGAGAGAAAAAGAGATCCGCGAATATTGCACGCTCACGTTTCAGGCTGCGTCGGCGGCGGCAGCAGCGCGTCGAGGCGGGCGGAAAAATGCCGCGGAATGAAATTCTTCGATGGGGCGGTAAACGACTGGCTGCTACCAGCCAGCGCCTAAGTAAATAAAAATAAAAAGCCGCGCCAAACTAAGCCAGCGACCGATGCCGGAGAGTGTGCTGGTGAATGCGCGTGTGGCTGTGCGTGCACAGTTATATGAGGTAGATGGGGAGAACTCGCCGACACTGGAATTCTATTATCCGCGAGATACTAGACTCGATGCAGCAGTACTATGCCAAGCCAAATGCGCGAAGGTGCAGGAGCGCTGCAATACTCTTCGGATGCCGGGGAGAAAAGAAGCGTGAAACTGGTCGGAAAGAAGAAGATGCCGCGGAGAGAGGAATGTAGAAAGTTATACGAGCTGAGAATGGAAGAATTAGGATTGGATTAGGCGATTTTTTTATCGATCGTTACTCTGGACGAAATTTAGGATTGATTGAGGAAATCAAGTGACTTGTTGCGAACTGAAAAAAAACCGTTGAGTGATTTCGAGAAATACATTAAAATCTTTACAAACGTAGAGTTTGTACATTCTGTAAGAATACGAATCACGTTCGAACGAACAAGCTCAATTTTGCGTTTTCAAAAAACCAGTGGCTGTACTGCGGCACACAGAAATAATAGATCGATCACACATACGATATCATTTTACCTTGTATGCAGTTTCCTCTACAAAACGAAACGTAACAAAGGTGAAAAAGTTTATTGAAAAAGCAATACAAGTCGAAACTTATTAAATGCGAAACAATAATTAAAAAATAAACAATCCTTGTACAGCGAGTTAGTATAAAAGTTTGAGAAAAATAAAATTGACCATTAAAAAACTGAAAATCAAGTAAGAAAATATGGGTGTGATGAGGCGGGCAGTATTTAAAATGCAATAAAAAGCTCTTCGCAGAAAGCGTGAAAAATAGAGTAACGAACGGCGGATAAGATCATGAATAAATGAGGAACGAAGGAAACATAAATTAAATAAGATATTCCGTGAAAAGAGAACCACACAAGACCGAGAATGATGAAAAATCAGAAAAAGCCTGTTGGAAGGAGGAAACGGAAACTACGAAAGTAGGGTACGATGAAAAAGGATATGAAATCACGAATAACTAGGAATGAAGAAGAGTGAGAATTGCTTTAATTTCAAGCTTTTGGCTTCCCTTAGCCAAGAGTGACTCGATCGTCTTCCGGCTTTCAGACGTATACTTTTTTCTTTTGCATTTTGCGAAAGCCTCTTTAATGGTTGTTATTCAAAAATGTATATTGTAACCAGAGCTCAATCAGCCGTTTGAATGACTAAAAATTGAACGGGCAATCACCAAATGAAAGTCGTAGCTCCGAGAATGTAAAAGCAAACTATTTTACAAAAGTACTTTTATTTTAGGATATACTTTCAAATGCAGAAGTATAAAATACTCTATGTCTTATAAATATTTAATACTTTTCGTACTGCTTCACATACGATTTTTTTACGTATTTTCATTTTTTTTTAACGTAAAAAACTTCCCAGGTGCTGCACTAAAAGCGAAGCAAAAATAAAACCCGAATCATTCTTTGCGATAAAACCCAAAAATATCCTCTCCGGCGTTCCTGCAAAAAAGCGTATGTAATCCCACACGTTATTCTTTTTCTCTCGCTGACTACACGGAACGAAATTGCCTCTAAATGCAAATCTCACGTTTCATTCTCCCCCGAAGAAAGTATAATATCGCCTCACGCATCGGACGACCGATACCTGGGACAGAATTAATTTTCGCGCGGCGAGTCTGAAATTAATAGTGAACAAGCGTTCTCCCCCCTCCCCCACCCCTCCCCGACTCGAAAGAAAGAAACAAATATCGCATCCCACAGCAATCCTCTGCTGTATGCGCTTCAAAGACTGTACACGTAGCTCGATGCAGCGGAGAGACAAAGCGAGAAGCGACGACAGCGGTGGCCGGAGAGAGAGGAGGGGGAAAGAGGACACAGCGAACCAATATGCGGCATCTGGCGTTACATGCTTCAAGCTTCGCATAACAAGCTCAGGAGGGCTTGCTGTGCGCGCTGATGGGAAAAGTTGCAGCTTGCAAGCTCAGATGTCTACCCGTCCTTTCTCCCTCTCTACCCGCTCCCCTCTCTCACATCCTTCCTTCCGTCCAGCTCTTCTCGCCGCAGTCTCTGGCTATATGTGCAGCCGGCACACGGCGACCCTCCTATCCGCGGCGCAACGTGTCGCATTCTGCGCGACACACACCGAGACACACGCGACAACACGGAGAGAGAGAGAGAATGATAGTGGACGGGCTGGTCGTATTTGCGATGGAAGACTGAGAGGCACGCTAAGAGACGGAGGGGAGGGGGCGCAGCTCGATTTGCGAAATTGCGCGTGATCTACGAGGGCTAGGGGAGGAGGGTTGTAAAGTGCTGGCAGGTGCACGGTGATGAGTGGATAAAGGGTGGAAAAGATGAGATGCGGGGAACCGAGGTGCACGCATGATGAATATTTTGATTTGATTCGCTTTTGTTGAGCAACCCTTCGTCTAAAAAATATAAACGAGTTAAATTAAACATCATTTAAGCGCTCGGAACGGTTAATTACTTGGATTGATCAGCATTAAGATAAGTCTGAGAAAATTACACCGTTTTTGGACTTGCTCTCTTCTGCGACCCGAGATCTCTCAAAAGGAGAAGAAGAACTAAAACAATGGAAATGCTTATCTCGGCAGGCTCCAGGTTTTGGACAAAGAGCTTGCAGTAACGTATTTTAAAACGTTTTATCTCCAGCAGTGCATCAAGTTGAAATCACTTTTTACGAAACAGCAGGAGATCTCGAATGAAACTCTTAGCGAGAGAGTAAAATAAAATCTCATCAAGAAAAAGAAGAAACAATAACTCGCGCAAAATCTACAACGGCGAGGCCCGAGTAAATAGAAGCATTCGAAAAAAGGGTAAATTCGCGCGCGCAAAATCAAGCGAAAAAGCCCTCGCGAGAAAAAAAGAGAGGAGATAAGAGGGACAGCCGAGGAGGGCGCCGAATGAGAATAGACGAGCTGGGCTTCGCACAATGAGAGAAGGCGTGGACATCAGAGGCCTGGAGAATCGCCGCCGCCCGCTAAGTCTTTTGGGTGGCACGCAATGCAGACGTCGTAAAAGCTCTCGCCTTCTCCTTCTCCGCCTCTTTCGACTGGAGGTTAAGCAAGGAGAGAAGAGAGCGAGAGAAACAGAGGAGAGCAGCCGTGTACGACCTACTTTCCAGATTCGTTTTTTTATTCCCTTTCTCAGTCCCGCTCTCTCTTCCTCTCTCACCTCGCACTTCCTGCTGACCCGTTTAATCTCTTGCTTTTGGACGATCTTAATTTCTTCAAAGAGCGCGATCTTTTTGCGCTCTCGGCCAAAAGGAGGCAGAGCGCTCTAGGAGAATAAACAATTTCTCTTGTTCTAAGTATGCGCGCGGAGTCCCCACTCACAATCGCGTTCATGCAACTATACTTGAGACATATCTCGAGCTCACAATGCAGTTATTTCTTTTCAATCCGAGAATGTGCTATAGAAAATTTATCTCAGAATTCGTCATGGAAGCTCATGCTGTCTATATATTTATCTTCGATGAAATAGAAAGCATGATTAAGCGCAAAAATTGTATTCCAATTTGGAAAAGATACGTTGAATAATTTCCAAAAAACCGATGATAATCTAAATTATTATATCAAAGAATACTTTGGTCGTGCAATTTCAGTAATGCAATTTCCGTAAAAGCGAACAAAAATATTTCCGATCTATACAACGATTGATTTTTCAGCTTTCAAAAATGAAAGATTGCAGGCGAGAAATAGACGAAGCATCAGTAAGGAAATCCGACGTTGATCAAGTAGTAAAGCCCGACTTTAGTCGGACGATATTCTCAGTATACGTCTAAGAACCAAAAAGGAACATTTATACACCTTTACTCCCGCATTAAATCTAACACACACTCGCGAAGACGCACAACATACTTCCATCCCTTATTAACGACAATCTCGTAGTCCAGCGAAGCTTCCAGCTCTCACGTTGATAATGTGTCACGGGACCCTCAACCCAGTGCGCGCACGCGCTCTCGTCTCGTGAGATTCAAGGAGCCGAACCCGGCCAAGTAAACGAGGACGAAGCAGAAAAAAATATACGGCCGAGCGGAAAAGAAAGCGGCGCAAGGAAAGGGTAAACGTAAAAGAACTTTTACGAAGCCGAACGTCGTCGCGTAGCGGCTCCACCCCCACTTGTACGTATACGCACACAGTCCTTATCGAGTTTGTGCAGTCCCGAGTTGCAGCTGCTGGGTCAATCGTAAAAAAAAAAGAGCCCGGAACACGGCAAACTTTCCATGTATACGCGAGAGAATATCGCCACTGCTCTCGGTTCGCCACGTGCGAGCCATCGAACCGCGAACGCGAAAGATCGTTGGGATATTCGCGTGTATATATGTATAATGCCGCCATCGCTGTCGCCGCGGCTGGAGTGAAAGCAGCGGCGTAATGACCGAATCTAAGTTTGAATATAAAAAGGAGGGTGCACCGGTGTGTTTGACGGCGCTTTTTTATCCGACGAGGACATTTTAGAACCGTGTCCTCGAGGACATTTTAAAATCGTAAAATCCGTAATTTGGTAGGAGGGCTGATGGAAAAATTCGAGCAAGCAGGTGACAGCGCGCTGTAATCCACACTTTCTGCTTTCCTGCGGTTTCCTTCGAGCTTTTCACAGGCTCGAGAACTTCGATTTCGAAAAAATGCGACTAGTGGTTTGCAAAGTGGCATTATCGAGTTCGAGCATATGGTTAAAGGAATTTCGGGCAAGTTTTTTGGTATAAAAATTAAAACGCATCAAATCTTCTGTTTATACGTTAATTATCCTGACGAGAAACAAGTTTATGAAATTATGGGATTCAAATATTTAAACATCTATGATTGCCATGTCTTCATGCGAGTCTCGACGTTACACTAAAGTGCATGAGTTTTATTTAAAAGACGGTTGAAAGTAATTCTGTTATTGATAAAGTAATTTTGTTTATATCAATAGTAATTCCCTTCTGCGTATAGAATCTCGGGTGAGCATACTTCGTATAACTTCTAAGAATTTGAAAAATTTATTTATTATAACGAAAACAACGAAACAACTCAATAAAAACAGTCCACTAAAGCACAAGCTGCGCACATCCAGACGCTTATTTAAGATCTCCCACGTAGATAAATAACTCTCCAAGCTTCTCGAAATAAAACTCAACAGATGAATAAAAAAAGAAAACCCCAGCCACTCGCATGAGAGTAAGAGGGAGAGCAGAGAGAGCGAGAGAAATGCCCGAAGCATTCACTTAGGTAGCTGAAACGCTCGTTTGTCCATCGGACCTTAGCAGCTTGCGAGCTGGTCAAGAATCAGCAGTAGCAGCGCCAGTAGTTTCGGTCACGTCGCGCTGAACTTATTTCCTTCTCTCTCTTCCTCGAACGAGTGAACGATACGAGGCGCGACGTGAGTTATCGCGCAATACTCTTCGAGTGAGCTCGTTATCTTTTTTCTCGCGGCTGGCGAGTCGTCTCTTCTGCCAGCCATAAAAATATTATCCGAGATCCGAGATCGTATACGCGCGAGGGTTATGATTCGCTGGTAATTTGAACAAGTTTTTTTCTATACGAAAGAAGGGAATCATTTTTTTCTTTATCTACTCTGGCTTATACATTCTCAGTTTCTTATCAGAAACAAATCGCTTTTGCACTGTTATTGAATGACTCGAAAGAGCAAATCTTCACTAATTTTGAACGATTGCGGTGTAAATCTTGAAAAATTATTAGTGTTGGCACGTGCTAGTTTTATGTTCGTCGTCGTCGTCATAAGACAAAATTATAACGATTTTACGATGGACATCAACTCGCCGTTATCCTGTGTTGGACTATAAAGGTTATAAATTATTACGGTCGTAACCCAACTATGTAGACGACAGCGCTTCACTTCATCCTAAAAGCCTATTACTATTAAAATTAAAGTACAATAACTGTAAACTATACAACTATAGTATTTGTTAAAACTACGATTTTCGAACATGTAAATGCAAATTCTATCAATACCCTGGGGCGAGCCTATATAGAGATATTCACTTCAAAAAATAAATTAAACCCATCTCTACACTATCGTGAAGACATATGCGCTCCTAACACCGCGTTCAATAGATATCTCGATAAAAATAATTAATCACGTCTATCTCGCAACCCTCGCACTTTCTGGAATCTTCATTTCATACATGCTCGCCCCTCCGACTCCTGCTGCCTTTTTACCCGCATTCCTCTGCTAGCTGCTCGACAGCAGCAGCAGATCCTAACGAAGAAAGCGCGAATGCGCGTCTGGTAAATGATAGCTTATCACTCGCGAGCTTGGCGCTCTCCTCTTCCTTTGCACTGCGTCCAAAGGTATACAGATATAGCTACGCGTATACGCGTACAGCGGCAAGAATACGAGGAATGATGAGAAGATGAAATTTCGAGGACGAATGAGCTCGCTATATGCTACGCCTGGAGAGACCAATTACTTCCAACGCGGCGAGCGATGGAAAATGTGATTTTCTCCGGCGGCTGTGCAATGTTGTCTCTGCAGCATTGGAGCGTGCGGAGCTGGGCTGAGCGAGTGTCTGCTATTTCGCGCCGTTAATCTTAGAGACGGCTTCTTGATGTAATTAAATATCGGTCTGCTACGCGCTTTTTCTATCCGATTAATGTACACGCGGTGGAAAATGAAAAAGATAATTGTTGCGGCGATGATAAATTTCGAGCGGCTGTGAGGCAGTGCAGCTGCGGCGAATTCACGCGATATATCGTCGAAAAACGATGTGTGTTGCATTTATGAGCGATATACCTACGCACAGCATGTAAAAAAGAGAGACGTATGCTTTTAACGTAATCGAATTCCGCGGTGAAAAAGTTTGTTAAAAAATTAATATCAACTCACGATGCACGTTGGAAGAGAAACCAGCCTCTCGAAATCAATTTTCCCTGCGACCCACATCTAAAGGCGCATCATCGAAATGAGCAAGAAAAGCGAGCATAACAAAGCCCAGTCGAGCCAAACCTAAATAATCTCCCAGGAAATAAAACAAGAATATTTATGTACATATATAGCGAAGAAGAAACTACAAAAAAACCAATGCACTCACCGAAGAAAGTAGGCCGCACGTATCGTGTGTATAAAGATATAGGTCCGCTGCAAAAAGTGCAGAAAAAAACAATAACTAAATAAAGCCGCTCTCTCGAGCGAGATGCATGCATCAGCGCGCGAAAGTGCAGTGTTTATATAGAGGGTACGTATACGTCGGCCGAGATTTTTTTTCTCCCCTCTCTTGCGCAGAATTACAACGGATACGGCGGCTCACGCTTTCCAGCGCGACGCAATAATCGTTGATGGCGGATGCGAACGATCGCACGCAATCTCTTGCGGGACATTATCGCGCGACGCGGGTCCGTAAAAAGCGGACACTCTTCCCTGTACATAACCCGCGTCGCTGTATATATTGTGGTGTACTACTCGTGTACCGTTAGCTGGGAAGCCGTGTTTCTTGGCGCGAAGCTCGCGTAATTCATTAAGCATACAATTCGCGCAAGTTTCATTGTCGTCCTCGACGAGTCTCTCGTTGCTATTCACCTGTTGTTGTTATTGTTGTTGCAGCAGCCGGCACGTCTTGAGGGATGTAAACCTGTCCCTGCTGTTGCCTGAGAGGAGGAGGAGGAGGAAACGGGATAAGGATGCGCCGCTGAAAGTAAGGGGGTAAGGGGAGAACATGGTAATCTCAATCCTTATGCAATCCATTTGGCTTTGTTTGGAAGCGTCAGACTGCTGGGATGCGTTTTAGATTTGTGGCTGCACTTCTCGTTGGGAGTCTCGAATGCCCGGCGAGCTTGATGGACGAAGGAGAGCTTCTTAATGATATGGAAATTATTATACCTGCTTTGCGCACTCCGGTCGCTACGGATGGAAAAGAGTGATTTCATTAAATCGGCCGCCGCCGCGAGCCCAACGGGATCTTGTTGAGTTGAGAATTTTAATGAAATTGCCAATTGGATTTTCTAATGCTTCTTTAATTAAAATTTTAATATTCCAGTCCCATCGGCACATCCTTTTCTTTTTTTTTCAATTCTGAACTCTCTATATTGTTATTCGAAAGAACTACTTTTAAAAAGATGATAATCTTTCCACTTGGGCAATTCGCAGAATTTAACTTCTCATCTTCGTATACAAGCTCGGCGCGGAATAGTCCGTCAGAACTTCTGATTTTCCGTGTATTTAGCCTTTACCGCAAGAATACAGCCCTTCTCGAAATTCCCCACTTGCCCACTTCGAATTCTCATGGAAAACGATTCCGCCAGACCGAATTTCGACTGTTTGACCGAAAACCACAAGCTATTCTCATAACGCAAACAACGCGACCTTTTCCGTCTTATCAACTCATCCGCTTTACAAATATTATCACGAGCACATTAAATCTTTTTTACGCTCTGCATATACTATACGCATATAGAAACAGCATCGAAATTCGAGGCCAACAATATAATTCTCACCACGATTTCGAGAGCTTACCGAACAGGCGTCGAGGATCTAGAATAAAGCTCGCACCTCTCGGATTTTACCGACTCATTAGCTATTCGCGTGTGTATACGAAAATCCGCTAAGACGGGGGAGACGCGCGACACTTAAGCGTGTACGCGCGCGTGCTCTAGTCGCTCTTGTGTACAAAAACAAGCGTAATGCCCGATTGAAATGCACTGCGTCGTGCTGCGACTGTTACGCGAGATTATGCGATAACGAAACTACCTTGTGTTAAATGACATGTTAAAAACAAGTATGGAAACGATTTTAAAAAAAAAGGTAATCGCTCGGTCGACTAATTACCTTACCTGTCCCTGTAGAATATCGGTTTCGCTTTAAAAAATCAACTTTGTGAATAAGCAACGCATTCCCTTGAAAACAATCTCCAAAAGCGAGGTGAACCACTTCTGCTAGCATGGGCTATCGATCACCTCCGGTTCGAGTCTTTGACCCAATACCCCACTCTGCAGTACACACACACACAAACACACAGTAGTAGCAGCATCTTGAGTTTATAGCGAGTCGCGCGCACTTTCTTAGTTTTTTGCCCGTGTCGCTTTTAAGACGCCTCAAAGCGCTCGGAGCATTCACAAGCCTACTCGCTCATTCTCTTTTTCTCTCCTCGTCTTTTACTTTTTCCCGCCCGAATGCATGGAGTAGGTCTAACGGTGTTGCGTATACTCAATATTCTATGTCAGCATTGAGCTGCTTTAAGAATCTCGGAGCGATGCATCAGCTGAATTTATCTCTTATTTCACGTGTTATTTAAACTGTGACTCAAAGGGAAAAATATTTTTCAACTTTTTAAGCAAGGAGTAAGTGTGCATAAGTGTGTATAAGCAATTATGAGATGAAAAACAGTATATTGTGCAACTAGGGGGGGAAAATGGCGATTTCTAACAAGGGTGAGATTTGAGCACGAGTTGGAGTCGAGGGCGCCGAAAGCCTTCTTGAAAGCCCTTGTTGCACACTGTACTTTTTTTAACAAGTGCCTGTAAAGACTCGTTTTCATGCATATAGAGTGAATGGTAAGTTGCGCATTTTGAGTCGTAAACCACTCTCTTTCAAAAAATATCAATATTTTTCAAAAATTTTCAAAAATTTGATTATTTTTGAGTGTTTATGAGTAGCGGGAGGGAATAGCCATTCTCTCCCGCTGCAGCGGGAGGGAATGATTCCCTCCCGCACGCTCGAAATGAGCAGCTTGCCATTCACTTTACACTGAGAGAACTATTAAATTAAATATTAAAATTTAGTACATATGTAGGAAAAATTACTATATTAGATAGTAACGGCAGGTCATACCTGTTACAATGCCGCTACCCTAAGCGGGTCTTGGGCGTTGTCGTCCAGATCGGACGGGTGGGTGCCTATCACCACTACACAGCGCGTCCTTAGGTTGCGGATAGAGGAACAGCCCCTGAGAAAGAGGTTAGCTGCGAATAAATTGAATAAGCAGCCGCGGACAGCCGATAGGAACAGGCGTGGGTGTGATGAGCCCACACTGTCGAACGCATTCATCTAGAAACACTACGCAAGCAACACAACAACAAAAACACTTCACATTATCTCTTATCTCTCAATCTATCTCTTTCATCACACATTACAAAAATGGGCAAAAATCCTGCTGCCGAGGAGGATGCGGGTGCGATGACAACTGCCCCGAAAGGGGATGTGTAGAATGATTCGTCACCTGGTCTTACGCGGTAACGATGCCAGCGAAGGCGCGCTGCCTTGCAGGGGGGCGTTAGGATGCGAGAATGAAACCGTAGTGTGTCTGACGACGAATTGACACTGTCCTCGTCAAAGTCGGAAAGCTCTCATACTTAGTTCTAGAGAGGTATGGGGGTTATCACCTCTAGAACGGTGGACTCACCTGCGATCGGAACAGGATCCGAAGCGCGCGGGTTTAACATAACATCATGGCTCAAAAAAATCAAATCCGAACCAAAAGGGACTTAAGAGTCGGAACTTGGAATGTTCCCAGTCTATACAGAGCAGGTGCGTTTAAAGAACTCGTAAAGGAAGCTGATAGGTACAATCTAGATTTGGTAGCAATACAGGAATCGCGGTGGCCAGATGGCGGAGTACTAGCATCGGGTAACTTCACGTACCTGTATGGGGCCGGGAGTGGGGGATCTCTAGGCACCGGATTTCTCGTAAGCAAAAGCATCATACATTCGGTTAAAAGTTTCAAATCCGTCAATGATAGGCTCTCGTACATCATTATCGAAGGTGAATGGTATAGATATGTATTTATTAATGTACACTGTCCTACGGAGGACAAAGAAGAAGAAGCTAAGGATCTCTATTACGAAACTTTAGAGCAGGTAATCGACCAGTTCGTGTCTTACGACACAAGAATAGTATTAGGCGATTTCAATGCTAAAATAGGTAGGGAGGAAATGTTTAGGCCTACTATAGATAATGAAAGCCTGCACGAAGCCAGCAATGATAACGGTATTAGGGTCATAAATTTCGCGGCGGCAAAAGATCTTATAATCAAAACTACGTGTTTTAAGCACAAGAACATACACAAGGCAACGTGGACATTGCCGGACGGGGCCACACAGAACCAAATTGATCATTTCCTCATTGAAAAAAGACGTCATACTAATGTTCTTGACGTAAGGGCTTACAGAGGGGCAGATAGCGACTCGGACCACTTCCTAGTAGTAGCCAAATTAAGAGCTAGAATAGTAGCGAATCAAAATAGTAAGCGAGCAAACAAGGTAGAAAGCTTCGATATTAAGAAAATACGAGATATAACAGAGCGAATGAGGTACCAGATAGAAATTAATAACAGGTTTCAGGCACTTGAAGAAGCAAACACATCGTCGGAGGGGAATGACGAACCGAATAGCTTATGGGGGGACATCGAAAAAACGGTAAAAGAGGCCGCGAACAAAGTACTGGGTAAAAAGAAAAAGCCAAAGAGCAAACCATGGTTTGACGAAGAGTGCGAACTCTGGTTTGAAAGGCGCAAAAAGGCTAAATTAGATAGCTTACAAAATAGAAGCGATAGGACCGTAGAAGAGTATTCTAACGTAAGGAAACAGACGAGCGCGATCTACAGAAATAAGAATCGGGAGTATCAAAAGAATCTTATTAGGAGAATAGAAACTAACAGTAAGGAAAATAACCCCCGCGAAATGTACAGAGGGATTAACGCCATCAGAAAGGGTTTTAGGAGTAGAGCGCAATTGATGAAGGACGAAAACGGGGACCTCGTAACAAATGACAACGAATTACTGTCGCTGTGGAAAAATTATTTCGATAAATTATTAAACGTGCACGAAAATAGCGAAGAATTAGGGGACAAAATTCACACTGCTGAACCCCACGTGCAGGAACCGAGCTACCAAGAAGTAGAGGCCGCGATTAAAAAACTAAAAAACAACAAAGCCGCGGGAAATGACTCTATACCAGCTGAGTTACTCAAATATGGGGGCGTCGAGCTCACTTTCAAAATCTATAAACTAGTATGTGCCATCTGGAAAAATGAAACAATACCCGAAAATTGGAAGGAATCTATCATTATACCGATTTTTAAAAAGGGGGATAAGACAGACTGCAATAA
Source organism: Nasonia vitripennis (assembly GCF_009193385.2). Classification (NCBI taxonomy): domain Eukaryota; kingdom Metazoa; phylum Arthropoda; class Insecta; order Hymenoptera; family Pteromalidae; genus Nasonia; species Nasonia vitripennis. The sequence continues at coordinate 24,579,503 of NC_045758.1, forward strand.
CTATAGGGGTATTTCACTTTTAGCAACGTGCTACAAAGTTCTGTCAAACGTAATACAAGCTAGACTCACTCCATTCGCGGAAGATATAGTAGGAGATTATCAGTGCGGATTTCGGCGCAACAGATCGACGAGCGATCAAATGTTTACCATAAGACAGTTGTTATAGAAAAAGTGGGAATTTTGCGAAACCATACACCAACTATTTATAGATTTTAAAAAAGCGTACGACTCTATTAAGCGAAGCAAAATGTATCAAATTCTAGTACTTCTCGGTATACCGAAAAAACTCGTGAGATTAATTCAAATATGTCTGAACGGAAGCACGGAAAAGGTCCGAGTAGGCAGTAATGTATCAGAACCCTTCATGATACGCGATGGTTTAAAACAAGGGGATGGGCTCTCTACGGTGCTGTTCAACTTAACGTTAGAGTATGCCGTTAGAAAAATGCAGGTTAGCCAGCTGGGCGCAACGCTTAATGGAACAACGCAGATACTAGGCTACGCAGATGATTTGGATATACTGGGGGATTGTAGGGAAACGGTAGTAAGAAACGCGGAAATCCTCATAAAAGCGGTGGAGTATACAGGGTTAGAAGTGAGTGAATCAAAAACAAAGTACATGATTGTGGATAAGCTAGGCATTTGCAGAGGGGAGGAAGATCTCAGAGTTGGGAATTTTACTTTTGAAAAGGTTAGCGAATTCAGGTATCTGGGTACGACCATAAATGATAGAAACGAGATTAATGTCGAAATAAATAAGAGACTCCATTCGGGTAATGCTTGCTTCTACGCCGTGAGTAATTTACTTAAGTCGAGGCTGTTGTCTAAAAACGTTAAAATAAGAATATACAGCACAATAATACTGCCGGTGGTTCTGTACGGGTGCGAAACGTGGGCTCTCACTAAGCAGGTTGACAACCGTTTTAGGGTATTTGAAAATAAAGTCTTGCGAAAAATATACGGGCCGAAGAAAGATGAGGAAACCGGGGAATGGAGGAGACTACACAATGATGATCTGTACGCGTCACCAAATATTAACAGAATAATAAAATCGCACAGATTGGGATGGGCAGGGCACGTAGCGAGAATGGGAGACGACCGTACGGCAGCGCGTGTCATGAAGGGCAGGCCGATGGTAACGCGACCTCTAGGTAGGCCTAGACGTAGATGGGAGGACAACGTAAAAGCGGATCTAGTAGAAATAGGATGGGTGGGTGTCGATCGGAGAGGTGCATCTTGGGTGGGGTTGACACAATATAGGGCAGCGTGGAAGGCTTGCGTAGATGAGGCGATGAACTTTCGAGTTCCAAATGCCATGTAAAAAAAAAACGGCGGGTCATACTCGCTCCATGACGATTTTTACTATATTCATAGTAAAAATTGTTAGACTTATATTAAAATTTGTTACGTGTTTACTAGAAATTACTATATTATATAGTAAAAATTATTTTAAGAATTTCTCCGTGTACCAGAATTTGAGGTTACAAAGTTGATTTATGCAGTAATCAGAGACCAAAATCTATAATTGTTTGTTTATCTGGTATTATTAAGTGATTATTAAGTGATTTATTATTAATATTAACTCATGAGTAAATGTGATTAATATATCAGATTTGAAATTTAGTACATAAGAGTACTGTTTGGGTAAGTGGTCAGCGCACTCGACTTCCATGCCGGAGGTCCAGGTTCGATTCCCGTCGCTGCAAAAAATTTCTTTCTCTCGTTTATTTCTTTCACTTAACAACATTAAATATCAATAATAATAATAATAATATTCGAATAAGCGCGTAAAATTGGCCAGCAAAACAAAAATTAAATTTTTTAAAATTTCATTTCAGTATAGAAATTACTATCTGAGATAGTAAAATTTAATACAAAGCAAGTGTAACCGCCCGTTACTATATAATATGGTAATTTTTCCTGCATATGTAGTAAATTTTAATATCTAGTTTTCTCAGTGTAGAGGCATGGAAACGGGTCTTTTCATGCACGTATTAAGAAAAAAATATTTTCCTTCAAACATAAGTTTCAATAATGCTTCAAGAAAATATTAACCCTCATCAAGGTATTGTATTTCTGCGCTTGATCCATCGCAATCGAAATTCATTAAACACAAAAGCTCGACGCAACAGCCTGTTGGCCTCTTGTTATTAAAATTACACGTCTAGCAGACGATGCGAGCCGTCCTCATCACGTCCTCTTCAATCCTTCAACATGCACCTCCGCGCGAGCGCGCGCAGCGAACTGCCTCACAACCGCTCCCTATTGCCCGAAGCTTTCCATAATTAAATCAAAGCGTCCGAAGCTCGTCGCATTTTCAAAGGGCCGACGTACATATCCGCGCGCGTCAGCCAGCGGGCTCTCGCATACGCAAAAAGCACAGACGAACGGCATCAGCAACAGCAGCAGGAGTAGACCGGGCTCTGCATTATTCAGAAGTAAAAATGCCGCGGATCACGATTTATCGCGTGTGCGCCTGGGAAAAATAAGTATACGTTACGTGCATACGCGCGTGTACAGCTACACTCACACAGAGACAGGCACACACGTTTCTGCAGCTGGCACCTGCCCGCATTCACAAAGGGGGTATCTTGCCCGCGTGTCCTCCAACGCGTGGTGCATTTCGCTGGCGCAGCGGTATAGCGGAGAGGATCATATTAGAATCCTCTTTGTATGCAGAACCAATATGCATGCTGCTCGCGCTGATATTCCCGGACGCCCGTCGAGTCCTGCTACGTACACCATTCTCTCGGCGCCGGCGACTCTCCTTCTTTCTTATGCCTTCCGTTCGCGCGGGCGTTAACCTCTCCGTGCGGCAGCTTTTCGCCGATGCTTTTTTTGCCGTCGATATCGATGCGCGGCCATGAATTATCCGCATCTTGGAGAGTAAGTTTTGCCGAATCGAACTGAGCCAGTTTTTCTATGCTTTTTCGACGTGCGGCTAAGAAATCGGCTCTTATGGGAGAGGCTTTTTAGTTTTGGCAGCCCGATTGGCAGCAGTTTTTCCGGAATTTTTACGGACGGATCTTACCACGAAATTGGGATAGTTAGCATGATTCCGCTGTAAAATCGAAGAGCGATGCTACGTCTGTGGAACCAAAACGTTCAGCGCTGGATATCGAGGTTGGAATTGCGGCTTGATGGATTTTTGCGGGAAAGATATCGGATAATAATTGCAAAAACGATGGCGAATGAAAGAAAGTAACTGCTCGGAATTAAAGTGTTATTAAAATGTTTCTCATTTAAATTCTCATCTGTATGCTAATGAATGCCTGCAGGAAGATGGCTTGGCGTTAATCTAAAAAATACTAAAACAACTTCCGCGCGCACTTTTTCAACGCCATTTGAAAATCCGCTAATGAGAATAATTTCTCTCATTCGGACCAGCGGAACGAAACAAAACAAGAACGAAGGCCATTTGCAGAAAAAAAACGCTAATTTTAGCCTTGCCGCCGCTCAAATAGACGTAACGGACACAACGCCATCCGACGAAGAAGCATAACTTAACTCCTCATTTTCCGCCCGCTCATTCTCTCTTTGGTCGAAAAAGATCGAATGGCCAGATGGTCGGTCTCGCGACACTGGCTGCAGTGATCAGTAGACCGCCAGTATAAAAAGGATCCGAAAAATGAAAGAATTTTTTTGTCGACAGCTCGGGCGCATACAACTGACAATTTGCGCCAGTAATTTTTCGACGCGCGACGCTGCGACGACAGCTCGGTCGACGCGCGCTCGAAATTAGAATATACCGTTGTCGCCGGGACTTGCGTGGACTTTTAGCGTGATTTTTGCGCTGTTCGCCGGGCTTTTCCTTCATTTTGCTAACTGAGAGAAAGAGGCAAACGTCGAGCTAGAGTCGCTCCGTTATGGTAATTACTTTTGGTGAATAGCGCAAAATTCCCGAGCTGACGGATATGCTGTAAGTTTTTGCCAAACTGACGGCTGATTTTTTCGACACTTTTCACTTTTACAAGAGTTTTGCGTGTGCGGCTGCTTAACTGTTTTTTGCATTGGAAACTGCAGCTACTTTGTAAGCAAAAATCTGAACAAGGTTAACAAATAAATTATTTATTCTTTTAGCTTGCAGTTGTGCAAAATGTTTCCACAGTAGGGAATTTAATTGAGTTATTTTGTAAGCAAGTAATTATGTTGTAACACTAATAATAAAAGAAAAATAAATCATGAGTACACATTGACGTTGCCCACGCTCATACAGAGAAAGAGAAAAAAGGCTAAGGGACTAAAATAATGACGCTCGTATTAAAAACTTAATAGGATTTAAATTTATCGAAGCCTACATCCCTACATACTTACGGCTTATGTTCAAAGATAGAAAAACTCACGTATTCCTGATGCAACTCACCTGCAACATAAAAATAAACGTAAATGTTAAAAGATTGATTAATTTTCATTTGTATAAAAGTATATAATGGGCATCAGTGTTACTGTCAGTCCGCAATTTATCAGTCAAGAACTCAATAAACAAAAGATAAGTTTTAAATTCTATAAGTCGCTATCATATTTCCCAGTACAGATTCAATCGTCAAGCTAATGCCGGAATCGCGTTACTTGAAACAACAATATCCGCTTTCATAACTTTCTTTCAAGATAGCCACATAACCAGAGCAAACCAAGGGCCCCCCGGCGTAACCGCAGAACCGCAATCCCTCAACGTAAACGTAAATAAACCAACGCAGTGCGTTTGCGCTTTCCCTTGCAGTAGCTTCTTGCTCTGCAAGCATAGAATTCAGAGCGAAGAAGTTGCATTTGATAAGTTTGCTTCGGTTTGCAATACAGTCAACAAACTAGATGGTTCAATATATCTTTTGTATAGATGCCAATAATGGATGCACGTATAGTATCTATGTGCGCGCAAACCGCGGATGTGCTGTACAATACAAGCGTAATTTTCCGAATTGATTTAAGCATAGCGATCATTAATTGCGTTATAGACGAGCGCTTTGGATTAAGCGTTGACAAAGATTAGCACAACGGTTTCTTTTTAGAGGAAGCAGTTTTTTGCTTTTAAACGTGATGTTCAAAACAAAAGAGAACTTAATTACGCGAAGGGATGCACACGTCGTCGCTGACCTATCCCAACGTCATCGTATACGTTTCATCGTATTCGGATACTTCGTGCCGACAACACCACCATCGAATAAAAAACTCGGTTCGCTATTTATTTCACTCGCACACTCGGCGTCGTAGCGAGTTTAGATCCAAACTTCGTCAGTCAGCCACTCTTTCCGGCTTCTTTGTTCCCCCCTTTCGGTTAGCATTTATCACCTCCAGCTATTCTCGCGACAGCATTAAACGCACTTTACGATGGGCGTGTCAATGCAGCTTTCGAATCCGCGAGGTCGGAGATACCCATAGCCAAGCGCCGACTGAACACGTATATCGCATAAAAGTTGAGCGCGTGGGCTGACGCACAAGCGCAGGGACGAACTTTTACGCGTTAGCCGATACCAGCAGCACGCACACACACACACTCACATAGTTTCTGGCGTTTCATAAAACAGAGACGCGGCAGCGATAGAGAGAGAGAGAGAGAGAGAGATCGCCGCCCGCTATATCGCGTAAAAAGTCGCAGCCGTTGAATTTACGTTTCCGAAATGAATCCCGGGCAACTACGCGCGCGCGCGCATTCACGGATCCATATTTCTTACCGCGGGAGTATAGCGAGCTATCGGCGATTTTTTTCTCAAGCGCGCCTTTTACGAGCTTGAAAATGCATTTGTAATCCCGTTTGATTTCTTCGATAACTTTCCGATGCACCGCATAGGCTGGATGGTGTTTTTATTCAGTCAAGTCGATCCGCTTAATACTTCATAAAATATGTACTGTTGGAATGCGTCGTTCAAATATGTGTGAATTTAATGGAATTTTCTCTTTTTGCATATTTGAATCGAGAGTCGTCTCTGCGTTTATGGGTGGTATAAATATTGAGTCGAGTTTCGAGCTCGATATACACTGAGAAAACTAGATATTAAAATTTACTACATATGCAGGAAAAATTACTATATTATATAGCAACGGACGGTTATACTTGCTTTGTATTAAATTTTACTATCTCAGATAGTAATTTCTATACTGAAATGAAATTTTTTGAAATTTAATTTTTTTTTTTGCTGGGCATTTTTACGCGCTTATTCGAATATTATTATTATTATTGATATTTAATGTTGTTAAGTGAAAGAAATAAACGAGAGAAAGAAATTTTTGCGGCGACGGGAATCGAACCTGGACACCTCTGGAATGGAAGTCGAGCGCGCTGACCAATTACCCAAACAGTATTGTTAGTACTAAATTTTAAATCTGATATATTAATCACATTTACTCATGGGTTAATATTAATAATAAATTTACTAAAATCAATAAATAATAGCAGTGAATGATATTTTATCACTTAATAATACCAGATAAACAAAAAATTATAGATTTTGGTCCCTGTTTACTGCATAAATCAACTTTATACCTCAAATTCTGGCACACGGAGAAATTCTTAAAATAATTTTTACTATATAATATAGTAATTTCTAGTAAACACGTAACAAATTTTAATATAAGTCTAACCATTTTTACTATGAATGTACAGTTTGACTACGCAACACTCAAACCTCTTATACCGTTCATTCTCTCCGTAAATGACAGTCGTTGCAGTGCTTCAAAATGTTCAAGCTCGCCCATTGTTCATCAACCATCCATCGTTAGATCGAGCCATTTAAAAAGAAAGCACATAATTCTGCAGACCTGCTAACCCACATACGCCTCTTCGTGAAAGCTCTCTTCCACTCATCAGATAATCGCTCCAACTAATTGGTTGGTCGCATATCATCATCAAGAATCAGACTAGTACAAATAAAACTCGAGAGCCAATCTCAGAAGCTACTCTCGCGTGTGCAGGGTAACACGGCTAGAATTACGGGAAAGTGGGAGGAAGTCGCAGGCGTACATTTGCCTCCGCTGAAGAATATTCCGCGAAAAGTTTGAATTACGAGGTCGTAAAAAGTTCGCAAGCCCAGACGATTAAGTCGCGGATAATGTAGAGTGCTATATATACCGCTCGGCAGTCGCTATATATTCCCGCATCCCAAGCTTTCGCATATATTCGCGAATTTCGCAGATGCGTGTGACGTTCTTAAACACGGAACGTGGAAAATTATCCTTCTTTTTTATCGTAATATGAGAAGCAAGGAGAGCCAAGTGATAATTGGCGAGATAATAAAAAAAAAGCAATAACGACTATTCTTTCTTGCACGTAACAGCGCAAATCTCTCAAATGCGTTATCCAGCAGATAACGCTATTCGTATGTAATTGAATTTTCCCTCGTGGTATCTCTGAGTAAACTAAAGAAAGTAAACATCGTTGCAGTCGAAAATACAGGCACAAGCAGACACTCGACAGCAGCCCGGCGCGTCAGTGAGAGCGCTTCCCTGTTGTTTAGGAAATGAAGGATTCAGCACGACTTCACTGCGACAAAGGCGGCGGTATAGTCTCCGCAGGAGTAAACGCTCGTAATGCAGCGCGTGCATGAGACACTGGAGTGAACGTCAGGCTTGGCGCGGATGCGAAAACGCCGCTAAAGTGCTCGCCGTGAATTGCAGACGTGAAAATTACGCGCGATCGCAATTTCGCGCGTTTGCACAGCGTGTTCTCGTTGTACGCCAGCGTACATTCAATGATCTTTTACAAACACGGAAGCCGCGTGTGGGAAATATGGTAATTCGACTAGGAATCGATGCCGAGCAAACATAGGAGTTGAGGCGTGTGTCGAGTGTTTTTATTGACTCGGCGGTGCACAAACTATTTTAATAAGTGCGAAGTGTCAATATATAGGGTATATTTTGATAGAGGAATGTCGCAATTTTGCGGTAGCGTATTAGGTTTGTCTGATTTATACGACATTGCGCAAGTGTAGATAGACGTTGAGCATCGTATAGTATATAGGTAGTCAGATATTGCGCATAGTGCGGTAAGTTTTAAAAAAATGTACGGTCGTTTATCTTAACCAAAGTTTATACCAAATAATGAGATTACGATTTAAAGGATCACGATGGTTCAGCTGCTTTTATTCAAATATTGAAAAAAATGTACGAAAGTATATTTTTTGCAATCTCTCCGAAAATCCAAGCTATCCCGGTCCATCACACCATAGGTCCATCGCCTAGGCCGTCAAATCGAGTCGCGGAGGCTTTCGCCGAAGTGCACGTATTAAAATTCAACAAGCACCAAGCCCTCCATCTCCCAGCTCGTAGTCTCTCTTTCGAGCCACATCACCGGGCGCTCGCTGCGTCGTTGTCGTCGTTTTGATTAATTACGACGTCGTTCGTTGGTTCGTATCGCGAATAATGCAGCCCCCGGTAGAGCGTGCAGTGCCACTCGGCATTAATCACATTTAAAGGGACACGTGTCGACAGCCGGCTTTTTGCGGCTCTTAACGCTACGCCGGCGAATTTACATTCACGGCCTCTCGCCGACAGGGCTCTTTCGCCCCCGCGCTTTCTCTCTCGTCAACTCGGATGCACTGATTTATTTTCTTTCGCGTTACGCGTGACAATTACGACGCGTCGCTGTTGAGAGCCGAATTTCACCTCTCGCGGCATTTTATTCGAGCTATCAGCTTTGAAGTTCACGCGGTGCGAAAGCCAGTCCGTTTTTTGAAAAAAAAAAAAGGTAACATCGAAAGCATGCAAAACGAAGGTCAGGTTTCATTTGTTGCACCTGAAAAAACTGCCAACTCTAAGAGAAAAAAAGCTCTCGTCCAAGAACCGGAAGAAAAAGTTCGACAGGTCATTCGTAGAGTGCATCAATGGCAAGAAAAGTTTGCGCGACGATCGCCTATCCCAGCCGTTCCGCTATGCAAACCGCAGAGACTCAGATGAGAGAGAAGAAGAAGAAGAAGAAACGAAGGAGAGAAAAAAGTTTGCACGACAAGCAGTAATTTAAAATCGGAAAGAAAACTCGTCAAAGCTGGTCCTCGGTCCGTTCGCGCGCGAGATATGAAAGGGAGCGATCGAGAGAGAGAGAGAGAGAGAGAGAGCGTGGCAACGCAAAATCTCTAAAACAAACATCTTCTGCCCCAGTTTGCGAGACGGTATCCCGTGGAGCGCCGATGACGAGCAGCTCGTGCGCAACTCCTTGCTTTTTCAACGCTGCAAATGCGACGAGCGCCGGCATCTTCTTGCGCTTTTTCCGCTACTTCGTCTTCGTCGAGTGGCTGGGGGCGATGGCCTCGGTTCTTCCGCCTGGACGCTTCGCGCCACGGGGACTTTTCTAACCAATGGGACAGCCGCGACGCTACGCAGGGACGCAGAATCAAACGACGCGTCATTTTTTATTCCGCGGACGGAGCGACTTTTTTCTGTTAATGTTTTTCGGAGGCGTATACGTGAAGTGCTTTTTCAGTTGAAAACAAGGTAACTGAAATTCCCCTAATTAACAGAAGACTTGATATGTTTTGTCAATGGGGTTGGCTGTGCACTTAAGTATTTGCCTATGAATTACGTCTGACGAGAAAAATGAAAGACAGCGTCATATAATGAAAAGAAGAGTAAGACAATATTCTGGTGAATCGAGTTGAATCTACATTGCCCGTTTTTGCAGAACGAAGTAGCCACTCTTTCTTTGCAGAGAACGCGCATGAAATTAAATCATAATACCCATATCACAATAGCAGATGTTAAGTAAATCTCATTCGAGCAGCAATTTCAATCAACCAGCATCCAAAGTATTTTCGCGTTAACAATGGGAGACGTATGTACACTTCATCAGGGTTTTTATTGTCGGAGCGATCAAAGCATCGCAATAGAGAGAGAGGGTCAGGAAGCGAAAGAAAAGAAGAGTGCTGGAACCGCGAAGAAAACCCGCACGAACAAGCCAGCCAAAAAAAGGCCGCAAAACGACTATCCACGCGTGGCCGTCGCCCTGATGCACACACTCAAGGCTCGACTGAGTATAGACCAGCTCACACACCGCTGGCGAGAGATGTATCAACCTTTGTGCGCCGACGACGAGCTGCACTTTCGCATTCACGCCTGGCCGCAAAAGGTCGGAAGCCCGCCTCTGCGAGCTTTAAGAGCTTTAAAGCCTCGGCGTTAAGCCCGAATTTATTCACGCGACCTTGTTTACACCCTGGCAAAAACAATCGAGCCGCGTATACACACGATCGAACGTATACGCGCGTATCGCGATGCAAATACCGCGTGCAGGACGATAACAACGCGGCCCTTTGAATCGCGCTGATGCACGGGCGCGCGTGTCGAGGCGGCGGGAAAAAAGACTGCAGCTTTTAATCGCGTAATCCGGCCTGCTCGCGGGGATTAATATTATACGGGAGGAAAACACGAGGCTGCGAAGCGGACAGAGAGAGGGGGATAGATCGAAAGAATAAATAACGTAATAATGGCTCGGTGAAGCGCGTTGGGAGGCCCGAGCTTTATCGCCGAGGCTTCTTCACCCGGCGTGAGCGCGGACAAAGGAAGATGGATCTTTTTTTTGCGGCACCGCTGGATTTCGGCCCTTCGATGCACCACGCGAATAAACGACCGTTTTTGAACCAGATTTTGACGTGTGCTTTGCACAGGTAAAGTACGTTTCATTCAAACCCAGGAATTTTCACGAGTATAGCTTCGCGTGCATTTCCGTATAAATAGACGCTAGTTAATCTAACTCGCGCTTTCTCGATTATTTAGCAGAAAGAAGAACTCGATTTTCAATCAAGATTTGCTTGAACGAGTGTCTAAAATGTAGCCGAGGCAGGCAGCGAGTGTCTTATTAAGCCGGCAGGATATATGTACCAGAATCTCTTGCAGCAAAAAAGCCCGAGCCATCCAGCAAACGTAATCCACATCTTTATACCTCTCCGCGGCTCCGACAGCCTCCTTCATCAACGGCAAGAAAAGCTCGCCTCCTTCCGTCCCGAGTAAATTAACGACAACGCGTTTACAAAGAACACGGCTAAAAGTTCAGTCTTCCGCTTTCTCTCTCTATCTCCCGGCAAACAAGCACAATAGCTTATACACAACCCTCTCGACACAAGGTGCGGAATTCAATTGAAAATTAGCATAATGCGCGTTAACGACGCGAACTCGCTCTCCGGGAATCCTTTGCTACAATTTGCCATTATCGCGTCTTTCTCCCTTGCTCACGAAGGCGAGCAAACACTCATCTCGGCAAAAACTTTGTGCTGCAGTTGTCATTGAAGTTTTTTAACGACTGGAGCGCGCGCGGAAGGAGAGGTGGAGCGACTGACTTAAGAAGGTTAAGAAGGAACAAGAGCTGCCGCCGCCGCACACGCTCGAGAAGCGAGCGAACAGCAGACACAGGAAACTAATTAGCAGGGACGACCCTCGGTGTGAAAAGATCGTCGCCGCCCGGCGCCTCTGGCCGTGTAGCGTGAGTAGCTCTGAATGGCCCGGGCGTATGGATTTTCTTCTGTGATCTATATAACTATATGTGTACGCGTAGTATGAGAAAGCGCGGAATTGAGGGAACAAGGAAGTGAGTCTCTCACTACGTTCCTCTCCCCCCCCCCCTCTCTCTCTCTCTCTCCCGCTCCTTTCATTCGGCTTCTTTACATCGGTCTGTCTTTACTTCCCCTCTCTCTCCCTCTCTCTTTGCTTCGGTTATTGACGCCGCGCTCATTCACTACTTTTTCCACCGGCGTCGCGACCTTTTGAAATTTCCAAGAGTGTTCTTTGCATTTTCTCTACGCTATAAGCGAGGGAATGACACATTGTGAGCACTGTCGCCTGAAAGAGCTCCGATTCAATGTCCACGTTCGACGGACTGTGCAACTGGGTTAAGAGCTTTCATTACTGTTTGAGCCAGGCTTAATTTTCATCCCATACTCGATTGAGATTACCTTACCCAACGTTTTTTTTTCCTTTTGTAATGTGCACTTATGTTGACCTTTCCAAATATATCTAACCAAGCGCCACCTGCCCATTCTTTGGTACGCAAGCCCTTAGATCGGATGTGAGCAACAAGGTGGGAGAGAGGTCGACGAGCTTTAAGAGACCCTGCTCAACAAGAGGGATCTCAGAAGACATACGAGGCTCCAAGGACCAGGTGTTGGACGAAAACGGGATCCCGTAATTCGCCGACACCAGCCAGAGCAGCCACGACGGGCCAGCTTCTCGCCCACATCAAGGTCAAGACAGGTCGGACAAACCAAGCCTTACCACGTCAGTCAGGGCGGGAAGGATTCACCATAAACCGACAGTCTACCACTGCCACGTCCATTCTGGACTCTCCTGGCTACCATCCTCGATCGAGAAGAAACTACCACCTAGGATCAACGGCCGGAGGACATCCTGAAGAATGAGCGTGTGTGTGTGTAGAATGGTATGAAAATTAGTTTTTAAGTTTTATTAGTTTAGTCAATAGCGTTAGAACTTTCCGCATCCATCGTTAGGGAATCTACGACCTTTCACTTATAAAATTCAATAGAATAAATTTAATCTCATAAAATAGAAATCATTTTTTTTTTACTTTCTAAACCATACCTCGAGATCCCAGAAAATCGAGGCATAACAATTGGCTCCCAACGCGAGACCTAAGAATGGATGCGTGAATTTCCCTTTAAATAGCAATAAGAATAACACAGCGTAATATCTACTTCGACAGGAAATATACGACTGGGTTGTGTTGACGATTGAAAGTAATTAGTATAAGTAGAATAACAATTTGTAGTGTAGACAAAGAGTAATTTTAAGTAGTAGAAACAATTAGTAGAATTCATAGTGCGATAAATATATAGCGGTTTTATTCATTTTATTGACAAAATGGACGGAATCAGAGCAGGGTCGCTACCGGATCTTTGGGATGTGCCACCGGAACGGGGAATAATTAACGTGATTGATCGTTTAATAACGCGGTAAATAATCGTGTACATCTCAAGAAAATGTTTGGACGAATAATTTGTTACGCGAAATGGCACTGCTAAGTTTCTCGGGAGAATCGTGGGAGGATACTGGTGAATTTTTACACGACCTTGAGCAATACTTCATAATAAAACGCATACCTAACGAATATCAACCTAAAATCATTGAGAGAGCGTTGAAGAAAAAAGCGTATTCGTGGTTTCAAGTGGTAAAGAAACAACTTGAGAATTTCCAAGAGTTCGGAAACTGCTTTCGACGGGCTTATATGACGTAGGAAAAGATCGATCGCGCAATCGATATTTGGAAGGCGCAAAAGTACAAAGAGGGAAGTTTTCTTAATTATTTCTATTTGCGGGTGAGTGAATCCAATAAATTTATGCCTCCATACACTGAATATCAAAGAAATCGCGTCATCATGAGTCAAATGCCACGTGAAATTCAGATAGCTATGATCGGGCGTGATCTCGCGAATACGCAAGAACTCGTGGAGGCTTTAACTCGTGCGCATGAAACGCGCGTAAAAGAATATTCGTATTCACAAAAATATCCACCGACTACCGAGAAGATCGTCACGATGATCGTAACGGTTCCTCTGAAAAATACAAACAAACTGGCCATATAAATTCGATTAATAACACCTACCGTAACAATCACAAACAGACCGGTCAATACGCGCCGAATAAACAAGCTAATTACGGATCAAATCATAATAAGGAAATAAACTCACCATTTAATCAAAATCTAAGCAATAACATTCGTAAGAACGTCGTGACTGTAGAGATCGACAGAGCGGATTTGAATGAGTCTGTCGAGGCGATTGAGACAGTGGCCGAAATACATCATGAGTCATACGATAACAAGTATAATGAATCGGAAAACGAGAGTGCGATTCGCGATTGATGGGTCCTATTGCGAGTTGCGATATTGAAATGCAGGCCCTGGCTTATGATGTCTCGGAGGGCTATGAAGATAAAAATAGTGATAAAAAAGAAATAATTAAATGCCCTCGCTTACTAGCTTCGATCGAAGAATGTCATTTCGAATGTTTGCTCGATACAGGTAGTAATGCTACTCTAATTTCGCAGGCGGCTTTTGAGCGCATCAAAGATAAAAATAATGTTAAAGTGCTTCCGGTTTCCAACACGTATCTTACCGGCGCTTTCGGAAAGCGCTCGGGTAAAATAAAAAAACAATTATATGTGCAGTTAATGATACAAAATCTCGGGATAACAACAATCTTACTGGTAGTCGGGAATCTCGTCTATGATGTCATCCTCGGGATTGATTGGATAATCGAGAATAAAGTTATTATCAATGGTAAAGAAAAGGCTGTCAAGATTGACAAGCTACTTATAAAAGACGAATTCGTCAGCTTTTCTAATCAAGTTCCCGCTTCGTACGCGCATCCTAAGGTAGAGGAATGCGTTGAGTGCTCGACACTGTCTGAGAGCCGCGGATCCATTTCGGACCATGAGGATGACGTTTGTCATTCTGGTGGGCTGGGGAATGGTCATCGCTCTTACGCGTCGATCGACAGTTTCGAGGATGAGATGAATTTCGCGATGAGGGAGTGCGAACATCTTAAAGAGAGCGAAATAAATGAGTTGCGCGCTACCCTAGAGGAATACAGAGACGTTTTCTCAAATACTCCCGGTAAAATGAAAGATTATGAATATAAATTTAAATTCAGAGACGAGATTCCGAAAATTCGGTGGACATATCCAATTCCTCTTGCACATAAGCTACCATTTCTCGACGAGATAGAACGGCTCTGTGCACTCGGTATTATTAAAAGAGCTCCAAGTTCAATCTGTAACCCCATACGTGTCGTTGTAAAGAAGGACGGGAGAGTTCGCGCATGCTTGGATGGTCGTAAATTAAGCCCCTTTTTAGAGCCCGACGTCGAAAGCCCGCCGCGAATCGATGAAATAATACAAGATAATGCCGGAAGAAAATACTTCAAGAGTACTGACTTGACTGAGGGATATTATCAAATACCCTTAAGCGAAGAGTATCAAATGTATACCGCGTTTACAGTTGAAGGGAATACTTATGTATTTTGTCGTGTGCCTTTTGGAATTTCCGTGTCCGTTCTGTTTTTATGCGAGCTTTATCGACGATTTTTAATGAGAGAGATCGCCGAGAATTTTTGACGTTGTACGTAGACGACGCTTTTGTTAGATCACGAACGTTTGCAGAGCACCTTCGACATTTAAGATATTTTTTTACGAAACTGCGTGATTACGGTTTGACGTTGAAATTAAATAAAACGCGACTATGTTGCCAAGAAGTCCCTTTTTTTGGGTTTTATAATAAGCGCCCAAGGCGTAAGGCCGAATCCCGAGAGGATTCAGGTTATACTGGATATGCCGGAGCCGCGAAACAAAAAAGAATTACAGCGCTGTATTGGTATGTGTAATTACTACCGTATTTTTTCTATTAAATACTCGGCTTATATCGAACCGTTTCGCAAGCTTCTCAGTAGCAAAAATAAATTTGAATGGACCGAGGAACACACTCGAGCATTCGGTGAATTAAAATGGCAATTCGCGGAACACGTAATGATTCAGCATTATGATGCGGATAAACCATTCTATTTACAAACTGATGCGAGCAAGCACGGCGTAAGCGGAGTACTCTATCAATACGACGATAACAACAACATGAGAATAATCGAGCTCGTGAGTCGATGTCTTACTGCCTACGAATCTAATGATACGACGTGCGAGCTGGAACTATTGGCAATCGTCTTTTCAGCCACTAAATTAAGATACTACCTCGCTGGTCGGAGATTTAAAATAAAGACGGATCATAACGCGCTTACGTTTTTGCTGAAAACTTCACACCATACGTCGCG
Source organism: Nasonia vitripennis (assembly GCF_009193385.2). NCBI lineage: Eukaryota > Metazoa > Arthropoda > Insecta > Hymenoptera > Pteromalidae > Nasonia > Nasonia vitripennis. Next base: position 24,595,248 of record NC_045758.1, read on the forward strand.
ACTGATGAGCTGGACCTGTCTGATGCGCTGGACCTGTCTGATGCAGCAGTTCGCGTATGATATTGAGCACTGTCGCGGCAAGGACAATATCATCGCGGACTATTTTAGTCAGGTATCGCCAAACCAGAGTAACTCTCGCGTCGAGGCAAATAATGATGCTGAAGGGCGTGTCCGTATAAGTAGTGCTATAGCCGCAGCTCGTCTCATTACGACTTGGTTTCCAGAGCTTCGACAGCTGGCCGCGATGCAATCGAGAGATGAGAAGATCGTTAAATTAAAAGAGACGCTCGCCGCCGATGATCTACAAAACTATAAGTTACATGAAGGGCTAGTTTTTTATAAATCAAATAAGGGGTGCTCGTGGTTAATCGTCGTACCGGAGATGATGAGAGAAAAGTTATTATGCGAAACTCACGAACGTATAGGGCACGGAGGTGTATATAAAACATTAAGTGAGTTACGGAAGTGTTTTTGGTGGAAAGATATGAGGAAACGTGTAAAGAATTTTGCCTCGAGTTGTGATTTATGCCAGCGAACGAAGTATTTGAATAAGACGATGGCCGGTCGGTTTTTGCAGGTAAAAGCGTCAAAGAGCAACGAACTGGTGGCTGTCGATTACTTCGGGCCGCTTCCTCGTTCAACGTGCGGTGTCGAATATATATTTGTGGTTTTAGATGTTTTTTCGCGACACGTAATGCTCTATCCATTGAAAAAGGCGACTACAAAAGCAACAATTAATCGAATGCGCGTGTATTTTGAGAAAGCCGGTAAGCCGGAGCGGATTTTAAGCGATCATGGAACACAGTTTATGTCACAAGCTTGGTGTGATTTTCTCAACGAGGCGGGAGTTCAGCCGGTCTATTGTTCCATTCGTCATCCGCAGGCGAATCCATCGGAACGCGTGATGCGCGAGCTTGGAAAATTCTGTCGGTTATATTGTAGCGATAAGCACACGGCATGGGCTCGACATATTCCGCAAATAAATTATTGGCTTAATAATACCACTCACTCGACGACAAAATACACTCCGTATGAACTACATCACGTAATGCCTCCTAAAAACAAAATCCGCGAAATGATTAAATTTCCAAACGAATTACCTGAGCCATACGAGGTGAAGGTCGAGTTAGCTAACGCACGTACTGATAAGGTACATAAAAGGCAAAAAGAAAAACAAGCAACTTGGAGCAAAACTCCAATAAAAATCGGGGACCTCGTAGTCTTGTGCGTTCCGAAACAGTCCAACCTCTTGGAAAAGAAAATCGCTATATTTGTTCACTTATATTACGGTCCATATCGCGTTTTTCGCTCTTTCAATGAAAATGCATACGAGTTAGTCGATAAAGATGATCCCCAGAAACTGGTAGGCCGATATAATAGGGCTGATTTGCGCGTATACATACAGCCAGAGAACAACAATGACTGATGGAAGCGATGTTATTATTTTGTGGTTATTATGGCGATCCCGTGCTCCAATGAGCGTTATAAGATCCTGCGCTATTTTTAATTTGTATAATTTTAATAAAGGACTTCTTGTATTATTGTATTTATATGTAAGACCATTATTATTATAAGTGAAATATATATATATATATATATATATATATATATATATATATATATATATATATATATATTTTACGAAGGATGCGAGCGTTTAGATATTAACATTACATGCGTGCGTTATGTAGAATATTTATAAATATAAAGTTTTTTTTTGCATTCTACGTTTGCTTTTCTCTTTGCTTATCGTTATTATTCATTTCAACAAATGTATCGGTACCATGTGTTTTATCTTTATAGTGTATTTGAATGTCAATTTATATGTTTTATAGTAAATTGTTTATTCTTAAATGACTATAAGTAATAATCGACATAAATGTGTAATATCGATATATTAACGATTTGCGTGTGTATGAATGCTTTGTTTATATTTGTATTGTATGTGTGTATGAGACTCAAGAATGAAGAAGTTTCGTGAGGTGGTCACTGTGTGGTGTTAATCGGTCGACATTGGCGTAAATAAGAGAAGGATGTAAAGATGAAGCCTCCATTTGACTGGTTTTCAATGCGGCGTTCTTCAGCCCTTACAGCCTCATTCCTCGCATTGAAAAGGGGAATGTTGTAATGTGCACTTATGTTGACCTTTCCAAATATATCTAACCAAGCGCCACCTGCCCAGCCTTTGGTACGCAAGCCCTTAGATCGGATGTGAGCAACAAGGTGGGAGGCTCCAAGGACCAGGTGTTGGACCAAATCGGAATTCCGTAATTCGCCGACACCAGCCAGAGCAGCCACGAAGGGCCAGCTTCTCGCCCACATCAATGCCAAGACAGGTCGGTCAAACCAAGCCTTACCACGTCATAAATTTAATCTCATAAAATAGAAATCTTTTTTTTTTTGTTACTTTCTAAAACATACCTCGAGATCCCAGAAAATCGAGGCATAACACTTTTAATTCAAGCTATTCGACGATATTATGCACTCATCGTAAACGAGCTCGAAAGCTACGGGCACATTTGCATTTTCTTATACCAGCCGACAATATATAGGAAATGCAACGAAATGCGATTGCAGTGACGAAAAGCGCAAGTGCGAGCATTCTCTTTTTTCTTGAGATCACAGATTCATAGATCACAGAACTTCCGCCAGTATTTTGGAATAGAAGAGATATCCATCAAAACGTACGTAAAATATTATCTTTATATGAATTACATTTTTACAAAATCACCCTGGCAACATTGTAAAAAAATATAACAAGACTTTTGCAAAAGCGCGAAAAGCAAAAAGCATAAAAAGAAATTCACTTTGTGATCGCGCAGCGCATAAAATGTATATCAAACCAACGTTTCAATTACATAGTTCCATTTGAATTGCGCAAAGCAGCAGAGAAAAAAAATATAATTAAGACAGCACCTGTGCTTTACGGTGTGAGTGTTTATGAAGCTGCCCGCAATGACTCGAGTTTCACTCAAAGCTCCGGAGTTATTTGATGGAAACCAGCATCGCAACGTCGATGCGCTTCAAGAAAGACCCTGATGAATTTACAGGCGAATACGTTAAAAGCGTCGACTCGGGCACTCGAAGAAGAGCCTTGCTCATAAAAGCTTTTTTATAGCACGCCACTCGACCAAGGAACAAAAAAAAATGCTAGAGCCAAAGTCAGAGGTAGAGACAGAGTGATATAAGGCTATAGGATTAAAAAAATGTCGATGCAGTCTCTGCGTCGCGGTGAAATCGTCCGCTAGGCACATCTGGAGCAACAATAATTACAATCAAAAAGCTCATCTGGAAATTAATTATAACGAAAGAGTGATCGGCGTAAAATTGACTGGAAAGCACGGCGGGAATGTCGACTGCGGCTGCGGGAAAATCGATGCGGAAGTGATGCCGGAGAGGCGCTCTGCTATTGTCGTTTTGTATTATGATAAAGGAAATTCAATCATGAGACTTGCTCTATTTGTAAAAATCGAAAAGAAATCGCATTAGATTTAAATTAAATTAATTTAAAAGGGATTTTGATATTAATTTAACTTCAGAAAAAAACTCGTTATACTTGCTAAAATTAATGTATAATCCCTGTCCCCGACATCCTTTGCAAACTAAATAATTACATATTTAAAAATAATCGAATGCATAATTAAAAGTGCAACATAATAACAAGTTCTTGTGTTACTAAAATAAAAAGAACGCGCATCAAAACATTTCGAGTAATCAACAGAATTTTAAAACAGAGAAGTCTTTGTGTTATATTTTCACAAAAATATGTTTATTTACTATTTTTAACAAGAGTGGAAGTATAATTAACTTTACAAGGATCATTTTAAAGTTCATTTGGCTCCCGGGCTGCCTTAAGCATTTCAGTATTTCATCTTGAAAACTTATTTCTGCCTGCCTAAAAAAGTGAATAAGCATTCCACAATACAAAGCTCGTGTTAATCCTAATTTCAATTTGAATAATGGTAGAAATTCTACGTTTAGCCCAGAAGGTAACTTGATATTTCAAATTTAATTAAAAAATGTTTCATCCATCTATATAAAAAGTACGTCGTCATACGATTAATATTATCATTCGTTGCTTCGCGATTAGCTGCATCTTACGAATACCATAAACTGAAATGTTTTTACGATACATTACTCTTTCTATAGCTACAACTAAAATAACAATATCTCGATCTAACGAAAAAAATACCAAACAAGAAAGAAAGAGAAAGTGCGAATATGAGGAAAGGAATCGAAAAAATCGAAAGAGGCAAAAAAAGCACAAACTCAGAGGTCGACAGCAAGGGGTGTAGAGAGTCCTGATGGCGTCCGGCCAATATTTGTCGGCGCAAGGAGGCTGGTGGAATTCGTGAGAACCGTTCATGCGTACGCGGAAATTCCCATTGACCGCAAAAAGTAATTTGGCGAACGCTTGCAAAGCACACCAAAGAATCTACATGAGCATGTGCAGGATGACCCGAACGCGACCCTTTTTTTATCGCCCTTCCCCCCTTCCCTTGCAGCTCTCGAGTTCAAGCTCGCTAAGCAGATTCATTAGCGAGTAATGCGCATACTTGCACTGCGAACGCCAGTCGGGAAATGTAGCCAGGCATAGTTGCGCGATTTCTTCTTGTTAATGGTCAAGTGCAGCGTATAATTAGAGAGAAATCGCCGTGCGGGGTTGTGAAAAAAAGCCCGGGTAGATTCTATTTGTAGGTGGCACTAACGAGGAGCGATAAGGAAAAATTGCTGGCTGCAGCATGTGCGAAGGACATGAGCGAAACATAACATGGATGGAATTCTATAGTTTTAATAATCTGCAAGCGATTCAAGTCTGACGATTATTCATTTTAATATATTTTTCTATTAGAATGCAATTTTGTGATAGTTTTTTGGAGAAACGCTTTCTATTAAAAATAAGTTTGAACAAATTATTGTTTATGACATAAAACTTCTTTGTCGCTTTGTGCCTCTGTGACATCAAACCTGCTACTGTCTTCTTTGATATGATACTTCGAATATAGAGCTCAAAAAGACTTTCGTAAATGTTTGTTAAAAACCTTTAGTCGTTCTTTATTTAAAACCAATTTTGCATCCGAAAAATTCGTGAATCTTTTATTTTCTTGGTAACTCGCAATACTATCTTGTCTATTACCATTATACGTCATCCACATGAAATTCACTCGTATCCACCTTGAATTCGTACTCTTTCTTCCTGGGCACGAACCAGGTGCAGGTATACCGTTTCAACAAAAAACTGCAACATGTCCCGAGGACGCGAGGAGCAACAAATGCCGTAGACGGCCAACTTAGCCGTATCGTCGAAGAAGAAGCATCAGCTTTGGGAGTCAGCAGCTCGTCTCCTCTAATTCAATTCAACCTATTTCTGATTCCGGTGAGCGCAGACGCCCTGAACGAGCTCACGGAATTCGTGATTGCTATACGACGAGCCACGAGCGGCTCTGCTGTCCTTCTCTCTTTCTCGCTTAATCTACGGCTACCTTTGTTACTCTATCTCATTCCTTTGCCGAGACTTCTCCCCTCCCCCCTCCCTCCCTTTTCTTATTTTCGTAACCTCTTTCTGCGCTTTTCTTTGTTTGTTACCCTGTTTGTTATGCCAAATCGACTTGGAAGGGGGCAGGTTGAGAGGAATGAGATTTTAATAGCTGTAACTTTTAATGAGGTCTTTGTTCACGGAATGGAGAGTTTATATTCGTTCTCTGACCCGCTGACGTCATTCGGCGCTTCTGAATTCTTTGCTGATGAGATATTTTCTACCGAATACCAAAGCAAAAATTCTTGAAAATACGCAAACTGCATATAAGTACAACTCGGTATGCAATAAACAAGAAAAATAATACATCAAGGATTAAAAAATGTTTATAGAACAGTGTGGCTACAATCCGCTGTTAAGTCACGCCTATCTGACTAAAGTATTCCTTTTTTGCACCGTGTTTATCACACTCACTACGCTCGGGTGCTAACTGCGCCGTGCAAAAAAGAACCATTTAAGTCACACGTATCGTAATGTACTATTAATACTTGAACGCACATTTTTTTACATTTCTGCATGTACACATTTTTTCGTACGACGCTCTAGAGAGGAATAAAAAGTAGTATACGACTTTTTCCAATACTTTGATTTTCCGAAGAGAAAGCATTTTTATTTGGATAGATACAGAACCCCGCGCGAATATGCTTGCGCATGAAAAGTCTTGCATTTCAGATATGGCCAGGTGTATTTTTCAGATGTTCAATATTTTGAAAAATGAAACTAATGACAAAGTTATTCGCGCGAAAATAAAAAGAACAAGCTTTCTTTTCAACTATTATCCCGAACAATAATCTCTATACATTTTATTCCCGATCACACAAAGCGGACACCCTCGAATTTTCCCACACAATCATCGTGAGTCGATGAATTTATTTTTCTAAAAGCGCGCAGCCCCTGAAATGAAAACCCCTTCCTTCAGGGGTTTCCGTATCACACATATAGAGCATTTCATACACCTTCTCGCTTCTCAGAAAAGCTTAAAAGAAATCGAGCATCTAAAAAAGAAAACGCGCTCGACGAAAGTACAGAGTCACTCCTCCTTATAAGCGCGACTCTCCAACGCGTATCGTATACGTGTGAAAGACTCGGCGATATATACGCCGTCGCATAATGATGATGCCCGAGAATGTTCGTCTGTTCATATCCTCGTCGCGGAATTATATGAGTCGTCTATATATACCTCTCCCGAGCTCATCGCCGCGCGCGCAGTTGGTTTCCTTCCTCCACTGCGTCTTTGTTTCGCGGCGACTGCATCGTTCGCGTTTTTCCGCACCTGCGCGCACCGACTCCGACGAATCGAGTCATTTTTCTCCTCCTCCCGCGGGAGGAGTTCACTACGGGAATCGCGCGCGATGACTCTTTGTTCGCAGGCCTTTTTTTCACGCTAGGGTAAACTATCATGGAGAGAGTTACTCGAGATGGGGTTGTGATATAGACTCAAGAATGGCGATGTTAATTAATGGGATGAATTTCATACTCGGTACAAGCGCATATGCTTTTTTAAATGGCTTGGACACTGAGGCTGTTGTGGGGGCCAGTATACGGAATTAAATCGCGAGTGTTTAAAGTCGCAGCAAATTGGTAGCAATTACGCGGAAGTAAATAACTGTAAAGTAGAGTAATGTTTAGACAAAATTTCGCCAGAGGTAAATTAAAGAAGTTAAACCGTAATTTGTGAGCTCGTTTATTAAACGTCGTCGGCGGGCTCGAGTGCAATTGTTTCTGGAATAAAATATGCTATTATATATTCCGGTATATTGCATGCAGTACACACGAGCTTCAATCGATCTGAAAAGTGAACTTAAAAATGGGTTCGCAGAATGTACGATTCTGTACAGACGTTAAAATTCTGCTAATTGCGTTGGCTCTCTGCCTGTAAAAGTTCGACGCCGAAAATATTTTTTGAGCAGTCGTGAAAGTTCGTGCTCAGCGTACGCTGTGAATCATATTTTCAGCTAGCATAGCATCAGGGTTCATGAATAAAACAAGAATTTTACACGTTGAAAATAGAACAAGCAATGGTGTATCGAATTATACTACAAAGCATCTACGTGCCAACGTCATTTTGTTTTTTTATAACATTTATCAAGAATCATGTGTCAAAAATTTATAATTTTGGACAGCACGAAAAATCGTCTAATTTCTGCAAAACGCCTGTGTATCAGCAAGGTTAAGGCGCAGACGCACGTAATTTCAGTACGTTCCTACGTACATATGGAATAACGATCGGCCGCGTGCGTGGTGCTCCATCCTTTGGTTCCGTTGATGGCGCTTCAGAGAACTGTAATAGAGCGATAGGCGAGCGCGGGCCATTAGGTCGCCGCCGAAACGAACGGGCAAATGAGGATGCGAATCTAATAGCCCGAAAACGCGCCAATGGTCACTACTGGCCGCTGCGCACCTCTCGACGTAGTTGCATCGTCCGGTATCCATTATACCTATAGTGTTAGCCATGATTATCGTAATGCACGTGATCTATATTTTCGTACATATATTATGACGTTAAAAATGACGTGATGCATGTCGATCGTTTAGATTTTTTTTAGATGAAAGTATTTTCTCATTAAATTTTCTGAATGTAGACTTGTTATTATTCGAGCATAAACAATTTATTACATAATAGTCGCAAGCTTTTCATTAAGCTAGCGTGGAAAATGACAAGAATTTCCCTTAGCAACGATCAAGCGTACGACCACGAAATCCCGTCAACATAAAATATCAGGGCATGCTGGTAAAGCAGCAGTGATTGTCCGCCTATGAAACAATATCGAAATAACGGCTTTATTGTTTTCGCCGCATGCTCATTCTCTGCGAACGCGAAATCAATTTAATTTCTGACGTATAACCCCGCAAAACTGTTCGCGCAGCTGCTTACACTTGTATACTTTATTCCTGTCATTATTTGATTAAAAACTTTTCAAGTTATAAATCGTACTTACTCATTGACAAGAAATATGATAAACAGACTACTAAATTTAGAAGAACGCGATGTTATACATAGTATTATATATAGCAAATACAATATTATTAAATCAACTTTTGAATAAGAACGCTACACTGATAATCTTGATAAATTGTATTGAAAGCTAAATTCACTGTAACGTATAAATTAATTTATCCTCAAATGAATTTATTCCCTCAGTCACTCCCGATAAAACTCTCTGCACGGCCAATCAGATTGTCTATCTGATAATGACAAAGCTAAAATTCTGCTACACGTTCGCTTGCCATTTACAAATAGCAATCTATTGACTGAGCAAGAGAGAGAGAGAGAGAGAGAGAGAGAGAGAGAGAGAGAGAGGAACGAACATCGCATCAAAAACTGCAGCGAGCCGAAACTCATCGATAGCTGTTGTAGCAACCGATCGATCCGCTATCCGCATTTATTCTGCAGCGCGAAATCCGCTGACGCGGGCAGATCGTGTCAACCCTTCCTGTCAGCCAGTCCTTGTTTCGGGTTACAGCCACTTCATTGTTTGCGTTTTAATAACTTATAACAATTGCGTTAGCGGTTAATAATGCCTCGCAATCGTCGAGGCAAAATTCAGAAACACCGAGCGGAAGATTTTCATAATACCCGCGTTGCGCTTCAATCTTTTTGATTGGTCAGCTGCTGTGCAATAAGTGTGCTTATTATAGTCGGAAATGTTTAATGAACGGAGTCGAACTGCCTGCTCAATGGCTTATCGTATTGGACTGGATACAAAAATTAAACATTCGGAGATAAGCTGAATCGACTTATAGGAAACTATATAGTTGTTGCGGCTGCACGAGAAGTTTCGATGAGGAAACTATTGTATTCTCGAGTGAGCTTTAAGAACGAGATTTCGTATTATTAGACGTAAAGCTGATAATTAGCGTTCTATCAAGTATGAAATAGATCATCGTTGCTAATGAGATATGACTGAATTGAAAAATTAATAAATAATAAACTGGAATAAACTTTTTATCAATATAATTAGAAACTGATTTTATTTCATTTACAGTCTACTTTGAAAACAATTTATAGTAGGTCTCGTAGTAGTTTATTACTATAACTTGGATATTAAGTTTCGCCATATTATAGCCAAGGTAGATAAGATTAGAACTATGCAAGGTGACATGTTTTGCGTAAGAGGAAACAAAATAATTAGGTTATAAAACAGGTCACTTGCACCATCCTTGCAAGCGCTCTATATTAATATTACAGAGTGGATATTTGAAGTTCGTGTCAAATTTACGGAAAAAAATCAATTTGCCATCAACGATACGCCAGTGCTTAAATGTATCCTTTGACATCTTAGAATATCACCAAACATCGTCTGTTCGCTTCAGCACTTTGGAAAGCTCGACTAGCAGTTCCAACGGCAGTAGCTTCATAAAGGCACAAGATTACAAAAGCACCTATCAAGTCGAGCATTTCGGGTCGATTTCCTTGGAAATCTATACTAATTGGGATCATAGCAACTGACATCGCTGTAATTGAGGATTAATAGTAAAGAGAATGAAAGGCGGAGCGAAAGGTGTCAGGCAATTAAGGGCCACTTTAATTGGCTCTTTTGCGCGTACGCTAACGCGAGGAAATATACGTGGATGGAAACTTTAACAAGCGCTGATTGATAAGATGCAATTTTGTGAGCTTTCGAGAAATAACATAGATTTTAAAAAAATAAGTATTATGATGTATAATCGATTGATTTAGCCATTATCATATTTATGCAAGTCCATAATTTATACGTTCAAACAAATTTCCTTACTTTCATTATCATTTCAAGATACCTAAACTATACAATTTTGCGACCATCGAGTTTGATGTCTCTATAACTGATCCACCAAATCAACAAATTTATTAATATATTATTTACAGCTTTGAACTTTCCTGTCTATATAAGAGGCGGCAACAGCGACATACCCAGAACGTCACAGGAACGTGCGACAAATCCAAGTATTTTATGTCGCACCATTACTTTTTGCGAAATCGCGCTAACAATAGAATGATTTATGCTTGTGCCGTTAGAGTTTAGTGCTACTAACTCTGTGGAAGGGGAGGTAATTTAGTTTGCCTTTTCAATTTGTGACTATTTTTGTACGTGTCAACGTAAATTACTGCTAATATCTATTTAAAATAAGACAAATCTCTAAAAACTCATAAAGATCTAGTTCTAGTATTACATGTTATTACATTTTTTCAACTTAAAAATCAAAGAGCTTCACGTTACGAATATTCGTACTGTGGAAAACATGTTAGAAATTTGAAATCTCAAGAAGGTATACATAGTCGTACACAATGCAATGCATAACGAAACTACTATTGACACGAACAAAACATAATATCTCTATATTGAAAATGTTGCCGAACAAATCTTTGAAAAATGAACTCATCGAGATACAGTAATTGCACGAAACACAATCCCGTCTCTAGTATCCCAGCCTAGCTATCAATAGTCCTCACGAGCCTCTTCTCTTTACTTTTTTTCTTTAGTGAACTTGGCTGTTCATGACACGCGCGGGTCTCTACTCTTCTTGCTCCGACCAACTTGACCAAGTTGTACTGGTGTATGTGCCTAGTACTGAGACACAGCATGTACAGAAGCGAGCGAGACCAAACGCAGAAGAAGAAGAAGGGGAGAGGAGCCGAACGCGTAATGCAATGTACTCCGTGAGGCCTCTAATAACGTTATACAGCTAACTAACTTCGTCGATCTAGTTCGTCGTACGTTCACTAGCCAATCTCCTTGATCGAGGAGCTGCTATATATGCCAGTGCGGCTCGAGTGACAGGAAGTGTACCGCGAATTGGGAGACGATTACTTATAGTCCACCGTCGTCACTCCTGTAGCGCAGATTGTTTTTCAATTTTTTTTGTAAAGCTTTTGGAGAATATTTTTGCCCCTTCAATCTCTCACACGTCAATGAGATGAAAAAGAATTAGTCGAGGATGAATTTTTTCGACAAAAACATATATCGAATTCAGAAACTTTATCGAAAAAAGAATGCAAATCAAAACTAGCGAGCCACGCGCCGCCGTACGGCCGCGTTGGCTTACCGCCTTGTATCGCGAAGCGATGTGTTCGCGCATTATACGTCTCCGCATAAAATATGTATCACCTAGCACGGTTTGATTCTCGCGCCTCTTGATGACGAGTTAATTATGGCGCGCCAAGAAAAGAAAGAGCGCATGCGTAAGCCCTTCTGCGGTCTGAGATCGATTAGTGCGCGCGAGAGCGTCAGATTCGTTTCGGCATCGATCGAGAGCAGTGTGATCCGAAGCCTACCTCTATTCTCGTGTAGCTTTTGTATTGTGCCTGTAGTAATCGCTGTAATTTGAATTATATTTGTTAGTGAATCACTCGCGTGTGATTCCTCCCTTATTTCTATAATTCGTGTAAATAAAGTGCCTGTAATTCCGTGTGGGCGAGACACAAGCGTGCTGATATCGCATAGCGAATCTTCGCTATAGGTCCCGGTCGCGACGACTCGACGAGTCGTCTCAAGTCGTTCACGGAGCGAGGGCTGGACCCGTTCCCGAGACGTCGGGGCCCTGTGACGTGCTGGGCGTTGCCACCCCGGGATATCTCCATCTTCTCGATCGACAATCTACCCAGAAGAGAGGGTGGTCCGTCACGTACAGCGCACCGATATTTGCGATTTGCGGCGTTATTGTAGGGGCTGATCCCCGAAATATTACTGCGTAAGTTAAATTAGATAATAAGTTTTGACTTTTGTATTTTATGCTTACATAAATTCATTAATTTACTTGATCAATAAATAATTTCTATTTCACTAGCTTGCTCAGGCTTTTCCCTCTGTTCCGTGAGGGTTTTTATGCCTAAGCAAGTTACTGTTTATATTTAGGTTAACCGCGAAATTGTTGCATTTTTTTATTTAAGAACCCGACTACTCATTCCTTTTCCCACTTCCTTCATAAATGTAATTTAACTGTTTTCATGGTGCCCCGGGTGAGGATTGAGTGGTTGAAGCTCTTTGTTTCTCTAACTTAAACTTATTTTTATAATCGTTTACAAACTAGCAAAGAAAGTCAAAACTTATTAGTAAGAGACTTTGCTTTATTATACTATACATTATTGTAAGTGCGTGATATCAAGTGTATTCTGTAAATTGCGTCGGAAAGTTGCGCAATCTTTGCCAATTTTTAGATTAGCTATAAGTTTGAAGTAGAAAAGGGCTGCGAACAAAGAAGCAGATCGCATTACTTTAAGTGTCAAGTAGGTCCACCACGGCGCGCTTATCTTCGGCGTTATTTTGTATTTGCGCGCCTTTGCGGCCCAGCGCCGCTTAGATCTGAAACGCGCGTGCAGACGCGTCATCGATATCGTGGAATTGAGCATTCGGCGAGTAAGTTACACTCGCAGGTACTGAAACGATTCCGTTGTTTAGTTTCAGACGCTACTCGATACCAACGGTTTAATGAAATTCAAACTTGCAGTGGTTCTCTCCTCTCTTAGAATTCGCACTGATTGTTCTTTGCTTTATTTTATTAACCTTCGCTTTAATTTATATAATAATTTAGCCTAACTTTATTAGATTAATTGAATTACTTATAGTAGTAGATTTTCTGGATTCGTAGATTTTTGTAATTTGTTATTGATAGATTAAAGAAGTAGCATAATGGCGCCTACACCTCTTAGAAGGCTTACTGCATTGCAAAATGCGCGTATGTCGGAGATAGAACGCATGAGTGCCCGTCTGAGAGAGAGACTACCAGATTCTCTTAACAAAAACATTGTTGATTCGCGTATCGATGCTCTCAATGGTGTTTGGTCAGAAGCCCGTGAGACTCACTCGGAGATAGTTGTTAGAGATGATGCTGAGGCTGATCCTTACATCACTGAAAATATTTTTCCTAGAATTCAAAATTTATATGAAGATCTTTTAGACGAACTACTCACTAGGCTCTCGGAGTTTGAGACCAATGTTGAGCCACCTACTCCTCCAGTTCCGGGTATCAACCACGCGTCAATCGATAAATTGGATACGGCAAAATTACCGAAACTTGATCTTCCTAAGTTTTCCGGTATTTATGAGGATTGGGAGAGTTTTTCTGATCTCTTTATCTCGCTGGTACATTCAAAAAAGGCATCGGATGCTACCAAGTTAAGCTATCTGAAACTATGTCTAACGGGAACCGCGGCAGACTTAGTTAAAGACGTCGCTACTACGGACGCGAATTATCTTACTACCTGGCAGGCTTTAAAACAGCGATTCTATAATCCTAGGCTTATCGTAAATAATCTTTTAAATGCTATGATGAACATTTCTGTTTTGAAAAAGGAATCGGCCGTAGATTTACGCGCGTTTGCTGACGAAGCACAGCGTATCGTTCGCGCTTTATCTAATTTAAAAATGCCTGTAGAGCATTGGACTATATGGTTTACACATATATTATCCGCAAAGTTAGATCCAGAATCACGAAAGCTTTGGGAATCGGAGCTGAGCGCAAAGGATCGTGTTGTTATTACGAGCGTAGAAGGAAGCTCTTCCTCAAGTACAACTGAACCCGGGCCATTGCATCACTTTCCGAAATTCTCAGAATTCGCAGATTTTCTTGAGAAGCGCTCACAGACGCTGAGTATGATTGCGGCCGAAAATAATATTGATAAGAAATCGTTCTCCAATGTCAAACAGAATCATGGTTCGCGAAAAGTATTTCACACGCAGTAGGGCCTTAAATCACTTGCGAAATGCGCTCTTTGCTCTGGCTTGCATCAGCTGTGGAAATGCTATAAACTTAAGGCTAAGTCGCCGTATGAGCGTCGTTCCGAGATAAGACGTTTAAAATTGTGTTTTAATTGCTTTGGCAACCATAAATTCAACGCGTGTAATTCAAAGGGACGCTGCAATACGTGTCAAGAGAAACACCATACTCTTCTTCATTTCGATTCTAAACGAGCGCCGAATTTTCCGCAGTCATCAAACGATTCCGATAAAAAACCCGATCTGAACAATGGTGCATCGCCGCAGAAGGTAAACGCGCTAACTGCTAGTATTTCTAAGTCAAAGCACGCAGTTATACTCGCCATAGCTCAAGTTACTCTTCGAGGACCGGGCGGTAGGCATACTCGCGTACGCGCGCTGCTCGACCAGGGTTCGGAAGCGACATTCGTTACAGAAGCAATCGCACAGCTGCTCGGATTACCAAAACGCCCGGTCAAGATTTCGTTATCGGGGCTCGGTGCGAGTTCTTCGGGTATAGCTAATGCGGTTACGTCACTTACGCTGCAGTCGATAATTAACCCAGAATTTCAAATAAAAACAGAAGCCCTCGTACTTTCCCGGCTTACGTCACACTTACCAGCGCGCAACATCATGGAAATAGATCTCGTCCAGTACGCGAGTATAGATTTAGCTGATCCGCAATTTTACATTAGAGATTCGATAGATATGATTTTAGGGGCTGACATTTACGGTCAACTTTTGCGGTCTGGAGTGCGCAGTTTTCCCGATTCAAAACTGATTGCTCAAGACACAGCGCTCGGATGGATTCTATCGGGATCGGTTCAAACAAGCCCGTCACGGCGGGCGGAGCACTCTGCTCACGCTCCAGTGCAAGCATTGCACTGCGTTTCGGCTAACAATGTTGACGACTCATTGCAAAGATTTTGGAATCTCGAAGAATTTCCGGATACCACTCACAAATTAAAGCCAGAAGACGAGGCGTGCGAGACACTTTTTCGTGAAACTTATACGCGCAGCTCTGATGGTCGGTACGTAGTTCGCCTTCCTTTGAAATCCAATCCTCCGGCAGTGGGAGCGGAGACACGACGTATGTCGTTAGGATCGCTTTCTCATATGTATAATCGTTTTCTACGCGACTCTAATCTCGCTAAAGCTTATCGCGAGTTTATGAGTACGTATGAACAACTCGGACACATGACGCGCGTGCCTGCAGGAGAGATCGACAATCCCAGGTCATGGTATCTGCCGCACTATGCAGTTGTATAGTTTATTCTATTACTTTTAAAATTACGAGTCGTTTTTGATGCTTCTAGGCTGACACGTGATAAACATTGTTTGAATAATTTTCTCATGTCGGGACCGGCTCTTCAAAGTGACCTCGCTTTGATACTACTCAATTGGCGTAAATATCAATACGTTTTCACAGCCGACATCGTTAAAATGTTTCGTCAAATTCGCGTCGCCCCAGAGGATCTGGATTATCAAAGAATCGTATGGGCCCTCAACCCAAATGAGCCTCCTGTCGATTACAGATTGACTACCGTAACCTATGGAACGGCGTGCGCGCCTTATCTCGCGATTCGCACATTGTTGCAATTGGCACAAGACGAGAGATCGTGATTTCCTCTCGGCTCGCAATGTCTCGAGAAAAATACTTACGTAGACGATATATTTGCGGGGGCCGATGAACTCTCAGTCGCTGTCTCAAAGAGAGAACAATTAACTGAGATTCTTAAATCAGCCGGCATAGAATTAGATAAATGGGCCGCGAATCACAACGATCTTCTTCCGGCGCGCTTAAAACAATCCCTCGATGACACGGACAAGCAGATTGATAAAGACGCGGCTGTAAAAACGTTAGGTGTGCATTGGAATCCGAGGCGCGATGTGTTTACATTTAGCACAGTCGATTTCAAAACATTGGCCGGCGCGGCGACAAAGCGAGCTGTTCTTTCAAATATCGCACGTTTATTCGATCCACTCGGCTGGCTTTCTCCAGTTACAGTAACGGCGAAAATTTTGATGCAGGACTTATGGATACTAAAATGTGATTGGGATACACCTTTACCTATTTCCGTGCGCGACAGGTGGATAGAGTACTGTAATTCACTTGCATCACTCTCGGAATTATCGGTGGATCGGTGGTTAGGAGCATCTTCTGGCCAGTCCTATCAATTACATGGCTTTTCCGACGCATCTTCGCGTGCCTATGCAGCCGCTGTCTATATTCGAATTGAAGCAGGCGACAGCAACTATCGTGTCTCACTTCTAGCGGCCAAGACAAAGGTAGCTCCAGTTAAAACAGTTAGTATTCCTAACCTGGAATTATGTGGAGCTGTACTCCTCGTTAAACTCATCTGTCATTTACAAAAATTAGATTTTTTGAAAATTTTGCCAGTGCACGCCTGGTCCGATAGTCAGGTAGTTCTCAATTGGCTGCGCAAGCATCCGCGATCTTGGAAAACATTTGTCGCGAATCGTGTGTCCTATATACAGATCGAATTACCTTCAGCTATCTGGCCTCACGTTCCTACAAAGGAAAACTCAGCGGACTTAGCGACTCGCGGTTCTAAACCATCTGAGTTAGTCAATAACGATTTATGGTGGCACGGTCCAATTTGGCTCTCGTTGCCCTCTGAAAATTGGCCTCACGCTGTAGCAAGCGCACAGATTCTGCATTCTCGAATATCTCCGGCTGAACCGGACATTCTTACGAGATTCTCCTCACTTACACGACTGATTCGTGTCGTGACGCGATGTTTACGCCCTCTGCTACGTTTGCGAAGACGCAAGCGTAATATGAGTGCGCTTCCTCCGTTTTTAACAACTGAAGAGCTTACTACAGCTCGGCATTCGATCATTAAATTAGCCCAAGCAGCTGCTTTCGACAAAGAAATTAATATATTAAAGTCCGGAAAAACTTTACCTAAGCGCAACGTATTGCGTAAACTTAGCCCTACTTTAGACAAAAATGAAATATTACGGGTAGGTGGACGTCTTGCACATTCCGAGTTATCGTGTGATCCGAAAAATCCACCGATTTTACCGCATTCCTCGGCGCTTAGTCAGTTGATCGTGCGTCAAGCGCATCGTCATTGTCTTCACGGTGGACCTACACTTACAGCGAGCATTGTAACGCATCAAGCATGGATTTTAGGTAGAAAGCGTCTAATTAAGTCAGCCATTCGTAACTGTATTACTTGTCAGCGTGTGAAACCTCGGATGGCGCATCAATTAATGGGTAATCTCCCTGCGGCTCGGGTGACACCTGCGCGGCCATTTTCCACTGCAGGCCTTGATTATGCTGGGCCAATTCAAGTGCGTACGACAAAGGGTCGCGGTCATAAATCTTATAAGGGTTACATAGTATTGTTTGTTTGTTTTGTTACTCGAGCCATTCATTTGGAACTCGTAAGTGATTGTACATCCGCAATGTTTATCGCAGCGTATCGGCGTTTTGTTAGTCGACGCGGTATCTGCCGTAAGCTATTTAGTGATAATGCGACCACTTTCCATGGAGCAGATAAGGAGTTAAAAAGCATGTTTAACGCGGCTTCAGACTTCTACAAGAATACAGCTTCTCTTCTTGCCAACGACGGTACCGATTGGAATTTCATACCCCCCAGTGCACCGCACTATGGAGGTTTATGGGAAGCTGGAGTTAAATCAACAAAACATCATTTAAAAAGAGTAATCGGCGAGCATACTCATACGTTTGAGGAGTTATCTACCCTCCTAGCCGAAATTGAGGCTTGCCTTAATTCGCGTCCGCTTTGTCCTATGAGTTCAGACCCCGACGATCTGCATGCTTTAACACCAGCGCACTTTCTTACCGGTGAGACTTTGGGATTGATCCCAGATGAAGAGCCACCAACGGTGCCAGAAAATCGACTCGGCCGATTTCAGTTGTTACAACGCATTCGCAACAATTTTTGGAAGCGCTGGTCAAGTGAGTATCTCCAACATTTACAGGAACGAGGCAAATGGAGGGAACCTACGGAAAACTTTGCCGTCGGCCAGTTAGTATTAGTTATGGACGATCGCTATCCACCTGCGAAATGGCCTCTCGGGCGAGTCCTAGAAGTACATCTCGGCTCAGACGGTCTCGTAAGAGTAGCTATGGTGAAGACTGCTACCACCATTCTTAAACGTCATATTGCTCGACTCTGCCCATTGTCAACAACCGACGACTTGAAGAAGACAAATGAAGACTAGTGAAAAGTGAGTGTGTGTATGGCATATAAAGGGTGGTGTGCGAGCGATGGATTTGCTAGTGATATTCGTCCTGCGAACGAAGGCGGGCGGAATGTTCGCGCATTATACGTCTCCGCATAAAATATGTATCACCTAGCACGGTTTGATTCTCGCGCCTCTTGATGACGAGTTAATTATGGCGCGCCAAGAAAAGAAAGAGCGCATGCGTAAGCCCTTCTGCGGTCTGAGATCGATTAGTGCGCGCGAGAGCGTCAGATTCGTTTCGGCATCGATCGAGAGCAGTGTGATCCGAAGCCTACCTCTATTCTCGTGTAGCTTTTGTATTGTGCCTGTAGTAATCGCTGTAATTTGAATTATATTTGTTAGTGAATCACTCGCGTGTGATTCCTCCCTTATTTCTATAATTCGTGTAAATAAAGTGCCTGTAATTCCGTGTGGGCGAGACACAAGCGTGCTGTTATCGCATAGCGAATCTTCGCTATAGGTCCCGGTCGCGACGACTCGACGAGTCGTCTCAAGTCGTTCACGGAGCGAGGGCTGGACCCGTTCCCGAGACGTCGGGGCCCTGTGACGTGCTGGGCGTTGCCACCCCGGGATATCTCCATCTTCTCGATCGACAATCTACCCAGAAGAGAGGGTGGTCCGTCACGTACAGCGCACCGATATTTGCGATTTGCGGCGTTATTGTAGGGGCTGATCCCCGAAATATTAGTTAAGCGAGCGCTCTGTAAATATAAGGATCGATTATCCACTGCGTAAGTTAAATTAGATAATAAGTTTTGACTTTTGTATTTTATGCTTACATAAATTCATTAATTTACTTGATCAATAAATAATTTCTATTTCACTAGCTTGCTCAGGCTTTTCCCTCTGTTCCGTGAGGGTTTTTATGCCTAAGCAAGTTACTGTTTATATTTAGGTTAACCGCGAAATTGTTGCATTTTTTTATTTAAGAACCCGACTACTCATTCCTCTTCCCACTTCCTTCATAAATGTAATTTAACTGTTTTCACGATGCAAGGCACGCAGAACGCTCGCGCTTCGCGTTTTGCGCATAAGGCACGACCGCTGACGCTCGCGCTTCGCGTTCGTAATGCCTGTCGGTGCTTACACAGTATTATCCTGTTTTTTTTTTTCTATATTATTGTCAAAGTTTTGATTGGTATTCTTCTGGCGGTCATCAACACTATCATCAAAACTACTGGAAAATTAGTAACTTATTTGTATTTGTATCATTATTTATTTTTGTTTGTAGATATTCTTAAAACATATCTTATTTTAATTTTATTCCATTGTAATTTCAGATAAATAATACAACACGTTTGTATCGCAGTTTTCAAGAGGAAGTAAACAAAAGGATGATATTTCGTTTGTAGGATTTCAATAAGAATATTAGAAAATTGATTGTTTAGGTATTTAGCATAGCTTAGAGGAATATAGTAAGCTACTTAGAGCTTTTCTTCAATCTAAGCAATTTTCTTTATTGAGTTTAGGTTTTTCTAGTTCCGTATATACACTTGAATTTTGAAAGTGAATTGTACTGATTCACCTTAAAAGATTTAATTAATATAGCGTACGTCGTTATATGATGCCAAGTTACACGGATTGCATTCGGCGATTACGTATTTCCTAAATTATGCATTTTTTATAATTTAATTTAAAAAATGGTTTAATTTTGTATATATGCTAAAGGCCAAAATATAACTGTCAGCTTTTAATAATATAGGAAAATTGCCGAAAATAATTGGGTTGGATGGGTCATGTTGCACCGAAGTTATTATTGAATGTATGTATCAAAAAATCGCTTTTAGGGTTGTGTATGTCAAAAAGTGTTTTAAAAAATGTTTGCCACGGTAAAAAGTTGTTTTTTAAAAATGTCTACAACTTTTATATTTAACATTTTAATATAAAACGTAAATCCGTAATGTTTTATGGCAAATAATTGGTTTTTTAGCTGTAAAAAATCGATTTTGAGCTGTAAACTCGAGTTCTAAGCATTTTCATGATTTGATGTTAAGGGGAAAAAGTTGTATTTTTCAAAGATCTATAACTTTTCCATTTAACTTTTTTTTGTAGAATGCTTAGAATTCGACTTAAAGCTAAAAACCCGTTTTTAGCGATTTTTCGAGGTGACCGAATTCAGCGTATACGTGCAGGATCAAGCCCAAAATAAATCTGTTAGCTTAGTATTACGAGAGGAGTTCGCACACAAAATTTTAGCCCGATTGATTAAGGTCTTTCCGAGATAATCGCATCACAGGAAAATTTTTATTAAAAAACGCTTAAAAATCGAACAAATTGTGCCCGCATTTCAAAACGACGTAGAGGATCGGGATAAAAAAAATAGTTTATTAGCTTTTGCAAAAGGAGACTTCTCCTAAAATTTCAGCCCGATCGGTTGAAAATTGCGTGAGATATCGCATCTCACACATTTTTCGCACACGAAACTATAAGGCACTTCCGTGTCGCGGTCGTGCCTGAAAACCAACAGCTATTTTTACTATTGCTATCTTCGTGCGTCATGCAATCCTCGTTCCTAAATTATGGATAGTTATTTTAACACATTTGTTATTTTGGTATATCGTATACACAAAAATGACAAATCGTCATTTATAATACAAAATAACGATACGAATAACTGCGCGAAAGGCCATTCCTATAATGAGAACAACGACACACACTCATCTTCGAATGCATAAATAAATAAAAACAGTGCCCAATTGGCACGCTTTATAAAATCACTCGTAAGATGAAAATATTGTAAGAGAGTGCCTTCATTAAAATGATTTCGAGAAGCTAATAGAGTACCGTTGTGTGCTATTGTCGCGTTCATTCGGGCGCTCGTCTGCCGGTACTGCGCCGCAGCTACGCGAAAATACCCGCAATTATTATTATTATCATACTTATTATACGATGCGACGTTGCAAACGTCGCAGCCGCGTCGATACGAGGAATCTCGTTCGATGCGGCCAAGCTCTGAGTGCGCGGAAGAAACAAGCGAGTTGGATTGTTGTTGTCGGTGCCAGCCTGACCTCGAGTTCGAGGAACGGGCCGGCTAACCGTCCACGTTAGCGTGAGAGTGAGCATCGTTGGCGCGAGAGTGAGCCTCGACGGCGCGCGCGCTGATTGGTCCTCCGCATGTCGCGAGCCAATCAGCGGGCGCCGATGTGCGACTCGCTATCCGCGCGGACTGCCAGCCAATCAGGCGCGAGGAAGATGCGCGGGCCCGACGAGCGCGAGTGGAGAGTGAGCGCGAGAACGAGCGGGAAATCGGGGAGTTCTCTCACGACTGTCGACGGAGTACGTCGACGTGCGAGAGAGATACGTGGCCTCCTCTGTTACGAGGAGAATTGGGAGAGTCTCCCGAGGTTGTGCGAGTGTGCGAGAGTGGGAGAGAGAGAGAGATCACACTGACCGTGCGGCGACCTGCGAGAGCTGAGTCGAGCGCGTACCACGTGACGCTACAGGCTACGGCTTGGGGGCTAACGTGCAGACGCGAGAGAGAGAGAGAGAGAGAGAGAGAGAGAGTCAGCCGTCAGCGGACTGGACCTGGGCCTGTGGCCCGCCGTCTGCTGCACGAGCGTGGCTCGTGTTTGAGCGTCCCAGCGTAAGCCCTGCGTGGCTAAACTGTGCGCGAGAGGCACTACAGCCACCGTGTTGTAGGGAAGGGCTGGGCGAAATACATGTGCAATAAAACTTAACCATTGTGTGTGATCATTTTCCCCTCTCCCTAGCGTTCTCCCAAACGTGATGATCGCGGTCAAATCCTACGTTTAGAAAAATCCTAGTGCATGCGAGGCTCTAGGTGTTGCGCACCTGTGTTGGGAGGCACAGCGTCGCAATGAGTTAAATTCCATATGCACAGAAAGCAGGTACACATACACAACTATGTCAATCAGGCTTGCATATGTGAACTACTGAAAACAGTCATGAATACAGCAGTGGATCATAATGCGTCGAACAATGAGCGATAGATATGGAGAAAAAACAAGACCCAATGGAGAAAGAGAAAGAGATACAGCGAAGTGTAGAATGAGATCTATTGTTGATACGTGCATTTTTTTGTGAAATATCGTTCACTATATGTGCCGCGCATTTGCAGATAAAAGCTCTCGTGTGCTGCGTAACAACAATAATTGCGTTGATAATTGAGGTGCTGCTCTGTCGGTTCTTCTTGTTGTGGGCTTAATACCCGGAAAAAAGTCGAGCATTGTTCTTTATACTATTTATTCATCTGCTTAAAAGCTCGTTGAATCATACGATAAAATTCAAATAATTATTTGATTTCAAACTAACACTCATCGCTCAAAATAAAAGATTGTGAGCGATGAGCATCTTCGTTCCTTCAAAATATTATTACTTTGATCCATCGCTATTTCAACTGCCCCACACACTGGAACTTCTCACGCAACTAAAACCAACACTTTTTTTGTCTCTCAACGCTCTCAAACGCTACTTCGTCTATCCAGTTTCAACATCTAACTCTATCCCACCGTCGTTTTCACCTCGACATCCACTATCAAGAGGTAAAAATTCACTGCATCGCGCCGAAAACGATCTTTATCCGCACACGTCGCTCTCGGCGAAACGATTAAAATTTTCGCCACCAGCACATATCGGCGCATGTACGAAAAAAGAGGAATAGCGATCATCGATCGGCCGACGAGAGAAGGCGAGATATAAAGAGATCGCACACGGGGGCACTTTAAATTCATGAATTCTAATACATAACCAATTAGGTCACCCACGCGGTAAGCCGGCTTCCTCGACGCGCGCGCTCTCCAGTCTCTCTCTCTCTCTCTCTCTCTCTCTCTCTCTCTCTCTCTCTCTCTCTCTCTCGGCGCGCAAGGCGACTTTAATGAAAACCTTTCAAAATTCAGCGGGCGCACCATTCTTTATCGGCCCAATTAGGATTCCCATCGCAGCCCGCATGAAGTACTATCAGCTGCCGCCTCCTGCAGGCGGCGCGTACGAAATTGCTCGTCGATATGTACCCCCGAGCCATGCTACCTGGCCTCTCTCTCTCTCTCTCTCTCTCTCTCTCTCTCTCTCTCTCTCTCTCTCTCTCTCTCTCTCGCTCACTCCCTTACTCGCGCTATGTATGTATAGAGCTTCAACTCGGACGTGCTGCATGCCAAGGAGGAGAGAGACGGAGAGAACTTTAGCCGATCGCTCGGAGCTCTCTTCGCCGGACAAATAGATTGATCGCCGCGGCGGCTGCAGCCGTGCACGGGTCTCGCGTGCGCGGCGATCGAGAATTCGCGCGTGGGCTATAGGTGGATATACAAGGCTGTCGTTTTTATTTAGTGCGCGGACTCGCGCAGCTGCGCAGCGGATGCGCGAGCCTTTATTATCCAAGTTAACCGTCGGTTGAGTTTCCAGAGAGCGCAGCACTCGAGATCTATAGGGGTAGGACTTGGCTTTGTAATGGCTACCGGGCCGGTATTCGGCATTGTAAATTGCACTTGCGGAGTGCGTTAGCTTCTCTCGCTCTCTTTAGTATAGGTGACTTTTGATTCTAGAATGAATTACTTTCATACAAAACTATCAGTGAAAAGTCCGGATATTTTCTAGCGTTTTGTTATGAGAGAAGCAAGAGAAATGGGTATTAAAAAGTTCCTATTACAGTTGAACGGCAAAAACTCTATATTCCTAGAAGAAGAACAAACAAAGAGCTTTGATGAAAGTTCTCATGGCTATCGTTAAAAATTAACTTACTCCGTTAAAAAGTTGTTTGCGTTTGAAACTAGCGAGCAACTATACACGAGTTTCGATTTTCAGGAAATTCAATAATTCTTCATTATATTTTAAAACTTTTCAACCGAGCGTCTGTTTGAGTTACAGCTCGAACTAAAGCGCTTTTAACCTGTTTCAACCTTACTTATTAATGACAGTTCTTTTCGCCATTTTTTAATTAGCTTAAAATATCTCGCTATTTAGGCGACGACAAGTCTCGCCTCATCCGTAAGTAATATTTCACGAGTGACAAAATACACGGAGCAAATATCGACACGGCGCAGATGTGCAAAATGCAAACCGTTGTATACACGATGGAGTATACAATGTAAACGTGTAGCACCGCAGCCCAATATCACGACGTAAAGCTATTTATTCACACGTCCAGAGAGAGAGAGAGAGAGAGAGAGAGAGAGAGAGGGAGAGAGAGAGAGAGAGAGAGAGAGAGAGAGAGAGAGAGAGAGAGAGAGAGTAACGACATCTCGCCAGTGCCATCATTATCATAAATAGTCTATTACAAGCTCGCGTGCGGGGGACGTTATTACAGCGCGTCAGAAATAGCACTGTGCAACATTGAATTAACCATAGCGGCATCAATCCTATTACACGCGTCCATGATGCGCAGCTCGCAACTGCTATACACAGCCGCACAAGCGCCGAGGAGTGGTACACTAATAATATTCGGCGCGTGACGAGAAACCGCGCGCGAGCGCGATGTTGTCGAAATTCAGCTAATCCACAGCCGAATCTAATTTCCCGACGGTCAGAGCTCTCTCGCGAGCTCCGCGTTTTGCGGGTGTCCGCGGTTTAGGCAGAAGAGAGAGGAAGCTAGAGTCGGACAACTACAACTGTAGCAGCTGCGGCAGCAGCAGCGCACTTACCTTATGCCGCCTCGAATCGTGTCGTAGTTGAGAGTTCGAGAGCCGTGCATCCACGTCACGTAGCCCGTGGGATGCGGCACTTTGCTGACCACACACTTGAGCTCTATCGTACTGCCGGCTTTGTAAAACTTGTCGCCGGCAGTCGCCCCATGCTCGTCCACTATCTCCACCTTTGGCACTGAAACAATGAAGGATTATGCCTGCTCAGATTTGTTTTCCATATAGATTCACCAGTAATATTTGATACATTTCATAATGATTGTAATATGTCGCTCTTGAATCATGGTAGTGCTCGGAGAAATACAAACGCACTGAACGTTTAAAAAATCGTTGGTGCTTGGCTTTGGAAGTTTATAATCAACTCTCAGCAACAAACTTTCATTCGTACGGATACTTTAGGGCAAATATATCCAGTATTCCAAAACTAATCTCCATAAAACTATCTGCTGGTCCTATTCAGGAGTTGATAATTTTCTGCTTTTCCACGTAGTACAGTTTCATGATGTTATTTTAACTCTGTTTTACAACGACTAAACCGAGAGCAAAGTTCAAGTCACTCTCTCTCTCTCTCTCTCTCTCTCTCTCTCTCTCTCTCTCTCTCTCTCTCTCTCTCTCTCTCTCTCTCTCTCTCTCTCTCTCTCTCTCTCTCTCTCTCGCTCTAAAAAACGCTCGCGCAATTAGTCCGGAAATGCGAATCTCGGCAAAACTCTGATTTCGAATATCAACTCTATAAAATAAGAACACGTATTCGGTATATACTCGATGCAACAAAATAGCACGCTGCATCGCTCACTATAAAACTGGATTCCCGTTAAAAATTTAATTAAAAACGTCTTGTCACGAGATCTCCGAAGCGTATTGAACTTCCAGCGGGCATTGAAAAAAAATAACGTCCCGGAGAGAGAAAGGTATAGGGCAAACGAACGCGAGCCGCGTACGAGTGCTCGAAACGAAATATCTAAAAAAAGCAACGAATGAGACGTAAAGCATGCGGTGGAAGAAATCAGAGCGGTCGATATCGTTCTCTCTCTCTCTCTCTCTCTCTCTCTCTCTCACACACACACACACACACACACACATTTTTAATTAAAAACAGCCGAGAGAATTTTTTTGATTGTTCAAGGGTGCGTGGTGCTGCTGACTTGCGTCACTATATAGCTCAGCCCCGCCTCGCCCTCTCTTTCTCTCTGTTTGTCGAGAGCTGCATTTGTTTGCACTGCTCCTGGCCGTACTTTAAACAGTACTATTTGGCAATCGGAGAAAATCCCACATTTTCGACGGAAGCTCTTTTTTTGATCGGATTATACGAGAATACGAATGCACGAGAGAGAGAGAGAGAGAGAGAGAGAGAGAGAGAGAGAGAGAGAGAGAGAGAGAGAGAGAGCAGTGGATTTATTGTAGTAGTAGCTCGGATCTGCAGTATTATAAGTGCGATGCTCGCGACAAATTTGAAATGAATTAAAGAGGACAGTTTAACCTACTTTTTCGGGCTTTATTGACTGTTAGTTTTTGAATAGGTACTCTTGATGAGAGTTTCATTGTTTGCTTGGATTATAGCTTGGGATCGAAAGTTATTTATTTAGTTATCAAGGACGAGTGATATTTTAACCTTTCCCAACTCAATTAGCTGTAAACCAGTAATACAGTAAAGTGAGAACAAACTTGCTGTCCTCTTGGGTCATTAATATAAACAAATTTCGCCTCCAACGAAAGTCACATTACATTAATATTATTTTAGTTCTTTGAATACAATATTGTATTTGAAACAGTAAAAACAATACCAACCGCGCCGTTGGCGCATAAACATCATTCGAAACGTTCACACGTTATTATTGATAACTAAAATAACAACCGATAAAGTATGTCAAAATAATAGATAGTTATATCCATCAGCGTGATATCCCGGTAAACTACAATTCATGAAAATTATTAAGACCAGGACTATGTATTCGCTGCCACAGTGGTAGTAGTGGCAGCCCCGATACTCCCTCAGAAATTGGAAATTCGTCGTTGCGAGGTGCCGGGGGCGTGTGTACACACACAGGGTAGCACCGCACAAACAAGCGGCAATCGCTCGATTACACGCGAAAAGGTGCGTTTGCAGTTTTGCGGCGAACCGAACGCGTAATTAAATATCCGCGCTGACTGGGTCAGGGCCGGCCGCGCCAATGCGGTTGCTGTCTGGCCATTGCAGAGCCAAGGGATGCCTATGCATACAGCTTTATGACAAGGGGATATTCGCTTTGGGCGATGAGTGAGCTTTTCGAAAGTGTCGCGAAGTGTGTTTCGCGCGAATTTCTTTTTTTCGAAACATTATGTGGTGTAATGCGGTTCTGAATTAAGATAACTAAATGACAATTACTTCAATTGATCTCAACGCTGTCAAAATTCATAGTACTTTTTTGATACACAAGGCAAGTTAAACTGTAAAAACTGTAAAAATAAACTATTCATCTTAAACAAGTTGCTGCATATCACGATAATTACGATAATCGTTCATATTCCCCCAACTCGAGCAATTTACCGACGTCTCGCTTTCTAGATAAGTTCGTGTATGGTCGAGAAAAAATCCCACGTTCGCGGGGCTCCTTCGCAAACAAAAGTTTCGGCCTGTACAGCGAGTTTGCGCTTTTGTCAGCTCACGCTCACCTGGATACACCGACACACACCCCACAGTTTCGCAAGCCTAGCTTTTAAGCTCCGAATTCATTCGGGACAAAAGCTTTGCTGCTGCAGCGACGTAGCGGTATAAACTTTCGATCCTACTTTTGCGCCCGAGGAGATTTCATCGGACAAAGTGTTTCTTTTCTGCCATTACGCGCGAGAGAGCTGCCCGAGACGATGAGAGCTGGGGAAAAAAGTAGCGAGCAAGCGAGGGAAACGAGGCAAAGACAAAGAAGAAGAGGAAGAAGAGCAGGAAGAAGAAGAATAAACTTGACATTGTAATTTCTTTTGTTTCTCCGGCTGCCTCGTCTTTCACTTGGTCGCGATATTGCCCGGCAGCGCGGCCGGTTTCCCCTTTGATGTCGCGAAATGACGCTCGATAGATATGCCGCACGGGAGGGGGTAGAAAAAAAAATTGCCATGCACAAGAGCCCGCTGCTGCTTTTCCACTGCTTCACACACGCTTTCGCCTTTCTCCTATTGTGCTCGCACGCCGCTCTTTTTCCTCCTTCTTCTCTCAGCAAAGTCGTCCACTTTTCGATTATACAAAGAACAGTTTTCCGCTGTCTTCCGCAGTGTTGACTCAACGAACGTAAACAGCTGTAGTCAAGCATGTTTGTCCTCTGTTTCAGTTCGTATGTATGCGTTCGTGTACACAAAGTTACGAACGCGTCAAAAGGAATTTAAAGTTCCGAGCTTCGGCTTTGGAGTCGGCAAGTTTGGCGCCTATATCGTTCGGCTGCCGAAGCCGATGATCTTCTCGAGTTGACGAATTTCCGCGTCTCGAATTCGAAGTTCTAAATAATCAAATCCATGACTGCAGGCGAAACTACCAGCTCGCACCTCGAGCAACGACCAACCAGCACACAGCGCGGGCAATCAATTAGCGATTATACATATTTCTGCTGGGCCGTAGGCGATAAAGCGCGTCTCTCTCTCTCTCTCTCTCTCTCTCTCTCTCTCTCTCTCTCTCTCTCTCTCTCTCTCTCTCTCTCTCTCTCTCTCTCTCTCTATCTGGCTGTTTGCGCGAAACATTCGCTGCGGCGCGATTTATAGCGCAAGTTTTGCTAGCCCGCGTAAAAGTAGTACAGTCGGGGCTATAGCTATATGTAGCCCGCGTGCACGGGTCATCGCGCGCGCATCGCGTGTAATCTGAGCCTCGGCGTCGACTCCTGTGTTATCGGACTTCCGAGAGCAGTTTTGAAAATAGCCTCGCGCACGATGAAACCGTGCCCGCGGCCGAAAACCAATTTTAAGTTTGTATACACAGACACGACTATACTATACGTAGTGTACGCTACGCGAGTAGTCCATATTATTCTACGTGTACGTCTCTTGCCTCGAACTGCTGCTGGCTCTTCTTCTTCGTGTCCAACTATAGCGTATGTTAAGTCATTGCGCACAAGTTGGCTACTTCGGTGCCACTGGGTGACATGTACATTATATGCGCGTAGTACATACGGATGAGTGAAAAGTTGGATTCCGAAGTTATGAACCAAGAGAGTACAAGCGCGCCGCACTCGAGCTGAAGCTTGTTCTGCATAAGTGCGACACGTGTCGGGATAATTGCGTAATAAATTACTCGAAGTGCGGCTCTCGAGCGGTCGCGTGAATAAAGCGCGCAAAAACTGAGAAAATGATGTAATGTGCAGTCGTAGAGGGTTGCGTGCCGAGAGGGAAAGGCGAGTAGAGATTATCGACGGATAAGTTCGTTGTATAACGATTAATAATACTATCGTGATAGCAGTATGAGAGTACAACAACTTCGTCAAAATGAAGCTGTCAGAGAGAAATCATCGTTCGGAGAAATTCAACCTTAATTTGCAAAGCGACGAAATTCACACTAGACCGCGACTGAAACCGCCACAAACGAACCGAGGGGAGGGTATCTTTTTTTTATACCAAAACCGCGCGTTCCGATAATCCCGAAGCCCGCCGAATCCCGAAAACTGCGACTCTCGAAATCGAAAAAACCTCGAGCGTCAAAGGGCTTCGTACAGCCGCGTCCAATACCCGAGCTCCGAGTAATTGCGCGGCCGCACAGAGCTACTCCTCGCTGTATCTCGACCGCAGTTTCGTCGTCGGTGTGCGTGTAAGTATGTGCACAGTAGCAAGCGAAGAGGCGGCACGTCCTCGAGAACAGGGGAGGGGGCTGGCATGCATGGGAATGACGCTGTTGATGTATACGAGGAATCGGGACGCGTGTAGTGCACACGTGTGCCGGAAGGAGCCGTGTGCAATTTCGGCCCGCATATTGGCACTATTCCCGCCGACGGGCTAATGCTATGTGCTCGATCTTTTCCAACGGCCGGGATGAATCGCTCGTACGATCTCGTAATACGCGTTCGGGGATTTGATCGGTTTGAAATATCTGGAATTCTGTGAGAGATGTTTAGAGGGCTTAATAGTTTTGGAAAAAAGGTTGAGAAGAGGTCTCTTGAGTAATTTTTTTTTTCTTTCTGGATTATACATTGAAGAAATGAACAAATGCATAGTCCTGTTTGGAACTGGTTTGAATACAAAATAAACAATGAAAGTGCAAAATTAACACAAAAATTGCAGCCTTTATTAAGTAATCTCGTGATTATCTGCTACATCCAAATTTTCATAGCTGCTGACGCGCATAGTCATTTTCAGCGAATCCTTAATCAACGTTACAGTTTACGTCAAAGCATGACCTTCCTACTCGCTGTGTATATTTTGAAATTCCCTGTATATTATATTCTTGGCTGGATGTTGTCGGTATATACGATAAGAGTTGGATCAACAATAACAGTTACTTTTGTTATTGTTTATCCAAGTACGTCGACATTCTGATGTAAGGTAAAGTTTATCTCGCATCAAGTTCGACCGGTATCATAGTTATACAAGATTTTGCAAATCCCCATGAATATGCATATTCACAGAGTAAATATTTAACGGGCAGTTGAATATTTAGCGATATGTCGAGTCAAACAAAAACTTGGCAGTGCGCGTAACACCCCGAAGTTTCTCGAGAGCGCGTCGACTTGTGCGCCATTCCCCAAATAAATTTCCACGCAATAAACGCCATCAACGATGCAGATATTGGTTTACAAGTTGCTCTAGCAGTCGGGAACTAGCCGAAAGCAAAACTTTCCCGTGCGCAGCGCATCAGACTGTACGCTACACACAGAGGCATGGGCCGATAAATATTGCCGCCGCACGCGCCAAGGCAGCGGTTCCCTCTATCTCTCGCTCTCGGTCGCCTACTGCCGCAGGAAAGTGAAGATTCGGCGGAGCCCATCAAAGAGCATATTTACCATTACGAGAGTAGCTGCCGTAGTCAGGCTTCGTACAGAGACTACATTGGCCTTGGTTGCGTCAAGTATCGGCTCCTGACGCGTCGACTGGGTATTTTGTCGTTGTACACTGTCTGCAGAGAAAGGATAAACGCTGAGCGAAGAAGACGCGGGTAAAAAGGCCAAGACGGAAGCGCGAGACGGAAGCGCGATGAATAGAGAGAAAACGTGTTTTCCGGTCGCAAAGCGCTCCGACGAGTCCAGGGAAAGACACTCACTCTCTTTCGAGCAAGTCTTTCTTTTCTTGCGTTCGCGTTTTTTCTGCATTCCCGTTACTGCGTCTCGCGCTTTAGTTATGGCTATTGTTCGCGCACGGTCTAGTATTCAACCGAGAACTGGGTTCGATGAAATGTTTAGTTAGTTTTAAACGCAAAGTTTTATCATTATATCTTCTCTTTTTTTGCATTCCTGCTTGAAAAGCTCTTGGCTTTTATAAAAAAATTCTAAGAACGTTTTAATCACGCACTGCTGCACAATGTTCGGTGGAAAATTCGATTTATACGAAGCCATCGAAAAGATTTGTTGCTAATCTAAAAAGCTATCTACATCCCAGGAAAAGCTCACAGCAGCGAAAAGCCGGCCACTACTCGCGAAGGGTTAATCAATTTCCCCTTACATGCTCAAAGCTCACACCTCCGGCGTCTTTTCGCGTCCCCGGTAATTCTCAATCTCGGCCCGGTGTCGCGCCTTATTTATCGCGTCCATTTAAGCTCTCCTTACGCGGCTTATCAGATCGCGCCGACGACGAGCCCCGCCGGCATCGCGATAACACACGCGAATACTCGCCGCCGCTTTACAGCCTTGAGCCGGAGCTATTAAGCTGCCTCGCGCGCGCCTTTTATCTTTTCACCGAGAAGGAAATTTCCGGCTATTTATGTATATATACCCTGAAAGTGCGTGTACCGGATTGTTTGGGCACGATTTCGAGTCTAGACTATATTGCCGTCTGCGATACCGGTGTATGTGTCCTTCAGTCTTTCGCGCTGCCCGCCGGTACAGTGTTAGGTTAATGGAGCGTGTAATGTATAATGTTTCGAGACAAGATTGCAGAAGTGGCGAAAGGGTTGATGGGGTGGATGGGTACGCAGATTTTAAGCTCGTTCTCGCGGCGCATAGGATTATCGTCTCTGTGTTTGCAATTTTTTGAAGAAAGAAAAATACTGTTTTAATTTGAACAATTTTTCCTTAGCCGCGACAACGCAACAAAACAAAAATAATAAAACAGTAGTCGGTGGGTCGACGGTATCTACAGAGGATCGATGGCCTTTGGTTGGCATACATGTAATTGTACATTATATAGCTGAGCGTCGCGTTGTCGCTTTTGGTGATTGGGAGAAGACACGCGAGAGACGACGACAGAGAGCTGAGCTTCGCGAGGCGTGAAATGGAGATAATGACTGACACGTACCAATCAGCCAAGCCAGGCCGCGCTCTCTGGTCACTCAATTGGTCAGCCGGCTAATGAGAACACTGTTCCGGACGTAACTAAGGGCTACTAGGGATACAAAAATTGTACGGGACAAGATTTCAAGGTTCAAAAATAAACTATGGAATCATTAGTGATCAGATATTATGGCTTTATTGAAATATTCCAACGAACAGGTCCTGGTGTGGCCTTTTCTCACAAGTCGTCGCCGAGAACTGACGCTCCACTCATTAGACGCCGCCGAAAACGTGGGCCCGCTAAAACAAAGGCGCTTTCCCGAGGACTATCTATAGCTATACACACGCAGTCATGTGCCCGCGCGAACACCTCCCACCACTCTGGCCTGCCAGTCACAGATCGGCCCTTTAGCCTCGCCGCACTGTGAGTGACCTTTAAAATTCGCGGAGTAAAACTCCTAACTGAGGTCGTGGCAGTCTAGGAATGATTGTAAAAACAATCCTAACAGTATTGGCCTGAAGCCACGAATTGCCTTGTCGATTCGAAGGATTAATTGAAAATTTTTTTTAAAAATCTCCACTTCTACGATGCAAAACAGGGACTGTTAACGATTGCATTCTGTCGGGCATGCAAATGGTAATAAGCTCCCTCCGACAATTTTTCCAACTGCGCAAGAAGCTGAAAAAATGCACTCGTCCTGTAATCATCGGATGCGCTCGCACGACCAACAATGTGATCCATTCAAAATCCACATCCGGCTAATTTTGTGCCAAGCGACGAGGAAGACGGAAAGAGAGAGAAAGCCCGCATAATTAATCCTCGTCCTTGTATGCGCGAAATTTTATACTGCAAGCGTATTCTATGTACATCCCGCGAAGCGACAATGACTCTGTCGAGTCGCTCCGCAAGAGTACGTATACACATAGAGAGGGTATCATTGTTCTCGCGGCGACAATAACGAATAGTGGATTTGATATTCATTGTTTCAATCGTGAATGAGGGAACAAGCGCGCTTGTAAGAGTGGTGGGGTCGGGGGGTCGCAGGTGAGAGAAAGAGGAGATAAATGGAGCCGGCGGTAGATAAAATCGGAGAAGCAGGAAGTGGAAATCCGAGGATCTGGCTGGATCAATTCTAGGAATAAAAGCTTAATGACGGAGGGTACATGCTTGATGCATCGTTTATAATCGCGGGTAGCTGGAATTTCCTTTTGATGAGATGACGATCGGATATATAATTATACGGCGTAATATCGAGCGCTAATGAGGAAAAGGGATGCTATATTATTATACTGTTTGAAACTATATGGATAATATAATTATACAAACGCGTTGGATCGAGCGTTTGTAACTTTCAAGTGGTCTTTTTAAATACTCCAAGAAACTATTTAACAATTGGCAAAATCTTATAGTTGAATTAATAGTTTACACGTCCATAAATTTACTCAAATCGACGTGTTAATTGAAACATGCCGATGTCATCTGAAGTACTGCAGAAGAATCGGCTCGCACCGTCACCCTCAGTCACAATTACTCTCCCAGGACGGGGTATAATACTTATAAAGCTCGTTTTTCCCATTGGCGTCTATAAAGGAATGTAAAAAAAAATCTCCCTAACAGCCGCATGTGACCTGGTCACGACTAAGCACTTCCCGCGCGATATATTACCCGCTATTATAGCCCAGCTAGGAAGCTAGCGAGAGGGAGAGAGAGAACTGCACAATGCAGTAGCTGCCATGAGCTCCGGACTCTTGATCTCCATATTTTAATTAAAAGCCCTCATGCGGGTTCGTGAGCTTGCAAAAGTCTTCCTCTCGAGCTAAGCGGCGAGGATGCGACGGCACTCCAGCGGCACAGCTCACAGCTTCATAATTACGCGAGATGCATTTTCCTCACGGTTCTTCCTCTTCCTGTTTCAGTTCTATTCCTACTCCGCGCATGTATGAGCTCGTAGGCGAGGCTGCGAATGTGAGAGAAAAGGATATGTCGTAATGACTTGCTAGTTGACTGAATCAGTGGCTGAAAAATTCGTTGAAAGAGCTCGAGCTGCATCATTAACTCTAAATATTCAAAAATGACGCGTGATCTCAATATTAGAACAGAATTCATAAAAAAAAAAAATCAGCTTAATCGACCACAAAAAAACACGATTAATTAACGAGGCGTTATTAACCTTCTATTGCTCATGACGCCAATAACAAAAAGTTTACACGACAGCTATGTGTACATCGACGCCGGAAAGTCAAGAAGTTCAGCGTCGTTGTAGATGCACTTCAGAAAATGAGGCATAGACCAGCGGCTGTGATAAAGGAGTGTCGGGAGTCGATAATTTGATTAAAACCAGCCTTTAAAGATATCGGCTTCTCGGCGGTCTTCCATCGTCGTGAACGAACACAAGAAGCGAGGCCGTAAGAGACTTTGCTTAACCCCAGCTGCCGCCGCATCCCTCTACCACCCGAGTGCGCTTCAGCCTTAATGGACTCCTTGAGATTATTTGCTTGCACTCGATTTTCTACTTGCTTATACATTTAACGCACCTGCTCTCGTCCCAGCGTTTTATTGAACGAATTATCACTTTTGTATACACGTTATTTATTGAGTTTCATGGAAGCGCAGTGCTTTTCATTGCTATCCTTTGCATAGGATAAATAGACCGTTGGAGAAAACGATTTGGTAAAAAGATGCGAATGCTTTTTATAAGCAATCATAGAAAAACTTTCTTTTCGATAAGTTAAGAATCATGCACAAATCCTGTCTTCAAAAAATATTTTGTATTCATTCATTTTAAACGCAAAGCCAATATCATGCAAGAGTACCCTCTTCCAAAAGACGTGCGGAAAAAAGTCACGAACTTTTTTCTCGGAACCAGATGCTAAGACACTCTTCTGTTCACACACAGGTGCGCGAAACAACGTCTCACAAAAAAATCTCTGATAATGTTTTGCCTTTCTTAGATACATACACGTAAGCACACTCATACGGAAAAGCAGACGAGCGCGACCACTTGCAGATATAAATCACCGATAACAATCTCGAATTTCCCAAATAATTCGCGAAGCTCACGGAGTCACGCGCACGCGGCAACAAAATCGAAAATCCGCGAAATTCTTTCTGTCCCTCTCTTATCGCATCTTCTCCATCTTTTTCTTGCTGCTTTCTTCTCGACCGATGGACTCTTGACTGTTTTCTTCAGGTCGAGCAGAAACGGGGAGTACGTTGAACGAAACTTTTCAAGCGCTCAAACTTTTCTGTTTACCTTCGCTACCAGTCTTCGGTGTGAAGAAACTAATGACACGTATTCTTCCAAAATTGTGCGTTTTATTATTGATTTTCAACGACGTTGCTATTTTAATCGGTGCTTGCAGCGTTAAGAAAAAAATCAAAATCAGCTTTGTCCTGGCATACATTGACCTGTTCTACTTGCAACAGTCCAGAGTAAGTTATTTGGCGACGTGACAGGATGCGGGTTGATTTTAAAGCGATGTTCAGTAGGTTTTGTTATATTTTAAACATGGATAGAATAAAGAAGAGAAGAAAGGTTGAGCGCTTGGCTTTCTCAAAAGCGCTCAACACGTTCAATGAGACTCATGCATCTCTCGGAGCAAGTGACACGGCCACCATCGTCGCATTCAAGATGCTAGAAGAAAGGATGGAAGCTCTGACCAAGTGCTAGGGCGCACTAAAGTACGTAAAAACCGCAAAAGAATGGCAAAAAGTACACGGAGAAAATGGTTAGTTGCGATAACCAAGTACTTGGTTGGGATAACCAAATTGCTTGGGAAAATACGCACCAACTATGTTGTTGGTATCATTAACCAAGTAGACTTAGTTAAGAAAAATTGGTAACTATAACCAACTATATAGTTGTATTTTGTGTAGTCGCGAAGTGACAAACACTATTTAATCTTGGTTATCTTAATCAATATATTGGTTTGTATTACAAACAAAATATATCGAAAATGATAATTAATTTGTCAGTACAAACAAGATAATTGTTGGTTCAAGAAATAATTTAGTTCTGATTACTAAAAAAGTAGTCAAGTTTGTTTCCAGAACGATGAAGAAAAATTTTTTTTCTGATTTTTTTACTTTTTTTTATTTATTATCTATTGTTTATTTATTTATTATTAATTATTATTATTTATTTATACATACAGATTTATTTTATAGACCCGTTCATAAGTGTGCTGTTATTTTTTACATTTAATTTACATGTCTGCAATTTTATTAATACAATTAATATATCTGAAAAAAATTTCTTCCTCACTGGGGATCGAACTCGGGTCCTTCAAGGCGGAGACTCTGTCGTCGCGCTAGCGATGCAGTTAGTAAATAAGAAAATTTTTGAAAATATAAGCTGCAACTCGGATTTCAACTAATATCTTGGTAATTACAACAAAAATGTTGGTTGACCCACTATGAAAACAATGATGTACCAGAAAAATTGTTGTCCTTGCCAAGTAAATTGGTTAGTAACCTATAAAGCCGACTTTTTCATTCTAAAAAAATCGGCTTGGTTAAATAAACCAAGCACTTAGTTCTCAGAACCAATTTTTGATTAACCAATTATCACTTGGTTACCACAACTAACCATTTTTTTCCGTGTAGATAGTGCTTACAATTACATTTTTGCCAATAACTGATGTGTATTAAACAATTTCTCACTTAATTAATTTTGTTATTGCATCACAGGTGATAAATCTCAATTTTTTGAAGGCTTTCGAGGAGAAAGGCGTAGAACTGATCTCGTCTCAGCCAATCAACTAATCGGATGCTTTGAAAAACAGAATGTAGCTCTTGCGAATGGATTGGGCTTCCTAGAGGAATCAATTTTAGAAACTTTACCAAAGATGATCGGCCAGGAGTTCAAGAAAGCTTTAAAAAACTCAGATAGTTCCCTAGGAGCTCGGAGTCGCACCTCCTAACTCTACGAGGAGGAGGTTGTACCGTGCCAACCAGAGACGGAAGACCGCTGCTGCGACTTACACGAGTGTAAGTCCGGTACAAAAAGTCGTGATCCACAGGCTCTAGCTCCCGGCAACTCGCTCCGATTATCCTAAGGTAGCTACATCGGTTGCGAGTTGCCAGCACGCAATACTTCGGCGGCGCCGTGTCCACCTGGCAGACAAGTACGAAACTACGGTTTCAGTTTAGTGCGATATACGCGGTTGCGTATTCGTCACATATTTTATCTTCAAAAATAATAAAAATGTTTGCGCAACAAAGCGAAACAAACGCTTATCTTACTAGAAACGGTCGTTTCGCCGTAGTACTCAGTAACGAAGTAAAGCAGAAAGAGAAGCAGCAAACACGGGATATTTGTAATTTCCGGTGTTGGGAGCCTGAGCTATTGCAACGGTGGTCAATGCGGGGGGAGAGACGCGCTTTATGATGTCCAGTCGGAAGCAATGCGATCACTTTCCTAACGACTCCTTGGGGCTCGATGTCGCCAGGTGAGCTTTCCGACTGTTTCTTTTCTTTATCTAGTTCTTTTTGACTGTTTTATTTCAGAAGTAAGCTCGGTTCTTTGGCGTCTGACCATAATTGCCTATTTCTACTAACGATGCTTGTCTACCCTACGATGTAACAGAAATAATTATATAAAAATATTCGATACACTATACCGAAAAAAAGATTCCATTTAATCAAAAGTATTCTTATACAAAATCACAATTTGATCCAACTACATCGGGCATAAAAAAATGTTTCAAACGATCTTTTTACACGCACATTTTTGCTGTCTCTAGTTCTTTATTTCATTTCGACTCTCAGATTCGAAGACTCTCTTTCACGACGACTAGCTACTAGGCAAAACTTTGTTATTATTCCCTAGGGATCCGCTAGTCTCTCCTCCTCGCTCGCTCGAAGCATCACAAAATCACGTAAATGGAGTATCTTCCTTTCTCTCTCTCTCTCTCTCTCTCTCTCTCTCTCTCTCTCTCTCTCTCTCTCTCTCTCTCTCTCTCCCTTTCGTAAAGCTTCGAGACTGGACGCACGCTTCTGAGCGTCCAACCGTGGAATCACGGTATGTACTTTTTTCTCTTCTCAGTGATGCGCTACTCGAGTTTGTTTTTTAAAGAGCAACTAACGTTGAGTGGTGTCGCTGATCATTATAAAGGTTGGCGTATCTGTTGAGGCGCCTTTCATGCTGCTGTTAACCCCTATGTAAAACACGGAATATCACATCAAGTTACAAATTTTCAAGGCTGCGATAAAGTCTCAGCGCTTCGAAACGCGCAATATAATATAATACATAGGATATTCTCCCTTCAACAATTGAAATTCGTCCAAAAGACAAATGAAACTGTTCCCATTAAGCATTCGCTTGTCAAGAGCGTGAACAAACAAGAAGTTCGTCGCGTGTGTACTGCGTCTCTCTCTCTCTCTCTCCTTCTGACTGGCGCGACAAGCTCTTTTTGGTGAAAAACACGAAATTGAATGTGAAATTGGAACGAAATTAATGCAACTTAGGTTAGCAGTGTCGCAGCGTCGCCGGCAGTGCGTTTTATTTACTCTTCGAGAATCATCCAACTGAAAGTATACGTATAGCTATATGTACGACTGCTGTCCTTGAAGGAAGCGCAAGCGAACACGCAGTGCGCAGCCACCGTGAGTTATATTTGAATTTCATGCGGTCCCGTGTGCGCCGCGCTAATGAAAACGGCGATTTAATTAGAGACTGCTGCAATGCAGGCATCTTCTTCGTTGCGCAGCTTCTTTGGAATATCTCAACGTTATTACGACTACTTTTGCCGGTTAAGCCGAGTGGAAGAGATATAAAATTATGAAAACTTGAGTAGTTATCGTGACGTTCTATGGAAACAATTCTATTACGTATAATTTAACAGATGATTTCTCATCCGATTTGCATAAAAAAAGCTTTCACAAATAGGATTAACGATGAACGTACAAAATTCGAGTGCTGGAGTAAGATTATACACATCAGTACATAATTAATAAAAACACATTTACATCAGGCAGATGAGATTAAGCATCGTTAAGAGCGTCAACTTTATATGCAGATATTACTTTTACGTTCTGCTAAAAGAGGAGAAATGAATGGGCTGACAATTTAATGCTGCAGCGCATGCATAAATAGAATTGAAAATTCGCAAGCCGCGAAAGCGAACGTTTTGTTTGTTCCCGTTTAACAGCAGCTGCGGCAAACTGATTTCATGAAACACTGCGTAGTTTTATCGATCTTTCAATTATCATACGCGGCCATTCATCGGAATGTAAATTTTACCAGGGCATTTGTTTGAGCAATACAATTGTCTTTCAAACGAAGTAAAACTCGGCACATAGTTGACTACAGGAGAAGGGGAGGGGGGAGTGTATAACGAATTAACTTTAGCGGTATAAATTGCGCGCGCGGTCGGTGTTCCACGCCCGAATACACGCCGGCCCAAATAGCATTAGAGTCAATAAAAGTTAGCCGCAAAAAAAGTCCATAGTTTGGGTGTACGACGCGATTGACGCTAAAATGAATTACAGCGCACTATCGTGTTAAGCGCATAAAGCTCTTATACGGCGGCGTGACGCGCGCTGCGTGTACCTATACAATTCCATTTCGTCCTCAAAATTTCAATATCTCCGCCAAACAGCACTGCCCCTTCCGGGAAATATGAGCTCGAACTCTGCGCGAATTCGCGTGAGGAAGTTACCGACTAATTGAATTAATTAATTACCAAAGCGCTTAGAGTGGAACGTCGTTTCCGCGTATAAGTCCATTATGTGCTGTAGGTATAAATATACTTCGTAGGTATACCTATAAAGCCTCTCAAGTTAAATGCGCTCTCCTCGGCTCGAACAAAAACACATTCAACTAATCCGGCGAACATGAAGCTATATAGGCGGAGACGTCAGAAAGTCTTATGAACAGTGTTATGTTTATGCGAGAAACGCGCGTACGTTCGGATAAATCTGTAGGCGACAGTTTAATTATGGCTTCGTGGAATAATGTATTAAAACGCCGTTGAGTGTCGAGGCTTAGCAGCTATAACAGAAGAAAAAGCTTCTATAAAAGGAGATGACATTATACTGAACGGGATGAGTAATAGAGTGGCAAATTCATATAGAGCGTGGAAAATCGATTTTCAAAAATATTTTCCACTTTTCAAACCACGCAATTGAAAGAGTTTTAAATTTCGATACCCACGAAGAGTTCTGTTTGTACGAATTCGCTGTCCAATATTCCCTACCAAAAATATTTTTCAGTTATCAAAAATAAAAAAAAATTAGTTTTTCCATTCTCAACGAGTCAATTTCGATACACTTCGCAGTTTTCGTTTATTCGGCGATTGTTCTCAATCAAAAATATTTCCTAAAACAACGCCGCGGCTAACGAGTTTCCAGATGCGCTAGGACTACCCTATCGAATTCGGTTACTCCCGCGTACGCCTCTAATCAATCAGCGAAACATCCTACCCCGTTCTCCGCCGAGACGCGTCATCTCAATCTCTGGCTCCTTCTCGTTCCTCTAATCCATTCGCGAAATCTCGGATCCGCGCAGCTCTCTGTCGCGTTTCTCATCGGCGCAAAGCGATCGTCCGGCTAATCTGCACTTCCGTCCTGAGAAATGATCAAGGAGAGAGAGAGAAAGAGAGAGAGAGAGAATGTGAATCTCGAGATAATCGCGTTTGAGTAACCTCTCCTTTAATTCTTCGCGACGAGCAGAGCGCCCTTCTGAGAACGGGGTTAATATCTGGCATTAGAAACGGACCATGTGGCGAGAGGCCAAGTGCGCCTGTCTGTCTCTTCTGTGTCTGCGTGTATGTGCTCGCGTTACGCCAGTCCTTTCAACTCTCTCTCTCTCTCTCTCTCTCTCTCTCTCTCTCTCTCTCTCTCTCTCTCTTCTCGTTTTTAGTCTCGTTTCCTCGCGCTGCGTTTTAATTGTTACTGCTTTGTCACAGCTCTCTACACGCGCGGAAAGATCAAGAGACAAGCTCGCTCCGATGCCTTTTTTTCTATTTTTCTTTTAATTGGTTCAGAAGAGTTGCAGGCTCTGTCTTAAATGAATTAAATCGCCACAAGACATTCAAATTTTGTTTAATTTATAATTTCTCTTTTTTCTTCTTCCTAATTAACTTCGCGTTATATATTATACAGTCAAATCGGCGAGTACTCGCGCATTCATCAATTAGAAATTTAATCTCGTATTAATAAAAAATGAGCTTTAAAAGCCGAAGCTCCGCGAGAGAAGTGGATTTCAATTTCAACAGTAGGCGACTAAATTCTTAATCATTTCGCGCAATGAATAAAGCCCTGCGCCCGCGCAGCGATAGTGATGCGCTATATATAGTGGATGCAGAAATATCCGCGGGGAATGAAACGTTAAATTATGTAATACCGCCCGCAGTACTGCTAAATGAACGCAGATTTATAGTATTATTTGAAAAAGTGTATATCAAACTTAATGAGATGTGTGACGCAAATGACTTGGAAAGTGCGCGCCATCGAGGTTTCACTTGCGCATAATGTATATACAGAGCTTCCTGATACGAGTGCACGATTTTATATGATGAAAATGATTATTTTTAAAAGGTAATTCCTACGTCGCCCGCATGATTTACAAGCGTGCGCTGACGTTTTTGAAAAAGCAATTTCGCAGCGCGAATAAATGTTCATAATCTGAATTATTCATGTATTCCCCGCGTGAAATCCAACCCTAATAATAACCGAAACATTTCACTTCCAGCAATTCGGCCGATCAAATTAGACATCGCCAAACACAACATGTCCGCGCGCATATACCTATACATGTGTTATAAGCGAGGCAAAGAACAGCGAGAATCCTTCTAGCCTGTCCGTCCGCAGCCGGGAAAACTAATATCTCTTGCTGTTAGCCCTCGACGTCGAGCTCTTCGCGCGTCGACAAGACGCTTCGAGCAGCAGAACCGACGTCTCCGCTCCGTCGACGCTCCGCACGCAAGATTAAACGTTAACGGTAATTCTTCTGGGATGCCCTATATAAATGCGCCATAGAAACGCAGCGGCGTCGGACTCGAGTGTATTAAATTATGTCTTGGTTTGTTTTCCCCTCTCTCTTGCTTTTGCCAGCATACACACACATGCGCGTGCCCACACACACACACACACACAGATCGCTGACGTTGATTGATTTTTCGCTGAGAACGCGTGCGCGCGCGCGTTTTATTGAATCACACGGGCTGTTAATAACGGCAGATTGTCCGAATCAATGTCTTTGCGCGTTGCCCGGCGCTCGCGCGAACAACGCGGTGGTACGGAAGATTAATTTTGAAATTGCCGCGGAGCGACGGTACTTGAATGATTGCCGGAAAAATTAATTGGAGCGTAATAAGTTTGCTGCAGGATAGAGAAATATTTGGGTTTGCATGGAAAAGGATTGCTATATTGTCAATGACATCATTGGCTGGGATCAACGATTTTCAACATAGTATCAGAGGGGTGTGAATGATTAAAATATTACGACTCTCTTTTCTGTAACGATCGCCTAAAAATTGTAGCAATACAGTCCCGATGAATGCATTAGATGACGATTCTGTAAATATTATTGTAGAAATCATTTTCTCTTAAATAATTTAATAAGTAAAAATATTATTACATAAAAAATTATTATATTTATTATACATGAAAAATTTAACACGATTCCGACTTACACGTAGTAAATGTTTTCCCTTAATTCAATTATTTTTATTTGCAATTCAGCCTTTCGAATTTCTCGAATGTTTATGGTGCAATTACGTTGCAAATATTATTTCTGTATTTCTCCGCATACTTTTTCCCGGGTCAGTGTGTCCGTATTTATTCCAGTTATGAAATGTTAAGTAAAATAAAATTATTTTCAACTGTCATTCAGCATTTATACAAACTGTAGATATGTGCAAACTTGTGCCTGCAACCGATACCGTAAGCGAGAATATTTCCATATGATTAGCCGAATTTGAAATCCGTTTATTTTTCTTATAATCCAACACGTTGTATAAGCTAATTTTACGACGTTATACATATTCGTGTTAGGCTTGCGAAGAAAGGACATCCATCAATTCGTAGCTCCAATCGAGAGAAACAAATTTTTTCATACAGCGTGCGCGGAGCTCGACTTTAGAGTCATTTGTTTTGGCGCTAAAGTCATCGACTTAGGCACGCTCTCTCACAGCGTGCGCGGGAACTTTTGAAGCGTGCGTGGGGAAACCTATCCTGTCGCTGTCATTTGTTTTACATATGTATGATTGCGAAATTGTGTATCATTAGTGCAAGACGTCTTGTTTATAACCTATTGGTACCTAACCGATAAGTAAACATGAGTGATAACAGTTCTTGTGATACAGACGATATATCCGATTATGGAAATGAAATTTCACCCGAAATCGCATACCGCAGTGTGACAATCAAGTAGCATCTACTTCTGGAGCAGAAATTACAGTTGATCAACCCAAAAAATCTGTAACAGTTTCGTTAAAAAGAACCAGATTTGATTCAGAAGGTCGAGATGATGATAATGAACCACACGCTGAGGATGAATTTTATCGATTAAGCGAAACACAGCAAGCTACATGTGGTTCGCCGTTGAAAAAACATAGAAAAAACAGTGATGA
The DNA here is from genome assembly GCF_009193385.2 of Nasonia vitripennis. NCBI lineage: Eukaryota > Metazoa > Arthropoda > Insecta > Hymenoptera > Pteromalidae > Nasonia > Nasonia vitripennis. The sequence goes on from NC_045758.1 coordinate 24,639,235, forward strand.
AAAAAGCGAACAATCATTTACTATTGAAAGCATCGACAAAAATATTTCTTTTTATTTTAATAATTGTAATGTTACAATTAATGTACATAATCATCATAATTAACTACAATGTACGATACACTATATTTGTATTTTAGTTTAATATTTTGTGATAAAAAATGTAATAATTCATTTTTAAATTTGCAAAAATATTTTAGTTTAGTATAATTACACTCGTATATAGCGACAATGTGTGATTTAACGAACTTTTTGTATGAATAAGCTTTCACAGGAGCGTGGCCTATTTCGCATTATGAAATAAATTCAATTTGTATAATATACTAATTTAGTATAATGTAGAGCTCCGCGACACTTGTTATGAAAAATAGTATCGAAAAATAGTATAGTAGGTATTCAGCGAACTACCACGCGTGCGTAAATCGTGTTCCCCTCGCACTAGTTGCGTAATGTACTATATCGTCCCACTCAAGTTGAGGCCTCAGCAGGTCTCGTCAAAATTCATTCGCGCACATCTTGCTGCGTTTTACGACCTAAGCGCTGTATAGTCACGCGGTGAGATCGATCGCTCTCGGCTTTTAATGAAGTTATATTCGTTAACGACTAGCTTCAACACAGGTGTGTCAGCCTGACGATGGATATGATAAATTCGTCTTTAAGAGCGCTTAGGGCACTTGCGGTCATGCACTCGAGTCAAGTTTCGAGCTGTATACCGCAACGAGGATCCGCGCAAAAGGTCAGAGTTTTTACCCCTCGTATTTTGAGCTTTTGTTAGTTCAAGTTCCGAGGGGGTAGAGAGTCAGGTATGAAATTCATTGCGAGTTTTAAAAAATCGTTTTGGGCACGAGAGCTAGTCGGAAAGTTTGCAGCGATTATAAAATGCTTTTTATGGAATTAAAGGGTAACTAGCTCAACGAAGTTGAATCTTTTTATGGAATCGTAAAATTCAGTTAATAATACAATGAGGTCCACAACACAGGTATGGAGAGGACATTTTTTTCAACGAGAAACTTTTCAATCTGCTTTATATCAGAGATGGAATTTCTACTCCTAGCGAATTCAACGGCTTTGGCATTATTCTAGATGTATATGGTAACAAGCTGCAAACTTCAACTTACTCGTCACTTTTCCATCGCTATCTCGACTAGTATCCAGACGCGTACGCGAATAATTGAACGCGTTGCCTGAGCATAAAGCGAAACGTAGTAGATTATCGCGAAAAAGAAAGAAGAGGCAAACAGATTTTTCATCTGCAAAAAATGTCATTTCTCTTATGGGATTTATTCTTGCAAATCCTCTTATACAGGCTTCCGGATTTGGATTTCGAGAAGCAGATATAGAGACGTTTCTTCATAAAACCGGAATAATGCGGGATTTCGCTTTGGTCCTTCATGCAATGAAAATACTTTAGCTCACGTGCTGGTGAAGTATTTTCGTAGTAAGCAAACATTTTACACGAATTTGTAGTATTTCCTCGACATCGATGCAAAGCCAGTGAAATAAAAAAGTCAATAGAACATCTCCGCAGCAGTTGGAGAGCAGCGATTATTCAGCCTCTTTATCTCAGACGAGCGAGTTCGATTAAAAGACGCCAGCCGGCAAAAGACAAAAGACAAAAGTCCCCTGTGCTCCAAAACAAAAACCTTCCACTGCAGCAGCAGCAGCAGCAGCCGTGGCCGCATTATAAGGTCGAGCTATCTACTTTATGATACAGGCTTGCGATCTGCGCGAAGCTGAGCCTTTCTCCCCAGCGGCGCGCGGGCGCGTTAGCCCGCGGCGGTAAATTTAAAATTATGCGGGTAATGCACAGTTTCTGCCTCGTACGTAGCAAGTGCCGCGGAAGAATGGAGCGCGCGCCGCGCGCAAGAAAGACGCGATAATGGACTTTCAGTGATAAAATGGCTTTATACCGCGCCCACGCGCTCCGGAGGTAAGGAAACTATTAGGCGACGCGCTGCTCCTGCTGCTGCTGCTGCTGCTTTTGCGACGACGAGGTAGAATCGTAATTTATGCCGCTGGAACGGCTTGGCGTTGTGATACTCGCTGGAGACATAAATTTGAGAAATTTCTGGCTTCGCGGGATAGACATTCGACGCGTAACCGGAGAACTACTCAAGGTGAACAAAGTTTCGCATTTTTTTCTTCTTCCAGCATTCCCTCTTTGATTGATTTAACTTTTTTGTTCGGAAGAGGATCGTTCCGTAGTATGACGTGCTAGAAGGAGCAGAGATTTTTATAAGTCTGAAGAAATACTTTACGGAACTGTTAACGCGGTCTTTTTTCCATAATTTCTTTCAAAACTTTGACGTACCTATGTAGTGGGTCGATTAGTAAGGTAACTTGTGCAAGAGAATTTTAAACATTCGCGGAGTGCTTTTAGTGCATGCACTCTCGAAAGTTATAGCGAGTCATGTTTATTGCAAACAACTTTCGGCAACGGAAATAAGTATTACAAAGTATGGCCGCAGAAATACCATGGGAAATTCTGTTGAAGTTGGAGAGTTTGCTGGTCGTTATATAATTATACGTCGGCTCAGCTTTATTGTAATCAGAGAGTGCGGATTGATATTATGTTTGAATTATATATCATCGCAATTTAGAAGTTACCACCGAGTTACTGGCTAATCGCGCGTTCATCAAACAGTAAGAGAATTTATTCATCCACAGTGAATGCACACATCGACATTAATTATGCAAACAGACACCCTGGTAGAAATGTCAACAGTTCAATGGCTTAGCAATGGCTTATTTAACCAATAACGATAATGAACCGCTTACTGTAATAGAAGCTTATAAATAGCTCCTTACAGTTCATTTGCTTAAATTCAGTTTACTAGTCATGTGTATACAATTGTGAGGTTAGAACTTTTATTAATAAATATAAATTTACCTATATAATTGATTAAAATTGAAAAAAGGTTAGGAAATACAAAGGACATGTAACAATTTGTAGAAAATATATTCAAGTTATATTTAGATAGGTTAAGAGGTTAGGATAATTACCAGCTTAATGAATAAGTTTGATTTTATTAATATTCCAATTTTTTACATTTGATATAGTCATTAAATAAGAATTTCACATTTTTCTTGTCATCGGTGATTTCGGATCAAAATCTCAAATCAGTCAATTACAGTGATAACACAATAAAGATTATTTAAACTTATTTATCGAGATCTTGGCATTTCTAAAAAGAATACATATCAATACCTTTCAATTTGCAGTTTAGAAGCTATTCAGAAGATTCAAAAGTATTTTATGCTTTGGGACGTGGTTTTCAATTTTGGATGATAAGAATTTTCCAATAACTTTTGAACTGCAAATGGAAAGGTATTGATAGGTATTCTTTTTGGAAATGCCAAGAGCTGATGAATAAGTTTAAATAATCTTTATTGTGTTATCACTTTAATTGACTGATTTGAGATTTTGGTCCAAAATCACCGATGACAAGAAAAATGTGAAATTCTTATCCAATGTACTCGTAGCCACAATGAGTGTTTAAATGGGTTCATTTTTAGTTTAGTTTTGTTGAACAGGGCATTTTACACTTTTATCATGCTAATACAAACAATTTCTATTTATTTTATTTAATCAGACAGCATGACATTATGAAATAATGAAACAGTTGATGACTTGGTACGGCCAAGTGCAATGAAGTCCAGTGCATGCGTAGCATACAAATCTTGTTCAGATAGTGGAGTAGAACTGTATCAAATATTAACAATTGGAATATTAATAAAATGTAACTGATTAATTTAGCTGTCGATTATCCTAACCTCTTAACCTGAAATTAACCTCCGGCAGACATCTTGAAAACTTAGCGGTTCCTAAGCCACATTTTTTGTTAAATTTTAGCTTAGCAACCGTTAAATCAGTTAGCTAAGTCTAAAGGTCTTAGCAAATCCGAACCGATAATTTTCTACCAGGGCATTTCGTCGGTAATTTTCAGAGGTTATCTCGCAACAAATGAATCGAACACGATTAAATTATCGAAATCAAAGCCAATAATTCCCACCGTATAATAAATAGCAACCATAATTCAGCACTACATTCCGAGCCATCGGCATCACGAAGCATCAGCTCAAAAATAAAGAATGAAAAAAGTATACAGCAGCCCGCCGGCCCTCGAGGCGGGGTAGCGCGCGCGCTATTCGAAAAAGTAACGCGCATCCGGCAATAAATTCCCCGGCAATTTGTACAGCGCCACGAGAAATCGACGAAACGTATACGCGATACTGCAGCGCTGCACAGAGCAGCCCGGGGAGACAACGTGCAGCCGCTTTATCGAAACGGAAGAGCGGGCTCGCGGAAAATATAAGGCGAACGCGGCCCGCGCGCAGCTTCCGCGATAAGTGCGTCACGTTGCGCCGCAGTCACCTGCCCCCTTTTATCCGGGAGAGCAAGCTTCGCTTCTTCCTGCTTAGCCCCCGCGATGCTCTTTCCCGTCGCTGATGTCGTCGTTTCTCCTTTTTATTTTTCGCTTTTTTGACTTTTCGAGTCCGACTCGAGCGCAACGGAGCTTATACGTATATTCCGACCCAGATTTAAACGACATCTGCAGGTACGTAAAGCTTTCTGTTCCATCTTTCAGGAAATATAATCATACCATATCGCGTGTCCTACAAAGAGCACAACGTTTCTTTTTTCGACTACAACTGCCATGCAAAAAATGTACCGAATCCGATTTCTTCAGTTGAACATTCTGTTTTATACACCGTCGTCGAGTCCCTTGCGCACTACAGACGGACTCATCCATTCGCTCGTAACGAAAGGAGGGTCGTCTCGTCGCGCATCTCGTGTATCTCCTCCCCCGACTGCACATACACAAGAGAGGTTGCGCAACTTTCCGTCGAGGGATGTGTGTCCTCCCCTGCACTCATCGCTTTAGCATTCGCGTCTCGGAGAGACGACTGGGTCCTTGCCTCTCTCCCTCTCTTCCCCATTCCTTTAGCTCGACGCCCTATACCGACTGCAAATGCGCAGGGCGCGGGCTCGAGGACGATGAACGATCCGGGGCCGCTGCCGCTGCACACACGTGTGCCGCAAAAGAGAGTCGTACGTGACCGTGCGCCGAGAGACTCGAGTAAACGAGCCCCTGCGCAGCTGAGAAAAATTGCCGCGAGAATGAGACTACGCCGTGTTCTCGTCTGTGTATTATATGGGCCGGGTGGAGCGTGAATTCGGTAGACGGAGTGTGTCCTCGGGATACGGATACCGCTGCTGCTGTTTGGGTACGCACCGGCTGATGGGTAATAACATTAGACATGCTTTTTAGGGTGCCAAGCCGCCGCGAGGAATGTAATTCAGCCGCTGCTGATTTATGATCTCGGTTTTGGGTCGCTGAATTTTGAATATAAGGAGTTATCGCGCTCGTTCGAAATATCATCATCCCTCAACGGGCCTGTGCTTGGCGCTCCGATGCGATTGTTTATGAAACCCGACGCGACGATCCATTCGATCGAGGGCCGCAGTCACTTAGAACAATTGAAAGTGCTTAATCCAACGGAGCGGAGAAATTCTCCGGCTGTCCCCAGACGTGGAAAAAGCGACAACAATAAAAAACGCTAGTGGAGAGAGAATAGGAGGACGAGAGCGAGAGAGAGAGAGAGAGAGAGCAGCGCACACGAGGGAAGATGAGAAAAATAGAGCGTAATTCGAGTCGCCGCACCGAAAAGATGCCCCGGCATTTGTCGCCGCGTCTATGCTGCGCCAAGGATCCGGCGCGACGCGAGTTGGAACCTATTTACAGGGTCGATTGTCGCGCGGCGGACGCCACGCCGGAGGAGGAAACAAGAGAAAGAGGCCGGGATTTATGCAGAGAGAAAGAACGAGTAGCGAGACTTTTTCCCCCTAATTCCCAGCGAACTTTGTGCGCGACTCTTCGCGCGTGAAATATTTTATGTTAATTTACGCTCGCGCGCGCCCTTTTTTTCTCGCTCTTGGCCTGTTTTAGGGAGCTTTTGCAAGCGCTTACAACCAAGTGTGTCCTCTGGCTGCAATGTATGCTAGGAGGATTTCACCGGGTGTATAATTCAAGCAGATGTTAATGCTTTGTTTATGCAAACGTGTGAGCAGCTTGAATCTACGGGATGTTACATTGTTTGCCCCTCTTAAATAGAGTTTTTTGCGCTCGACTGTTTGTTTACAACTTTTGAAAAAATAATTTTTTTTATAATAGCTATTCGTTATTACACCATCCCGACAGCAACGCGACTTTCCAGCGCGTGCGCTCACTGTCCATTTAGCCGAAGGATTGTTTCTCCCCTCAGCGTCAACTCCGATCCATCTAGAGATGCTTCCGGTCATAAACCAATTTGTCGGTCGACTCCGCGAACGCGCGAAAGAATAAGTCTCGTGGTATTAAGGGAAGCTGTTTCCGGCTTTTGAAAAATCGTTGCGTCCTCATTGCCGTCGGTCGCCTTTTTTTTGCCTCGCGCTGAAGAAAAGAAACTGCGAAACGACAAGAATGACGCGAAGCTTTGATTTACTCTCGCTTGCAATGACGCTTGACCTATTGTTTTCTCGTAAAAACGTGTATGTATTTATAATTCTCGGAGCCCGCGTGAGTGCTCTTTTGTTTGCAAAAAATGTGTAGCAATAAACAAAAAAATTACTCTCGGTCTATTCTTGCAAGAATAAGCTGCTCTCAAAGCAGAAGCGTTGTTTTCATTTTTCCTTATTAAAACCTCGATCATACAAGTTTCTTTGTTAAATGCATTGTTCTAAAAAGTAAATTTTCACACTCAGGGTGCAAATTAAAAGTAGCTTCGTTAACTATGCCACGCACACAAACACCAGCAAACAAATCTCTTTCATCGCGTCGCTCGTTCGATCTAGCTCGAAAAAGGGATGAAAAAACTCCAGCTCAGTCCTTTCAGCACTACACGTGTAAACGAAGAATTGGTAGCATAGAGAGTTGGTCGAGCCTTTGCAAAGAAAATACAAAAAAAACACCCAAAGCTGGGAAGTCGAGGAGCGACGAAAATCGCTCTAAATAATTCGAGCTCCAGTTACAGGTGCAAAGAAAAGAATCTGGCACACGCGAGCGCAAGCTGAGATTCTCGCAGAGGAGAGAAGGTCAGCAAGCTCAGTGAAACTGCCAATTTCCAATGCGAGAGCTAAGAGGGCGTTTCTCCTTTTTCTTCCCTTTTTCGCTAGGTGTAAGAAAAGCGCTCGAATTGAAAATACGAGAAGCAGACACGACAACGAGGAGGAAAGGAAAAAGGGAGAAAGAGTATAGATACCCGGTGGTCTGATCGAACGGCTCGGCTTGACCGCAAAAATAGCCTATTAGAGCATTATCGGCACCCGAGATAAGATATTGCAATTACCCCTCTCGAGAGCGCTGGGGACAGAAAAAAATATATTTATTGTTATAGCGTGACTACCAGCTCTTGATACATATCGGATGATCGCCAGTTTCTTCTTCTTCTTCCCCTCTTTCCGCCTTGCAACCTCGGCTCTATTTTTAACGGCTCAGGGTCAAAGCACGACGAAGAAGCATAATTAAGCCGTTACTCTCTCGCTATACCATATTACCACATACATTCTGCTTAAAATAAAAAGATTTTAAAGCCTAAAAAATGGCGACGCTCCGCTGTCAGTCCCCCAGGATTAAAAACCGTCTCCGCTGTCCTAATCAGAACTGATCTATCTCGCGCGCGTCCTCAGAGGGACGACCTGCTCTCCATCACCGCCTACTCCTTCCTTCCTTCGTCCCCTCAAATCTTAGATAACCCCGCCGAGACAGCCGTACAGCCCGTCGCTCACACACACGCGCGCGCTCCGTATTCAAAGCTGATTTCCTTCGTCTCGAAAAAAATATGACGGACCAACTGGCTAAACAATGGCGCGCGAGGAAAAAAGCAAGCGAGAGAGCTCGCGTGAATTCACAAGAGCTCGGGGGCGACATTACTTAAAGCGGCCTCGCGCCTCGTGAAGCCGAGGGGCTGACAAATAGAGCGAGCGACGACGCTGAATTGTAACGTCATCCACGTATACACACGCACGCAGAGACGCGCTTCGAATGTATATGAGAGAGAGAGAGAGAGAGAGAGAGAGAGAGAGAGAGAGAGAGAGAGAGAGAAGAAGAAGAAGAAGAAGAAACGTAAGAGAGAGACTAGCCATTTCTCGGGTTGACGGAAGTGAGGCTACTCCGCCGAGAGGATCTCAATTTTCCGCGCGATAATAGAATGCACGAGTCGAGAGGGCAAGAGAGTGATGCGGGGAGCCGCTCGGAATTGCTGTGAGAACGTTTCACTTCTGAGAAAGTGCGAGGAATCTCGGACGGTGGAAAGGAACGTAGTGTCGTCCGGGAGGCGTTTTCGCAGGATCAATCGAATGTTCATGTCGTACGATCGTTGTAATCGGTTTGGTAATTGCCGGGACTTAGGTGAATTGTTGCTGGATATTTCAGGGGAGGTGATTTTTCATGCGCGGTCGCGAGAAGCTGTAAACTGCTGCGTTCTTGTTACGAATCGTCAGAGTTATCGAATTGTTACCGACACACACGGAAACTTGTCCACGGCCGTGAGCTCTGATAGTCAGACACTCCAGCGTAGCACCTATCAAAAGCTGCTACGTATGGCTGCGACGCGGCGATTGAGAGACTCGTTTCGCGGTCGACTTTTTCTCACCCTCAGTCGAGCGGACTGGCTCGGAGTGTGGTCGCCTCTGAAGAGAGCAGCCCTTCGCGGTCCTGGACAGGCCGTGTGTTATTTTAAGTCCGCGCCAAATTGCGAAGTTGACGACGTGTCGCGCCGCGTAGTTATAAGTTCAATTATTGTAATTGGAGCAAATGCATGATTGATGTAATTTTACCTGCGTAGAAAGTGCGGCTCGAGTAGGAAGATCGCCGAAAAAGCCGTACTAATCTTTTAATTCCCTTCATGCCTGGCACAGGCACGTTTCCCGACCCGGCAATAAAACAGTCCATCTGTAGAGCAGACAACGGCCCTTGGGTTTTTCCAAAGCAGGCCGGGCGCAGTGACGCAACAACTACACCCCCGACCGGCCTGAGCATTACGCTAATACCTTTATGGCGCTATACCTGGCCGCTCGGTTCCTGAAAATACCTGCCACCTCCAAGCCCTTCCTACTCCCTTTCCAGTCCCACCTATAAGCTCGATTCCCCAATACGAAGCTCCGTTACAAATTCGGAGGCCTCGCCCACATCGAGCTCTCTGTCACGGGTCCTCGTGAACACTTCGTGCTGTCGAGGCGACAAGGGAGACGGCAGATTCGACAGGACCGTCAAGGAAGAAAGAACTTAAAAATCTCTCTCCAAGAGTGTGCCAACTCGAAAATAGTCTATGTTCGAAATATACTAGAATAAAAAACTAACTCAAACGCATATTCATTCTGTAACTTGATTTTACTTGTGCCTTCGCACATTCACGCGGGAGTGGAATAACACGAATATTTCTGGAAAGCTGAAATGCAAGAGGAAATTTATTTAAAAACTGAGAGAGGGTGTGTATGTTATACGCCATGGACCAAATACGTTAATTGACGTAAACGGAAATAAAAATATTATATCGATTTGCATTTAGTAATATACGGAAGGCTCATCAAATCAATAAGTGGTTTTCGTAAATATTCATTGAAAAACAGGCTGAGTGCATTGCGGATTATCTGAAATACAGTATTGAAAATATCTTAAATAACGCGCTGTACATTTTGTTCCTTTCAAATTACGATCAGTGCTATTATTAATTAATAATGTATTAATAATGAGAAGTAAGCTCGCTTCAAAAGTGGTGCATACGTTGAGTAAATCGGTTTAATAAAATTTGAATAACTAAACAGGCTCGTGAGGCTTACTTTGCAGTTTTCGTCCTTTTCTCGTTGTACATAATAAGTAGCTCAAGCTAACTTTCAAATAAAAGTTACGTCAACATTACGATCTCGAACGAAAGTTAAAATCCCTTTACCCGTTTCACCAAGGAAATAATTTATACGAAGAGAAATTCCTGCTAAGAATAATGGCCCACACGGAAAACGAAAAAGCTTTGATTACCCGAATAATCGAGTTAAAAAGCTCGAGTACATAGTCTTTTCGCAAGCCGATACAACTTTCCCTAACATCGTAAGCCTATATATACTCGAGAGCTAGCAACCAGACGCCGTCGAAGCGACACTCGATCTCTGTCTTTTTATCGTCCAATTAATTCGTCGCTATATGCCGCGAGAAAATCTATCGAGCTCGGAATCCCCCCCTTGCGTCACGCGACGCCTGGAAAATCCTTACCTCGATACTTATTTCCTCGTTCCTACTCTCTTCCAGCCCCTCGAGCCGTTATACGCGGCAGTCAATTTTCTTGGGCTGCTGCTGCTGCTGCTGCCGGCGCTGCAGCCGCTCGTCTTTCGACGGGCAAAGTGATTTTCTCGCTTATTTCGCGTCACCGATGCCAAAAACCAGCGGCGCACAACGCCATTCGCCTGCGGCAGCTGTTATTTATCAAAGGCGATGAGCTCGCGCCTCTGGCAATTTGCCGTCGCACGAGGGGTCATTATTGCGACGTACACTGTGTTCTTATCATTTTTTTTATTTTTCCAAGGATTGATGAATTTCACTCGCTTTCGCGTATAAGATACGGCAATGAGAATAACTTCCGATACTTAGGAAGAAGTATATACAGGGTATAAGTTGGGGTTATTGTGAGATCGCTCAATTACAAAGGGCATGAGCATAAAGTTTAATGAAAGGCAAAGTATTTAATTTCTTCCGCAAACTGCATAAAGAACCCTCTATAACGAGCTGACGGCTGAGCTGCGCAACGATGGTGGCGTCAGCTCAAGTATTTGCAGCGAGCCATTAATTAAGCTTTCAGCGGCACTTATACAGCATCATTACAAAGTCTGTTTATACATTGTTCGCGGAAAGAGTTGTACAGACTGCGCGCGGCATCTCAAGACTTCATTCTCCGAAAGTTTGAAAACGCGTCGAAAGGCTTGGCTGTATTATCCATCCGTGCGATAAGCGTATCGACGGCCCTCGAAAATGAGCTTTCACAGCCTTTGACAGATAAAAGATGCGCCGGAGTCGAGAGGAAAATCGCTGCGCGCACACGCGTACCCGGAAGCGTCAACGTCAAAGAGAAAAACGTAAGTGGCGCGCGCATCGAATAATTCGTTCGAGAGATACACACGTAGAGCGGGAGAGAGAGAGAGAGAGAGAGAGAGAGAGAGAGAGAGAGACGGGAAAGCCGAATAGCGAAGCGGACCCCTGTGCCCTCAATCCGAGAGATAGAGAGCCATTTCCTCTTTTCGATCTTTCCCAGCGTGTACACTGCTACCACTACTACTACCAAAGTCAAAGACACGTCACGGCGAGTGCAGCAGGCTTCGCTTTATTAGCTATTCCCAGTGGGACGCACACGAGTTCACGTGTTTGCATGTGCGCGCTGGCGTGCGTTTGCGAGTGGAAGAAGGAAATCACAGGAAAAAAATGTCGGCGTGTAAAGGACGAAGCGAGGCCGGATAAACAGACGTGCCCGGTTTATTTTACGCCACGGGGAAAGAGCAGACGATCGCGCGCTCAGTAATTAACTATGTACAGGCGCAACCTGCTTGAGCTTTGCCGGAGAGATGAAATTTCGTGTCGCGCGTTTCGCGGTAATCGCGATCACGCTGGTACATCTGTGTCGCGACTTTTTTTTTGTCGCCGGGTAAATTAAGTACGTCCCCCGCGGTGAATGGAGTTGGTAGTCGCTCTGGTATTAGATTGGAAAGTATAAGGCATAGGCAGCCTGCATAGAATCGAAGCACTAAACCAGATGAAGCTTTCGGAAAATCAGCGCGCTTCAAAAATTTTGGCCGCGCCCGTCGCAGTATTCGGCTGCAAATAATCCGAAAAAAGCCGGGACTCGGAGAATAGCGGAATCCCAAGAAGTCCGTTCGACGATCAGGTGAATGAAACTGCGCATCGGGAAATGGCAGACAGCCGAGGTATTCGCTGCCGTGCTTGCGTTGCAGCTTTCGTTCTCTCTCTCTCACTCTCTCTCTCTCTCTCTCTCTTTCTCTCTCTCTCTCTCTCTCTCTCTCTCTCTCTCTCTCTCTTTCTCTCTCTCCCCCCAGTTCCTCTGGCCTTTTGCAATAGCCAAATTACGGACTCGTCGTGAGCTCTGAAAGCCCCGATTCTTGAGGCGCGATTGAAATTTCGCGATAATTGTCGCGCACGCTTTTCACTCTCCCTCTTTCGTCTGTTATGCAACCAGTGTCGAGTTTGATTATTACGCTTGAAATTCGCAACGGTTCCTGCTTTCCTCTTTATCTCGGCTTTTTCGGTGTTTAAGAGGATATTTCTGAATAAAAACATTTTCCGAATTACATTTCCATAGCAGAATCGCCTGATTTGCATATCCTCAGCGAGGCAGGAGCTAGCAGGAGCGAAGAAGAAAAAAGAAAAAGTCACGTCCTCTTGAATGAAATAAATACATGAATCATTTAACATCTACTTTCCATCATAAGCATATTCTCTTCGCGCTGTCTCCTTGTTCAGCAGGTCAGCATAGCGAAAAGAAATTCACCCTGGAGCCGTGTGCTTCTTTTTTCCCCCACTCCAAGAGAGAAAAAGCTCCGGCAAAACGAGACAACAACAGTCGGCGCGAGCTCGCGCGGTCATAAAAATTCAACGAAGAAAAAAGCTGCCCCGCCGAGATAATCGAGACTCTGGAAAAGTCTGTATAGTCACCGGTACAGCCCCTGTCATTGAAGTAAAAATTTATGAGGGACGACTCTCGGCCATTTTATACATACATACAATCGCGAGTTCTCCGGTATTAGACAGATTGTATTTGGCGGAGCATTCGGAATGAAATGCTATCGAAGGGCTCGTAAAGTCGACGGCGGCCAATAACTTGGCACACAATATAATGCGCGCACGTCGATGTGCAGCGCAGGCAGCGAGTAGCTATCGAACGTTTTATTTAGGAAGTAATGAACCGTCATGCGCGTAGTGGCGGCGGCAGCATTCGAGCTAGAAAAATGAGTTCCACACTTGTCACTTCCACGTTGCCTTGACGCGACGCTGAGTATATATACACGCGTATGCGCGCAGCTCGTAAAGCGACGCAAGCTTTTTCCTACATGCGCGCGAGGATGCTTTATGTGCGTTAAGTGCGGCTGCGAATTAAAAATTAAAATAAAACGAGAGGCTTGTCGCGGTGGTAATGCAGGTAAATATTGAACGAACATAATGACTTGCCTCATGCGCTTCACGCGCGTTAATGAGTCGACGAGCTCTGAAATGATTCAACTTAGAATAATAATCTAAGTTGGCGTTATAATAACGCTGCGACGTCGTGTAGAAAAGAAAATTGCAGATTATTTCCCGGAAACTTGACGTTGAATATTTAAACCCATAATAAAACCGATATACGAGGCAAAAAGAGACTGGAATGCGATTCCGAGTGCAAGACATCTCGTAACAGTCTTTGCCGGCAATCCAATCAATTTTTCAATGCCCGAGTCTTCTCGCCAAAGAAGTTCGACGTAGCAAACATCCACTGCAGAAAACACACTCCAAGAAGTAACAATCGTACGACCTACACCCACACACGCCCGCGCGTCACGTGACAAGACAAAAGCTACAAAGCCGACGAGCAACAGCGCGCGCGCTTGAGATGAACGCAACAATCGAGAGCGCTGGCGGCTTGATCCAACCTGGCTCGTCGGATGATTAAGGCTCCTTTGTTAAAGGGGTCGCCGAGGGTAATCAATCACCGGCCGAAGTTCGCCGCTGTGTATATATATATATATATATATATATATATATATATGTGTGTGTGTATTACTCTCTCAGTCTCTTGCCTCGACTAAACGCAGCTATCGAGCCCCAAAAGGCACATAACTCCTCGCGCGCACGTCGTTCGCTCGCTCGCGCAATTGTGTCGCTCCCAAGGCGGCCTCCTCCTCCTCCTCCGCACCATATCCTTGCGGGATTTCAACGCCACGATGTGTACTTTGCCGTCAGCTGCATATTTCTCTCGATGCCACCGATTTAATTGATTGTTTAATCGAGCCAGCTCGAGCGAGAGAAAATTGAGAAGCATTGTCGACGGGAGATTGTCGAGCTCTGGATATCCAGGGAAGACGTCGTGCTTTTCGAGAGCTAAGGTCAGCCTGGATTTCGAGCTGCTTGACGCGGGTCTCTTTGCACTTCTGCTTTGACTCGTGAATTTCGACAGTATGAATGTAGGACGAGTAATGTTTGTATTCAAATACAAGACGCTTGAATACGAAGGATTTGGGCATTTTATAACGGCAGAAAGGGAGCATAAGTTGGTAAATTGAAATCAGATATCATTGGGTTTTAACGCAATTAAGAAAAGTAACGGATTGCAATCAGGCGATCGAGTGACGACTGTGGAATCAGAAAACCCGATCGCAAGTAGAAACGCTCCGCGTTTAATCAGACGCGACCCAGAGGCAAGCGGACCATAAGCAAATCAACAGAGACACTGCTCGAGCCCCAATAACGAGAACGTCTTCACCATATCCAATTAATGAGGACCTGGCGACCAAATAAAACCCTAATCAACCAGCAAAGCCTCCTAATTCTCCGGTCAACCCTGACCCACTGTACTACTCGCCACATGTCCAGCCGTCATAATTCGCACATCCCGATCCTCTTTCTCGGAGGCGAAAGACACTTCTGAGCCGTCGTCCTCGAGAAAAGGGTCAAAATCGGTGACGCGCCACATCAGCTCTCGAATCGATGAATCGCACGTACGGAAGATAAGAGACAACTCGTCGACGGCCCTCCGAGGTGAGATCCCGAAAGGCTCAACGTGACTTAACTTCGTTTTCTCGCCGGTGAAACAAGGAGACGGGGAAATGCAGCCCTCCAGTCGACAGAAGCTGATGGCGGAGGGATTGATATACGGGTAAGCCGGAGATTTTTGGCCGGAATTTTACGGTCCTTTATTTATACGCCACTAATGCGAATTCGACAGGTGAAACAGCGATGAATGACGGCGAGCCCGCAATTAGTGCTGCTCCGGATATATTTGCAAAGGAGGACATCCTCGGCCCATCGAATGACGCTCGGACTTTATGAGCTCTATGCATATGCAGATATAAATGCCGAAAAAATAAAGTTCCCTCGTAAAAGCCGGCCACGGATAAAAGCTCGATTCGAAGAGGGGCTGTAAAATTAGTTATTGTATTACCCCCTGAGCATAGCGGCAGCCTCTATGCAAATGGAAATATTTCATTCGCTTCGGCTTTTGCATTTTATTGCGCGCTTTTAATAAACCAAAACTAATACAATACCGCGCACACATCGGCAGCGGCCGGGATATTCCAATCGAATCACGATATTCGTTCCGGCGAAAGAACGATCAGATCGCGCGCGCTCGTCGAACGCACGTCGTAAATTAATCGAGAGATAGAGCGCGAGCTCGGGATAAGAAAAACTCAATTTCACTCCACAGCTGGGTTATCTAGAAAATCCGGCTCGGATTTTCGAAAATGACTCGAGTGGAAAAAGAAGCCACGCGCGCACGGTCAATTACGCTGCGCTTCTACGGCAACAACACCTCTCGATCGTTGCCGACAGGGGCGTCCCCTTAAAAGTGAAAAATGTAAGCGGAGTAAATAAGGGTTCGACGGTATACAGGGCAAATGGAAAATGCGCGCGCGCGCGAGTAATAGACCCCGCGGCCCGGGTTATAAAGTGGCGCCCGCAAGGGATGCTCGATTTAATCTCACTGCCGCGTGCGCGCTACCGCTTAAAAAGAAAAGGAGCAGACTATCGAGAGATAAAATCGATGACTGGCGGCTTCCGGCCTGATAAATCCTCGATAAAACGAGAAAGAGAGAGAGAGAGAGAGACCATGGCTTCTCGAAAAATCGAATAAGGGGCGCCGCCGCTTCCTGGGTCCGGGGCCGTATACAGTCTTGCGGCCGACTGATTTAGCACTTTTTTCCGGAGGAAAAAGTTCGCCCGACGACACCTTGGCGTAGGTGAAGTGGAGCGAGCAGACGAGACGAGGGTTGTAAGCGACGGTCGAGAGACAACGTGGATAAAACTTGGATTTGCTTAAGGATGAAGAAGTGAAGGTGGAGAAGGGAGGTG
This sequence comes from Nasonia vitripennis, assembly GCF_009193385.2. Lineage (NCBI taxonomy): Eukaryota > Metazoa > Arthropoda > Insecta > Hymenoptera > Pteromalidae > Nasonia > Nasonia vitripennis. The sequence continues at coordinate 24,655,311 of NC_045758.1, forward strand.
CTTGGGCTGGATTAGAAGGTTCGGTGATATTTTCCGGATGTCCAATATACTCGGGTGATAAGTTAATTTTCGGAGGCAGATTTGTATAGGAACGCGCGGCTTAGTCCTGATTTTCTTTTCTTTCTGGCTTTTTGGCTATAAAAAGTTTCTGCTTTCATAAACGCAGTGATGTACTAGAGATACTAATATTCTTTATAAAAATATAGGAATCCGCTACGCGACGAACCTTTCAGAGATAAATGATTCAGAACAGCTGCATCAACGGTCTTATAAGCCCTTTAAGAGACTATAGAGAGATTTCGATTATGCATTAAACTTCAACCCTTCCCAAATGAAATCCAATGACAAAGTTCCCAAAGTAAAAAGCTCTCCACATTTCTTTGCAATTCTCTTACACGACCCGCAACAAATTCACAAGTAACCACGAGTCCTTGCGGTCGTGCATCTCCCTCAACCACAAAGCCACACACAGCCTGATCCGACGCGTCGCGCACAAAGCAAGTCCGCCGAGATAGCGAAACTGCACGTCTCCGACTCCTGTGCGAGGAGAAAAGACAAGCGAGACGACGGCTTCCCCCTGCGCCGACTCGAGAATGCTAACGCGTGCATATATCGACTAAGATTGAAACGGTAATCTCAGCTCGGAAGCACCGACCATTTCGTTTGTGCCGGGAGCTGAGCAGCTATAGTACAGATAGTACAGAGATTCTCGCTTATACGCAGAAGCTATTTTACTAAATGCAGAGAGAAGCCGAGGGAGTCGTGAGAGAAACCTAGACAAATCCCGGCGCTTTTAGTGCCACTGAATCATGAAAGCCAATCGTCGGCTGATTGATTCCTCAATCCCGTGAACACTGCTCCCCACGCGACGAAACTCACGTGTCGCGTGCGAGAGCGCGTCCCGATTACGCTCGCTTAGTCCCTATATAAAAAAGTCATGACCGGATGAAGTGAAGCCAAGAATGCGTCAATATGATTGGCTCATGTAGTGCGCATGCGTCGCCGCAATTCTATAGGAGCCGGTGCAAAAGCCGATAAAATGAAAAAAGCCGATGTTTACGATTTTCCTCTTTGTTTTTTTTTCCATTTGCCGTATAGTACACCAAAAATACGAGCGCTTTCAGCAATTAATCACGACTACATCATACGAAAAAATCTCGATCTCCGCCGCCTTTTTTCTAACCGGGCGCGCTCACTTTCGCTTCATTCGCGCACGTCTACCCGTACCCCAACAATCCGGCAGTAGAGCTCCGCTGCACTCCTTTCCATCCTCTTGCACGTGCACTCGCGCGCGTTCTCTTGACGCCATCTTAGCAAATGGATTGGATTATTTCAGAGCAAGCTCGCCTCGCATGTACAGCTCTCGCGGATTCGCCAAGTGGCAGTGAATTATCGCACAGCAGCAGCAGTAGTACTGGCTCGTCACGCTCTCGCATCGTCTGCTTTCGGCATCTGTGAGCTGCTTGAGCCATTCTATCTAGCTTCTCTCCGAAGGCAGGAGCTTCAAGGCCGATCCGACGTGACGAATTACTTCTCGCGATTGCGGAGGCCCTTTAAGCTTTGAGTTAGGTTTCTGTGCTCGCGGAAAGTAGAACGGATTCGATTTGGTCAGACAATCGTCAAGGATGATGCTTTCAATAGAGTTCGCTATCAAACATATCTCGATAAAAAAAGAGTCAGGTACGTCGGTGCGGATGTTAATAACATTGCATGCGAGAAACTGAATCATACAAATTCATGTGAAATAATCATGTTTCCCAGAAGCTGTCTCTAAAATAATGCAAATTTAATTCTGATATTTCAGTATAATTATTTTAAATTGTTCATCAGTAACTGGCAAAATGCTTTTCAGTAAGCACGCACTTCTCTAATTAAAATGCCTTCTTTGCCGAATTGAATGGTTGCATACGAATTCGTCGTGAATGTAATTGTCTCTATTAGAGGCATCGATTTACGCAATAAAACTTTGCAGTCTGAAAAAATTACAGCGCGCACGTCTCGAGCTAAAATGTTCAAGTGTATGCCTTAAGAAATCTGTTACAATGCCGCTACCCTAAGCGGGTCTTGGGCGTTGTCGTCCAAATCGGACGGGTGGATGCCTATCACCACTACACAGCGCGTCCTTAGGTTGCGGATTATATTGGTATAGCTTATATACAGTTAAAAGCTCTTGTGCAACATGTTGTGAAGATATGAAATATAAGAAAATATTTTACCAGAACGAACGAATGTTCTAAGATTTTTCTCTGCAATACTCGCTGCTGTTACAATGCCGCTACCCTAAGCGGGTCTTGGGCGTTGTCGTCCAGATCGGACGGGTGGGTGCCTATCACCACTACACAGCGCGTCCTTAGGTTGCGGATAGAGGAACAGCCCCTGAGAAAGAGGTTAGCTGCGAATAAATTGAATAAGCAGCCGCGGACAGCCGATAGGAACAGGCGTGGTGTGATGAGCCCACACTGTCGAACGCATTCATCTAGAAACATTACGCAAGCACCACAACAACAAAAACACTTCACATTATCTCTTATCTCTCAATCTATCTCTTTCATCACAAATTATAAAAATGGGCAAAAATCCTGCTGCCGAGGAGGATGCGGGAGCGATGACAACTGCCCCGAAAGGGGATGTGTAGAATGATTCGTCACCTGGTCTTACGCGGTAACGATGCCAGCGAAGGCGCGCTGCCTTGCAGGGGGGGCGTTAGGATGCGAGAATGAAACCGTAGTGTGTCTGACGACGAGTTAACACTGTCCTCGTCAAAGTCGGAAAGCTCTCATACTTAGTTCTAGAGAGGTATGGGGGTTATCACCTCTAGAACGGTGGACTCACCTGCGATCGGAACAGGATCCGAAGCGCGCGGGTTTAACATAATATCATGGCTCAAAAAAATCAAATCCGAACCAAAAGGGACTTAAGGGTCGGAACTTGGAATGTTCGCAGTCTATACAGAGCAGGTGCGTTTAAAGAACTCGTAAAGGAAGCTGATAGGTACAATCTAGATTTGGTAGCAATACAGGAATCGCGGTGGCCAGATGGCGGAGTACTAGCATCGGGTAACTTCACGTACCTGTATGGGGCCGGGAGTGGGGGATCTCTAGGCACCGGATTTCTCGTAAGCAAAAGCATCATACATTCGGTTAAAAGTTTCAAATCCGTCAATGATAGGCTCTCGTACATCATTATCGAAGGTGAATGGTATAGATATGTATTCATTAATGTACACTGTCCTACGGAGGACAAAGAAGAAGAAACTAAGGATCTCTATTACGAAACTTTAGAGCAGGTAATCGACCAGTTCGCGTCTTACGACACAAGAATAGTATTAGGCGATTTCAATGTTAAAATAGGTAGGGAGGAAATGTTTAGGCCTACTATAGGGAAGGAAAGCCTGCACGAAGCCAGCAATGATAACGGTATTAGGGTCATAAATTTCGCGGCGGCAAAAGATCTTATAATCAAAGCTACGTGTTTTAAGCACAAGAACATACACAAGGCAACGTGGACATCGCCGGACGGGGCCACACAGAACCAAATTGATCATTTCCTCATTGAAAAAAGACGTCATACTAATGTTCTTGACGTAAGGGCTTACAGAGGGGCAGATAGCGACTCGGACCACTTCCTAGTAGTAGCCAAATTAAGAGCTAGACTAGTAGCGAATCAAAACAGTAAGCGAGCAAACAAGGTAGAAAGCTTCGATATTGAGAAGCTACGAGATAGAACAGAGCGAATTACGTACCAGATAGAAATTAATAACAGGTTTCAGGCACTTGAAGAAGCAAATACATCGCCGGAGGGGAATGACGAACCGAATAGCTTATGGGGGGGACATCGAAAAAACGGTAAAAGAGGCCGCGAACAAAGTACTGGGTAAAAAGAAAAAGCCAAAGAGCAAACCATGGTTTGACGAAGAGTGCGAACTCTGGTTTGAAAGGCGCAAAAAGGCTAAATTAGATAGCTTCCAAAATAGAAGCGATAGGACCGTAGAAGAGTATTCTAACGTAAGGAAACAGACGAGCGCGATCTACAGAAATAAGAAGCGGGAGTATCAAAAGAATCTTATTAGGAGAATAGAAACTAACAGTAAGGAAAATAACCCCCGCGAAATGTACAGAGGGATTAACGCCATCAGAAAGGGTTTTAGCAGTAGAGCGCAATTGATGAAGGACGAAAACGGGGACCTCGTAACAAATGACAACGAATTACTGTCGCTGTGGAAAAATTATTTCGATAAATTATTAAACGTGCACGAAAATAGCGAAGAATTAGGGGACGAAATTCACACTGCTGAACCCCACGTGGAGGAACCGAGCTACCAAGAAGTAGAGGCCGCGATTAAACAACTAAAAAACAACAAAGCCGCGGGAAATGACTCTATACCAGCTGAGTTACTCAAATATGGGGGCGTCGAGCTCACTTTCAAAATCTATAAACTAGTATGTGCCATCTGGAAAAATGAAACAATACCCGAAAATTGGAAGGAATCTATCATTATACCGATTTTTAAAAAGGGGGATAAGACAGACTGCAATAACTATAGGGGTATTTCACTTTTAGCAACGTGCTACAAAGTTCTGTCAAACGTAATACAAGCTAGACTCACTCCATTCGCGGAAGATATAGTAGATATAGGAGATTATCAGTGCGGATTTCGGCGCAACAGATCGACGAGCGATCAAATGTTTACCATAAGACAGTTGTTAGAGAAAAAGTGGGAATTTTGCGAAACCATACACCAACTATTTATAGATTTTAAAAAAGCAATGTATCAGAACCCTTCATGATACGCGATGGTTTAAAACAAGGGGATGGGCTCTCTACGGTACTGTTCAACTTAACGTTAGAGTATGCCGTTAGAAGAATGCAGGTTAGCCAGCTGGGCGCAACGCTTAATGGAACAACGCAGATATTAGGCTACGCAAATGATTTGGATATACTGGGGGATTGTAGGGAAACGGTAGCAAGAAATGCGGAAATCCTCATAAAAGCGGTGGAGTATACAGGGTTAGAAGTGAGTGAATCAAAAACAAAGTACATGATTGTGGATAAGCTAGGCATCTGCAGAGGGGAGGAAGATCTCAGAGTTGGGAATTTTACTTTTGAAAAGGTTAGCGAATTCAGGTATCTGGGTACGACCATAAATGATAGAAACGAGATTAATGTCGAAATAAATAAGAGACTCCATTCGGTTAATGCTTGCTTCTACGCCGTGAGTAATTTACTTAAGTCGAGGCTGTTGTCTAAAAACGTTAAAATAAGAATATACAGGACAATAATACTGCCGGTGGTTCTGTACGGGTGCGAAACGTGGGCTCTCACTAAGCAGGCGGACAACCGTTTTAGGGTATTTGAAAATAAAGTCTTGCGAAAAATATACGGGCCGCAGAAAGATGAGGAAACCGGGGAATGGAGGAGACTACACAATGATGAATTACACAATCTATACGCGTCACCAAATATTAACAGAATAATAAAATCGTGCAGATTGGGATGGGCAGGGCACGTAGCGAGAATGGGAGACGACCGTACGGCAGCGCGTGTCATGAAGGGCAGGCCGATGGTAACGCGACCTCTAGGTAGACCTAGACGTAGATGGGAGGACAACGTAAAAGCGGATCTAGTAGAAATAGGACGGGTGGGTGTCGATCGGAGAGGTGCATCTTGGGTGGGGTTGACACAAGATAGGGCAGCGTGGAAGGCTTGCGTAAATGAGGCGATGAACTTTCGAGTTCCAAATGCCACGTAAAAAAAAATGCCTTAAGAAATTAATAATACTTCCACGCCTACACAAGCATCTCCGCCATTTTTTGTAATTCACCCCTCCGAAGATATTCTCAAGTATAGAGGTTCGAAACAAAACAATCCTCTCTCGCCTCTTGAGGAGAAAAAAAAGAAGCGCACACGCTTTTTCTACCCAAGCTCGCACTTGTCAGGAACAAAAAAGCGCAGCGAGACAAAGAGAAAGGGAGAAGTGCTCCGGGAAGCATGAGCGGAAAAAGATCACGAGCGGCATGAGCGGAAGAAGAGCACGAGACCGAGTAATAAATAAGGTATATACCTATAGGGAGGCGTTCAGACGTAAGAAGCGAATCGGCGTCGCATAGCGCGCCGCGGGGCGAAAGTGTTCGAACACATCATGCACGGGCTCACTTCAGGTACGGCGCGTATAACGATGTCTTGTGCAAGAAGACAGTTCTGCTCGCACTCCTGGCTCTGGATATACGTATGATACTGAAAATGCGTTCATCTCGTGCAGCTCTCTCTCTCTCGCTCTCTCTCTCTCTCTCTCTCTCTCTCTCTCTCTCGCTCTCTCTCTCTCTCTCTCTCTCTCTCTCTCTCTCTCTGTCTGTCTCTCTATCTCAAGTTTTAAAATGGAATAGTTTCGAATTATGTCGACTTGATTAAAAAGAAGAAGAAAAAAATTCTATATGCATACTTTCTGTTTAAAACTTTGTCATTTGCCCTAGCAGACGAATTCTCGCCGCGCGACTTTCTGACAGTTGACTTATAATCCGTGTATTGAAAAATGCTCGGCTCTGGAGTTTCGAACTTTTCGCGTTATGATTTTGCATAATTCCAATTTTCCACTAGGACGCGTCGCCTCTCACCTGTCACCAATATCCCGGATCAGAAATAAATGACGACCTCAAACACAAGCGGGTCGAATGTATTAGTTGCTCTTTGATCGAAGTGTAGGCTCTACAACAATGATTTCCGATTAACTGTCGAGCCTGCAAATGCGATGAAACGTAACCGGCTGTGATGAAAATAGATAAAAAATGCGCCTAAATTACTCGATGAAACAATAAACAAATTCCACTCCTCACGACAAGGCCAAGCGCCAGCCCATTTTAATTATAAAGCCGAGAACCGTAAATTCAAGTTAACCAAGCACAGAGCGCGTCGCGCTTTTTGTTGCTCTCAGTCTGCTGCTGCTGCTGCTGCTGCTGCTGCTACGGCGCAAGTAGCTACAACTATAAAGCATTGGGTTAAGTGGCGTCAGGCCAGACGACGGCGGAGTGTCGCTGTTTTCAATTGTGTTCTCCCTCACTCAGCTCCGGCTCGTTTTTTGTCGGTTGGGAGCAAAAATGAGCGAGCGAGTTCATTTCTAAAATCAGCCGACAAGCCGAAATTCCGGCTTTCTTCGTCAACTGGTGAAAAATGCCGGCCGGCCCCGACAAAACAACGCGCGCTCGGATGCTTCAGCTGTTTTTGCCACTCTCGCGTCCGCGCTTGTTCTCTCCTTCTTCCCGGCTTAGCTAACTCTCTCTATATCTTCCATCTCGTCCTTTCTCTGGATTTGGCTCGGCAGATTTTTTTCCATCTCCAAGCTCTACTTTGTTTCGTTTGCTTTATCGGTTCTTTTAGTTCTTTATAGACCTGCATGATAATGTAGCATCCATGATTGATTTTAGCTCTAGAGCTGCTAACGATCTGCCGAGAATTATTGATGCGCTGAGAGTTTTTACCTTGTTAAAAATGTTTGCAGCAAGATTTCTCATTATGGAATCTATTATATTACAAGATATTTTCAATTAACTTTTTAATTCAACAAATAAGATTCTCAAATAACTAGAAACATTTTAATTCTAGCTAACAAGGGCAATACGAACAAAATATAGCTTTGAACTCCGTTTATACCACGAGAAAACAATTTTTTCGTTCAAAATATCTTTTGAGGTTTGACGTGAGCTCTATATTTTATTGACTTCTCGCTTAATCAAAAATACCTGGAAATCGAGATTCACGACCTTTTCAATAGAATTGTTTCGCGTATTTTCAATCTACTATTTTTAAATGCCAGTATAGGACTTTACATGAGCAGTCGTTTTCCACGAACCTTCGTCCATCTAGCTTGTCTATTTTCATTGAAATAAACGTGTGCTTGTATACAGGGACGCGGAATTTTGGGACGAGTAATTGATCGCGATCGGATTCTCATCCCAACCAATCATACGTAACTGCACTCTGAATACGCATCCTCTAAAAAGCCAAATTCTAGCGCAGCTATTTAGAGACACGGCAATAAACAACAATTAATCTGTAACTCTCGCGTAACTTTTTTAAGCTTTCTTGGTAGCCCGCCTATATATCTGCCACGTGTCACCGTGTTTTCGACGACGTCGACGACTACAACGTATTTCTCCGCTCTCCTCTCCCGTCGACGTCGTCGTCGCCGCGGCGCAATTTTTTACGCCCATCCAACTTTCGTGCCAATTATTCATAGCCGCACTCGAGAATATTCGGGTTCCTATCTCGTCGCCTTATTTATGCTCGCGCTCGCGCGCGGGCGCGAAGTGGACGAGAGAGCTCGGCGGCAGTTTTGCTTTGTTTTTGCTCTCTCGGGGGTATTCCCGCTAATTTATGTCTTCTGCGATGCGAATTTCAGCAAGATTAAGGCTGCGCTGTAACTTCACTCAGCCGAAGACCTGATTTCCGAACGGAAAGCGCTTATTACATGTATCTGGCCCAATCCGTGGCAAACTTCACCTCAGCTCTCCGCGCGAGCGCAACTTTCCTCTCGCGCGCGTATAAGTTGAAGCAGACTGCGGCAGCAGCGCAGGCTGCGGTAATAATTATGTAATTAAAACTTGATTCTTCAACGTGCCGCGCTCTCTCGGTGTTATTGTAAACTACGAGTGCGTCAGAGCTATACCTTCTACTGCATAGAGCAGCACGCTTGCTGTTATGTAAGTAAACGTGGCTATTGTTTATCCATAGTGAAATTCGATTCAGTTTTTCAACAGCGCGCGCGGCTGTGTTAACTATGCATACGAGCGAAATGCCTTCGCGCACCGCGTGCGCACGTATAATAGTGTGAACGTGTGGCCCATATTAATTTCGTCGTCGGGCGCACGTTTCGTCCTGTATATTTGGCTCATAAACATCGGCGTATACGCATATGCTACTCGCTCATGCATTTATTTATGGTTCGATCCCCGCAGGAGTCGCCAGATGCGCTGCCGGTTAGCCGGCCATTGCCGCTTGTCGCGGATTTACATTCCTAACTTTTGCGGCTTAACGGAGGGAAACGCTTGTACACAGAGGGCTGCGCTGCACGAAGAGAGTGAGGGGGAGGGAGGAGACGACCGGCTGAGGAACTAAACTCTACCGAGAGCTCGCGTCGACTGACGACGAGAGGTGAAAAGCCGAGAGACTTCGAGACTGCTATGCACGTATACCTGTATGTGGCGAGGAAGAGGTTGGCTGGATTCGCGTATGGTCCTATTTATTTTAAACCGAAATCCTCTCGGTGCTGCGCGAGTCGCTGTGGCTTTAATTCCATAGCTGCGAACGCGGGCTCTCGTGCGCGAGTTTTGCCCGATCTGCGCTGGGTTTAGAGCTTGTATGTGTGTGTATAATAGGAAAGCTCCGTTCGCCTCGAGGGCTGATACTGATTTTGGCGTTGACGTATTGTTCCTGTTATCGTCACTGTTGCGCCGAACCTTCAAACAATTCGATTTGCTATACTCTTTGCGAGTTCGCGTATCGTCTAAATTAGTATTGCGTTCCGTTGAATTGCATCGGATCTCTAATCTGCAGTCGTTGATATCAGCGATAAAAAAATTTCAGTTGGTAATCGCAAACCTGACGTAATTACACGCGCTTTACAAAATATGCGATCGCGAACTCTACCTAAAAAAAACTAAAGAGAGCACACGAAAACACATTTTTGCCAACGTCCATAAAGAGCGAGCTCCCGCGAGCACATGTATTACATTCCATTCTGCCCTCGCTCGATTATATCTCCGGGGGCAGTGGGTATTTCGCGACAAACTTTCTGCCCGGGACTGTGTCAGCCGGCCGACGCAAGAGTTTGATAGCTTCGCCGGTACAAGGCTTTACTCCGTTGGCAAGGGGTGAGAGGGGTGGGGGCACACGATGAGAGGTATTTGCCCAACGATGAGGCATAGAATTCACGGAATTTCTTATCGTGGTCGCGCCGTATATAGTCACAGTCTAAGCTGCAACCGACCGTCTGCTTATACCCGCTGTATTTGTTTGCACGGCACAAAGCGCCACGATTCGTGGAAATTTCTAAAGCCCTGCTTTGAATTAGCATTATGGTTTACGGCTATGCTGTTGAATATAATATGAACGTGCGTGACAATTGTAATGGAGAATTTTGATTCCGGCTTCCTAGAAGTATAGTATTATCGCGTTGTTAACAATGGGGTAAAAACAATGAAGTAGGATTCAGAACTATTCAATATTTTGTAAGTATCGATTTAATGTCTTAAACATGATTCGTCATTATTTGTGACAGATATAGCCTGATCAGAACCTTCCAATAATAACTCCCATCCTGATTGACTGCTCTGAAAAATTCACGTAAAATAAAAACGGAATTATCGACGCAACTTTTCCAAATCGAAAATACTTTAACATCGGATTGCGTTCCACGTACAGTCGCTATCAATCAAACGGGGGATTCCTACTGTTCACTTGCAGCATAATTCCAACGAGACCTGACGATATAATCATTGCCCGCCACACGAAGCTTAATTACAACCGGCGACTGATGTAAATCACTCCCGACTGTCAGCAGTCATCATCGCCCCCTCGAAATCACTCGGACGCGATGCTTACATCGGACCCGCAGCGCCGCAGCGACTGAAAGACCGCCGATCATCCATTCGGCACGGCCATTCCAGCGCGGAAGCTCCCCTGCACCGATGTCTAACCCACCGCGCGATCGTAGCTAATCCCGAAGCAGCAGCAGCAACAGTAACCGATAGTCCGGCTAGGCACGCGCAGGAGTTAATCGTATTCGCGCGTTCGGTTCTGGCGAAGCGAGTAATTCCCGAGCCAGCTCCGCTTTAACCCAAGCGTGACAGCGTTTCTCCGGAGGGAAAGCGAGAGCGATTTTACTCCCCGCGCCGCGCGTCGCATTTAATGGCCGTAGGGGATTGATCGGGGCATATATACCGGCGGGAGAGAGCGAGAGGTGCTAGTCCGGTCTTTAGTAAGATAAGAATCGCCCGTGTAGAGGGCCGCCTCCGTGTAGTAGAATCGACAATGTCGCTGCGCTGTGTCCTGGAGATTAAGGCAATTTCACGGGCGCACGGCCACTGCTCTGCACAACACGCGAGTCCGCCCGGCAGCAGCGTGATTTTACCTACGGTGGAGAATGGCTGATTTATAGGCCGAGAGGGGTGGTTTTTCCTCTTCTCCCCCCCCCCCCCGTTTTTTTGTTTCCTTCGTCGGCCGGGTGAGTCTTTGCATCCTTGAGTGGGAGCCGACTGGTCGTCCGCTGCTACTGGCGACACTATAAGTTTGCCGATAAATAAGGGTCGCTCGGATGTGTTAAGTCGAATAAACGGGCTTTTAATATCCCGTAATGGATGTAGCTTTCTTTTGCGTCGTTATGATTTACGCCTTCCTTCCTGCCTACCTCTCTCCCGCCCGTGATCCTATATTGATTTTGTATTATAACAGTAATACAGTTTCGCACCGATGGCTCGAGGTTTTCCGCAGCAGTCGCGACAACGAGAGGAGCTCGAAATGAATTTAAAATTCCAAAAGCCATCCATAACTTCGAACGAAAGAGACTCGGCATCTCCAGGGCATCAGAAACGCCCCGAGAAATATCGACTCGAGAGTGAATTAATGCGCGCGCGACACAAGCCGCTTCGCGCCGACGGAGTGGCGGGCAAAAAATACGCCGGTATTAATAAGGGATGATGAACGCGCGCCGCGCGAATTCCCCGAGGAAATTGACGCAGTTTACCGTCTCGGCACCGGGCGCCACACACGCGAAAAGCCTGTGCGAGCATATCCCGCTGTTTTAATAATGAAAGAGATGCGTGCGCGAGACTCGACGTGACACGAATAACAACGTACCGATGCAAGGCGACGACTGCGCTACTGCCTGGCTCCGTGTCTCAGGTGAAATTTGCTATTGAAGCGTCATTTGCATAGGCGAGATGGGGTAGGTCGTAAGAAAAATTGTAGGTCGAATGAAGAGTGACGCAGATGAGATGAAAGATGTCCAATAAATGTCTCTCTTTCTCTCCCAGCAGTAAATTGAATCACACTGCGATCTGGATTAATGTAAAAAGTAGACCTGGATCAGGAGCGATTGCGATAGCATTTTTATAGCACTCGCGAATGCACATTTCGACTTTTCTAAGAAACTTCAATGACATTCTGTCGATTGATGACCCCAAGCTTCGTAGCGCTGATTTATTTTTACGACTAAAGTATCAACCGAGTTTTATATCGGCTACATCGATCATTTTGCTGAAGTTGTCTCTACAGTATGTTCATGCTTGAAATTCATAGACAGTCGGACGTAGCTTCAACACTTAGAATAGATGCGCCACACTTGATGTATTCAACACGTATGATATTCATACAATCCGTGTGTATGTAAAAATTATTATCCGATTAATCAATCATTTAATTCATTTGTGTATCATCTGCTATATAGCCTCTATAATATTGTACTCTACACGCAAAACAACCCCATTTACATAGTTACAATCATTAGTCATATAATCACCGCGTACCACCGTACTAATATTGCAAAGTAATTAAATTGCCTTGAGCGCACTTGAACCGCGTGTAATTGCACGAAAATCATTGGAAATCGAATGATCATCGATTTGTCAAAATAAGCTACGTATGTCGTATGATACGATTACTGAAATAACATACTCGGCAATCGAACACAATATTTACTTTTTTAACCCAAAATTCATTCATCCACTTAACGACTCCTTGTCGAGCCCATACGAGGATTGGTCAACAGTAAACGCACATACAGCCATAACGCATTCGCGCCTCGTTAGCAACACTCATCGTCAATTGCGGTTTCGGTCAATCCGTGGAATCGCGTCCGAAACACTTAACGAGCTCTCGGCGGCTGTACGGCGATCTATTAGCTGCGACCGATTATGACATTCGCTCAATCTGGCGAAACCCCTGCCAGCGCGCAAGCTCTCAACGAGGTCACATTTCATTACATTAGCCAATTAGCGGGACGATCTCTTTTGCGTCGAATGCGGTCGGGATCAGAATGCCGCGGCGTTTTCATGCACGCAGTATGCCCGAATTACCGGCTCCCAATGAATCAGCCGAGATTGGATTGTTCGACGCGGACGAGGAGTACACAGAGGATGAAGTGGGAGTGAGGAGCTTGTTACTAACTTTTCGTCCATATTATCGAGGCAAGTTTTAATCTTAGTTTTATTTTCACCGATTATTTCTGAGGAAAAATGATTTATGATCCTAAATTTGCTTTTGTATGGAATGTTTATTTCAGATGGTACTAGTGCTATTAGCTGATAATGGCATGTGAAGTGTGTGCACGTTAACTTAATCACTGTATACTTCAGCTCAAATACAGCGTTGCAACTAAACGATGTAAATTTAAGACATAATATATCTGGCATATAAAAACAATCTATGAATACACCAACGCAGCGCAGTAAAGAAATCAAAGCGATAGCCACAAATTCAGTAATTAAGCCAGAGTTCTAACAAAGCTCATTAAAAAAATACTCTCTTTGCTGCCCGCAAAATCAGCAGCGTAGTTAAAAGCGCTTAACCAGCGCGCCGCCGTCGAAAGCCAGGTCACGCGGCATAGTATTCAACTTAGAAATGCCAGGCTAACAGGAAGCGTATCCCAAGCTCATAGCTACAACTATGTGTATCACAGAGACATTCGGAATAGGCGAAACGGAACGACTGAGCTAGCTGTACTCCCGCGAGAGGAGTACGGAGCTTGCGCGCGCGCTCGTGCTAATTGAGAACTCGTGACTTTTCATCTGCCATTAGCAAGGGCCACTTTAGGACGCGCCGAGCAACCACCGCGTGTATATATACACTTCCGCTTCTAAACTGCTTTGTTCTGATTCTTACTCTGCGTTAAACGCGCGCGCGGCGTACGTGCAGTAGTCATTAACGAATTTTTTTTCTTGTGCATCGACGGTTTTTTTTCGCTCGTAAGCCTACGCGGGGAAATCTTGACTTGCATGGATATACAAAGAGAGTGAGTATGGACTCTTATACGATCGCACACGCGTTGGGGACATCTATTCAACTATCGACGACTCGTAGTTTCACCCCCTCAATCTCCTTGTCCCCATCTCGAAACGATTATCGCTCGGTGACAAAATCTCCTCGGAACGTTACTCGGTTTTCATAATGACACCACGAGAGCACTCAGCGCTACAGTGAGTGCTGCAATCGTAATTTCTAATCGACCGCGGACTCGTTATTATGCCTCCTGCTCCGCTATATACGTGAGGGGATTCGGCGATTGATGGGAGCTGGAGCAGTTATGGCTGACGACGACGGCTGTTGTAAGAGAATGATGGAGGTCTTAGGCTCTTACAGAATCAGAGAATCAATTATGAGATCCTTTCACCACTTCGAAAGCAATTCGCTTCATTTGATAACGTTCGAAATCGAAAAAAAAACATTCAAGTGTATGATAAGATATCAGCCCGCGGAAAAATTCCAATGTCAAACTCCAGCACCCCAAAATCTTTCAAGCCGACATCTGCATTGTTAGACTAAAAGCTCCCGCTGCGGCGGGCACTCGAAGCCATGAGCGTTAACACCTTCGCCGGAGCGCGAGCGCGCAAAAATTCATACGCGCATGCATATTTACGGCGCAACGTCGGTATATAACGCAGCTATTTTCGCCCCCGCGATTTTCGATGCGGTCTTGCGCGCCATCATAAAACGCCTCTCTCTCTCTCTCTCTCTCTCTCTCTCTCTCTCTCTCTCTCTCTCTCTCTCTCCAGTCTACTTTTCGTTTACACGACACGGCGTGTGACGTAATTTAATGCGTACGCAGCCAGCTCTCGCCCGTGTGTTTCGCCCGCACGATGTATACATATATTATATATACCATCGAGGATATTATGTAAAATACCGTAACGATAACCTGACGAAATGGAAAAAATACAATATCGAAAGGCGCTGCGCTGCGACGCACACGGGAGTCATGCATTTTTATGGGGGCACGTCGACGAGCAACCGAGAGACAGAGAGAGAGAGAGAGTGAGCTAGCTGGCGCTTTCCCTTCCCGTATATATATATATATATATATATATATATATATATATATATATATATATATACGCACACGCACGCACACACACGTGCGCAGAGAGAAGACGGCTATGTGCTTAAAGTTTTTATCCCAATAAGCCGATTTCATCGCGAGCGTGCGGGTATATGCGGGTTACACGGGGGTATATTGCTGCGGATCGTAGGCCGTCGTGCGTACATTTTCAACCCGCTGGCTGTGTTTCCTGAATATTCAAAGGAGACTCGGCTTTCTGATTTTATCGCTCTGCGATATAGAGCTTTTTGATCTCTCTCTCTCTCTCTCTCTCTCTCTCTCTCTCTCTCTCTCTCTCTCTCTCTCTCTCTCTCTCTCTCTCTCTCTCTCTCTCTCTCTCCTCTTGTTGCGTCTTTATACGCTAGAGACGTTAATCCCTTTATTTTTTTTCCTTTCTTGGAGAGAAAGCTCCGGATGGGAGAACATTTTTCTTGGTGCTTTTTTTGTTTCGAAAAGACTGGTTAAAATCCCACAGGTCTGAATGGGCTAATCTCAAATTTTTTTGCGTTTTGGATTTAGATTTCTGCTGAATATTCGTCCAATATCAACAAAGTTAAATTATTATTTCTTGTAATAGTTTACATTAATCCTTGATAATATTTATGAACAAGAAAACACAGCGCAAATGAATGGAACAAGTACCAATTACGTTTCGTAGATGTTCCAAGTGGTAAGAATCAGGGTTAAGTCAGACTCTACAGTATACAGTCTGAATATTAAAAAACTCGCAGCAGCCACCTTATGCGATGAGCGACGTAAAAAAAGCGTAATAGTATATTGTGTACCAAGGGCGTAAAGTGGGCTTTTTTAGGCCGAGTGTGGATACTACGTACTGCAAAATCCACGAGGCCAAAAAGCCCACTTAGCCCTTGGTGCACACCATATTTTATGTAACGCGCGGACGTATTTTCGCGTTTTTTCGTACGTGTTAAGAGGGACTGATGTGACTATTTTTTGACACGGCAACCGTGCTCTTGTCTTGTTCAAACATTATATAAAATAAATAAATAATGCAAATTTATCAAAACAACTTTTTTTTTAAATTACAAAAAAAAATTTTTGCGGGCAATAAAGACTTTTTAGCGGGCAATAAAGGCCATTATTGCCCGCTGTTTGAATATGCGGGCAATAAAGGTTTTTATTGCCCGCTAAAATAACTTTTTTCCCCGCCGGTCAAAAAAGAGTCACTTTAGTCCCTATTAATAGGTACGAAAAACGCGAAAATCGTTCGCGTGTTACATAAAATAAATTACGAATAAAGAACGATCCTCGGAAAGTCCTCTCTCGTATAATACCACTAAGGTATAAATTGAACGTCCCAGCCGGAATAATAATAGCCAATAAAAACTGATTAGTCGACCTCTGCGCCGGGCAGCCCTCGTCTGCGCCGTCCTAATTCGGGCAATTTCTATTCGGTTCGCGGCGATCGCCGATCATATTCCCGGCGCGCGACTTGCCGCCAGATTTTACCGCGGCAGCGCTGGTCGAACGATTTAAAGCACACGCCGGGCCCCGCATTTATATCATTTAGCACGTGAGAGCGTAATTACATGTAAATCCCGAACGTATTATAACTTTATATGCGGGCTACAAATGCGCGCGAGTTTCGCCGCATAAAGTATGTGTATAAGGCAGTTTTTGCATACATTTGCCACCGGCCGGCGTTTATCGATGTAATAGTAGCGCGACGCATCAACGACGCTCGAAACGAGGACAACTGACCGGGATGGAACTAAAAGCGATGAGGGAGGAACTGAAACGCGCTCTTCCGATTACCTTTGAGTTATCCGCCTATCGTCTATCCGTCGCTCTTTATCTCTCCTCCTTTTTTCATCGTTTCTCTTCCTTTTGCTTCGTTGCTGTGCAGTAGCGTATACGGCCGTGTGCACCGAGTTAACGCAAAATTACGTCTGGCAATTTTCAGACGCGCGGATATGCGCCGCGCGAGAGAATGCGGGCTATCGGTTGGGGGGGACGATACAACGAGATTACTCTATCTTTCTTTCATCATCCCCCGGCTGGCTACTGCTGCTGCGTTAGCGCGAGCATCTTGCGGAGAGGAACGAGAGGAGGTGGAGTGCGGAATGTTTACGGTAAGCGCCGCCGGAGAGACTAATTTTATTCCGAGATACGAGCGCTCGAGGAGCTTGCAGCGCTTTTTATTTGGAGATGTTGCTGATATCATTTGATGTAAATGCGATTACGCGGTTTGAAATTTGCCGCGGGAATCGATGTGATGTAAAGACCTGGAGCTGTATACCATGGCGGTGCTCGTGAACGTGTAAAAAAGCAATTCGTCAAGTATGAAAACTTTATCGCAAATTTTCGTACTAACTCGGAATGTAGCTCAATAAAATAACTAGAATTAATGGTGCGCGTCAGCTTCGGTGCAGTAACTTTCGCGGAACTTTCAGATAAACTTTTCAGAACTTCGACTTCGAAATTCACATCAAAGTCGAATGCGCATAAATCATCGCGTATAAAATTCGAGATGTGACTGGGATATTTTGGAGAAGTAGGTTCTATACATTCGCCGTCCCTTGTAATATACACGAAGGACCGCGTAAAATTTGACGAGATCAACTCGGCGTGTCTCCCATATAACGAGGCACCGTTTCAGCCGCGGCGCGTGTTTAATAACAGATTAAAGCAATAGCCATTATCAGCGATCGCGCAAGCCCATTAACTCGGCCCGGGCACGAAATTTAATACCATTATCTCGGACGCAGTCGGAATAATTAATTACAGAAAAGTCTCGAGGAAAAATCGATCGATCCTTAACTTTGCAAATTTATTCTCGCCATATCGGAGACAGAGAGCCGCGGCGCTTCCGAAGCCGGCAATTTCTCTCCCTCGGCCACCCCATCCCGCGATATCATCGGAGCTGCCTCTCCCGCCACACACACGCACACACACAACTTCCCAAGCGGCCCCCCCCCCCCCCCCATTCAAATCGACCATAATAATTCTCATTTCCGTGTAAACAAAAGACTCCCAAGGCCTTATCTCGGCAGCCGGTAACGGGTTAAAAATAAACGCGCCCGTAAAACTCGGCTGCGTAAATCTCTCCGGCGTAATCTTCATCCGCGATCCTCTTTCTCTCTCAGGCGTGGTATAGCTGACGATGCGATCGAAGCGCCTAACGACACCGGGGCAGGTATGATTCGCCGTCATTCTTCTCGGGACGCAGTTATGTACCGCCTACTGTACTCGAGAGTGGGTACGTCGCGTGGCTGGTCTAATTAATTATCATTAGCACGATCTCTATATACGTACACATTCGTCGGCGATCACACTGATCCCCGGAGGTAAGCACGTCAAATCCCCGTGCTGCGATAACAGTCACGTTCCGATCCCCCCTCCCGCGCAAGACTCTCTCTCTCTCTCTCTCTCTCTCTCTCTCTCTCTCTCTCTCTCTCTCTCTCTCTCTCTCTCTCTCTGCTCTTGCTTTTCGAGCCCATAGAGCTTCCGCCTTGTGCTCCCTTCCACGCTGCCAGCCACTTCGGGCTTAATACACCGAGGTGGCTGTGCTGCAAGCCCTTTGCACCGCTACGTCTACATCGACTGGCTCACCTTGATCCCCGACGAGCGCGATGAATTTGCATAATAACGAACGATGACAGCGTTTTGTCGCGGGCGCACGCCTCGGACATAATGTGATTCTAGCCAGGATAAGGAGGCCAGGTAGCCTGGCTTGTGGGGGTTGACGATGATGCTGGGAGAGGGAGAGAGAGAGTGTGTGTCTCGAAGGATTTGCTCAGTCTGTTCCAGCGGGATATGGATCTTCTGTAATTTTTACATGCCGGCCTGGATTAGCGGTGTAACGTCGCTGCTCAATGCCGGAATGAGACGCGCTTTACCGAGACGGCGAAGGAAAGGGGTTGTTTTCACCTAGATGATTTTTCGGGCGCAGACGATGCTTTGGTGGGAATTGGTTGATAGCAATTTTTAAACTACTATTGTTATCTTGATAATTATGAGTTCTGGTGTACGAAGGTATTATAAAAAATTTAGTACGACAAGTGTTGCTTTATCGAAACCTGCACTCGATACTGCACATTTCGCACATTTCAATCATAACTTAAACAGTAGTTACACGAGTATCAAATAAATGAACGTCTAATTACGTTACATAAATTATCTACGAATCCCTGGTAGAAATGACCCTACGACTGGCCATTTATTAGGTAGTAACTAGGTTAAATCCTAAGAACTGGCCAGTTACTAGCCTGTTCTTAGACTCATTTCTACCAGGGATTCTGCTACAGAATTGTTACATCATCACATTATGATATAATTATATCGGCAGATATAGGGCAAGCCCATTAACATTACTATATGCAATTTAAATAATTATACGATTCACGCGGTGCGAAAACGACAATAATGCATCCGCGTCTTGTCACACTCGGCATTATCTCCTTAATTATTTAAACTCGCTAACAGAACACAATTATTTCCCGAAATCGACGAGGTGAATAGAGAAAATCAATGTAGATAGCCTGTGTGCGTGCGGTGCGCTTAATTTATAAGGACACCGACAGAACGAAATTTATAGCAGCGAGCCCGTTATAATAAACCGACTCAATAACACAAAAAAGGAGCATGATTTATGCACCCATATCGCGTAAACGCTCAACCCGCTGAAACATCCTTCATCTATATATCCATGCTCCCGCTAATCCCTCCGCTTTTTCATTTTTCCCTCTACACTCCATCTCCCTCTCTCTCTCTCTCTCTCCCTCTCTCTCTCCCCCCTCTCTCTCTCTCTCTCTCTCTCTCTCTCTCTCTCTCTCTCTGTCGGCAGCCGCCAGCCGCACAGCTCTCCCGTGCGCACTCCTCTCTCCCAGTCGGCGAAAATCCCGACCAGTCGCTAAAGATTACATAACACAGCCGATAATCACCCGACAGACTGACGGCTAAATCCGAAAATTCCATCGCAACGAGCAAAAAAACAACAGCCCGATATACAGAGTATAGCGCGCGTGCGAAAGGGGATCTGGTAAGAAGATATACACACACGTGCGCACTATATCCTTCTGTAAATATAAAAGCTCGCGCGCAGTCCGATCGCGAGGTAGAGGGAGAGGCGCAAGCGTGTGTAATAAAAGCTCGTAACGCCCGGTATTGGCAAGCCTTGATTTATCCCCAAGCCGAGTGCAGCATTGAAGGACGCGCACGTATTCTCCGCAGCAGCTCCATACTCCCCTTTCCTGCTCTATTTCTCGTTTTCTCTCGCGCCTCTCTCTCTCTCTCTCTCTCTCTCTCTCTCTCTCTCTCTCTCTCTCTCTCTCTCTCTCTCGCCTGGCTTACACCTACGACAAGTTCGCCCCGCGTTAGTTCTGCTACTTCTGCTACCTATACGTCTAATGCTTTCTCCGCGCAAGTGCGAGAGGGAGATACTCCTTATCCACGTAGCCGGTTCGAAATTTACGGCCCCCGGACGCGCGGCATTTTTAAACTGAAAATAATGATAGACCGGATTGTCTGGAAATTCGTTTCCTGGGCTACTGCGCTGTCTCGGACTTTATACGGAGCCGAGCAGGCAATGTCGCGTGTCGGGCTTCAATAAGGACGTCGCTATATCGTGATTCGCGGGATTACATCGCGCGAGAATCCTGTTTATTGGGGAACGTTCGCTCTGGATAAGAATACACACGAAGATTATCCGGCGGACGAGTTTGTGTATCGTGCAAACGCAGATCGTCGGAGCGGGAGGTGTGCGCACGTAGCTTTCAGAACGAGAAACTACGGGGCGAGAAAGAAGGAAGCGAAAAATTTGATTGCGACCTCGAGTGTGATGTGAGTGCTTGGAAAAGGAGTTTATGAAAACAGAGCTGCGAACTCGATTATAAAGTACGCGGGGGTCGGAAGCGAGCTGAGCAAAAAACTTTTACATTGTGAGAGCTGGCTGAATACAAAAATATTTTTCTACTGTTGTTTGATGAAACTTTATTGCGTTTGCATTAATTCTCGCCCGAGATATCCGGTGAATTTAATTATACTCTTGGCTATCTCTCTCTCTCTCTCTCTATCTCTCTCTCTCTCTCTCTCTATCTCTCTCTCTCTCTCTCTCTCTCTCTCTCTCTCTCTCTCTCTCTCTCTATCTCTCTCTCTCGCGATGTAATGCCGAGAATCGCGGACGAAGGATAATATGCAAGTTGCGAACTCGCGCGCTGATGGAAATACGTAACGAGGTTCGTTTGCTCGCTAAATTTTTGTTTCGCTTTTGTGCCGTTTGTTCGCGTAAGGTTTTTTACATTTTTACTGCAAACAATGGATCGAATGAAAGCGCTAACGGCGTAATCTTATTAATTAAATCATAATTCCTCCGCCGTTAAATCTCAAGCAATGTTTGTCGTTCTTTATGCCAACCGAAATCTTTCCGGGACTTTTCAGTTTTTATACTTACGACTTTTGCAGTAATCATTCCAAAATATTACGCGAAAGGCAAACGAAGGCAAGTCTACAGCTGCACCTTGAAATCTGATTCTAAACGAACTCGCTACCTTTTCTTCAGCCAAAAGAAAAAGCTGATAATCAAGTCTGAAAACTAACCCACTTATCCGCGAATTCTAACACCTTGGAAAAACAGACCCAAGGGTCCAGCCTGCAAGAATCCAAGAAAGAGTAGCCCCTCCACACGGCGCGAAGTGAGACTTTGCACGTCCGACTTTCGGAAATACTTCCGCCACTCGATCTGACCTTAGTGTGCAGCAAAGCTCGACTCGCTGCAGCAACTTCGGCGGCCATATAGACCTTGTTAAGGGGAGCGCGCGCCGTGAATATTGCCGCGGGAGGAGGGCCGGTTTTAAAGTCCCGTCACGTTCCCGGCGTTACGCGGTTACAGTATCGCGCGCACGCGCGCCCGTTTCTTTCCTTCTCTTTGCGCCGTACCGGCCTTTTCCCTCTTTCTCGCGCCTCCAACAGCTTCTCTGCTGTACAGTCCCCTCTTGGCCCGCGGCTTTAAGGTCACGCGGGCTTGTCGCGGTTAGCAATATTGCAAGCGGTTTTGCGGCGAATCGAAAGGGTCGGACCGACGGTTCGTTTCCACGATATTTCCTACCTCCGACTTTTTGCCGTTATTCTTCCGCTAGATGCGGTTCGCCGGCCGATCGTTATCTCTTATTCGAGTCTTCGGACTTTGCCGAGTTTTGAGAGGATTTCGGAAATTGTTATGGTTGGACGAATCGATGGAATGTTTTTACTTATTTCTCATACGACACAGATATTTTAACGTTCATAAAATCATTGCGGTTCTTGGATCAAACTTCTGAAGAAGGATATCACTTCTCTTGAAAACTTTTTGAGTTTCGCGCGAGTGGGGCCACTACGGAACCTACTGTGGAATTCACCTTGCTTCTCCAACCCTCGCTTCGTCGCTCAATGTATCACCCGATCGCCGTAAAGACTGTTAGACGAGAATCGAATGCGTGAATCCGACGGAAAAACATTCCGTCTTACTGCTCCGCGAAGAAAGTGGCCGCGTTCCTGAAGGCCCCTCAAGAATTTTTCTCGCACGTCACGAGTCCGCGCAGTTGGCAGCTGCTTTATACGAGCATAAATCGCCCAGGAATGAGAATTCCTTTGCCGCGCGGCAGACTTTGTCGCTATATACACACAGCCCGGCAGCTACGGTAACAACGTGTACGTACGTAGCCCAGGAGAGCGGACGTGTCACGCTGCTAGCTCTCCGGAAAGCGTAACAAGCCCTGGGAGAGCCCAGGAGGTCAACGTGCTCGGCTTTTTTCTTTTTTTTTCTTTCTTTTTTTATTCGCGCTCCCTTTCGGGCAACCACTGCCGCGAGTGACGTGCAGGCGACTGTCGAAATAGTGCACCGCCTGTGCCCCAATTCCCTCCTTCTATCGCGCGTAGACCCGAGTCGATACGTTACGCTATGCACTTAGGGGAATGTCGGCGGAGTGCTACGTAGATTAATTTTTTTGCCGTTAGCTTCGACGCTTTTGTTTTTTGGATTTTTTAATTTTTCTGATAGAACGCTGCTGACTCTCGAAATAGTCCGGTTTTCATAAGATAGTCGACGAAGTTGACATTTGAAAAGAGAAAAAAATTATTGAGTCTCGAAAAATGAATATCCATCAAAAGCAACTACGGACAGACAGATATCTCTCTATTATATAGTCGGTGCACGATCCAATAAAAATTAATGCTTTCAACGCTCGGCCTTTCCCCGGGCGCCAGAAGAGATTACCAGAGAAAACAGCAAATTAATCCCGACTACGACAAATAATCAGGATTCCGAATAATAATTAGAGCCGCTCGTCCTCCTCGTCATTTTTTTCTGGATCAAGCCCGAGCCAACTACGCGGAACTATAGGATATACCTATATATACATCGGCGCAAGCTCTTACAGCAGCTCTCTAACATAATGAAGCCTCGCGTCGATAAATTGATTTAAAGGTTTTGTAAGTGACTCCACTTAATCACGCTGGCCTCCATTCGCACGGCAAAGCTGCTGGCTCCCCCCCCCCCCCCCCCCCCCCGCCCCTCCATCTCCTTCTCTCTCACTCTGGACGACGATGGCACAGAGGAAGACATCGATACCATAAACTCCAGAACGAGGCGACAAGGACAAGCGGAGGTGGAAGAGAGAAGAAGAGAGAAATAAAAAAATCCAAGAGCCAGAAGTCGCGAAGCGGGAGAGGAAAGAGCGATAGGAATCTCCACTGGCTGCAGTAGTTCGGAAAAAGGAACCCGGAAATTAAGTTCGTAACTATTTGAACGGATGCCAGTGAAGAAGGCGGAGGAGAGAGAGAGAGAGAGAGAGAGAGAGCTCGCAAACCAGGTGACTCATTTTCCAGCAGCTTCCCCTCGTCGGGAGAAATTATTTCGCAAGTTTCGTCCTCCGCCACTGGCTCTCGCAGATTGAGAATCCTTTAATTGCACTAACCGTCCAGGTCTCGGCGTCACGTTCGCCATCGCCGGAGGAGAGAAAAAAGAAGCCCCGCCACGATGAAGGGCCGAGGCGTGATATCACGCGC
The DNA here is from genome assembly GCF_009193385.2 of Nasonia vitripennis. Classification (NCBI taxonomy): domain Eukaryota; kingdom Metazoa; phylum Arthropoda; class Insecta; order Hymenoptera; family Pteromalidae; genus Nasonia; species Nasonia vitripennis. The sequence continues at coordinate 24,679,396 of NC_045758.1, forward strand.
TCTCGCTTCTCTCCCACGTATTTTCGGACTACTTTTGGCCTCGTTACTGCAAAAACATTAAAATTACAGCTCTCTTTGGGGAATTCGCGCTTTCTTTGCCGTCCTCTGGATGGCTTCTTTTGGGATCTCGAGTTTCTTTCTTTGCTCGCGAAAGCCGCCGCTTACTTGAGGGAATAGTTGCTCCGAGGAGTTATTCAGTAGGATGGTTCCGTTACGTGCATTTTTTGGATGAACTCTCGGACTTTAGCTTGCTGTCGATGTAGTTTGTTTGCTTTCTTAAAGTTTTTGTAAATTTACTTCTTTGTTGGAATTTATCAAAATGAATCCACACAAACAACGACTATTTTGGGCCAACTACTAGATTTGGCGTATTCGGGGCTTACTACGAGTCTTGTTACTTCGAAGCTCGACCGGCACGTTCTCTTGAGGTATGACGATTCCCGTCGTTATGAATTTAATGGCACAAGATAATGACGGATCAGAGAATCTTCTGCGCGAGTCGAAAATAGATAAGCACGCTCAATTAAAAACTCCGGATCACGTTCATTTCATCGGTACGTATAAGAATGAGGGCGATATTAATCCGGCTTTATACTCTGCCACCGCGGACTCTCTGCATGAATTTTTAATTAATTTCCGTGACATTCTATCGATTCCAAATACCTCTTAATTACTCAATACATACTATAGCTTCGAGCGAATACATTTTTAATTAAAAATTGCTCAATTCACAGTATCAGGCCCAGCAGGTAATAGGATTAACACGACAATCACGCGTATAGCAATGGACGGAATGAAATGAAGTGTTCAATTAGAGCGTAACCTATACACGATCCAGTTCTCTCCTCTCATAAATATTAATCCGATTCAGAACAATTAAGGAGATCTAGGTCCGAGCGACGTCTTATTCCACTCTCGCAACTGCGGAGGGAAGTGATATACCCTTTCTCCCGTCGACTCGCCAAGTTTTGCCAACTCGCTCTATTACTACATTACTTCGTTTCCTTATGTGGCGTAGATGTACCTCGACTCTTCTGCGGCGAACTCGAGCATTCGTGCACGCGTCTCCCGTATTTCGGTCAGATATTTCATAAGCAAGCGCCTCCGCACACTCGCAGTCGTATGCACACACACGCGCGGGCAAACGCGAACTTTCTGTAGTACGTATACCGAGCACGAGCGAAAAATATTCCGGGAGCTTTCGACTTATTGCCGGCTTGTGCGGGCGGTATGGGAAAAATCGCGCGCGCCCAGTCATCTCTAGGAATTCCGATCGAGCGAGAGCGAATCCATTTCTACGATTGTCGGGATACCCATAGAGCGCCGGCAGCGGCGCGAGAGAAAGCGCGGATCAGGAGAATGGCTGGGAGAGGGAAGCGGCAGCGCATCTGGGGAGCTTTTTTGCCTCTCGTCTTCTCAAAAAGACGCGACGCGGCGAATGTATATCGGGATTCCGGTGGATCGGAAACGGAGGCGCGAATATTTTAAGCGCTCGCTGCTACTGCGTATACGTGTTTCCGAGCGAGGAGCAAAAAATTACGCTGATGAAAGCTTGCGCGCGTGTAGGATTTCGCGTTCGCTTCGAATACGCTTGATTAATTACATTCGATCTTTTTCTTACATAAATTTAAACTCAAATTTCAATTCGAAATCCGAACTAATAAATTTGTTTTGTACGAATCGCAAGTTTTGCTCTTTGTCACTACACAGAGTCATGATAAACCACTTCACGAGCGTCAAATTCACGAACTCCAGACTACAGAGTCGATCCCGCCTCGCGGCTCCAACTATATCCTCCCGCTTGTAAATATATCATGCGCTAACGAGAATTCGAGCAGCACTCGCTCATTTTGCGCGGGCAGAGCTTTTAAGGTCCCGGCAATTCAAACTTTGCCGCAGCAGCAGCCGCAGCGACAGCGGCGTTTTCGACGCGAGAACCACACGCGAACCGCGTAACTCCGCGTAACAAGTGAAAGAGAACAAGGAAGAGAAAGGGGCAGGACCGCTTTGTTGTCCCGGTGTGCGGGAGCTTAATGAAACCGGGCGATTTCGCAATGGGTAAGCAATTTATACATCACTCTGTATTACCTACTGCCGCGGGCGTCATGGCCTGCTTTTTGAAAGCCGAGAGCAATTATCGTCGACGGAGTAAACAACAATTGATTCGTTGAAGCTTAGCGCTTGCGAATCGCGTCATTTTACTTTTTTTTTCGTCGCGAACGCGTTTATTTCCAGAGAACAATTTCGTTCGCGCGCGCGCAATATTAATGGGTCGTCACAAGACCGAACGCGCGCTATACGTTCGCGCGGTCGGTTCTAGCGAAGATAAAATTTTCCACGTAGAATAGATAGTACAGCGAAAATAAAAATATAAAAAAATAGAATCAAAACGCACGTTTATTTTTCTGCAGACCCAGGCTCGATCCCCCGTCTCCCCGTAAAAAATACATGAAATCACTCCGGTTCATGGCAGCAGTAGGAGTCGATCATAAAACGTATCCCGTTAAACGCCGACGACGACGAACAGGGCGCAGCAGGAAATTAAAAAACAATCTGACAGCAGCTGCATTCTCTGTTTTTTGTCCGGCAGCCTGCCTGTATACCGGCCGGCCGAGTTAACGGTCCAGGTCGGAAAAGTTATTTTTACAGCGTCTTTTTTTTTGCTGCCCCCAGCGAGCCGGGGTCTTTTTATTGATTGCAAAGTGACACACAGCCAGAGCCAATTACAGCGTACAAGCCTGGCTGGGGCCGAGTACGAATACACACACACACACACACACACATATATATATATATATATATATATATATATATATATATATATATGTATATACACGTATGGACGCACACGACGCTGGGAATATCGTTATACGGGGCTTCGAATGCGTCGTTATACGCCATGGACTAGCCTAACGACCTAACCGCGCCGCGTGATTTACGACTCGAACGAATCCTCGACATGCTTCGAGTGTTCCGTTACGCCGCGTTGTTGACCCGATGCTTTGCTTCTGCTTTTTGTCTCTTTATTCGAGATTTTTCTCGTTTTTATTTTGTGATTTTTTTTTTAAGTGATGGTCGCCTGTTTTTGGCTTATTTAAAGGCTTTCATGCTTTATCAAAATTTTATGTAATGTGCAGTATGTAAAAATTTGCACAAAAAAACGTGATTTTGGCTTTCTGCATCCAACCGAGTGTAAAAAAATATTTGCGAAAAATCCTGCGCAAAGCTTTTAGACAATTATTTTTATGTATAAAAATGCTCCATCAAAGGGGTAACCAAATATTACAAGGTGTCGTTTTTAATTCCTATGTGTCAACAATAGGCTTGTTTATAGAGGCATCGAGTTTCGCTCTACAAACGATTGCCGAATCAAGCATCTGTTCGAAGTCGAGAGCACACAAGTGGACAAATACTACATGTAGAGTACTCACCGGAAACCATGAGGTGGACGGTCCTTATGAGCGGCGGATGAGCGCTGACTTGACACTCGTAGACTCCTGAGTCGCGCTCGGTAGCCGAGCTCAGCCGTAACCGCCAATTATTCGGCGACTCCGAGTCAAGGGAAAATCGAGAGTCGCTCGAGTAGGTCTGCTGGCCGAACGTCAGCAGGTGCAGCTCCTCGCCACGTCGCCGCACCCACGAAACCTGTAATCACACGAGATTTCCGATATTTTATTGACATGTTCAATAAACGACTTTTAGTTTTATGAATCGTTTAAAGGTAAAATGTTAAGTAATCAAAACTGCACTCTTATGACGTTCCTGTTTCGGTTTTTCTCCCGATCGACGTCGGCTAAAATACGTGTAATTCTTCATCGAATTACACAATTCACCGCCCAATATCGAATTATCCATTAAAACTTCGACATTCCATCCAGCCTTAACAAAATCAAGCGTCGCGAAAAGGAAGAGTTAACCGCATTGTCGACTAGTCTCTGACCAGCCAAAAGAAGAGCGAGAAAAATAGCGCCACAGCGTCTCTCCGAACATATATATGACGAATACACGGTCCCGGCAGTCGCACACGTACGACAAAGAGACGAATCCGAGAGATATTGAATTACCAGGTAATATATTTTTCAATAAAATACCGCGCTTTGATGGACATCTCTCGCGGGACGAACGCGTTGGACATGCAAATCCGCGTGTGGTCGCGAGAATGAAAAGCTCCTCTCGCGCGACGATTGCGATTCGTTGTAGAGACGACGCGCCGTGTATAATATTGCATGCGCATATACGGGTATGGAATCGTTTTGTGCGACTAGGTTGGCGAGAAAATTTATTAGGTCGAACAACGACAATGACTCAAATTTTCATTTCTTGTTACGGCTCGATTGAAGATGTGCAAATTACCTGGCAATTAAATCTCTTTGAAGACCACTTGTTGAGCCAATTTTCACGAAAATTACCTGATAAACGAACGTGAAAAATTGATGCTTTCATCCTCTGCAAGCTCTATACCGATTCTCCGCCTAAAAACACTCGAGCCTTCGGGCCGTCGGTAAAAACAAAATTTACGGACTCTGCAGGCAACTTTGACGCCGAACAAAAAAAAACTCAGATATAGCCGCACCATCGCTCAGGGCTATACGCTCTGGCAGGCTTTATCGGCAGGCGCACTTTTATGAAATTTCACCTAATGAATCACGCGTTTTAAAGTTTCAGTCAGCGGCGAATTTTAAAGAATCGTTAGCTCGAGTCGAGGCCCGATCTCGAGCGCCCAGTCTTTTTCTCGCTCGACTCTCTCTCTCGCTCTCTCTCTCTCTCTCTCTCTCTCTCTCTCTCTCTCTCTCTCTCTCTCTCTCTCTCTCTCTCTCTCTCTCCAACTCGACCTTTTCCACTATTCTCTTTGCCCGGCGAGCACAGCTTTGCTGCGGCAGTAGGGTCCGCTGCAGTGCAGCAGCCGAAACCATTTGTCACTATTATAAAGGGCTCAGCGAATGAATAATCTCGTATCGGGGGGGGGGGGGGGTGACGAAAGTTTCGCGAGCAAGCGCCTGGAAAAAAGGCTTACGCGCCTATACGAGGACGTGAATTATTAAGTGCGTATGGAAGTGGGATGCTGCATGGTTAATCTTGATAATTTGACGTGAGATGGAAGTTTGTCGGGTGCCGCGATCGTGCAGAGAATCGTCTTTCGAATTAGGGAGGAGGTTTTTAAGATTAAAAAGACTTAATTATTTAATAATGTTACGATACGCGGAGTCTGAGGATTCCGTTTGAGGGATTTGAAGAATATCTCTTATCTTAATTATTTTTACTTTGACAAAAGTCAGTATACTTCTTCTTAACAAACGCAGTAGATTTGATAAATCGATAAAACAAAAGGAACAATACAACCGCTTGCGACACTAGACAATATAACAGCGCATTCGAAACGCGGAAAGTGAAACATGCCTTAACGACGCAAGTCTCGGCGATTGTCCCCTAGCGCAAGCGTCTCATGACAACACTTCGTTATAATCGAAAGGTGCCTTTACGAGCTCCGGCAATGAAAAAGTTCCCGCGACCGACGAAAAGCGTAAAACTGTTAATAAAAGCCGGGATAAATCGTCAACAAAGCTCGGAACGTCTTTACAACGCGGCAGAGCGATTTCATAACGACGCGCGAGTCTCATCGACGAATTCGACGCTCGGCCGTAAAAAGAAAATGCGTTGCGCAATAGTCAGGTATAACATCCACTGCGGCGACAAAAAAAAAAGAATGCGTGCTGGTTGTTGTTTGGCAAGGGTATAATAAATATGTATACAACGGAATGAGTTGTCTCGAAATTGGCTCGGATAGTCACGGACGAGTTATGCGGAAATAGAGCGGAACAGTTCTTGGGTAGAGGTACTGCAATCTTGGCTATTTTTCGGTATTAAAAATTCATCGCTATGTGTACGCGCGCGATAACGAGCTCGTTACGATGATTAAGTTATAACGAACTTTTTTACGGCAACGCCGAGCGAGAGAGATAAAGAGTGTACTATAACGGTACGCTCCGGTACATCTTCGTGATTTTCGTATTTTTTTCTGATATTCTTTTCGCTCGTGTGGGTAGCGCTGATTTTTATCGAAATTCATGCTTTTGAGTAGATACTAGTGTCACGTTAAATACGCTATATTATTGTACGCAAATTTCTCCCTAATTTGGCCCCTGTGCGAAACCTTAACAATTCCTCCGTCCCCCTCAGTCCCTGGCAGTCTGCTCGTAATCTCATTCGTTGTACAATATAACGAATTAGCTACAAGCTACTCCCGTATGCGTGCGTAGGTACGCGCGCGACTGTTCAGCCAGCTTTTAAGGCTCGAGTCAGGAAAGGAAGAGCTGCTGCGCGAACTGAACGAAGAAAGGCCGAGGAGAGAGAGAGAGAGAGGGTAGCGGATTAATCAATTGGCCTTGGATAAGGTTTAACTCCGGCCGCTGCAGCAGCGAATTAATTTATGAACCATTTGTCCGCGTCGAGAGTTCGCACGCGAGTGCGAGAGAGAGAGAGAGAGAGAGAGAGAGAGAGAGAGAGAGAGAGAGAGAGAGAGAAAAGCGACGAAACGCTCGCGACGAAGCTGCTGTGCCCAGGATCTTGGAGTAGAAGCAAGAGAGGGAGAGAGAGAGAAGGCAAGAATTCCGGTAATAAATCCGACTTCTCTCGTGTCGACCGCTCGCAAAAGAGTCTTTGCCGTCCTCGCGGCAATTTATAGTCGCGCAGCGCCGCCCAGTTCTACGGGCGCTTAACAATTTTCGATTTTGCAGCCTTGCCACACCGGCTGCTGCTTCTCTCGTTTATCCTCCTTTTTTCCCTATTCCTTCTTCCTTTCTTTTGTTCTTCAAGTGCTTTCTTATATTTTTCCAAGCCGCAGCGGCAGCGAGAGAAGGAGGAAAAATCACCTCACGCGCACAGCGCGATATTCGAATTTTCGTCACGAACTATTGCGGCTGCTTCGGGCGAAATTTTTCACTGCTACACGCACGCCTGGAGAGAAGATATTACACCGGGATTCAAATGCCGCGTTAATGCGCCCTCGCGTTTCTTCGAGGATGAATAGCGCCGCGAACGAGCGACCGAGCGATTATTGGCTATGCGTGACGGAACTTTCCGATATCCGTGTATAGACATATGCGTATTTCTGCAAATTTTTGTTCCCGACACAATTTTTCCCTCCGCGTATATCGTATTGCTTTTTATTGGAAAAAGTCTCGCTTGCTCTTCACTTTCTCATTCGAATTTCAATGAATTCTCGTAATATCAGACCCAGCGCGGGCGTGTACGCAATATCGCCGGTGGTATATTAGTTATTGGCACAAAGTGACATAATAGTGTGATCATGATCATGAATCGTTATGAACAGAGCTTTTATGCGGGATAGGACTTTTGGAAATGTTTTATAATTCACTTTTTCGAAATCATGGTCTACTAGTAGCTTGTCAAAACACGAGCCCCCTCCACAATGTTATTTTTGAGGACTTAGCTGCGGACGTGTTAGTTAGGCTACACTCTTCGAAGTGGGCTCCTACGCTTCTCTCGTAAGTTTAACTTAACTTGAAGCTCCTTTCCATTTTCGCCGTCCTCGAAAATGTCGCCTCGTGGCTCGAGATTTCTCCCTTGCGTAGCCGAGCGAGGAAATAAAAAGATTTCACCTAATGGAAAGAAAAAGAAAGAGGCGGAAAGCTCGTCAGCCATGAAACTTTGCTTCCTGACTGCACTCCCGTACAAACAGTTTGCCCACTTCTCGCGGCTGCTGCGTTAACCTCGAGCTTTGTTTTTTTTTATACATTTTATCGTCAATCGATTGGATTTGTTTACTATTTCTAAGAAATTATCGAATGATGATGAAGAATTTACCGCAAAAACGCTATCGGAAACTATGTGACAATCGTGAGGAGGGCTCTTGAAGCTTTTTCAATAATTCAGTATAAAACCGATACAAGAGCCGTACGTATTATTGGAAAATACGATATACAACATGACGTATTAAGAGCCGAAAAATGCCTTCGATAAAACTGCGGTCATGAAATGTTGCTCGATACTCCATGCATACGAAGGCTTAGAGGGCGGAAAAACACGAAAATCTCCGCCGAGTGAGTCTCAAGACAGTCTCTGCAATCGCGTATATTTGGGGTTTACTTAGTAGGCTTCTTAATACCTCGGCATTTCTAAGTTATCAAAGCCACTCGCAAACTGATTTTCATTTGACGCATCCAAGAGCTCATCCGTTGAAGTGGAATAAACGAAGCTGTATTATATGATATGAGAAAGAAGCGTGATAGAACTTCATTAGCTTCCCAAAAGCTTCATAGAAAATTTAACGAACTAGGAATGAAGGCGCGCTTCACGCGCTCTTGATTCTATCTCTGTCTAATAACACTGGTAGAAAATCTATTATAAGCGTTGTGCGGCACACTAACGTCTGCTAATATTTTATAAGCATGTAACATGTTAATAAATCCCTCAAAACTATTTTTTAATAAATATATTAATAATGCTCAATGTCGTCATCATTGATTCGAATAGTGAATTTGAAGAAAAGTTCAGTATAAGAGTCAGTGGGTTTGTCTATCGTTACAATGCCATTTAGTTGCATTATAAAAAAGCTATACAACTGAAATTTTACACAGATACTTACTATGCTACCTAGAAAACATGTAACCTACATGATTATGATTTAACTGTTTTCATTCATATTTTCACATCGAGGCCCATATGAATTTTTTAATTTAGCGTATCAAATTTTACTTGTAGACAGTTACACAGAAACTACCATCTCTAGCACATTGTATTTCTGATTTCCAGTGTATTTTTACATGAAAAAAGTGATAAGTATTTCAGCTTTTTTGTCAAGGCATTAATTAGAATTTTGACTTTTAACAGTTGTGAGAGATTTTGACACCGATACCTGTTTTTTCATTTTTGCATTTTTTCTCATTCGTAAACTAACAGGTCTAGAGAGCTCATATTTTGCTCAACGTTGAATCAACGTTAACTGAAATAGTTTTGTGTTCGACTACAACACCCATGATAATTATTTAGTCCTAGAGGCATGAGTTTGCATTCACATCAGTGTTGTAGTCGAACACAAAAGTATTTCAGTTAACGTTGATTCAACTTTAAATATCTTTCCACAATCACAAAAGTAATCTATATGCAAAATATGAGCTCTCTAGACCTGTTAGTTTTTGAATGAGAATAAATGCAAAAATGAAAAAACAGATATCGGTTTCAAAATCTCTCACAACTATTAAAAGTCAAAATTCTAATTACCTAAAACCTTAACAAAAAAGCCAAAACATTTATCACTTTCTCCATGTAAAAATATGCTAGAAACCAGAAATACAATGTGCTAGAGATAGTAGTTTCTGCGTAACTGGCTATAAGTAAAATTTGACCTGCTCAATTAAAAAATTCGCATGAGCCTGGATGTGAAAATATGAACAAAAACAGTTTAAAAATCAGAATCATCTAGGTTACATATTTCTAGGTAACATTGGAAGTGGCAGTGTCATATTTTAGTTGTCTAGTAGCCTTTTTACAATTCAAAGAGCATTGTATAATGATAGACTTAAACTTACTGACTCGGATACTGAACTTTTCTTTAAATTCACCTCTCAAACCTCACCGGGGCGACTTTGGGCACAGAGACACAGTATATCTTCAAACTCTTTATTCTTTTAATTGAACTTCTCACTGACATTAAAAAAAAACTAAATAATATTCACACACTTTATTACTACTTCAAATAGGGTTAGGGGTAATACTACACACTCTTGGTAATGATTAATTTTTACTAAAATTTCTTGCTAGTTATATTACATATATTTCATCTGTTATCAAGATTTCCATATTTCATTTTAAACACCTTAAACATTTCTACCAGGAATATGAGTTATGACTGTTTTGAGGGTTATGAATTTAAAGCGTGGTTCTGATCTCGTTGCCTAGGCAACCAACCAGCAACCAATCAGAATCACGTATTAAATGCTTCACAACAAAGGCCATCATTTTTTTAAGAGAGGAATTTTATGGAGCCTATTCGAGGCTATCCGAGGTCCGAAGGACTCCTTTGGTCCTGAATTTTGATGGAGCGCGTGTTCTTTTTTCCACAGCGAATTCCACGCTGCGCCTTATGAAAACGGTAGCTCCGCTCAGATCTTGACATCGTAGACCCTAATTTGGTAGATATTAACCACATAGAAAACTATTTGCGATGATATTTGTTGCAGAATATAACTTCATAAGTGTTTTTATTCAACTTTATCTAATTTTTTTATTGGTATAAATAGTTGATTTAAAATCCAGCGAATTCGATTAGTTGGATAAAAAATAAATGTTTACAAATCTATGAACTTTATTCAATCGGCATTCAATCAAAATTCATCGCCTACACCGCTCCCAAGCGCACGTGCATCAAAATCCCAAATGATACACTTGAGTATAACGCAACTCTCACACGGCCATCTCATTAAGGGGACCTAACCACCTTAAACCAACTTTTGAAAATCAAATAAAAAATTGATAACAGATCGGTTGTCTACTGTTTTTGGGGTCGCTGATCACGTTTTCACTATCAGATTTGCATAAAATTATTTTGTTTAGAAAAATTAGGGAAATTATTTATTGCAAAATTAATGTTTTTCCGGTAAATATGAAATTTACGATCAAAGTTAGTAAAAGAATAATTTATACACAATTATACGCATACAAACACACACACACACACACACACACACACACACACACATATATATATATATATATATATATATATATATATATATTACACACACACATACACACCTAATAAGCATGTCATACATAGCGCGTTATTGTAGACTCTGCCTTAGTACTGCATGTACAAATTCTTTTTGATTTCACGCGTGTGTGTGTATATATATATATATATGTGTGTGTGTGTGTGTGTGTGTGCGAGTGTGTATACATACATACATAGATAGCGCGCTATTGTAGAATTAGCTTATTAGCTACGGAATTTTTTTTCATGCATACGTAGCCTAATGTTGACATACTTATGTTATGCTACAGGTTTCTTCTGCTTTTAATAAAAAATATAAAATGTATTCAAGATACCGTCATACAAAAATTGCTAAAAAAAGATCTCTTGGCAGAGAAAAAAAACGTCCAAAAGTCTGTAATGCGAATTATAAAAAAAAAGTTCTTCCGCTTATAAATTATCTTCTGTTTACTATCCAGAAGTCAGTTTTGAAGGTTATAGGATTTTTGATATGAGACTTCTTTTTACAATTCTTGAAAATAATTTAGTGTGTAAATGTGGTTAAAATATCAAAATGTATGAAGAAAGTTGTAGTGGATTAGGTGGAAAGTATAGTATTTCTTGTGATAAGTGTCATTATACTTTTTTTTTAACTGCAAGAAAATTGGTAAAAAGTCAAATATTTATGAACTAAACAAACGTAGTGTTCTTGCCATGAGAATAGTTGGGGGTGGCCTTGAAAGCCTCAGAAGTTTTTGTGGAGTGATGGATTTTCCTGCTCCAGTGCAAAACTCAAGTTTTACTAAAATCAGAAAACAGCTATTAAACGTTACCTGTGATGTTGCTTATAAATTCATGACTGATGTCGTTGAAGAGGAAATCAAACTTACTCAGAATTCAAGCAAAGAAACTGTTGAAGTTGATGATTCCAATTAAGAAGCTATTCGTCGATTGAGTATCGAAAATTTAGAACAGGAAGATATGTCAGAGAATGAATCGGAGTTGACAAATACTCCAGACGAAGTTGTAGCTTGTACGCAAAACATAGGTGTTCAAGGTGATGGTACATGGCAGCGTCGAGGTCATAGATCTTACAATGTTGTTTTTACAATTATTGGACAAGAAAGTGGAAAAATCATTGATATTGAAGTGCTTTCCTCATACTCTTTACAGTGCAATTTATATGAAAAAATTTATGGATCTGAAGAGACTCCAGAATGGCAAGAATGGTTTAGTGCGCACTTACCATCGTGCACTAAAAATCATATTGGCTCATCCGGATCAATGGAATCTTCAGCCATTGTGGATATTTTCTGTCGCTCAGTAGAAAAGTATGATGTAAAATACGTATCTTACTTGGGCGATGGAGATTCTTCAACATTCTCAAAAATTTTGGAAGCAAAGCCGTATGGTAATCATGTAGTAGTTACGATGAAAGAGTGTTGTGGCCACGTGCAGAAACGTTTTGGCAAGAAATTCAGAACATTAAAAGAAAAAATTAAATCAAAGATTCTTTCCGATAAAAAGAAAATTGGTGGAAAAGGGCGCTTGACAGATAAACTAATAGACGAACTACAAACATATTATGGAAATGCTATCAGAGGAAATTCTGATTCTTTAGAAGACATAACCAGAGCAATTTGGGCCATTTTTTTCATAAAGGTTCGACTGATGAAAATCCCCAACATATGTACTGTCCTACTGGATCCAGATCTTTGTGCAAATATCAAAAGGCATTAGCAGAAGGTAAAGAACAAGATTATGTCCATCCTCCAGCAATACCAAAAGCAAGTTTAGATGAAATTGAAGATGTGTTTAAAAAACTGTCTGAGCCGGAGCTTCTTAAAAAATGTCTTAAAAAGACGCAGAATGCTAACGAGTCCTTCAGTAATGTTTTATGGGACATCGCACCAAAGACTGATTTTGTTGGACTTGAAACATTAAAAATATCAGCATATATAGCGTGGATTATGTTTTTGACTGGCTGGAAAGGATTATTATTTCTCATGTCTAACCTTGATATTGAACCTGGCAAAATTGCATTATCTGCTGCAGTGATAAAGGACCAATTACGTATCAAGGAAGCTGAAAAACAAACAGAAATTAATTCAAAAGAAGCACGAAGATTGAGAAGGCAATTGAATATTCCCACTGCTGATAATGAATATGTCAGTGGCGGATACTGAAATTTTATTTTAATTGTAAGTGGCGTGTATAAAAAGCACAAATACAACATTTTAAATTTTTTAATTGTAATTTTTCATTCTAAGATTATATGTTGTGTTTACAGATTTGGCTTGGCGTATTCAGAGGTCTAATAAGTATTGAGACGAAGTCAGATAATTAAAAGTATTATGAGAAGTTATCAAAAAAGTATTGAACTATACCAGTCGCTATTAATAGTCTCAGTCAGTAATGAACACAAAAGTTTGCAAAAGTGTAAAAAAGTGAATAATGTGATATATATTGAACAAAAATGTAATATTAATAAAAAAAATAGTGAAAATACTTATAACTGTGATATTTAATGTTATTTGACAAAAATTAATATTGAGATGATTAAGTATTGTTCACTGACCGCAAAATTCAAGCGTACTGAAGCATCGTATTACAACAAATCAATGGTTATTTTATTCGTTGTGAGTGTTCTCATGGTCCGAGTGTGGGATTTTGAAAAAGATGCTAACCTTAACAAATTTTATGGAACGATAGTCAATATTTTCAATAAAATCAAGAAAAATACAAAAATTTTGACTTTCATTCCATTAAACTTTTTACGACTAGCTGTTTTTTTAAAATCCCACACTCGGACCATGAAAACACTCACAACAAACAAAATAACTATTGATTTGTTTTAATATGATGCTCCAGTGCTTTTGAATCCTGCGGTCAGTAAAAAAACAGCATGCTTATTAGCATAGCTATTTTTGAGCATATAAGGCCATAAAAAAATATTTAAAACTGTAAACTTTTTTTTTTATTTTACTATATATAACATATATTATAATGTATTTTAAACATCGATCAGTTTATTTATTTATTTATTTTTTTTAATATGAAAGCATAACAAACATTCTTTTAAGGTGGTTAGGTCCCCTTAACTCATCAAAGCGACGTTCGGCTTCGAGAGATTCATCCAACAACTCAAACACACGGTCCAGTCGTCTACGAGAAAAAACTGTAACAAAAACAACGTCGACACACACTCACACACACACACACACACACACACAAGCGCTACAAGTCAGTACTTGTGAAATTCCTAGAAACAGCATACAGGAGTAGGGGATGGCAATCGAGCGAAGCCTGCTAATTCTCCCCTCTATCTACTTAACCGAGCGTAGTCGGCTATAGCGAAACTTTGGGGCCGAGAGCAACATCGAAAGTTCGCGCTCGCCCCGGAGGCCAATTGGTAAGCTCGTCCTGTGGCCTTCGAGTTCCGCTTCTCTATATATCGTCCGTGTGCAGCGTGTGGCATCGCCTCGTCGAAACAGACGCGAGCTGTGGACGAACATCGCGCCAGAGTGTGTGCGTGTGTGTCAACATTGTCCTTTACAGGGGCAAAAGTGCGAGAGTGTCGAGAGGGTATACCACTCCGGATGTCATCGTGTGCTCGTCGCTTCAACTTGTTTCGAGCGTTTGTTGTTTTTTTACCACGATTACGAGATTTAGACGCAGTAAAAAAGATACAATGCAACCGTCGTCTGACCACACCCGGTCGCTTCTACTTGACGCCGAGTAGCACTACTTCGGGATATTGCGTTGCCCCCTAACTTCCGGAAAACAGGAGCTTCGCTTCCTTAGATTAGTTTTTTAATACTTTGAAATCGCATGATAGATTGCTAAAGTATTTTTTAATGGACGGCGCAGGTATACAGGGGCAGAAGTTTGCGCGAGCTTCGGCGAATACTCGATTGAAGTACCAAGTTGGCCGCGCGGAGCGTTGCTTCAAGCTGGAGTAATCTCTAGTTTCAAGATTAAAAATTAGCCGCGCAATGCAGAGCACTCTCGAATTTAATAGAACGACGCGATTTCGCGAAAAGACTATACGCGCAGTACGTGTTTACAAAATTAGGGGCAAGCGCAGTCCGATGCTTCATTTTAATTATACCCCGCACTAATACTTCCGGCAACTTTTCTCGCGAAAAAATGTTTGATAAAGCACGCGGCGAAACAAAGCGCGCGGAGGCGAGAGAATATTCCGCACGGCACAAAGACAAAGCGCGTTGCAGGGCTCCGGTGAAAAAAAACGAGAGAAAGCGCCGCGCAAACAAGCGTGAGGGAGAGAGAGAAAGTGAAACAGATGAAAAGGAAGGGACGGTCGCACGGGGAGGACGTAAATAGTCGCGAAAAGCGCTGTATGGGGGTGGGAGGTGCCCGAGTGCTTTAATGAAAGCTGCCGTTGAAATGTTTGCCCCGCGCGAGGAAAGGGTCAAGCGCGTGCGTCGCGTTTACTCAGTCAGCAGCAGCGGGCGCGTGTTTTCTAGGAAAGACGCATCACACGTTCGCGCAATTAATCATCATCTCCTAGTCCGACGTTAATTGGCATCCGAGCTTGTCGCTTCTTTTTTCTATGCTAATGCGCTGCGCTAACTATAAAGCTCCCACTTCATCTAGCTCCTTTGACGCCTTCGGTCGTTTCGTATTATCGTGCGATACTGCCGCATCAAACAGTATAGAGATGATCGGCGCAGCATATAGTGCCCTTATATTACGATCCGTGACATGAATCCATTGATCAGACGCAAATCACTGCTTTGTCGCTGCAGGGACGTCGACCAGAACTGAACACAAACGTATACGGCGATCTTTTACGTTAGCTTATAATTCCACAAAGGCCAATCTCCCACATCCGCACTCTCGAAACCATAGCAGAGATTCAATGACGTACACACTCTGGACCAATAACACTCCGACTGAAATTTCGGCTAATCGAGCTTAATACCATCAAATGCTTTGGTCGTCAAATCGCGGAATGATTCAACGAACCCTCGACGCTTATCGAACAGTAGAGTCGAGCTCCCTTCAGTGCCGTACACGCGCAAACGAATACAGAGAGAGCCGCGGAGAGAAACCCACACACACACACACACACGCGATTACGCGTGTCGGCATTCTTCGATAAAATTAAATTATCCCGCCGCTCGCCGGAGGCTACATTTGACGTTACGAGCCCGGGATAATTCAGAAAAGCGAGCCGCGCGCTCGCCGGATATTAGATATAGGCGATCGCACCGTCGGCGGCCTGCACTGCAGTCGGGCGAGCGTATATAGAAAATTATTCGCAGTATATTAAAGTCTATAGCCGAATTACGTCGGCTCTGCGAGCAGCAGTAGTGTCACCCGTATTTATGATTACTATTATATCCAAGTGAAATTGGCTTCTATTATATTGGCTCGCGCGCGTCTATATTTCCAGGCCGACGCCACGGCACACATGCAAAGTCACGTGTATATGTCTGTACACTAGGACGCGGAGGCGAAATCGACTTCTCGGCGAATACGAGTTCAGACCTGACCAGATTCGGGAGATATAAGTCGTCGGATTCGGCGAATTCGAAATCAGACCTGAGCGGAATCGAGAGATAAGTCGTCTCGGATAGCGCGCTGGGCTTCGCTGCATGCATCGGCGACCCTTATATGTATACATACATGTATACGTGGGTGTGTGTGTGTTCGCGAGGCGTGTAATATAAATTGCATCATACGCTAAGAGATATACAAAGGATCTTAAGTCTTGCGAACGGATTTTCCTTCGCGTCGTCGAGTGTTTTATATTGCCCACGACGTTTCAGACGACTCGTACATACACGTGTTGTATATAGGTACGTTGGAACCGTAGGTACATACTAACGCAGTTCTTCCGGGCACAGCAACCTAATTTTCTGCGACTTGCTGATCGCGTTCGCCGAGAGTTTATGCACCCGACTGCACCTCCGGGATGTGTATGAGGGAAGACTCGCTGGCAAACATCGCGGAGCTTCCCCCTGCGGCTTTCTTTCCTGCAGAAGATGCTCGGGGAATATTGAATTCGTTATGTGCCTGCTTTCAGATTTTTCAACGTAAACTCTTTCTAACTTTGTTATGTTATACGCGATTCATTTGATAAATGAAACGCACTATTGGAAAAAACATCGGCTGCATCGCAGTGAAGAGAATATTCACGAACGCGTTATATTTGATTTTTCGCCTATATTATTCTGTTTGGAAACGTAAACGCGAGTGTACGAGCCAGCGGAAAAAAAAAACATCGAGTCGCCGTGCGTGAAAGCTGCAACGCATTATGATAAAAAATGCATTTTACAGTTCGTGTACTTTTACGATAACGCGCGCGCGCGTTGCTCCAATGCGTGAGCCACTCGGTATACGTAAATTTTTGTTACTACAGTCGTTGCTCCGTATAATCCTTTCACCGGCACTCATCGTTACAGTCGACTGTGCACCTCGAGCTCCGCATCGACATCGCGCTAAACGAGTTGATCAAAGTTTTCTGCGTGTGATTTATCGGAATATTGCGGAAATTCACATTCCATAGAAACTCGACTCCGATAATCCACTATATTCATAGCTCGCGCTGGCTTATATCAATCTGTTAATTACAATCACGTCTCGGCGCGCTAAATAGTATATATTATTGATAACGGCTTGTTTGCGGGGGAGATCACGCATTGATCGGTCCTATATCACGCGGACACCATCGGCTCTCGCGCTGGACGGCCATATACATTTCGCGGCTGATTTGATAATTCACGCGTGGGAGGGAATATTAAATTCGATCCGATACGCGTATATAGCAGCGGCGAGGATGACTATGCAATCAGTAGATTGTTAAAATCCTATTAGCTGCGGTAATGAAATTAATGTCCCCTCTCGCGCGCGAGCTCGCGCCATAAACAGGCCGGCCGCCACGCGTATGTAGGGCGCGAGGGAAGCTCGCATTCTCAGGCGGAAATTAAAATTCGGCCGATTTATCGGCCAAGCTTTGGCCCCGCTGAAATATGCGGCTCGTAAATGTTTCGCTAATAGTTTTAGATGAGAACGATATTGTCCCCGTAGGCCTCTGTGTGTGTGTGTATTCTATCGCGGATATCGAAATTATGTTTTAATTAATAATCAGTTAACAAGCTGACTATGCGCTGTATCGACTGTGTCATAATTCGCGCGCGCGCCCGTGGTCAAGTTTAAATAGTGTCTCCCTTGTAATAAGCCATTGTGTTTTTAGGAAATTACTTATCGGTTAATTATAGGCTCGGCATACAGGAGTTGGAAGAAAAAAAAATAAAAGCGGCTTACCATAATTAACGCACTACTGAAAAGTGCTAACGACGAAACATTCAGTCGAACCTCAAAGTCAACCGCAACTTCCATCGCTGCACCGCGTAGTATCTATAGTAAGCTCGCGAATAATCCCTTTTATTTCGGAAAGTTTCGCAGCGCCGTTGCTACTTTTTCCATGAAAGCGTGCGCAGATATCCATATGCATAGCCGAAGGGAGAACAATTCTATTATAGGTCTCGAGCAACAAAAAAATAAAGCAAAATTGGCGAGTCGAGCCAGTGCCTACCGCAGTAGATTAAGCCATAAAAACGTCGGATCATCGCCGGACGATAGCGGCTTGGCATCGAGTCAGGACAGCGTATCCAAAATAACGACGACGTTGTATACGTATTATACGCATACGAAAGCAAAAAAATAACGCAAAGGCGGAAGAATTTGCCGCGGAGCAGCTGCAGGATTACACAAAGGTGCGCGGGTATACATACAAATCCTGAGATATCGGCGGCGACTTGGCAAACATCTGACTTTCCCACGGTTCCGACGACTTCGCATGCTGCGTCGGTGAAAAAGAAGACGCAATAGACGGGATAGACAAACACGAAGGCGGATCGTGGGCGAGTGTGTCTTTCGCAGCACGCGGATGATAAGGAGCGCATATCAAAGAGCGAGCTTGATATTCAGATCGCGCGCGCAAGCGCCTCTCCGCGCAGGTGTATTGCGCGTCTGCAAACTTGCGTCTCTCCCCCCAGCATCAACGCGGCACGTATGTGTACAAAGCGGGGGTGGGAGGAACGCGCTCTTTCCCCAGCGCGGAGCGTGACGTTAATTAACCCAGGGACCGACCAGCGCTGCTGATTTATCACCAGAGCCACGACGACGACGACGACACCCCCGGGCGATTGTATACGTATGGGAGTGTGTATCGAGAATATGCTCGTTGATTACACATGGGATGTGCGGCCTGTGTATATGCGGAGCAATGGAATTTCGACTGCGTTTTTGCCGGCGGAGCACGATGTTGTATAACTATATACGTGTGTGCGTGACGCGGCTACGGTATTATGTTCGTGCGCGCGCGTGTGTGTGTGTGTCTGTGTGTGTGTGTGTGGAAATAATCAGCGATCCGTCGGGGGAGATTAGTGCGAGAGCTGAGCTGTTTGCATTGGTTTCGCCAAGAGCGTTGGTAATTCGCTATGCAGGGGGGCGAGGGCTTTGTTGACGATTCTTCTTATACGTGGAAGCCTGGTTGCGTTGTTATCCGATCGTTGCGCTCTACTGTAAGCCGGTGTAATGCCTGCGCGAGCGACCAATGAGAAAAAGTGATAACTTATTCTCTCCGGAAAACAAGCGGCGTATGATCCATAACTAAAAAAACAATAGAATTATCTGCGCAAAGCGTGCTGCCAAAATCTACTCATCGTCTTCTAATCCGCGAGAAGAAAAAAGCTCGCGGCTCCTGCACACCGCGTTCTTCCAAATCCAGGATAGCGCTCGGAACAATAGAGGAGCCCACGCGCAAAAGAAGAGCGCCGAGGAATCCGCAGCGACTTAGCCATACAGCGGAGGAGAGAGAGAGAGAGAGAGAGAGACGCAGAGGCATTTCTGCGTTGAAATTCATGCGAGCCGCAACTCTCGGCCGGCCCTCCGGAGCTTTTCCCTCGTAAGCCCTCGGCTAAATGACTTCGCGCTAAGCCAAGTTTAGCTCCTCGGCCGGCCGCCGCCGCTGCCTCTCTACATCTCCGCGTAACCCTTCCCTTAATCTCTGTCCGAAGTGAGAGAGAGAGAGAGAGAGGGCACAGCGACGGCATGGTTTACACGAGATAACCTGGAGCATATGTAGAGGGCGGACGCCGACGAATTTCCGTTTGATCTAGAGCCTCAGTTTCTGTGTACCGATAATTCACTCGTCGCGGCAGAGATATCGCTCGGAATGATTGGATTGCTTCCGGGTACCTGATCACTCGTGCGTTGGAATCTAATCATTGCGCTTATGAATTATATATCGAGAGCTTTCAAGAATCGTCGCGATTGTTATTTTCTAAATATAACCCAGAGAACGGGTTAGACCCGGCCACCCGCGGCTCTCCATTATGTTAATATTCGACCTTCGCCCCGTCAGCCTATATCCGGGAGCGATTCTGTTCGGGCGAAAATAACGCATTCACGCCGGACCTCGCGGCCGAGAAATTCTCCATTAACTCGCGACAAAACAGCGCTGTCGCTGGCAAATCAAACAACATCGTTCATCGGGGTAGAAAAAATACAGCAGCCACGATGAATTATATCCACGCGCGCACACACACGTACACCGAAATCGTATTCATCCCGCACACGAAGCTCGCCTCTTTCATTCGCGAAACGAGGGCGGCTAGCGAGCTTTTATGGCTCGCGCGAGGCTTACCAAAGATTTAAATTTGCGCCTAACAATTTCCCACCGCAAAACGGCGGGACACACACGCGCGTGCGGGTGAGCTGGTGCGAGGAGAATATCGGCTTCGCCAATCTCCGAAAGCTCGCGCGCGCGAGAGAGAATTTCGGTATAATTTAGCCGTAAAGTTAATCTAGATTGCGCGCAACTTGTTTGGTTATATTTTTTCTTTTCTTTTTTTGCAGGCTATGGGGGGTCGTTCTAGGCCATTTTGCGACGGAATAGTCCGTCGAGCCATTGTTGCGCCCGTCGACGTATTCATTCTTGTGGTAATTGGAATTCGAAAGCAACGTTTTGAGCATCTGGAAAAATTAATTAGGAATGAACTATAAGAGCAGAACAGTATGAGACTACGAAGGACGGTTCTCTTTTTTCAATCGAAAAGCCATTACAGCGACTTACAATGCAGATAAAAGAGTATTTCTAAAAGCTATAAATAAGTGAGGAGCCAGTCTCTCTCGCTGGAACAGACCAAATTCAACCGGGCAGCTCGCCAGGACATCATTCAAAAAGACATTGATAAAAATTTTATTCTGTACAAAGATAAGGCATATACTCGGAGTTCTCGTGATTCGTGGATTTCAAGGAAGGTAAGCTCATGAATTGGTTGTATGTTAAAAAAAAAACGCAAAACAGCTTGCACAGACGATTACCATACGCTTGCGACGATCGAGAAGGCCATGATAAGCTCAAAAATCTAGTTCTCGATAAAAAGCGGATCGAATTTTCCATCGAATGTCGAGGAGCTATTTGGGTCGAAATTCAACGATCCGCGACGATGCATTTCTCAATGGGTGCATCTCTCTGCAGCGCTGCAGCTTTCTCTCAACAGTAGCTCCTCCAGCAGCGCTCGCGTACCATCTCATTCTCCGACTCGATTCCCGGCGCAAGCTTCGCTCCCCTGATCTCGTAAATATGAAACGACTCGGCGTCGCTCATCTTTCGATCCAGCCTTGCATACAGGCGAGCATCGGTACAAATAACGGCAGCTGCCTCGGAACACACAGAGACGCGGAGCCTCGCGTTGCGCGAGTTCTTTGTCGCGCCTGAAAATAACCGTTGCGAATTTTTGAGCCGGTGTGTATCGCGTGAAAATTGCTACCGTTTGTCAGTTCTCGCTCTCTGTATGCCCGTTCCAGACGCGGAGCGTAAGTCGATCGTGAGCTTTTTCGGTCAGCCTACTGTAACGCGCTCCGAAGCCCCGGATATTTTTCGTATTCGATTTCGGTTGCACATGGAAAAACAAACTCGCGAAATGCTCGCAGTGATTCCAAGATTATAGATCTGGCTTCTTTTTATATGCCGAAGATTGAAGCCGATCGATGTTCGAGGCAAATACTTTAATACGATGTCGCGTGTTTCGACGCGAAATGAATCGGTGGCATATTCAACGCTGCGTGTCAAGCGACATAGACTTTGATAAAACTGATAGGTCGGTATCAAAAGCTTCGTTCAAACATGATGCAACGGAAATTTCACCTATATGTGTCACATAATAGAGCGCGAAATTCTCGACGTCCACTGCGCGATTGCAATGTTAACGTGTTTCACATAGGATTTCAGGCCGAAGCGAATGGAAAAAATACGTGTCAAGCTGCGAGAGGGAAAAAAAGCATCGCGCGCGTGCAGTACATTTTTGCGCACACGTGTCATCTGCATACAACGTTTCGACGCGTACAGCCTCTCTTTTTCTCGCGGCAAAGGCTCAAAAATTACATTTCCAAATCGATTCTCCGGGCGCACACACGTTTCTCCGGCGAATTACGAAAGTCGGAAAAACAATTTCCAGAAACCAAACTAGTGGCTGCATGGCTGATCGCGAAAAATCTACAGAGCAGATCTCTCCGCTTGTCACCTTTTCAATTTGCGCGCGTCGGTTCGACGCCGCGTTTTCGACTCGCAAACATACAGCGCGGGACACGCAAGCGCGACCCCGTCGTATAGGGAAAAATCGATAAGTGTCAGCTGTAACTCCCGCGCGATATGCAGTCCCGAAATCCGAAAAATCCAGCTTATAATCCCCCGCCGACGAGAGAAGCGCGCGCGCACTCCCGATCCCACTCGAGAAGAATAAAGGAAAGATTTTTCGAAATTAAACAGGGTCACGGATCTGCCGAGGAAAAGAGGGACGCCTCTTCTTCCCACTCAACGTCTCGTCTATCCACTGGCAAACAAAAGCGCGGAATCCTCTTTGAGTCGGGACGATCCGATCTCTTACCTCTCTTTCTCCCTCTTTCTCTCTCGCTACGCCTGCTCTTGTGCAAGTCATCCCCTCATCTGCTGATCCCACGGGCTCCCGCGGGAATATAAATTTCATAATCTTACAAACTTCGCCGAGATAAAACTCTCGGGACTAATAGGAGGAAGAGTAGAGGGCGTATAATGCCGTTACCCCCAGATGAGGTAGAGAGAGAGTGTTACCGACGTAAGCTTGCTGAAATACAAACTTCTATAGGCGAGCATCTCAGCGCTACGGTTATGGAAACCGGCAGCGTAGGCTGCGTGCACGACGATCAAATGGGATCGATCGGGGCCGCTTCCCTCACCCCCAGCTGGTTACGGCTGATTAATTGATGAGGCCCGGAACAGACGAAAACTTGGGAGCGTTTCGCTGTGGCCAGTTTGCCCAGGGAGATGCGTCGTCTGGAAGGGTAGCCTGCCTTGTAGTAGCGGCTCGCTTGTATTTCGGGGACAGCTAACTTACGAAGGAAGCATTTTAGATGTCGCGGGTAATATTTGGTTGATAGTGTTCGCGTATAGTTATAATATATTTTGTAATTGCTGTTCTCGGCGTAGGTTTTCTCCTTGTGAGACAATACGTGGAGTTTTTCCTACGTCACAGACTTCGGTCTGGACAAATGTGGGAACAGCAAGCGCGCGATTTATGTGTATTTTTTCGGCTGCAGAGAGTGTGAAGGACAACGGACGAATTGTGCCGCGCACGTGAGGCCGCGCTGTTTTCGGGTTCGAGTTATGGCTTTTCTTTGTAGGAAAAATACGTAGGCTCGAATCCGAATCTCGAGTATGCGCATCTGGAAAGCATAGCATCGGCTCGAGTGTGCGCCCGCGCTGTTGAGCCGAGCTGTGCGGCGCGGATGTTGGGCTCGGGGTTTATGGCGGGTCGGATTAACGTGGGCGGCGGGGACAGCTTAGACAATGAGTACTGTGTTTTACAGTTTTGTATGTATAAGTGTGGAGAGGGGAATTTTGGGGAATTCCCAGTTTTTGTAAACGATCGGCGGCTAGCGGTGGTGTCGAGCGTCGATCGTCTAGGAGGGCGGCTGCGGTGGAGTCAGTCGAGAGCTGAACTCCGAGCAGTGCGCTTCGCAATTTTTTTATTTTTCTATTTGTGTTCAAATTATTCATCCTTCCTCACAAATTGCGCGAGAATACTCTCGTGCGAGTATTAACAGAGAGAGAGAGAGAGAGAGAGAGAGAGAGAGAGAGAGAGAGAGAGAGAGAGAGAGGCGCGAGTACGCTGTATACGTACTGTACGCACCAGGGCTTAAGAACACTTGAGAATTCTCTTTATGCGTAGCATACGCGCGATGAGAAGCTGTATGCCGCGGTGTTTAACCTATTTTTCCTGCTAAGATAGAGGGAGAATAGATTTTTGAGATGCGAGAGCAATTAGGAAAGAAGTGACGTTGGGAGACGGTTACGAGCGTTCGTATGAATGAGGGGAGAAAAATTTTAATTGCACGTAGAAGGGCAGAATTATCTGCGAGTGTTCGGTGTATTCATTAAAAATAAGTTAATGAGGAGAACGCGCGTTGAATAAAAAACTGATTTATGTAAATTTTTAGTTCTGATTCTCGATTGCGTCGTCTGTCTGGTTGCTTCGAGTGAACTATTTAATTCGATTAACTGAGTCTACACATAAAAGTAGTAACAGAATTTCTCCTCAGCAGGAATATTCATACTTGTACACGGTAATTACCGCGAGGACTGAATGCATTAAGCTCCGCGCCGCCACGGCTCGAGACAGACGCAAAATGAGCGACTTCTGGATAACGGTGCCATCGGCATCGTCTGGAAACTTATAATTAGTTAACATAATAATTAGTCGAGGAAAAAAATAAAATCAGACAAGCAAAAGCCGAGCGGTCGAGAAAAGGGAGAACGTCGTCCCTTGGCGACGAGGACGACGACGACGCAAATTGGCTGGAGAACAATGATGAGCCGGCAGATCCAAGTCACTCAACGGGAGCCTGTCGATAACGTTAATGAGTCGTTCAACGCGGCTGCACAACGGCTTTCCAATAGGCGAAGCTGACGCAAGTTTGCAGGCATATGCCAGGCACGAGACACATCGAGATTCGCTCACGCGTGTATAGATCGAGTCTAATCGCGCGCGTGGGCCAACGACCTACCTCCCGTCATAGCTTTTCCTCACAGTCACCGGCTGAAGAGAGCTCGGCTACTTGAAATTAACTCCGACGACTTAATCGAGTTGTCGAACTCGGGCGCGCGCGCCAGAGGAATCTCGAAAATTTTATACAAGAGAGCGGCAGAGAACAGAATCGAGTCGGGTCGAGAGGATGACGCGGCAAAAACTCGCGCGTGCACTGGAATTTGGCTGAGATTGAATTTTCACCGCGAGGGTTTTGGATATTTTCCGATTTCTTTTTTTCGTGCGTCGATGTTCACGTTCCATATATGCAGGTAAAACATGATATAGTTGCAAAAGCTGAGTTGTCAGAGTCGAAGCAAAATCAAGCATTCAAGTAGAATAGCCCGTCGTACGGTCAGGCATAATACAGAATAGAATAGAATAGAATAAGTTTTATTTTTCGTGATTGAAAAAATAAAATATACATAATATCGCAGTTAATAATATACATAGTATCGCAGTTTGTACTGTCCAATTGGCATTCAATAGCTGATTATCACAGCTATTGAATGCCAATTGGACAAGATAGTACTGCTGCAAAGTATGCCCTTCTTTCCTAACAAATAGATCCAAGAAAAAGCATAGCATTCCAAGTAGTGTACGATTAACAACAATAAACAAGTTTTATCGGATATTTACCACCAAGCGAGCGTTCCCAACAAAGTAACAACGCTCACTTCAGATGCTCGATTAAGATCGTATGGTAACACCTTTAAGGGGCTGTCGGAGGAGCAGCCAAAAAGTGTCGCTGCGGTCAGGTAGCCAAATCCCAATTGAACAACAAATACAACAAAACCGCGTACTTAAGAAAAAAAATCGCTCTTCACCGCCTTTCCTTTTTTCCGAAAGTAAAAGTAACTCGTGCAAAACATAGTATTAAGTGCATATTTTCGACGTAGTATTGGAATTACGGTATGACCTACCAAGGCATGGTGATATGTAAATTCAAGATGGCCGCTTGTTTGGCTGCTCTGTTGCTGAAACGTAATTCCAATACTACGTCGAAAATATGCACTTAATACTATGTTTTGCACGAGTTACTTTTACTTTCGGAAAAAAGGAAGGGCGGTGAAGAGCGTTTTTTTTTCTTAAGTACATAAATTGTTGGCCACGGCACCTAAGCGCTTACTCGGCTTTAATCCACGAGTATAACGCTCATGCGCCATAGCGGCAGCTCGACGCGCGCGATTTCAAAGGCTCCCATTCCGGCGAGGCGCGAAAAGCGCCGGCTATAATGACGAAACATGAAGCGAGGCCGCTGCGAGTGTAACAATCACCGCGTCAATCGGCCGTCGTCGGCGCGCGTTTCAATTCGCGCCCGAAGCCGCGTACATGCGCGGGATAGCGCGCATAAAATCGTCGCTATTGTATATAGCTATATACGGGCGAGCCCTCGCGCGCACATATGCGGGATGTATAATCTAGCGAACGTACACATATAGCTCTACATACGCGCCACATCGGATACGCGAGCGTGAAGCAGATTGAATGTGCAGGGCGGCGCTTTTTGAATGATGATTCGCTCGAGCACACGCTATTTGCATTGCAAGCTTTTGCGCGTCCGCGAAAAAAGCTTTTTTATGTCCTCCCATCCCGCTCTGCTGCGGGATATTTCAGGCGAAAACTGGGTTATTTAATTTCACTGCTATTTTGCGGATTAGCGCGGATTTTCAATTCGCGCGAAGTGACGAGCTGCCCGCGGCGGATGGGTTTTGAAAAACACGTTTACTCGGATCGGTTATGTTATATAAAAATACACCACGTATAACAAGATGTGTTATCGGCGAAAATGTATGATCAGTTGTTTTGAAAAAACGAGTTTGGAAAAACTATGTCCAGAGTAGTGCGTATTACTAATAAAACTAGAGTTTTGCTATTTATTCGTTTATTATCGCGAAAGCTTCATCAAATATCTGTTTGAAAAAGCAATTAATGAATGATATAACATCGTTACACACTACTTCATATGCGAATCCGGTTGTCGGAAATATAATCATTGAAAATACTTGAATTTATTACGCCAATCAAGCAACTAATAAGCAGGATCAATTGATTGATTACACAATGCGCGATTACGCAATCTTATAATTAGTTACGTCATTTAATATTGATAGTGGCATATCCCCTATACTATATTCGCAACGCGGAAAAAAATGACAATTACCATTTAGCGAAATACGAGTGTGCATCGAACGAGTGATAGGTAGAATTAAAAGAAGCCAACGTTCTGGCGCTCGGTTATTTACGACTACGCGTTGCTTATATAGCGATTTCGTGGCGAAGCGACTTCATCGGTAAAACGGCAGACAACGAAGGAGCTCGGAAGAGAAAAGAATAAAAAGCCAAGATCGCACGGCACATGCGGGGAGAGGGAAAGGAGAATTTTGTCGGGCGGGCGAGTGCGCGGCGGTAGTACACGAGAAAAGCTTTTAGATCGAAGGAAAAACAAAGCTGCACGCCTCGGCGCTGACAAAAGAGCAGTCGACGCGGCAGCCCAGAAAAGGGGTCACTGCGCTTCCTTCTCTCTCTTTCTCTTATCGGCGTATACACACACGCACACACACATACTGCGAGACATATAAATAAAAAAGTCATCCGCTCGGCGACGTATTATTAATTACGGTGCAACCCTTTTTGTCGCGGGAATTCAGCCTGGCGAGCGAACGCTTCACCCAGAGCTTTCCGATACTTGTTCCGTTAAATGTGGAACGATTCTCTGGAAGATGAATCGATGGGGTCGGCTTGAAAAAGTTTGATTGCACTCCGAAAAAGTATCGAGCTTCGGGGTTTCGAGCGGATTCTACGAACCGTAAAGTTGAACTATGATGTAGTCCATGGAATAAACCTGCGTATCATTTTCAGAATATGGAATAGAATTGAATTACAAGCACAACGGGGGGAGTAGCGCGTTGCATAGAGATCCGCGAATTGGTGATTTTACGATTTTCGAAGTCCTATATCACGCCGTTTGCAGTCTCGAGGTCTAATAAACATTTAAATCCAAAGGACAAAGAATGCACAAATCAACTGCGCACTGCCGATGCATTAACAGTTAAATAAAAACGTATTTTTCCCAATTTCGAACAATTAATAAATCCATTAACCGCTAACATGTCCTTCTCTCAGTACGCGCAGAATAATAATTGAAGTTCCAAGAAATCGTGTCATTTTCAACAATGTAATATACGGATCATGGATATTTTATCATATTGATTCATTGTTATATTTCTCGCAGAATTATATTATAAGCAGAGCGTGTGTATATTTACTTACAGCGTCGATTGTTTTAATTAAACTTGTTCTGTTAATCCAAGTATAACGTCAAATGATCAGAACAGTTTAATTATATGCGAGAAATTATATTTTATTTGCAACCGTTTACACAGACGCCACGGATATTTCATCCTGTTGGGAGGGCAGTTTGTTGTTAAGCATACAATTATAGCCCGGTTATTA
Organism: Nasonia vitripennis; assembly: GCF_009193385.2. Classification (NCBI taxonomy): domain Eukaryota; kingdom Metazoa; phylum Arthropoda; class Insecta; order Hymenoptera; family Pteromalidae; genus Nasonia; species Nasonia vitripennis. The sequence continues at coordinate 24,707,659 of NC_045758.1, forward strand.
TATAATACAATGACATGTTATGAAAATGGATATATACATATATATATATATATATATATATATATATATATATATATATATATATATATATATATATCATGGAGGGTAGACAAAAAAGAAAAAATTTCTATAAAAGTAAAAGCTTACGTGAGGCATCCGCTATCTTGAGGGAATTGTTCGCGAATCTTTTCACGACAAATGACCTTTTTAGGCCGCATTTTATAAATCTGAGCCACTCAAATTCATTTAAAAGCAGCCATTGTTTAACGGCACACAACCAAGGTCAACAATCACTTGAGAAAAAAAAAGCAAAATAGAACATACAGTACTGAAGACTCACCGTACGCTGCTGAAGGTTTTGCACTCGACAGTGAAGGTAAACCTGAGCCCCGAGTTGCACAGTTATGTTGCTGTCGGGATCCTCGAAGAAAGGCCTCGGCTCGGGCGTCGATCCAGTTTCCGTGGCGTAGCTCTCCTCCTCATAGACCTGCAAGAGGAGCCACTTTTCAGCGCGATAGTAGCGCAACCTGCTAGCCTCTTGCCCCCTCCTTAAAGCTCGCGAGCAAACACGAGCCTTTCTCGGCGGTGTTTGTGGGCAACATGTTGTTCGAGCGAATTTTCCGTCGAATTATTTCGAAGTTTTCACGGTTCTCCGGTAGCATGACTGCGCTAATTAGCTTGTCGCGCACAGCGAACGCGAATGGCGTGATTTGAAAAAAAAGTCATCGCGCGTACACTGCGCCAAATTACCGAAATACGCGTGGAGTTTACGCAGCATATTATTTGAATAACGCTCTTCGGTCAACCGATCCGTTAATTCAAACGGAATAAATGAATGCCCGTATTTACACGTTGCAAGTGCAGTTTTTCGTCGACTCCGAGCCTCCACGCGCGATGACCGCTCGATGCTAATATCGGGGGCAATAATGCCGTAACCAAGCAGCTCATCCGAACCGCGAAATTATTCCACGAATCCCGCGTCACTCGAGCCCGAGCACGATCGCATTTTCCCTGGGCTTCCGCGTACAACGCTAGCCGGATTTCCGAAAATCCATGCGGGCACGTGGCGGCGCAGGCGACTTCATTACGCTCTCTCGTCTACTCTCGATGCGCGTTTTAGAAAATAAATTGCCGCTTTAAATCACTCACCTCGGTGAAAGGGGAGCTCAGCTCGTGCCAAAAGGACCTGGGCAGATTTTCCAGTCCAGGAAATGGCTTGCCACCTGCAATGCAAGCAGAATTTTCAGAAAGCCAATCTCTCCCCCTCTTTTTCTCTGCCCCGTGACGGGACAGATTTTTTCGTCGAGTCAACAGCGGAAACGGGCCGAGGGGGGAAGAAACTTTTTTCAGCGTTCGAGTGGCTTATAAACAGAGCTGTCAATGGCGTTCGTTCATCGCGGAGAAAACAGACTCTTCCGCGGATTATTTACGCGGGAAACGCAGCCCGATACGTTATTACAGGCGGAGAGACAGTTGGCAATAGGACGGGAAAGCAATGAGGATATGGCTCAGGAGCTGGCGCATGTAGGTGACGACTCCCATCCGATCATCAATCCCAGTTGAACATATAGACGCGGCTCTGCGTGTATACACACGCTTGAACGCACGCCTGCTCACGTCTATATATATATATATATATATATATATATATATATAAGCGCGTCTAGTCGAACACGCATAAACGAAGATTTCGCTCGCTGTATACGAACCCCGTGTGTATATTGATATGGTGTATCCAAGCCGATGCTTTAATGAATTTCGGATGCGTATAAGGTAAAATGCCCAATACTTGGACAAAATGAAAATTTAGACCTATACTTGCACACTCGAATATTTGCTATTGTGATAAAATAAAAAACGTAACCTCAAAAACTAAACTGGATCAGCATTGTAAACATCATTACTAATACTACACTAATGATCTGGATAACATTTGAACGAAACTCAATTGTCAAGGATGATTTGAAAGACTTCTCTCGAGTCCCATAAAAGAAATTTTTTGTCCAACTTTACCGAAAACGCAATTTCCATAAGGCAGTAGTTGGACACGTTTAATTACAACGGTTTTTTTAAAAAGAAAGTTAATTGTGTCGGCTAAACGTTGGTGTTAAAGGATTTTGATACTTCGCAATTTATCCGTGCGGAATAAATGAGCTTCTAAAATTTCCTCAAAATCTATCCATGTATTGGGCATTTTACCTTACAGGGTATTCGAGAAATAAATTGTGAACATCTTCGAATGTTATCGCAGTGTGCGGGAGATCGAAGCCAGCAGCTGCCGAGGGAGGCGTATCGAAGTTCCTCCCTACACTCGTAAACAATTCCTTATCGATCCTCGCCCCGGTGGAAAATCTATCGAGCGCTTTATGCATCCGAAAACGAAGCCGCGTCGAGTTACACTGCACCGCCTGCATTCTCGAGTAACGTCTTAACGTCCGCGCCGAAATCATGGTCCGCCCGTCTTCGCAATTCCATCCAGTCCGATCAGAGCGTCAACGTATAGATATATACATGAAGCCTCTCTTGGAGAACAGCTCGAATCCGAGACGAGCGCAAGCATAACACCGAAAGACGATTTCGAATCGGAAAAGCAAACGCTTCGAGCTACTGCATATATATATATATATATATATATATATATATATATATATATAGATACGCCGTCTATATGCGTTTCTGTCGAGCATCAGTTGTATACATGTATAGCGAGCGGAGTTGCTGCAGCTGCCGGCGCTTATCGGCAAGCGGCAGCCTGAACCGATGCGCCTCTCCTTCTCTCTTCGGAAGAGAGAGGCGTCTGCTGCTGCTCTCCAGTATTACTTAGATAAGGCAAGGTACGACCTACAGGTATATACTTTGAAAGATTTGGAATTTCGGAGATTTTTTCGAGCAGGGCTTGTCTTGCGAGCACCGCTTTCGCGACTATTTAAAGTTTTAACACGATGTATTCGCAGCTAATTGAGTATAAAAAACGTTTCGAAGGATCGTTTGAACAGCGAAAAGCATGTGCGCGCAGCTCCGATTGAAAAATGCGACGACAATGTTTGACGAGCAAACAAGTGTGCAGCACTGTATCGCGTACAACGCCGAGATCGCGTGACATTAAACACAGTCGAGTGTATTAACGAGATAAAAGATAAAAGCCCCGTACAAGTGATCGAGTGCGTCAGAGGCAGAAAAAGCATCGCACGTTACAAAGCGCCTAGTTGAAATCACGCCGAAAGCGTACTCGGCGACTGAATTTCTCAACATTATCAACGAAAACGGGGCCACAGCTCGACGCGTGTATTTGCACCGACAGCCTCCGGTAATTCAGACCCGCGTCTCACTGGTGCGCGCTCCGTGCTCCGTACGGACGGATGATCAGCTGCGAATTAGGCGAAAATTACTACTCTCTCTCTCTCTCTCTCTCTCTCTCTCCTCTCTCTCTCTCTCTCTCCGACCCTCTGACGAGCACACCGCTGAACGCGACGCGAATTAAAGTATCGCGAAGCTATTGCAGCGAGCGGATCCTGGCGTGTGTTTCGCAATTACGCAACTTATTCGGCTGAGCCGAGTGAACGAGTTCAACTAAAAGAGGCATATTTCACTCCACCTCGCGCGAGGGTGTGTCGTAGAAGAAAAGCGTTCGCGCGGATTTTAAAATTGCGAAAAACTTTGTCGAACGGTAAAATTTTATGAATCGGAAGAGAAGTGTAAACCGAATGACCGAGTCAGAGGCAGTGGAAAGTGATAATGAAAGTTTTAATAAAGCCAAGTGCCACTCTAACGGCGCGCGGCCGATCGGATTGAAAAAATTCCGTCGATGAAGATTAACTGAGTAACGGCGAACTTTTCTGTGAGAAACGCGCCTGTTTCAGAAAACGTGTTTCTCGCAATCAAGAAACATAAGCGCTTTCTTCGTTATAGTTTTCCATCTGCGATTAAAAAGGGATTGTGAAAAAGCGTTTCAACGCTGCGAACGATAAGATAATCGATAATGTTAAAAATAAAAATTTCAAAACGGCTTAAAAGTCGATTACTGACCTGAGGAGATTATGGCTTTCGATAATCCGATAAAGTGCATCAAAAGAACGGCCAACATGGCCGTGAGTCTCTTCAACATCATATCCAGTGTTCAACTCATTTCCGTTCTTGAAAGCGCCTCTTGCACGAGCAACGTTATCCTGCAACTGAAAAATAATGGGAATTTTAATTTCCATTGAAGCTCATCTTTTTTTATACATATTAGAATTTTTATTATCATGGTGTACGTATCACTGGAATATGCCATTACGTTTCTTCGAATTACATTCGGAATTAATAACGACCGACGAAGCAATTGAATAATCATAAAAGAAGCCTTTCCTCTTCTACTATATCCTACTCCAATTCTCGTCGATAGTTCTCTCTGGACTTATTCGCTAATATGCACACAGCCGCCCACCGCGAACGAGTCACGTAGAACAGAGACTATAGCCTCTGCACACATGCACACGCCGCGAGGAACAGAGGCACAGGAAGGTATATAGAAGAGCAATCCGGCGCCCAAGAGAAACCGAGTACATACAGAGAGGGAGAGGGAGAGCCGCTAGAATTGCCTTTGAAGTCCAGCAGGAATCAGCGGCTCTCTCTCCGAATTTATTGAACTGTTTGACAGGGTGGCGAGCAGAGTCCGGTTAATGATTCAAAGTGAGTTAAATCCGCTCGGCCCACTGTATGTGGGACAAATCCATATCATTTGCCTAATTGCAAAATGTCGAAGGCCAAGCTCGTACGACCCTTATATACTCGTAACGGCTGTTTGTACGGTAGGTCTCTTTGTAACTCGGTACGCCTATGCCCACATCGTTCAGCAGTGGAAAAGTTACGGCTTAAATAAAGCGAGGCTCTGACAAGGGATTACGAAAATTTACGCAATAGCTTTCTGTGTGATTTTAACTTCTACTAATGAAGTCGCTTTTAAAAGCTCGCCCTGCAAAGCTACGGCTGCGCTGCAGTAGCACAAGGCGCGATTGAACGATTTAATCGAAATCGGTATAATTGCTACAAATTATAAGTATGTACATCACAGGGACCGCTCCTATTGGTTGATTAGCTTTGCTCAAGCTTTTGTTTGATTTTTATTTTCGGAGAATCGTATCGCGTATTACGCGAAATTAACAGAATTACGGCGTTCTGTCAAGTGTCAATTATTATACCACTAATCGGATCAATACAGAAAGTTATTTTAAAAAAGGGGAATCGAGTTTTGCCAATGAATAATTACACTGAGAATAGCAGCATTTTTCAAGTTAGCAGTACAACTTCTCCTTAAACAGAGCCTAACGTTAAACCATATCGGAATACATTCAGACCGTGGAAAATTCAAAAGTCGATACATATTCACTTTCAAAATCCCTGGACACAAAACCAATATTGCATTCAATCTGCATTCCGCCGTAGTCAGAAATCCAGCGGCGGCACATATATCAGGGAATATATATGGGAAGCGCAAGTATAGTCACGGATAGAGAGCCGATCAGCCTAGCAGCTCCAATTCAAACAGCTACGATCCTTGCTCAGGCTACGGCTCGAGTGTGATTAGGTTTGACTATACATGCGGAAACGACGTAGCGTCCAGAGAGGAACTTGTTATTTCTGTAAATTTTCAGGCGCGACCGTAAAAAGCCGAACAACGGCTGGATAAAAAAGATATAAAAAAGAGTTCGAAACAAATTTGCTTAACGAAGACTTTGCTGCTGAAGCTCGCTCGAGAGAGATGCCGCAGCCGCGATAGACGCAAAGTTTTGATGAGTTAAGCGCGCTGAAAGTCTTCGCGAAATGAGAGGTAAAAGATTGCTTTTATGAAAATTGAGCTAAGCCTCGCTGCTTGCTTATTATACCCAAAAAGGGAATAAAAAAAAAGTATAACCGTTAGTACGTATTAAACGACGATCCATCTTCACATGGTTCGAAGAACGATATTACAGCGTTGCTGGCGAATCGAAAAATTAACTCCCCGGCTCCATCGAGGTTAATAACTCTCGCAGCGCGAGCGAGCGTTCTTCCTCGGACGCGGATGATTAATAAGATTTTTTCGGGCTCGGAAAATCCAGCGGGAACTTCTTTCTCGCGGTGAATTTTCTCTCCGCGTCTTTCAGCAACGGTTTAAGTAGATAAAGCCAGAGATGTGTAAGCCAGCGCAACGCGCCCGCGGCCGGCTGGATATGGGTCGGTCGGCTGGGTTATACGAGGAAATACGAGCGGACGAAAGACAGGAGAAAACGCTATCCTGTAACGTGGGCTGCAGCCGTCCCGCCGTTTATCTCTTCCGCCGCCGGCAAAAGTTTCGAATTATTTCGCTTGTCTTCCGCAGGTGCTACTCTTGGTAACAAGTTGCGTCAGTTCGCGTACGTGTTTCCCTAGCTGCGTTCGGCGCTTTATATCTATATCTCTCGCTGCCTCTCTCTGCCCTGTTCGCCACGCGCACGCGCGCATCTCTGCGGCCGAGCTTTTTTGCCGATGCTTTTTCGCGCGCAGGACTCTCAAATATTTCAGCGGCCCCGATGCTGTGTCAGAGTTTGCGGTCAGGGCGAGTTTCGTTTTTTGATTTGTTGTCGATCCTTAGAATTCCCTCGTTTGGAAAACTGCGCCGCATGTTCGCGATATTTCAGAAGGATTGAAGTGCAATTCGAGCTAGTGTGTACACAGCTTTTCATATGCAGAGGAACGTGAAAGCTGCGATTTCGAAAAATCACAACTCGCGGAGAATCAGCGCTGCGGACATTCAAACGGCGTTTAAGAAGTGAAAAGAGGCAGTTACGGCCGGCGAAAACACGGCTGCTCCTATACTGCGCTCTGACACGAAAAAAAAGCGGATCGAGAGATGGCGGCAGCTAAACGCGCACGCAGGGGAAAAAGCGCGCGAAAAAAGGGAAGCAAGGTACAGACGAGCTCCCTCCCGCGAGAAAGACAGAGCTGAAACGTCGTTCAAACGTCGATCCAATCGGTTCCAATTACATGGGGAATCCGCTTTCGCAGCTACCTGCTGACGTTAAGCTCGTGACAAGTGCAGATTGACAGGCGAGAGCCGAGCACGACACGAGCTTGCGCGAAGCCGGGCAGGAAAGGAGCACCGAAAGAGATCGATTTTTTGCAGCAAAGAATCATTTTGGCCAGTGCTAGCGCGCGGCCATGATTTTTCAGGTTAACCCGCGGGGAAGAGGAAATTAGCGCTAACGATCGGACACGGCCGCTCGCGTAATCGTTCCGGAAACTTAAGAGCGGAAAATTCTACCGAGGATTTTCCAGACTGGCTTGATGTTTGGCTTGGCGTTAAGCTTCGAATGGCCTATGCGCTTTTTTTTCGACTCGAATTAAAAAGATTAAAGTATTTCAAACTCTTTTATACATTCTAAAAGTATAGGATATCATATCGTTATTAAATAATACTAGTTGGAGTCTCTTTACTTCTAATGTATACCAAACCCCGTCGAGCTGTTCAATTAAGATTTCTATAAGAGGCCACTGCAGTGCCGCTGCAGCTTGAAATATTAAACAGTAGTTCGCGTCATAATCGCTGGAGACTAAGCTTCTTGTTTCTTTGTTTGTAGCGGTGCCGAGCAAAGTTCTAGCATTAGCGCAGTAGTTTTGTTCCATTCAGCCATAATGCAAATGAAGTTAGTCTCGAGACTGTCGGCAAGTTTCTTGTTTACGCACTACACCTAATCCTTTATTGCGAGTAATTGAACAATCAGTCGTCGCGGCGCAGCTATTATGCAAGGTTCTATTAGCTGACGCTCCAAACACGTCATCATCATCATCACAGTATATTTGATTTCGCTCGCGGATCGCAATTAAAAGACCCTCGCGCGTCGAGTCGTTACACAGCATTCATCCGCGATTCCCTTGAAAACTTACAAATCGATCACAGCACGCTCGAGACTACTACACCTCGCGCCTTCTCACTCGGAGAAAGAAGACGCGGCGCTTTAAAACGGCTTCCACGGCTTTCCCGCGCGCGCGCGCGAAAAAAGGAGGCCGAAGGAGGAGTCTCGCAGCGTCGGTAATAGCATTCCTTTGCATCACAAAAAGAGCGCCTTCTAATGCACAGCAGCAGCAGCGGCAGCAGCAGTAGTGGAAGTAGTAGTAGTAGACGTCGTCAGGCCTTTCAAAGCAGCCGCGCGAAACAAGGTCGAAGTTTTTCACTTTCACAATTGAATCGCGCGCTCGCTCTCGACTCTCGTCTCTTTCTCCGAGGTGCTCGCTCGCGCGCCATCAAAACTTTAAATAAAAATGCATCCACTTTCCTTTCGAAAGAAACTGGCGCGAGAGAGAGCGCCCGCGCACCACCTCGAGAAAGTCGTCGCAGCCGAACGAAATAAAACGAAACGACCTGCAGCCCGACGAAATTTTCAGTAAACGCCCTTCCCCCCACCACCTCCCCCCTTCTCGCGCAAGGATCCACTTATCGCGTCGAGCGCAGTGCCCCGCTGAACGAATTTCGTATCCGCCCTGTACCGTATTCGCGAGTGTGTATGTGTAGCCATGCCTCTCAGTATGGGTATACATTCTGCGGGTGTGGAGCGCTTCAGGCGAACCAAGTCGCTGGAATGTAGCCGATTACACCGGCAGTTGGCGGTCCTCGTGCGGTAGTGCGTGCACATAGGCGCGCGCAAAGGGGGGAGGGGGAAATTGAATTTTAAGGAGCTAATTGATGCCACGAGTGGCCCAACTATCGAGGCGAACGAGCGCGCGAGCGCGAGGTGAAACCGCACGCGAGCCCGACTAATTATGCAGGCTTCCGCAGCTGCATGTCGCGGGTAGGCTGAATTTCGGAGCGGCTTTCGCGTTTTCGAGCCGACGCCGGAATTTCGAAGGCTTACGTGCAAAAGCGAAAAATAGAACGAAATCGTGAAGATGTTTTTTTTTTACTCAAACGAGACCAGATCGTCAATTACCGTCCGACGAAAAGCGAGCAATCAATAAAGCTATACGAGCAAACTATAACGCTGACTGACGGAATCAGCGGATGATTTATCAACCATGACAACGCACACTCGAAAGCTCTCTCGTCAAAGTAAAGGGAATGAAGCAAGAAGAGACAAAGGAAGTTACATTAAAGCCAGATGTCTACGCGGCGCTGCAAAAAAGAGCGTGTGCCAGTAAATGTATATATATGTATAAAGGAGCGCAGAAAAAGCCAGTGGAAAAGGGAAGCGGTAGCTGACTCCGCGCGCTATAGGTCACGGAAATAAACAAGGCAGATAGAGCAAGAGCTAGGAACAGCAGCGCGCCAGTAGAGCGACAAAGGCCAGGAGAAAACGAGAACCAGAGCCCCATCTTTTGTCAGGATGAACAAGGGGCCTTCGACGCTCGTTAATCCCGACAAAACGTCCCGTTCGAACGTATCTATATAGACATACGCGCGTCTACTATATACGGCCGCTGGCAGAAAAGCGACATTTTTTCCAAGAATTGCCGCCGATATAGACCTGCTGCTGCGCGTAGCATCGCGTCGGTTGAGCCAGTATGTACGTATACAGCAGACTGTGCTCAAAGCAAATACTTTTTGCCGGATCGCGTTCACTTCGCGGGCGCGTTATGTTCCGGAGCCCTTTTTTCCACCAGCGCGGATACCCGATATTCCAGCTGTACAGCTCTATCTATAAGCCCTTGATCTAATATTTGCTGGAGATCGAAAATTGTTGGGGCAGTTCCGACTGGTGGAGCTGGTGGTTGAAATCATGCGCGCAGATGTTGTGCACTTAATCGATGTTGGTAATTGAGCTATAGGTATACGAGTAATCCAGAAACGATATATTCGAATCCTATTATCTGTAGGAGTCTAGATTGCGGCTCAAACATTACAAACGGATAGCGTCGCAATTGGCCTATCAAAGGCTCGTTGAACCACAAACGCTGCGCAATTATTAGCGGAATAATCGAAACCAAGGAACGCATGTATAAAAGCGTCTCAAACGTACGTATGCTCGAACCATTGTTATATACTCTCTGCGATAAGCTATGCATCGCTTGCCGCAGTTGTTATACACTGACTGCGGGATCGTTTACTTGCTCGAGTTGATCAAATTAGCCTCTTGATTATCCGGTTCACCAGATGTATACTTATGTGTATACGGAGTTATACCCCCGGCGTTAGTATCGAATTACCACAAACCCTTTCGGCAAAGGTCGACTAAGTATAAACAGACTTGAAATCAATCGCGTACTTTTTATGTTGAAAGAATTGCATTAAATATTTAAAGATGGCGATACAAATTCGCGTCAGTTTATTATTCAAATTGCTATTGTAGTTATATAGATGTCATTGTATAATGAAAGGGCTTATTGAATCAGAATCTTAATAACGTTTCATTCGGTTTTATCAGCTTGTCGTGAGCATGCAGGACTCATCAACATCGCAAATGTCCAGCGATTCAATATATAAACGGACTAATTTTAAAACTTTTAAAATTTTAAAGCTGCTGGGCATCGAAAATTACAGATTCCGCCCAAAGTAGGTCAACCCCGTGTAATTCCCATGCCTTATATATCGGCTGGAACGACTTACCTTCAGAGGATCGACCCGGAAGCATATTTTAAAGATTTTGAAAGCTACACAATTAAATAGCACAAGTTAACGAAATCTTTCCTCTACGACGATCAACCTAATTCGACCTAACCTCTCATTTTGTTACCATAAACATTTGGATAACTGTATGAATTGGCGTCAATTTTCGCTCACTAAGTGTTTCGTTTATCGCATAGTTAGAATAATCCTCCTTCGTTTGCTCTTATACAACTGTTAACTCTTTTAAGCGGACCAAGCGAATGTGCAGCAGCAGCACACATTCATATAACATCGCTAACGAGGAGATTGCGTATTTATCGGTAATGACCCCTTCCTTTGAATTTGTCAAATAATCTGTATAATCGTACACGTTATATTGCACCGAATATTCCTATGAAAAGACTCTTTGAACGCGGATCTTTCTAAGCAAATAATCACGAGGTGAAAAATCTGCGCTTCAACACCGCAGCAATACTCTAGTGCTTTAAAGCGAATTCAATATTAGCAAGCATAGCCACCGACATTACACCGCAGAGCTCGAAACTCAAATCATCTATCAAACGCTCAACAGGGTGTAACCCGCAAGCCGCGAACAGCAACCGGCTGCATCCTCGTCAGCCCCAACATACATCGAGCGGCCAAAAACATCGTGTAACCCCGCGCTCGATCGGTACAAATTCAAATTCGAATTCGCGGGAAATTCACGGGGCTACAAGCCGCGAAAACAAAGCCGGCGACATCGCGCGCAGATATTAGCTAATCCAAGGCTGCGGGGCTGCACTAGATACTATAGCTTATACAGCGCTTCGACTGCACAGGAGGATAGTATAGCCAATAAAGCCCCCCGCAGAACACGACCGCCCAACGAGCTGCGCGACACACACTTTATGGTCAGGTACGACACGCGCGAGTCCCGCGGATAACTACAACCGGCCCCCCAGCAGTTGTATTACGCAAACACAGGCTACACTTGTAGCCCCGGTAAATTAGTCCTTCAGTCGCTATCTGCCTGGTGGTGATCCTCCCCTGTAAGCTGACGGACAAAAAGTATCTCAATCGCTCAAGCCTGCTTTTATATCCACTGTTTTTGCTTTCGCGAAGGGTTTGAAGCGTATGACACGGGTGTTGGCATTGAGCAGAGCAGTGCTTTTACACGATGAAATCAGCATGTAATAATCTGACTAGTGCATCAGCTCACAATCATAGTTTTTTCTGAAAGCAGTGTTTCAAAACCAGGTTTCACGTCCGAAATCCTCCCAGCGCTTGCGAAAGTAGGATAAATCCAACTCATTAAAAAAGAGACGTTATTTCCGAAATGGAAAATGTGTGCAGGTCTCGTTATAAAAGTGTATTCGCGGAAGTTTTTACATGCCCGTCAGAGGAAGTCTTCAAAGAGCAATTTTTTCGCGGTGAATAGACGTGTTTTTTCTCGAAAGTGTACGTCATCGTTTGAACCTTTAATATCGCACCACTGATATCCCCCTTTCCACATGCGTATGCGCGAAAGTTGCAAAAGGACGTAACACGGGTCACTTTGACGTCTGCTTATCTTATGCATCATAGCGTGCAGGATTTTGAAAGCGTTTCAAAAAAGATACCGTGTGTATGTACGAGCGAGTTTACTTTATCCGGCGAGAGCATATTATACACACGGGATCCCTGGGGAAATTCGGCACAGGATGGTTAAAATCGTAGCGAGGTAGACCACCTCCACCTATCTATTCCCCTCTTCCTTAACATCCTCTTAATCCTCTCTTTATATACTCATCTCTTGCGCATCGATTTTGCTTCTGCCAACCATGGACAAAGTGTGCAAATATGAAACAGGTTCCATATAATCTTGTGAGCGTCTTGCTCGACTTGAAAACAGAAGAGTAAACTGAAATAAAGTCAATCAAACCAGTGCGAGTACAATGGCCAAAGTGCATCGCCGACCGTACAGATAAGTATATAATGCTGCCGTTGAAAACATCTGCTAAAACAAAGGTCCCTTAAAATCCATTTCAAATATACAAGAAGACAAAGGCCAGAAAAGCCCGCGACCCCATTCGAAAACATCACCGCGACTCCGTGCTGTCGAACGCCATTAGCACCGAGCACAATCGGATCCCCGGAAAAATTCCATCGCGCACAAAATCTCCTCTCAAGGCCACGTCGCCCACCAGCACAGCTCTCGAGCCCAAGCCAAGGGTTAGCAGACCGCGGAGCAAGCTTGAGAGCTGCGAGCTATCCAACGCGGCTGGCTCCCGCTTAAACTTCGCGATCGAGCCATAAATCCGGTCCACCCACTCAGATATGACCGTCTGCTGCTATCCTCTTTCTCTCTCGCTCTCGCCTCGCACACACACACAGGGCGATGCACAAGGAGCGCACGGCTAGTAGTGCGTTCGCGGTTCGTTTCCCGCACGCGATAAATCGCCGATCTCGGAATAAAGGCGTCGGTCCGGCAGGCTTAAATCTTACCCCCTTCTCCCCTCCCCCTCTTCTGTTCTTCCTTTCGAGCATTCGTCTTCGCTCGTTCTTTTGGCTCGCCGCGAGGAGTGCGGGGCTGCAGCGAAATGCACTAATTTATTATTAGCGCGCGTGCGCGAGCATTGTGCACTACTGCGTCTTTTATTTATCCCATGACTTCGACTCGGGCGCTGAATTTTCGCGCGAGCATGAGTGAAAACTGCCGTCGTTAATTTTCAACTATCGTTCGAGCGCGAACGCGGCAATTTCCGGGAGAGAAAATCAGTGCCAGAGGCGATGTTCACTCCTCTTCTCTCTCCGACTTGTTTTTTTTACGCGCACATACAAGGATCTACGCACGGGAATGTTTATCGCGCGCAAATCCCCTGGAATATATCGCGCGTCGTTCATCATGTTTACTATACGCGTCAAAAATAATGCTCTCTATATCCCGGTCGGGCTAAAGCGGCTCTTTCGCGTCGGATCCGTGTATACGCGTCTATGCACATATAGATAGAAGCGCGCGCGAGCGAGCAGAAGAAAAAGTCTGAATATAAGCGAGGAGCGAAGCCGGCATCGGGATTACTCGCCCGCACAGCCCCTCGTTCGTTCTCTTTTTGGCGCCAAAGTTCAATAGCGCGCGTTGCAAATTCTATTTTCCTCGGAATCACTTCGTGCTCTCGGTATTTTCCTTTCCGGAAAAATTCGGCGGGCTTCGTTTCGCGGCGATTCTGATGCCGATGAATTTCGGGACCGTGTATAGCCGCTTGCCGTTATTCAGAGTAGACTCTGCTGCTTGCGGCCTTGAGGCTGGTTTTTGGTGAGATTCTTTATAACTCGAAGCTTTGTTTTCGCATATAACCGGATAATTGCACGTGATCTGAATTATAACGGAAACATGCAATATTTTGATATTAATTTATATAAATTAAAATTCATACGATTTCATTGTTGGAATGGAAAATTTAATATTTTACATTTACACTATAATGTTTCGCGTTGTTTCATAGAATTAATCAATGCGATGCATTATATCCCTGTTACCGACGTAGGTTAGCTGAAATACAAACTTCTAAAGGCGAGCATCTCAGCGCTACGGTTTTGGAAACCGGCAGCGTAGGCTGCGTGCACGACGATTAAATGAGATCGATCGGGGCCGCTTTCCTCACCCCCAGCAGGTTACGGCTGATTAATTGGTGAGGCCCGGAACAGATGAAAACTTGGGAGCGTTTCTCTGTGGCCAGTTTGCCCTAGGGAGATGCGTCGTCTGGAAGGGTAGCCTGCTTCGAGAAGTGGCTCGCTTGTATTTCGGGGACAGCTAACGTACGAAGGAAGCATTTTAAATTTCGTGGGGTTATATTTGGTTGACAGTGTTCGCGGATAGTAGTAATATAATTTGTAATTGCTGATCTCGGCGCAGGTTTTCTCCTCGTGAAACAATACGTTGAGTTTTTCCTGCGTCACAGACTTCGGTCTGGACAAATGTGGAAACGGCAAGCGCGCGATTTATGTATATTTTTTCGGTTGCGGAGAGTGTGCAGGACAAAGGTCGAGTTGTACCGCGCACGTGAGACCGCGCTGTTTTCGGGTTCGAGTTTTATGGCTTTTCCTCGAAAAAAAAGTACGTAGGCTCGAATCCGAATCTCGAGTACGTACATCTGGCCAGCATAACATCGGCTCCAGCGTGGGCCCGCGCTGTTGAGCCGAGCTGTGCGGCGCGGACGTTAGGCTCGGGTTTTATGGCGGATCGGATTAGCGCGGGCGGCGGGGACAGCTTCGACAACGAGTGCGTTGAGCGGCTTTGTTTTGTAGTTTTTGTGTGGATGAGCATTGAAGAAGGGAAATTTGGGATTTCCCAGCGACTGTAAAACGATCGGCGACTAGCGGCGGGGTCGAGCGTCGATCGTCTGCGAGGGCGGCTACGGCGGGTGAGTCGAGAGCTGAACTCCGAGCAGTGCGCTTCGCTATTTTTTATTTGAATATAGTTCTTATTTTACTGAGTTTATTTGTGTTTTAATTATTTATCCTTTCTTCGCAAATTACGCGAGAATACTCTCGGAGTAATAACAATCCCATTAAACAATCTGATGTCCTAAAATCATTCGATTGTCAATTCAACGAAAATACCGTTCTGCATATACAACTACTCTACTCTATTGATTCGTGAGCTCACTGACAGTGAAGACATAAAATTAGAACAAGCAGCCAAGTCGAAAGAGGAATCCAGACAAATGAAATTTGATGCGTTAAATAGATGTATTCGTAATTAGATTACGACAGAAAATCAATGCAACAGACGATATCGATCAGCCGAAATTACTGAATAACTCTGATGGAATTAGAATCAGTTTATATTCAGACGTTCGTTAGTCAAAAGGAATCCACTCTCATCTCTCATTATCGTCATTATCACGATCATCTATACTCAGAGCGCAAACTTAAGCTCGACTCGCGGAAAAGCACCGGGGATCAAAGAAGCGCATAAGCGTTATATACAGTTAATGCTGCAACAAAGCGAACACTCGCGCGCGGCGGCCCCTATTGACTTTAATGGAGAGCCCTGGGTTAGAGCGGAGAGATAGGCCAGAGTTGATTCTGCGGCTTGCGCGATCGCTCGCGAATCCTAAATCAAAAATAATTTATGCCGCGAGCTTCGCGTCAGTATGGGCCCTATATATCACTTGAAATTTGTAATTAATTATAGAGTCCGCCTCTGTGGACACTCGCGCGAGCTCTCTCTGTCCCTCTCGCTCTCCTCCAAACAGGCGAACTGGTCAGGGTAATCGATCATCGCCGAGAGATAGGTATAACGTCCGCGTCGGTGCAGGTCGGATTTAGGTCTCTCGCTCTCGCTCTTATTCGGAGAAATATAATCGAGCTTGCGCGGAATTATGACTGGCCCCGCCAGCGCCGCGAACAATATTCGCTCGCCTCCATTTATCTCTCCGTCCCTCCTTTCTTTCCCGCGGCGCGGCGGCTCTTGTGCACAGCAGACCGGTGTGCATGGCGCGGCCACGCGATTTACATAGGTTGATATAGGGCCACGCCGCTGTTGTTTCAAAGTGTGTAACTGACTGGATATTTCGGGATGGATGGACGCTTGGTCAGGAGGTAGGAGTGCGTAATGGCAAAGAGAGCAGTGCTGGATGGATGTCACGCTTGTCTGTATTTCTTCCCTTCATCCTGGAATCATTTTTTTTTTAAATAGGTTGCACTGAAATAAAAACTTATTAGTAGAAGAGATAAGAGAAAAGTAGCGTAGCATGATGTAGATAAAGTCATTATTAATTTATTTCTTAATTTTATCATAAAAGCAAATTTACGAATCAATCACGCGTATGCTGAATTATTAAATTCGTTACATACTCTCTATAAGACCGCTTATCAATTATAAAAATTAACTCCAGTTTCAAAATAGCCATATTTCACCGTTCTAAACATCAGTACGTATAACGTATAATTAACTGAATGGGCTATGGCCATTAAATTATCTATAACGCTGTTTGCTCTGTCTGCGGAACAAATTTTCGATCTTGATTATCATGTTATACACCAGTGCGAGCTCACTGGGCCGAATCGATTATTTATACCCGTTGTTCACTCCCAATCAAGATTAATTTAAAAGCTCGCCATGCAAAACCGATCGTTCTGTCAGCAAAGATTTCGCTTAATATTTAATAGCGACTCAATAACTCATAACTCGCATCGCTCAGCAATGATAACGTTTTCCGCTAATAAGTGCACATTCAGCGAAAGTAATCAAGCTACATACGTTCAATAACGAGTTCAGCCGTATTTTTGCTACATCCCACGCAACGCTTTCGATTCTCGAAAAACAGATGAAGCACAGGGTCATCGAAAAAGTCTGCGAAGCTCAGCAGAAAGAGACGGATGAGGCCGAAGCTCGTTAAACTCCCGAGCGCTTATCGCCTCCCCGGAGCTTTTCCCTCCCTCTCGCGCTCGTTTGCAAAAATGAACGCGCTTAAATACTCGGCTCGATCTCCCGGCTTCGTACAAACGACACACATTCGTGTGCACACGCGCAGTTGCACACTCGAATAAACGCAGATGACGCGTGCAGGAGTACGGTATAAGTATCGCTCTACAGCTCTCGCGCTAATCGTGATTGATCATATTTGCCTCTGCACGAGTTATACGCGGCCCGTTTGGCGCTGAGAAAAATTGCCGCGCGCGCGCGTGTCGTCCGTCATTACATCGCTCCGCTGCCGGCGCGTAATTGGATCCCTTTAACAAAGCGACGCGTCGGCACTATATACGTATACATATGTACATCTGACGCGTGCGTGACTGCCGGCGTTTACGCCTCCTCGCGTGCATACAAGGGGCCGCACGCTGCCGTGTTATACATTATTGCGGAATTAATTCATTGGGTAATACCCACAACGTGTGCGCTCGGATTTGGATTTTCCAAAGCTCCTGCGCTGCAGATTGCCCGGGATGATAGATTTTTTTCTCCTCGCTGGGTATACCGTTCGACCGCGGATATGATACCTGTACCTATATTATCATTGCATTATATGCGCGGGACGTTGCGAGGAAGATTATAATTCGAAGCGTATGAATCGAGGAGTCAGCTGCTGCTGCTGCGCGGGGGTGTTTGGCTTTACACGCAGACTGCGTGTCACGCTAGTTAATCATTTCAGGTCGCCTAAGTAGAGGATGTCGTTTTGGGTCAGCTGTAGCGCTATACTCATACGCGTCCTTAATCACGATGTCAGGATTGTGGACTTTGAATATCAAAGCGGTCGTTATTTTCTTCGTTCGCGTTCTAAATTATGCTATTACTCAGCTTTTAAGGCTTTATTATTAAAACGATGTATAATGTAATAATAACGATAACACACGCAACTTGCGTCGAAATGGTGGTGAAATATAAAAATGCGTTCGAAATTATTCAAAAATTTTGCGGGTTAAAATAGAATAAGCACAGCGTGTAACATGGAATAAAAAAAATATTTTAATAATGAAAATCACAAATCACGAATACGACAGAGCTGGCGAGTGACCGACATTCAACGTATATCAATATTCCATCCGATTCGACGAGAGTAAATGCAAATCTCGCATTCTCTCGTGCATGACCACAAAAACAATAATCGAGTATGAAAAATATCCTCCCATCTCTCATCCATGGAAAGAAGCTATCACCGCTTACTACTGCCATCACAAACGACGATGATCACGCACATCCCGGCGGAGTGTACGCACGCAGGTCCGCTTCATCGCTGCCTTAAGACGGAGTACTCGCGAGTCCGGCCTGATGATCAGCCGAATGTCCGCTACATTTGTTTCCTCGGAATGAAAGCGACTCCGCAGGAACTATGTATCGCTTGCCAGCCGACTTCGGAATGATAGGGCGCGCGCAATTAGAGTCTGCGGCGAGCTGGCATAGTGTGGAGCCGCCGCCGGCTGCAGCAACGTCCAATATAACCGGCACCTCGTTCGGTCACTCCATTCCCGTCCGATATATACCCGACGAGAATCAATATAGCCCTCGGGCTGGCTTCCGCGGTCGTATATATAGTCCGGCTTGGCGACGCACAATGGCTCTGCTCTCTCGCGTACTTGGAATGCGACGACTCTCGAGTGAGAGAGATATGACGAGTCGTGGCTTTCATTGTATCTCTTTTTCCGCTTTCTTCTCGTCGCGCATACGTATACAGCGCTATATAATATGTTTTAGCCGATAATGCAGCATCGAGAGAGAGAGAGAGAGAGAGAGAGAGAGAGAGAGAGAGAGAGAGAGAGAGAGAGGGTGAGGAAACAATTTCGCGCCAAGGCGCAACAGAGAAATTGAGATGCATAAGTTTCGGAGATGAAATTTGTGGAATCAAAGCGATGCTGTACGCGTACGATGGAAAATTATTCATACGTACATGAATAATTTCGTAGGATATCAAAGGTATGGTAACGTCCTGCTCTTCGGATTCCCCGTAGTGCAATTCTTTGACTTGTACCACTTTCATCGAAAGGATCTTCTTTTCTGGGATTTTTCAATTTTGTACTTTCTATTCAGCAGACGGCTTTGCATCGCCTGCAACGAGATCCATCATTTTGTAATTTTAAATGTTTGTTTCTGTTCCGGACGTAACCGAGGGCTGCTAGGGATAAAAGCATGTGCGACGTATTTATTCTTTATCAATAATATATTCTACCTATTAGTAGTTTTAGCGAACGTTTCTCCGTCATTTGGCTCTCATATGCGCGAATCGACAAGGCGATTCGTGGCTTCAGGCCTATACGGTTAGGAGTGATTTTATAATCATTCCTAGCCTGCCACGATCTCAGTAGGGAGTTTACTCCACGGATTTTGAAGGTCACTTCCAGTGCGGAGAGGCTAAAGGGCCGATCTGTGACTACCAGGCCAGAGAGTCGAGTGGCGAGAGGCGTTCGCGCGGGCACATGACTGCGTGTGTATAGCTATAGATATAGAGGAGCGCGCGGACTGCTTCGAGTCCCTTCGGTAGTCCTCGGGAAAGCGTCTTTGTTTTAGCGGGCCCGAGTTTTCGGCGGCGTTTAATGAGTAGAGCGTCAGTTCTCGGCGACAACTTGTGAGAGAAGGTCATACAAGGACCTGATCGTTAGGAGATTTCAATAAAGTCATAATATCTGATCAACAATGATTTCACAGTTTATTTTTTAACCTTAATGTAATCTCCTTTAATTTATTTATTTGTTCTTTGCTATAGCTCGCATGCCCGTGAACTTTTCGCGTCCCAAACTGGCATTACCATAACAAATTCAATCGATCATTCTCGCGAGTTTGACGCAAGCTAGCAATTTACTCGATTTGTCAGTCGATTCGCTCGTCGCGGTCAATTATTTTTCGCCGCCTGTATTCCGATCAATCCGCGCGCGCGTCATCAAACGCAGCATCGAAAGCATCGATTTCTCCGCTGATATCATCAAATATGGATACCAAACGCACTTTTCCTAGTCGGCCCCAGGAAATTCAGCCGCGAGAGTCCGTACACACGCGTTTAAACGCAAAATGCTAAATGAATCTCGCGAGAGAGAACCGCGGCCGCTGATTATCACGACAAAGCGATCGATATTCGCTGGAAACTATAGCTCGCATTGCGAGAGCGATAACGGTATTAGTTATGAAAATGAACCGAGCAGCGAGATGCGGCAGAGCAAAATGACGCTTTGCTCGGATATCGGCACACGCGCGTATCCGCTCACGTTACGTCGAGGCTGTAATTCAATTCGCAGGCGAAGAATTTATCGAAAAGTGCCGTTCTATTGACTTTTTGACAGATCCGCGCGCGATCTACGTGTTTAGTTTGAAATATTCAGTCGGGAATATGCAGGCTTCATTGAGTGCTAATGAATTTCTGAACACCGCGTAATTGTTTCCAAAGTACTCGCGCAAATTAACTCTGCCGATGCATTTGGTTTATTGACGAGGTCTGCGCTGCTCACCTGAAACACAAACGCGCAGAGCCATGATTAAATTTACGGCTCGTTAGAGAAGATAAACGGCCGAGTGCGAAAACGCGCCCAGTTTTATGCCAAACAATAACCGCTTCTTGAAATTTTAACGGATGGATCATTTACGCGCCCGCGCGCGAGTTACATACATTATACGTATGATGAACGCGCGTGAATTCCGAAACGAGTTTCGCAACAGGGATTATCTCTGCTTACGCTCGTGGTATAGTAGTAGTGGAAATTACAAAAAGCAATATTTGTGGCCCGAGGATAGAACCGATTGTAATGTTCGCCGTTACAAATTGCTCGCAGGTACGATATTTTAGACTTTACAACTGCATGAATCGCGGCGAAGATACATTGCCTTCGCCTAAAACTATAATTCTGGCAAGTTCAACCGAGTGTACTTTTTTTTATCCTTCTTTTTTTCGAGCGGCTGCGAACTGCAGAAGTTTTTAAACTGTCATAACTCTTTTTCTAAATTGGAATAGCTTTTGAAAAAAAATGGCTCGGTCTTTTCGCCCTACGATTTCGTGCCGCATATACACAAGCAGTAAAGATTAAATTGCAGCTGCGTTGGAAAAACTTCTGAAAAATTTCATATCAATAATATAATTTTATCTCCTACTAGCTCCTATAGTGCGCCAAATAATTCTATCCCCCGGAGAATTTCACTCAAAGTACACACACGCGTTTTGCATGACATCGAAAAAATGCGCACGGTTATTTCGAAACCTATTGATTTCCAATCTTTGCACTCGATGAATATTCATCCTGAAATAAGTATGCAGGCCTGCTGATCGAAAAGTGGGCTGAAAGCAGAACAATGTCAATAACCGTAAAATCCGATCATTACGACCGCAAGCACGCGTCGCTATCGCGTTATCCATCGGCTAATCGTTCGCGTAATTTTCTCTTTTCCCACACAAAGACCGACAATCGCAGCGCATATTCATAAAACAGCGGCGCTCGGGCTCTCAAAGTCCCGAAAGCAGTATGTAATACATGCCTCCCAAGCAACAGCTTACTTCCTAATAACCGAGCAGTGCTAATCTCTGCCATAAATCAAACGGCGCGACCCTCTTACTCGCAAATCCGGGCATCGGCTCGAATTTGTCGCTCGCGATCATCGTCGTCGCATGTGCGCCCAGTCACCTGCTCACGTGTTAACGGCCGATTTGTCAGCGACGATTTCGCGCTAATAACCGGGCGCAACATCGACGAGATCGCGAGCGCGACACTTTCCATGCTGTGAATATCCCCGCAGCGTTCGTATAATTGTTATTGAAAGCGCGCGCGCTAACAAGCGCGTCTTGCCGGAGACCGAGGACAATTCCATTTGTTGCTCCCTTCTTCTCTCATGAATTTAAAGCCGCGAGTTATTCATTTATTTTTTTCTAGAAGCCTTTGCAGTCCCGGGAGCGTTATCGCGCTGGGCTCTCTTTCCGCGCTCGCTGATGCCCGATGTATACACGAGCGAGTCGAGTGGTCGCGTGGTTTTTCGATGTAACGAGGTTCTTTTGTTTCGGACTTTAAATGAGCGAAAATTTACACTAGCCGCTCGGACGCGCGTGCTGTTAATTTCGGGGACTGTGTACAATTACTCGCCGCGAGCGCTAAAATACGCTCTGCGTTGAGAGGAATTTAACAGCGAAATGTACTGCTTCGACAGCGCCCGGTTTTTCAAAGAGAAAAGCCGCGCACTGGCAAACAATTTTTATGCAGATTTTTTTTCGCGGAATAAACTTGACCCAGAACCCAGAATTTAACCATCATTAGAAACCATCTTATCTCGTATAAAAATAATGATAAAAGCGCGTGATTAACAATCAAGCGAAAGCTCGATAGCGCGCGGCAGCGTGTAATTGCAGGCGAAGGCGATCGGCAAATGCCCGCTAATTAAAGGGGCGCGCGCCGCAAGCGGGCTGCAAATGCGGGATAAAAAGATGGCTGGATTGCGTTGTACGAAAAAGGAAGAAGAAAAGCCGTCGTCTGTCGCACCTAGTGATTGTGTCTCCACAGAGAGAGCCGAGGTTCGCACGTGTCTTATGCTATTGTGCAGTGCATGTACTTGTTATTGTCAAATTTACAAAGGTCCTTCACTACGTACCAGTGATTAACTATGCGCATGAGGGCAGTTATTAATTATAATCGTCGCTACAGCGCTACCGGCGTATAGCACAGCCACTCGCCAGTAGTACAGATCAATACTGCGCCAGACATTAATTAAACGTTATATTATGCTCCGGGAGCTTATATGATTATAATCAAAGAGTTAATCAATGCCTCTACCGAAATTCGGCGCATAAAGCGCATATAATATGCAAAGGCACGAACTTCTCTATCAAAGCCACTCCAAATAATCCCTCTACTCTCATCGCGGCATCATGAAAAGCCGTCGCCGCGCCGCGAGTAAATTTCATCGCCCAACTTCGCATTCGTCCCCATCAATCTACTGGCTGTAGCGCCAGCAGTCAACGTGGAAAGAAGCTTCGCGGAAATTCATCAAGCTCCGGTCGTCCCAAAGAGACACAGGCCGCATTAATTACAAGTATGGGTACATACACCAAGAGAGTGAGAGAAAGAAGTGTCGGCGCGTTTACACTCGCGGCAAACATCGGCGCGGAGATACCCTGCACTCCTCTCTTGGTCTTTCTCCGCGGGGCCGCTAAACAGCTTTGTCGCGGAAGAGCGAAGAACCGAGCTTTGTGGCGCGCTCGGCAAATATGCGCGAGGGCCACCGCAATATACGTATATACAGCGTGAATAGGCGCTGCGGCTGTGTTTTAACCTGCAGCGCTATATACTGCTGTTGAACGTCCAGCTTGCCGGATTTGTTTACACGCTCTCGGATTGTACGCGAGGAGGGAACATTTTTTCGAATTTCGAATTTAATTATGAATGTTAAATTGAAACAACGAAAACGTTGGATAAAGCATTCACGTGCCGAAATACGGAAAGCGTATACTGAACGCTGCGATTTTTAATTATAAAACCGCAGTTTGCTGATTACTTATATACGGCTTGCTTGATTGTAAACATAGTAATTCGGTTAAAAATATTCTGACAATGCCTGCTGTAAGAGTGAATTACGCGATGAAAGCAATGCTCGTCGCCATGCAGCGGAAAATTTCAAGTCGATTTTCCGAAGAGAAGAGACACGGCCCTTTTGTGTGCCTTTTGTACAGCGACGAACTATTTAATAAAACGATTTCCATTCCAGCGAAGAATCAAAGCCCGCCGCCGCTCGCGGAAACGAGGGAATAATTCTTTTATCGCTTAGGATATATATCCCGAGCGCACGAGAGAGAGAGTGAGAGAGAGAGAGAGAAGCCGCTCTATTTAAACCCCGGAGCTTACCCGCGAGAAGAGAGGCCTGCTTTTGACAATATAACAGACGACTTCACCGCTTTCTTCTCGCTTCGTCGTTCTCTTACGTATACATATACATATATGCGTTGCTGCTGCTGCTGCTGCATCAAGATATCGTGTACCCCCCCCCCCTCTCTCTCTCTCTCTCTCTTTTATCTTCTCTCGCTCGGTCGCGCCAACTCATCATCTCAAATGAATAACGGCTCCCTCGCGTCGATATTCCCGAGATTATACGTAGAGCTTTCTCTTTGACAATGGAAAGCAGAGCACAGCACGTCGTGTTTATGTATATACATAATACATAATGCCGTCGGAAGTCCGGGATTCCGAATCCGCGCGCATGAATTTATCTGTCTCGCGTTCCCAGCTCCGCAGCGCAACGAGTAAATCTTGCATCTTATTTATAAAACATCCACCGCGCGACGCCAACTCGCTGTGGGAAGCCAAAAAATCGCGACGATCGGAAAGTCGAGAAAACGCTGCTCCGCGATTGACTGACCGCACCGAAGGCTCAGCGTTCACGCGATCGTCTATTTATCCGCGTATCCTTCACTTCCTTCTCTGTCATAATACAGCACACACACGTCGTGTTCGCTGGAATTTCACTCCTGAATCATTCTCCGACGGCTCTTTTCTTTTCGCCGATCTATACCGGCGAAATCCGCCTCTTTCTCTGCGCGCCGCCTATTCTCTTTATTCTCCTTATCTCTCGCGCGTATACGTTTGAAAGGGCCTGGATCAAGCGAGAGAATCCGTTGTATGGATCTGTATCAGGAGAGGAGAGAAAGAGCTGCTGAATCGCACTCGATGCGAACGTTATATTACACTGAGGCGTGTATGTATCTTTTCTATATCTATAGGTATAGAAGCAGTGGCTGGAGAACAGGGCGGAGGATCTGAAGGACGAGTTTTATTAGGAAAAAGCGACAGTACAGCGAAGCTGTTTAATTATTAGAACTCGGTCCGCTTTTCTGTAATATCTCTACAACGATGATGGGGCAATCGTTAAAATAATATGCATAACTCGCGAGAATTCAATTATAAAGATGGCGTTCGAAAAATGTCGATTTCGGTGCTTCCAATGCGATTGTAAATTATTCAATCGATAGAAGTCTCGCGCGGAGGGGTGATATTTTCATTAATACACGCGGTATCGGAAATTAGGCGCTCTTTCGACTTTGGCCGCTTCAAACTTTCCGCATAATCCTCGTTAAATGCAGCAACAGCATTATTAAACCTAAGACAGCGTGGCGGCATGCACGACGCAACTAAAATTGCTTGTCAAGAGACACGCGACGAGAAGTCGCGCGCGCTCGATAAAGTCCATCGGGAGACGGAACAAGAGCAACGAAGGAAGCTCGTCGCGTAGCGTTTTTATTATCGCCGTGTGCGCGCGGAGAATAACAGGCGCAAAATTATTAAAAATACACAAAGTTCATAAGTAGATTTAGTACTTTTCCGCGCGCGCGTGCGCAGGCTCTGCGCAGCTTCTCCGAGGAGTAGTAGGTTAATGCAGCGTTACGGAGAAACATACTTTGCCCTCTCGGTGAGACTAAGCCACGCGAACTTCATAGATTACGCCGTAAAGTAGGAAACAAACTGCGTTCCCGCCCCATCTCTCTCTCCCTCTCACTCTTGTTCTCTCCGTTTCCTCCGCAGAAGCAGCAGCAGCGCACGAGCTAAAGACTCTGAAAGCGGGAGCTGATTGTACAGCGGAGTGCGCTGGATTTGCATCTCGAAAGGGGAAAAAGTATGGAATTGATTGTCGCCTCTTCTCTTGCTCAGTCTCTCCCTCCCTCCAGTGCCGGATCAAGGGGGGGCTTTAGGGGCTGCAGCCCCGGGCCCCGGTCTTGCAAGGGGCCCCTCAAACCGAAAATTTTCAATACCAAATTTTCCAAAATAAATTTTAAAAACTAAATAACCCACACACAGAGATTTCAGAATTGAAAAAAATTTAAACAAAAATTTGTAAACAGTCCTGTAAGTAAGTACTGCAAAAGTAAAAATAATCTCATTGTATGAATGCAATAATGCACTCAATACAAATTTCATCAGAAAGAAATAGACAGTCAAATTTTCAAACGTTGCCGCGTATGAGCCGATCTCGCTTGTGATTGGTCAACGTCCCTGTGTTAGCGCACGTGTGTGCCTCATAAGCTCCCCCCCCCCCTCTCTCTCTCTCTCTCTCTTTTTCATGTGCATACAGGCTCGCGCGCTACACGCGGTGGCAGCGACTTTTTGCACACGCGGTTGCTCCTGTCAAAACAAGTTCGAGTGTTTCGAGACGTATGATCATAGATTATAATTCGTTCGCTATAAAATAATAGTAACAGTACTTTTATATACTTGAAAGATATAATTCACAAATGCTTCAACATGTCAAGGAAGTATGCTAGTGGTAATGTGAAAAGGAAATTAAAAGCAGATAGAGAGAATTTTGAAAAGAAGCTGCCTAAATTATCAAATTTTTTTCCTTCAACGAGTACTGCGGATGATGCTCCTCCGATTACTGAAGAAAGCAGTGTTGGTACTGTTGATCTTTCTGAAAGTGAAGTGTTAAACAGAGATGAAGATGTTTCCAACGGGAGTGAAAGAAACAAAGAAACAAATCATATGACAGTGCAATCAAGATTGCATTGTTCTAATTTACTTGAGGATTCAACGAAATCAGGTATGCATATCAATCAATCAAAAATAGCTTTTTCCAACTGATCCAATCTAATTTAATGAATTCTATGTCTTGGATATTTTTATTTTTAATGTATTTTCTCATAAATGTCATACATACATATGCATCGCGATCCGCTAGGCGAATCGCTTAGTACAAAAATATTGCAATTACTTGAAGACGTCGAAATCAACATAAGTAATTGCCGAGCGCAGACTTATGATAATGCCAGTAACATGTCCGGCAAATATTCGGGATTGCAGGCACGAATAAAAGAAGTGTGTGATCTGGCTGTCTACGTACCTTGTGTTGGACATTCTCTGAATTTGGTTGGTGACAATAGTGTAAGCGAATGTATTGATGCGGTGAATTTTGTTGGTATACTTCAGCGACTTTACAGTTTCTTTGTTGCATCGACACATAGGTGGAATATTCTAGTTAAAAATAAAGGTGCTAAAGTAACTAATTTGTCAGCTACAAGATGGTCCTGTCAAGTAGATGCAGTAAATGATGCGGTCAAGGATTATAATGGAATCCACAATGCTCTTTTATAATTAGAAAATGACGATAATCAAAAAGCGGATACTCGACTCGAAGCTGCGTCATTAAGAAAAAATATGACAAAATTGGAATTCGCATGCATGGCTGTGTTTTGGCATCGGGTTCTAAATCAATTTCATAGAATTAGTAAATATTTACAAAAAGTAGAATTGGATTTAAATACAGCTAATAATATGTTACAATCGTTGGTCACATATGTGCAAGAATTGCGCGAAGATTTTGCAATTATAGAATGTAAAGCAAAAGAATTGAGTCCTTTTGTCACTCAGGCATACTCTGATTCAGGAAAACGAAAAATTACTCAAAGGCTTGCGGATTCTCAAACACAAACACAGAATTTGGAAGGCACTGATAAATTTCGCATTTGCACTTACTATGTGATTATAGATAAACTGATTGCAGAATTAAAAAAACGAAGTTCGGCTTATGAATCTTTTATAAAATTATTTGGTTTTCTAGCTGATCTTAAAAGCATGCAAAAAAGTGATTTGCAAAAGAGTGCTGAAAATTTAGTAGAAGTATATAAAAAAGATTTAGAAAATACTTTCGTATTAGAATTGGAGCAATTTGTTACGCTATTGAAAGAACAATCTTTGTGTGAAGACAGCACGGGTGATTCCTTGTGCCCCTTAAAGGTTTTAAATTGGATGGTAGATAAAAACATAATAGACATTTTTCCAAATGTTTTTATCGCATATCGTTTGTTTGTAACGGCGCCAATTGCGAACTGTGAGTCGGAAAGATCGTTTTCTGTTTTAAAGCGAATGAAAAATATGTACAGATCTACGATGGGACAAGAACGATTATCATCCTTGGCAACATTGTCCATCGAATCCGAGATAATGCGAACGCTTGATTTTGACTCTCTTATAAACGATTTTGCCACGACGAAAGTCAGAAAGCGCTCCTTCGTAAATAAGAAATAAATATGAAATAATAATTTAAACAAGATTATAGTAATTTTATTTTTTTACTCTTATTCCTGGAGTATAAGAGGAATATACAGAAATTCCTATTTATTTGTGGCGAGTCGCAAACTGTACGTTTCAGATTCCCAACTCGTTTTGCGCGGGGTAGGTGGGTTTATGAAAATTCGTTAATAATAACCCAACAACCTTAATCAAAAGGGGCCCCCTTTTGATCGCAGCCCCAGGCCCTCCAAAACCTTAATCCGGCCCTGCCTCCCTCCGCTCAACCGTCCGCTGTGCGGGGGGGGGGGAGCTTTGATTTCGCGCTGCCAACGCCGCGGTCGGAGCCTGGAATTTCCAATTTTCGGATGTAATTACGCGATTGCGCGAGTAATAGATCGTTTTATCCGGCGATTGCCAGAGCCCCTCTCTCTCTGTGTATAGTTTTACCTTGGATTTTTCATTTCGTCGCGCTTTTTTTATACCGTGAATTCCGATTTAATGAAATCTAGTCGAAAGCGAAAGAGCAACGGACAGGATTCTCGGTTATCGTTGCGCAAGCTATATGTATACTATGTCAAGCCCGTAAATACATCGGGCCGAACGCGTATATCTATATGCGAGAAAAGTCTGTTCATGATCACGAGAAGGGCTTTTTTTCAACGTTGACGAACGACGCCCGTTACACAAATCAATTCGGCTGCCCGGGCGCATTACTCAATCAACGACATGTCTCGTAACAATTGTGTCCGGGAGAGGCTCGTATACGAGCAGGGGATGACGCAATTCTTCACTATCCCCGCGCGACAACGACAAAAATGGAGCGGCCGCGCACGCCAATAAACGTTTTGTATATACGACGTGATCGTTAATGGTCCCCTCGTATATACCTCAAAAAGGAAAAAATATACGCATCATGCAACCTAACGATAAATCAAACGAAAAAAGGGGCTCGAATTAGCTCGGAAGACGTCCCCGGGACAAAGAGCCGGCGGGCTATAATCGTCGCGGGAGTTCCAGTCAATCGCACGCCGCGCGAACGATAAATACGCGATGCGCCGCGGCCAATAAGCGATTGCCGATCTCTCAACTTTCGTTTTTATCTCTATATCCCCTCCTCTCTCCGTCAACCGCCAGCGGCAGCGGATGTCGTTACCGTTAATTAGCGCTCGCGAGATTTTACGCCGAATTAAAGTTTCGCAATTACCGCGATAATGGGCCACGAGCGATTTCCCCCTACATCGCGTCTTACCTCGAACTTTTGATCGAGTCCGCCTAACGGGGAATTCATTTATTTACCTATACAGATATATAGACGCGGCAGCACCGGCGGGAGAACTACTGCGCGCACAGCTCGACTGTACACACTATATATACATCCAGTTGGCCGATTAAAAGCTCGCGCGAGCGAGCGCTCGCCGGCCTACTTTCGAACGCTCGCGGCTGGGCTCTCTCTCTCTCTCTCTCTCTCTCTCTCTCTCTCTCTTTTGTGTTTGCATAATGCACGCGAGGAAGAGAAGGAGGAGTCGTGCGTTGTATCTGGGAGCCGAAAGATTTGCATCGGCGGCGGCGTGCTCAGGCCCGCTGGGCTATTAGCAATTCAAAGTGCCGCCGGAAATGACGAAAGATTTCGTCGTCGTAGTCGTCGTGGTTCTTCTCTCTCTTGGTTGTAGAGGGCCAGGGGTGGATAATTGTTTTCCGCGGGGCTCTAACTTGTGTAAGTGCTGAGCTACTGCTGAGGTTTGCGAGCTTTTGAAGGTGAGCGCGGCGAGGTCGAGAGAGGATTTTGATTTGACTTTTGCCATTACGCGAAAGTTTTGTTTTCTTTTTTTTTCTCTCTTGCAAAAGTCGTACAGCTATAGTTCTGTAACCACAAATTTGTACGCGATTAAAAACTAGAGAAGTAGCTCAACAACAACAGAGAAAATTCTCGAATGTATGAGTTAACAACGCGAAAAGTTGTATGTAATTACTCATTTTATAATATCGTGTGTGCAAGTCCGCGGATACCAGGAAACTTTTTGGCAGCACAAAGGTTGCAAAGCGAGCGTAGAGTTGTGAGCTGGTAAAAACTAATATTTACTTCCTAACAACGATTAATATCATTATAATGAATATAATAGTCAGAATAGGTCAACTACTGAATGCCGGTTACCATTAGAATTGAAAAGAAAAGTCAGCTGGAACTCGAAAAGAGTTAAGAGCCACCGCTGGAACGCCTTGAATATATCAATCATCAACATTGAAATTAAAGTAAAGTACACTGCTGAATTCAAGCCACCGTTGGAATACGAAAAGCCGACATCTTGGAAGCCCTCGTCTCTCTCCCACGACCGCAAAAAACTTGCTTAATTAGCCACGCGCTCACGTCCCAGCAATAAACAATTCTGCCTTATTTACAGCTAGCAAATGTTATTTTTAATTCGGTCGCCGCCAGCTAACTCTTACGCTGTAGCGGTGTTATCTCCGACCGCAATACCTGCGCGCGGAGCCGCCGCGAAGCGATAAATACGGGGCGAATATTGCAGTCGCACACCTACACACACAAGCGGGGGTGTATCTTCTGGCGCGCGCGGGCTCGCGCTGCGTGTTTGTGACAGGGCACTCGTAAATGATCCCACGGGCTGTGTGTGCCCTTTTATACTTTCCTCGGGCGTCGCCGCCGAGTATTTTTCGAGACCTGCTTTCCGCCGCGAGCTTGGGCGCACGGCCGAATTTATCGTTTTCGCATTTTATTTTGGCCGAATTATAACCCCGCGGTTACGTAAGT
Organism: Nasonia vitripennis; assembly: GCF_009193385.2. Lineage (NCBI taxonomy): Eukaryota > Metazoa > Arthropoda > Insecta > Hymenoptera > Pteromalidae > Nasonia > Nasonia vitripennis. The sequence goes on from NC_045758.1 coordinate 24,738,378, forward strand.
TTGCAGGTTCCGCGTGTCAAAGACAGGCTCGCTGGAATTTGGAAGTATATTAGGACACGCTGAGTGTTTATGAGAGGAAGGGGTGAGCTTTTAAAAGGGGAAAATTTTTCTTCGAGTTTATTGGGTCGACAGCGGCCTTATGCGAAACAATCGATTGATACGGAAATTTTTTTATCGAATAACTTTTAATCTTTCGACGAAAGGATGCGAAATTGTGTCGAAATTGTGATACAGTATGGAAAATGGAAAGCGACTCATTCGATATTAGTTTCTCTATGCATAATGAGTGACCAAGCGTGACCCAGTTTCACGCAAACTAAAATTGAAAAATACCTCGTCAAAACTGATGCGCGCTACCGGGTCTAATTCTGAAAATTAACCCTTTCAGGGTCCATAATACGCGATAAGCATAAACACATTTTTTTCCAAGCGCGCCATGAGTAATGCACACAAAAAAATAATAACGAACGCGACAACTTCAATCCATCGCACGACGTATACTCGTGTATACATCCTTTTGATATAATTCATGATTTTCATATCGAAAAAGCCTGCGCTATTCTCCCGAAAAGAAAACAAAAATACATTCCACGCCAAACGTCAGCTCTCGACAAATGAGTCAACGCGTCACCGTGGCGCGCTGTACACTATTCCTCTGCTGTGCAGCCGCACTTTATGCAGAAATACTCCGGCCCCGTAAAAAAGGAGAAACGTATCCGGACGCCAGCCAACGGAAGCCCGGACGCTGAAAGAAAACTTTTCCTGATTTAGATCACTGGCCCGAGCGGGCGTCAAACTTCCAAATCATAATTCAGACTTTCAGCCCACCCCCGCCGCCTCTCGCACTTCTCTTTCGGATTTCGCGAAACGAGTACGCTCGCTGCCGGTAGCCGGGGCAGTGCGGGGAACGGAGAAATAAAGAGAGAGGGGGGAGAGAAAGAGAGAAAGCGAGAGACACAGATTAGAGATATTTATGGTCCAGTAAATCAGATACTGTCGCTCGCTCTCGTTCCTTCCTCGCGCGCGTGTATAGGTCCGGCACATACGCACACGCGCAAGACATTGATTAATCAGAGCGTGCCTGCGAAATTCGAGAAAATGTGATAAAACTGTGGTCGCACAAAGGGAGTTTCGCTGGAATTCGGAGAGTTCCAGGAGCCGTCGATGGGGTATTTCCAGGGAAATTTGTTTGCAGACTTTTTCAAATGTTCAAAACCATGGAAATTCCTGTTATCCGTTGATTTTCAATTTGCGGATGTATACTAACATTGAAATGAAAATTTTGTTTTTCTGATTAAAAAAAGTGTATGCCCAGTTCATTAGGGCTTTATATACGAAGCTCTATAGAAAAAAGCCAAATACGCAGATCCTATACCTATACAAACCTTTGATATTCTACTGTAGCGCATATAGACGTCCGTGCAGTCCATAATAAACAAGCAACTTTTAATCACGACGAGTCGCGAGTCGACAAATTTTCGGAAAACCAGCACCACGGCAGCTCGCTTCGAAATTCGGGTATCGATTGCCGGCGTGCGTAAAACGACGCAGTAAGTCACATACGCTAGTAGACGAATTAGCCGCCCGTTGCAACGGGATCGAGCCGAACTTTTAATCACAATTAGGACACGCATCTGCGTCGCTTTCTCCCGTCCGTTGGCCCGAAATAGCTCAGCGCATTCGCTCTCTGCATAGAGTATACAGCTGTGCGCTCAGGAAGCTGGCGTACGCGGAATTTACATATAGCCTCCTTACGCCCAGCAAATTACTGGCTCGTGATTTCCCCCGAACGAAATCGCTCGCTCGTTTATTTTCCTACTCCGGCGCAGCCCGCTATACTGCAGCGGAGCCGCATGTAAGGGGCCACTTCGATATATTTCACTGTTCTTTACGGGAATGCATTGTCCGGTCTCGTTCGAGCTTGCCTCTCTCGCGGCCGTAGTGCAGCTTTGCAAATGCGCGACTTAATTAACGTTAAACAGCGGTCTGTGTGTTGCTCCGCGGCTGATTTATCTCTGCTTGATGGAGGATGCTTCGGATTGTTGTGTGTGCTCGACACAGCGAACTATATTCTCAGATCAATCAGCAGATATTAGATAGTAGAGCGCTCGCGCGCGGGGCAAACTTAATTTCCCCGGTCGATCATTACCGCGAGCAACCGTTATCCGATTTCTCCGCGGTGGTAATTGCCATCGATATTACGCGCCGCCGTCTCTACTCAGACCACAAGAGAAGCTCTCATATTTTTTCAGCGCGTCAGCGAATACTACTCCCCATTATAATGCATATTACATGCCTCGGTGCTTGCACCCTAATTCAGTCCTACTACCCCTCTTCTGGCTCTCGATCTCGTTACGATTCTGAAGTGATTATTCCGTCGGAATTTGTCGCGAGCCGTGCGCGTTTGAAAGTTTGATCAGCGCGCGGTATTGCCGCTAAAGTATATGTTTACAAAAAAATATCGCTATAACGTGGCTAATGTCGAGAATTGAATTTTTCAGTCGATCCTTTTTGCCTCGTGAAATATGCACGTACACCGAGAGTATACGTAGCTTGTACTCCCAATTCTATGAATTATAACTGCCAAACCGTATACAGTCGAGTTCGACATTTATAGTCACACGTATGTTTATTATATAGAGCCTCGAACAAAGCCAATAAAAGCTTTATATTCTCCGCAGTGCCAGCCGCGAATTTCGGCAATTAAAAAGGAAAACTCGCGCAATCAAGAGCGGCAAACAAGCCGAGTTCGCGCTCGTACATCTTAATTCTAAAAGAGTCATAAAAGTTAGCTCCTTCTGCGGCCCTGCGCGCACGTGCGCGGGCGCCGCGAGCCTGCTCTCAAAAAGAAACGTCGACGCTGCGCACTTGGTATGTAAAGAGAACAGAGCTTTTTCTCTCAAGCAGGGGCGCTTCTGGCTACCTGCATCCACTCTATTTCATATTCAAAAGCTTTGCGGAATTAATATTGCATTACCAGCGTGCGCGCGCGCGTGCACCAGGTGTGCTTACGCGTCGCCACTTCTTTTGAACCCCTCGAGTATCTCCGCGCGTAATGTCCCGGTACTTGTAATTATTAATACGAGAGCCAGCCAGTCATACACGCGCGCATGTGCTCGAGGTATTCAGACGCTGACTCTGCGTATACTCCCGTCGTTATACGTGAGCGCGCTTTTTTTCCTTTCTGCAGGTTTGCGAGACTAATTATATCAGGCGGGATGCACGCGATTGATCGCGAGAGTGACGCACGAGATCGAGCGCGGCTGATTTTTGTACGGAGTGACCTTTAATGAATCGACAAGGTTGTATACATATTCGAGAGAAAACAAGTAGAAGCATCGTGTCGGAAATTTAAGTTATATCAACAGCTATCTGCTCTGAATTATAAAGCAGCCTGGCAGCCGTCGGCTGAATTCCAAATTCTATTTACCGCGCTAAAATAGCAAATCGTGCTGCTGCAGCTTACCCCTTGATTTACCGCTGGACTGAGCGCACAAATAATATGCCTATTCAATCGTGGCATCGCCGCAAAAAAAAAACAGCAGATCTCACCTATATATGCGAGCATGTTTGAAGCCAGCTAGCTTCAAACCGCTCGTTCAAACAGAGTATCGCTCGACGGAACTCGATTTATTTAGGCCGGTCATGCGCTGTTTTACCAAGGCACACACGCAGCGCAGACACGATGTCTAATTTGATTGGGCATTATAGGTGTACCTATAACCGCTTCGTGTAATCCAGCGCTTATATATAGCCGCGCGCGATCGATAGACCAAAGTAATGAAGGTGGATGTATAGATCTGGACTCGAGTATACGCATATATAGTATATGATGGTCCTACGCGAACATTGTCTCAGATTATGCGAGCCGCACGCGAGAACGGCTCAAGAGCTTGTCGTTTAATTCAATTAGCCGCGGGCTAGCGAGTGCTTTGCCGGACACTACGTGCTCACTCGGAGATCGATTGAGGCATGCGATGTGTATGAGCAACTGCACACGCACCAGGGCTTTCTTTGCTGGCCATGGATAAGAGTTGTTGAATCGCGGTATCGTATCGATGACCAAGTAGAAGAAGAACATAATCATATTTGCTTCAAGAATCATCCATCTCGAACAATATTTTCTATGTTAAAATTGGTCCTCGAGGTGAATTTTTTATGTAGAGGCTTGCACATGTAGAGAGGTTTTACGTTTACACTGTATAATAAATTTACCGGGGTTCACTCCCTTATGACACTTTGACACAGAAAACATTTTTCGAGTTAGATTATTATTTCCAGTGTTATTATTTAAATTAATTTTACAACTTACATTGTAATTTTCCTCTGCTTTAATGAAATTATCCGGTGATTATGTGGAAAATTCATTATCATGCATCGCTTTATTAAAATTGTATTCGTGTATTAAAATTACAAATACATACGCGCGGGCGTCGATAAAATGCAGGAAAATGAATACTTTACACATACCTGCAGCAGCAGAATCCCCGCACGAAATCGAAATACCAGCCTGCAACGCAGTGCATAAAAGAGAATCGATACCGACCATATACCTACCTCTCATCCTTCTAAAAGAGAACGTGACCGGGAAAAAAACTGGAGCTTTTCCATTAAGTCCTTTGGCCCGAGAGAGCAAAGAGGAAAAAGTCAATCGCCCCGCCAGCAAGGATAAGCGGACAAAACAGATTCGATAAACGGATGAAGTGATATAAGGTATGGCCGTGTGTATATCTATATATACCGAGCAGCGTGACTCTGCGTCGTCGAGTGATCATTAATTTTCCTGCTGTCCCGCAGCTTCCTTCGCGTATTAGTGCCGCTGTTCCCCACTCCTCGAGCCTACGTGTACAATCTAATATACTCGACCGTAAAACCAACAGGTGTAAGCTTCTCAAATACAGTTTGTCTATAAGAGTAAAATTCAAAGACGTCGAGAGAAAATCGTCAATTTTATTGAATCACGAATACTTAATGCAGTCCACGTTTATCATCCTACTATATATAACTCAGCACACGCACGCACACAGACCAATACACCTTATACAGCAGCCTCAATATTTGTACTTGTTCATCATGCGTGTGCACCTGTGGTCTTTGGCCGTGTACACGCTGCATGCGATCCCCCCACACCCACACACAAACAGGGAAAGCTCCCCAACTGCAGAGTATATACGTACCGGCGTATAAGACGCGAATGAATGATCCGCATAAGGACACGTACCGCAATTACATTGCTCCGCTCAGAGAATTCGCATCACGTCATCGACGGCGAGGGGAGTACAGCCGCAGTGCACACCTCCCTATACGTGATACGCTCGCTTTATTTCAGACACGCGTTCGGCGAAAGTCCGATGCGCGAACGCCAAAGCATAAACTATTATCAATAAACGCTGCGGCGACGATCGATTTTTTTCGTGGGATATATAAGTATATGCAGACTTTGTATAAGATGATTTTTATGGTATTTTCAATTGCTTGTAACTTTTGAACGAAGAAAGTTGGTAACTTAAAAAATTTTATATTATTCTTATACCGAGTTCTTGGTAAAAGATTGACTAAAATATAGTTAAAGCGTATATATCCAAGCGGTTCGTTCCTATGACTAACCATTTTTTCGTGTTGTTTATATGTATGTTTTCATTTTGAAATAAAATACGTAGTAGAAAGCTTTCAAAAGCTCTGCGTTTTCAAAGAACTTTTCATTTGCGACGAGCACTTTTGTTTGCGGACCTCTTATATTTATGTCTTTTTCTTGTCCAATTAAGATTACAAAAATGGTTCTCTATCCATAACAAGAATTTGATGCAGAAAAATAAATTCTGGTGAAAAAATGTCACAGACGGTAATGGCTCGTCCCGCGCACGTTTCCGTTTAGGGCGATGCAACTTCTCACGTTACATCTTCCACTTTTCATTGCCCAACTCCGAATTACGGAAGTAGCCGATTTTATCGATGTTATCAAACTTTTCCTCCCCTCTACAACTCTTACCACACTCTTAATTTTACAAACGCAATAAAGCACTAAAATAGCACACGCAAAATAAAAAAAAAAGAAAGATGGCCTTGCATAAAAATTAAACTCGGTGATTGTTACTCCAACAAATCCGTATAAATTTTCTTTTACTTCGCAGCCGCCAAGCGTAAAAGAGAATCGCCCGAGGAATACAAATAAAAAACAGCACTTAAAACCTCGACTGCAGAAGATCCTCTTGGTCATCAAACAAAACAAAGCGGAAACACGGAGAATCAGAGACGTGAGACACGCCCTTGCAGCGCGATAAGAATTAGAACCTCGCTCGTAAACTGCGCGACGCGTAATAACCGCGCGGCCGCGAAACGTCTTAATGCCCTCTTGCAGCCTCGCGTATAAGAGCTGATCACTTAGCGCGATGAAAAAACGGGGTGAGAATGGCGGTGTGATTTTTTTTCCTCGACAGAGCTGCTACATCAAAGTTTCCGCTTGAGAGCTTCGCTGTTGCATTGTTCCGTAATACGTTTTCAACATAGTGGAAACAGCTTTTGGATTTTTAATTCATATTCGATTAAATTAGATTGGCTCGGAACTTCGTTCTGCACATCTGTTTGTCATTAAGAAACTCGCATAAATAACCCATTTTCCAAATTCCCGTTAAGGCAGAATTTTTGGCATAAAATAGATGCTCGTATTCCCTTTGACGCTTTTCACAGCTTCAGTGCGCGCGTCGTAAATCTTTCATCCTACTGCAATCCGGAATTCAAGCTCTCTTTTCCAAAAATATCTGCAGGGAAAAACGTTTTACACAGGCCGTCGAGCTGAAAAAAAATCGGACCAAAAAACCCATGCGTAAATAACCAACGTAACCGCCCAAAAGCACTTTGAGTCCCCGCGCTCGCATATGGGATACGCCTCTCTCGGTACGAAAACGATAAGCATAAAGCGGCGTCGCAAAGAGAGAGAGAGAGAGAGAGAGAGAGAGAGAGAGAGAGAGAGAGAGAGAGAGAGAAATGCGTCGCGAAATCCGCGCGTACACCGTAAATAATAGCGCACGAGTAGCGCGCGCTTACCCGTAAAAAAAAGACAGAGAGAGAGAAAGAGGGAGAGAGAAAGAGATGAAGGTCTTGAGTCAAGAATTCCTCGCGGGGGTCGTCCCTTCATAAGCCTCCCCTCTCGGAGTGTGTCTCTCTCGCGGGCCGTTAAGTGCTCGGAGAGGAACGAGATGTAGGTAATGACGCCGGGAGAAACTTAACGAACGTTGCGCAGTTCAATGAAATAAACCGAAGGCCGCTACTGCTGCAGCAGCAGCAGCAGCAGCAGCAGCGACTGGCGTATGTGCCGCAAACGATAGGCAAGCGAAGAACCCTATAAACTTTACGAGCGCGAGCCGTAATTTCTGGGGGCGGGCTCCAAGAGGAGAAAGCTCGAGGGCGGCTCTGGCAAAGGTAGGCGCGCGAGTCCTCCTTTCTTTTTTCCCTTTCCGAAGAATATACCCGCCGTCTTTTTCTTCTGGCTCGAGCGAGAGAGGAGGAAGACTCGAAACGAGCAGAGAAAAAATGTCGGTTCTTAAGCGGGATTTAGAAAGCCGAAGGAGAGGATGATTTGCTTCACTTGATTGATTAATCTCTCGGAGTAGGCTAAGCTATCTGCTCTACTTTCGCATCTTTGCGACAAAGTTCACGGCTGTTTGATGGCATGAAGTGTTTTAGTACGAAAGTAATGTGAGTTTTTGTTTGTACTTATAAAAAGATTTTTAAAAACATTTCACAACCAATTACGTCAGTACTTTACTCTCTACCCTCTCCTAAATCTATTTATCTGCCGCTTCCCCGAGTCCACATATCTTCCGAACGCGCGATTTTCCATTTCCGAGCGGTTTGTAGCGACGGTGATTCAATTCGCGAACCAATGAAAAATGAGCGAGGAAACTCGCGAGTGCGGTATTCGTGGTGATGGATAAACATAATACATATATACAGAAGCCGCAGCTGTAATATTTATGAATACGAGGCTTTATTGATGATTGAAGTGTAAAGCTAGAGATTATAATATTAGTATCTTTTGATGACTGACAAAAAGCGAGTGTAAAATTTGTTCACTATTTCTCTTATTACTATTTGCAAAAAAAATTGTTGAAAATTGTTAGCGATATTATTTTATTAATATTATGTCAAACTATATTTCTACTTGAATAGTCATATTTATTATGAGCCATATTATATTTGCTTATACTAAATACAACTATTTTGTCAATATACTTATCCTATCTTTTTTAAAGAATTTCCGATTCGTAGTCATATTTCATGAATATTTTGTCAAATTAATTTCTAACACTAATACTTATATTTAATATCAGCAATGTTATATTTAATAATATTTTGTCGATCGAACTTATTATCCTACTTATTACAATCGCAGGCGGCTAGTCTTTTGCAGTACCGATTTTGTAGAGGAAAATCGGCGGCGTTGGCTAGGAGGTTGTTGGGAGACGCTGGGGGTAGATGAAGTTGGGTTCGTATCGCTGGAGATAGAAGAGTCGTCGGGTGATTTGCCGGTAGTCGCTGTGGGGGCATTGGACGGTATGAGGATCGTCTGGTGTCCTGGTTAGGCTGGGAGATGCTTTGGTTTGAGGTACTCGGAGCGTTGGTTGTGGATGTATGAAAAGAGCAAACGTTTTGCTTGGAGCGAATATGTAAGCGGATTTTTCGGCGCAGTGACCGGCTGGATTTGCAAAGGGATAGTCATTTGCGGGAGACTAGGGCGCAATTATAAGCAGAGAGTCGTTGTCTAATTTGGACAGAATTATTTGGGAAATTTCTACCGGGAGATTTTTTAGGATGTCCAGGTCTGGTTGATTGTTGTCCGGGGAGATCTGGTTGATGAGGGTCATCAGTTGATGGAAGGAGTCCATTTTGATCGTAAACTTTCAAGAGCGGGTTTTGCTTTCGAAGGTTCACGATTAATTGAAAGCTCAGAGTCAATGCAGGGCTATTTATAGGAGGGTCATTGTGCTATTTGGCTTTCTAGTATCATCGAAGGAGGGTCATAATTAATTTGGCTTTCTAGTATCATCGAAATCAGTTAGGCGTTATGTTTACTCTGCTCGTTGTAGTAATAATGAATATAATCAGTAATAATACACCACTAATATTTGCGGTTTACCGGGCGAAATGGCCTGGAATTGTGTAATACCTTAAGCGGATTCAAACATCATGTTTTAACAATCACGTGCATATGGAGTTGATTAATAATGTAGATACATACAACGTGCACACACACACACACAGACAATTTTCGTATTCTAACAGTTAGGAAAATTTAACCCACTTTCAAACGCTTGTTTACTATAGATGTGTACCAAAAGCCCGAAGACGTCTCGAAACAGTCTAACAAGTAGCGCAAGATTGATGGGTCGACGTAATGCGACGTCAACTGTCTCTAATCACTGGTGCGGATTCAAGTGCAATTTCTTGGTGCGCGCGCGCGGCGAAAGCTGTTCAGGGATTTCGCTTGCGGCGAAGCGCGTGATGTAACTAATGAAACCGCCACCGTTTTCAAGCAAAGGCTTACCGCACACACACACACTTCGACTAGATCAAAAGGATTTTCCCCTTTTCAATTACGCGTCCAAGCATCACACATACATCCATTACTTTATCCTGAACTTTTGCTCAAACTCACTCGTTGATCGATGCGCTATGATGAAAGGAAAATCCGCAGACAACGAAACACCACATACCTGTAACAGAAATAAAATTCACCATTATTAAAAAAGAGGGGAAAAAACAAGCGTTGTAAAGTTGGATTTACTGCGGAGAGGCAAGGTTGTAGCGTGAAAAGTTTTTATGCTTCAGCATTTTATTTTATAACGCGCGTAAAAAAGTTCGACTAGATCCTTCATATTAGAAGTGTATTACGCATAGAAGGAGGCAAACAGTCCCGTAGCAAAAAAATTTATATCTTCTCTCTTTTCGAACAACCGAATGAAACTTTCATCTAAATCGTGTACACACTGCAGGTTGAAAAAAAAATAGATTGAAATAGGGATTTCACCTTTGAAGTGAGCGTTCTCACAAACGCGCTCAACTTTCCGTCCTTCTCTCGTACAAAAGGGCGACAGTACCATCTGCAATTTCCCGTAATCATTAATCGCGCGCATTAAACGCCGTCGCTCTAACTGCAACGCGAAACTCGAGATGGATCTTCCTCCGCTGCTGCAGGGCTGCGCGATATACATATATATGTGCAAATCCAGAAAAGACCGGACACTTTTGGGGGTCTGAGTGAACGAAATTGAAGCTTGAGGGCACACCTCCCAGACCAACTTTTTTGGGTTCTTTAGGCCACCCAGAACCCGACAAACCTTGGGTTCCCGCGATTACGAAATACTTATTTTTTTTGCCGGACACTTTAAATTCTTGTATGGGAATTTAACACGGGGAAAATTATCGAAAACAAGCCACGATTCAACTTTACCCACTCAATGTATGAAGGCGCAATCCAAAAATGTGTATTGCTAGGACCGAAGTATCAGAAGAGAGCTTTAATTTAAGGGCTGGTGACTTAAAAATAATTGCCCAGGGAAAAAGTTGTCTAAGCTTGAAAATAGGCAAAAATCATGAAAACTTGGATTTTTTACGAAGATCAGTAATTATTCCCATTTTTAAAATCCTTATAACTTTTGATCCCAGCCGTCAATTATAACCATTCGGGGCTCAAATTAAAGCTATTTTCTTCAAATTTTGCTTTCAAAAATCAGATTAAACATGTTACCGGTTTCATCAGCTATATATATGACAACGAAAAAGATCAAAAAACAGCTATAATTGATGGGCATATATATATATATATATATATATATATATATATATATATATATATATATATATATAAAACTGATCAAACACCAAATAGGTTCATCTAAATTTTTAAAACAAAAGTAGAATTAATAAGCTTTAATTTGAGCCCCGGATGGTTGAAATTGACGGCTGGGATCAAAAGTTATAAGGATTTAAAAAATGGGAATAATTACTGATCTTCGTAAAAAATCCAAGTTTTCATGATTTTTCCCTATTTCCAAGCTTAGACAACTTTTTCCCTGGGCAATTATTTTTAACTCGCCAACCCTCAAATTGAAGCTCTCTTCTAATACTACGATTCTAGTAATACACATTTTTGGATTGTACCTTCAGACACTGAGTGGGTAAAGTTGAACCATGGCGAATTTTCGTTTCATTTTCCTATATTAAATTCCCACAAGAGAATTTTAAGTGCCCGGCAAAAAAATAAGTATTTCGTAATCGCGGGAACCCAAGGTTTGTCGGGTTCTGGGTGGCCTAAAGAACCCAAAAAAGTTGGTCTGGGAGGTGTGCCCTCAAATTTCAATTTCGTTCACTCAGACCCCCAAAAGTGTCCGTTTTTTTCTGGATTTATACATATACGTACACGCGCGGGCATAAAGCGATAATCAGATTTATCGCGTTATTCCTCGGCCGCACTTCTTCATTCCGGCGGCGTCGCGCTTTACCTGATAAATCATTAAGGCCGTTAATTAAAAACTTTAATCAGCCGAGGTGTGTACGTGCCGCTGCCGCGCTCCGCTACACCAGCGGGTAATTTTAAAGTTGGCCAACCGCGAAACTCGTCCTCCGCTGCAACAGCAGCGGCAGCAGCAGCAGCGCTCGTACAGTTCGCTCCACCACAGGCTGTAGCTCTGTGGCCCGCCATCCGGCCCTTTCGCGCTTCGTAGGCCGGGGGGGGGGGTACTTGACTTTTAATGCGCGTGATGTGTTATGGGGATAAAGAAGTATTATAACAGGGAAGGTTCTACAAAGTGAATAGAGAGGCAGAGAGTGAGAGAGAGAGAGAGAGAGAGAGAGAGAGAGACGCTTGGATTGAATAAGATAGGGCTTGAATATGCTTGTTGTAATTTATATTCATTGGGAACAACAGTAGAGTAAATATTTAATTACCGGAGTAACTTTTGGCTTTCATCGAAAGTTCTCGCGAAACCGGAGCCGGAAATACGTCACGCAGGATTGATCTGTCATCAATATTTCAATCCGCTACATCTATATATCCGCACTCGATTTAATCTAATCCGCCCGGTATTAGTCTTATTAAAATTGGAAACTCGTCGCACGGTCGCAACTAAAACCATTCCGTGTTTCAATTGAAACGTGCACTTTAACGTACGTGAATATTCCATTCAGATACGTATCAATCAGTAGAATAAACCAATTTTCTATCGGACCAGAACTTAATGCTGAATATTCCGCGTAAAATAAATGCTCTGGATTACAAATATTCACAATTCGGTCGTGAATAGGTCAATAATCCCATTTCCAAGCTCACACTGCGAGCGAAAACAAAGCAATGCTATTACAATCAGCGCGAAAACCAACAAATCGCGCGGCATAGCAGCCAACCAAGCTCCCACGCGTAAAACGCCGAACAAAATAACGTATTCAAATCAACTGGAAACTCGAGCTGCAACAACGAGAGGAAAATGCCGACCACAGCCGCCCCACAAGCGCTCGGAGAATATTCATGAAAGTAAGTAAATACACTCGACGTCTGCCCACTGCTTCCGGTAAAACTAAGCGGCGACGGACGGAGACGTCGCCGGCTTGTTAGGGCTAATTGCTAATCACGCGGCCGCAAGACCTCCCCAGGGCGACTGAAATAATAGAGTCGTCGACTGCGGCCCGGGCAAGGAGGAATTCAAGCCGAACTTGGCGCTTCCTGCACCTTCTCCGATCCATGCACAGGACCTCGATGTATTTTCTCACACCAACTCGGTTCTGTTCTTGGGGTGCAACATGTGATTTTTCAAAAACTATACGCGGACACTAATCAGCAGGAAACTAATTTCCCCAACTGTTGTTTTGACGGCTTGCACGCGCGTGTTATACACGCGTTTTTCGGCACACTTCCCTACTTCCCAAAGCGATCGTATTTTCTTAATTAAGCTCGGGCCTAACTTTTTCCTCCGCTTCCTTATGTTTTCTTCTCCGCCGCCAAGAGGGCGCGGCGCCGATTGCGCTGTCTCCTTTTTTTTTAATTGATGGCCGGGGCGGAGTGTTCATTAATTACTACGCCGCGCTAGATAAGTTTCCGAGCTGACTAGTGAGCCGCGAAAAATCGACGGGGCAGTGTCGAAAGTTTGCTTTTTTTTCCTCTCTTTCCCAGCCGAGTGCTGATGAATAAATCAGCGCGCTTTAATATCGATCTCTCGTATAATTTTCGCGTCGCGCGATGATTCTTCGAAATTAGTTGTTATTCATCAGTTAAAGTGGCACACATAATCAAGTAAAAAGTCCTGTAACATATCCATTATCAGCGAGGATGAGCATCTTGCTGACGCGGCTTTTTCGCATCCCGATAATTAATTCTCCAACTCCACTTCGGCGCACTCGAAACAATAACAATTTGCGCGATTTCCGCCTCTGAATATTCAACGCGCCTGTACAACACTCGTCTCCCGGGCGAGTTCTCGGTATATACAGGATATACCGTACACAAAGAACTCCTGGTCGATCTGGAAAAGCCTCTCTCTCTCTCTCTCTCTCTCTCTCTCTCTTTCTCGCTCGACGCGCGCCTTAACTTTCGCGGTTGAGCGGCGACGGCAAATCTTGATGAAGATCTCGGTTGCGCTGCACTCGAAGCCGATATTGGCTAGCGCCGCGCCGACTCGTTTTCCATTGTTCTCCGTACCTGCGGCCCGGAAGCGCGCGACTATCCGCGATATTAATCTTCTCAGGCGCTTTCTCTCCCCCTCTTTCTAGTTCGATTCCCATCGACGGGCTTTGTTCTCCGCTCGCTCCCTCTCACTCCGTACCTGAACGGACAAAACTGTCCCTAGCGATATTAATCTTGAGAAAGAGGACGAGTGCAGTACCGGGGGAAGCAAGTTCTTTCAATTTTGCGCCTTGTTCTGCAATTTAGCGCTGCTGAACTGACATAAATTTAAATGAGAACATTAAACGATAGCTATTATCGCGGTCACCGGCATACGTCATGCGATAATCTGTCGCTCAGCGTGACGTATACGCAGCTGCGATTCCCGCACATACGGCGTTATATCGCAAGGTGTGTGATTCAACGCTCATTGTTCGACTGTATTTACAGTCCATAAAGTTTACCCGACGACCGTATAGTGTAAGTTGAATTATGCATAGACGCGTGCTTCGCACGCGGGGGTCAATATATAATTACAATGGCTCATCATTCACGGATTTCCTTGTGGAATAGCGTCGAACCTATATAATAGCGGTTATGGATCCGTGCACGGGACGTAACTAGGACAAGATCTCGCTGAAGGCTATAGCTACAGAGCCGTCAGAGATTTGAATTCGGAAAGCAGGAAATTCGTGATTTCCGGGAACAGAGCTAGAATAGTGTATAACCTTAATATTGAATTCGAACGTTCATACAAACGTGAGGTGCTTTTGAAGAACGTATACATCAGAAACGGATTTCCCGAACTGCGGATGTTTGGTTGAGACACGATTTAACAAATATCAATATAAAGTTCGTATCTTTAGACCAGTGCTGCTGGCTTTCTCGAAAATGAATCTATGTTTCAGCATAAAGTACACAATATCAAGAGTTATATAACGTTTTTTCACGATTACTTCACCTATCGGTGGAGCAATCAATTCCCGAACACTCGTTAAATTCCGCACGTTGTTATACGATAGATTATTTCGCCCTTCCTCAAAATACATGTACCTCGCGCTATTTTAACAAAATAAACCATTTCGAAGGGTAGCGCATACTCCAACGTATAAAGGTATAAAGGCTCGTAGCCATTACCCACCTCTCCACGTCCGGCGCATAATACACTGCATTACTACCCCATAACATTGTTCGCGCTCAGGCATCCTCGCTATAAACGCTGAATTTAGCAGCAGCCGCTCGCAAACCTGCAAGATTCCCCGGACGCGCGCGCGCGCGCCATTCTCAGACTGGGAGCTAGCTAATCTCACCCCCTTTCGGCAGCTCCTCGTATCGCCGCGCATTATCACTTAACGATCAGGCTCCTCCAAAGAAAGCATCACAGTGGCAGCCGCCGCAGCAGCGCTGGTATAGGAACTTCTGCTACGGATCGATGCGGCCTAATTGCTTCAAGGATAATTAACCGCCGACATCGTTCTTGCTCGCGCGCGAAAAGTTAGCTTTGAGCCGGACACGCGCGAGAAATGGCTAATTGAAGCGTTATAATGCTCGCGCGGCGGCCGTACACGCGAGACCTACTGAAATATTGGCGGTCGCGAGGCGGCTCGTGTCGGACGTGATTTTGACGTCGACGTGACGAATTGGCCGTGAGTGAGCGCGACAGAAACGGAAACGAATGGACGAGCCTGCTACGCTGCACTTCTGCGCCGTTAATCCGTTGTGATAGAAGGATTCTGTAATGCAGCCGACGAACGACTGCCGCAGTGTTCGCTCTATGCTCGTTTTGCGCGCGCGATTGAGAGTTTCGAGAGAGATCGGGCTTGGTTGCTTGTGAGGGCCGAGCGCGGTTCGTGTTTGGGAGCTGGAACTGATATTTTGTGGAAATATGCGCACGCACGGTGATGTAAACGGAGAATTAATTTGAGCCCGCTAGCGGTTACTGGTTCGTTGTTTCTGGAACGAAACAGTTAGCTTAAAGCCGGCTATTTTCTTTGAATTTATTTTATCGTAAAATTGAATACACTTGGAAATACGTATGTACAATTAAAATTAGGATAATCAACCCCGGGGCGATACAGAATAATACTGATTTCAAAGCGGTACAACAGAACTTTAGAGTTATAAAAAAATGATTAATCATTATATTTCCAATCAATAATTACTAATTATAAATGATCAACTGCAAGTCACATAATTGACAAATAAATCATGCAATTATCGATTAAACGACGCATTAATTAAGATAAATCACATCATAAAATATCTCAACAGACTCACACTGGCTGCATAACAAGATTTCGTTTACAAAGTCTATAAGCTAGAAAATGTCGATGAGGCACCTGAGTAACGCGTTGAAACGCAGGCAAAACCTTAACCATCAACGCAAACACCATCCACCGAAATTAAATGCAAATACAGCGGCTCGCGCGAGCTGGCGCAACTGAAACTTTTTCCAACTAGATGACGCATAAAGCGAGGAAAAATTTCTTTCTCCAACGTAGTCGTCTCCTCCTCGCTATAACTCCCCGCACTCGTGTGATTGTATATAACCGAGGCTCGCGCCTCGGAATAAAGTAAGCAGCAGAGCGAGTGTATGCATGCGGCGCATAGGGGAGCCCAGCCGGTCTTAATTACAGCTCGCTAATAAAAATTTCACCGGGCTCGCTGCGCAGGCGACGGCCCGCAATTTTTCCTTTCCCTTCTTCGTCGTATGCGTACGCGATGTGTCTCTCTCGTTCTGAAAAAAAGGAGCGACTGGAGTGCGCGAACGGATACACAAGCAAACACGGGCCGAAGTTATGCGCGCGTGCCGAGTCTGACGAAACGAGCGCTCGTTCTACTTATTTTTATTCCTCCCCGAGACTCTGGCTGATTCTATTCCAGGAACTGCCGAGCCTTTTTAGTGCGGCACACACGCGCACAAAGGCAGGAGCGTAAAAACGCCGAAAAAGCAACGACGCGTAGCCATTTCGAAAAGTGCGAGGGAATATTTAATTTCGATGGGCTAAGAGTTTTTCGAAGTGAATTTCAGAAAAGCCGTATATGCGCTATTTACCAAGTCCGTGTGCCTCCCGGGCCCACGTACTACGCTTTCGGAGTTTTCGAAATGCTGGTGCGCGCCTTTCACTTTGTCATGCCGAAAATATCTCTGATGGTTATAAAAATATCTTCGCGTCTTTCGTACCTATTAATAGGGACTAAAGTGACTCTTTTTTGACCGGCGGGCAAAAAAGTTATTTTAGCGGGCAATAAAAACCTTTATTGCCCGCATATTCAAACAGCGGGCAATAATGGCCTTTATTGCCCGCAAAATTTTTTTTTGTAATTTAAAAAAAAAGTTGATTTTGATAAATTTGCATTATTTATTTATTTTATATAATGTTTGAACAAGACAAGAGCACGGTTGCCGTGTCAAAAAATAGTCACATCAGTCCCTCTTAACACGTACGAAAAAACGCGAAAATACGTCCGCGCGTTACATAAAATATGGTGTGCACCAAGGGCTAAGTGGGCTTTTTGGCCTCGTGGATTTTGCAGTACTCGTCTGCGGCTCGTACTACAAAATCCACACTCGGCCTAAAAAAGCCCACTCTACGCCCTTGATACACAATATACTATTATCCTTTGCAGCTCTACGTAATCGCTATACCGTGATTTCCTCTGCTTCTCAAAGAAAACGAAGGATAGCTGAAGACATTGTACTGACTCTCTTCCTCTTTATTTCCCAAAAGCACCGACTGCTTACCTGATGCGCTCACAATAACCTTCGTTCGCTGAAGCACAATACCTCGGCAGTTCCTCAGGGTCAGACGCGCGCACTTTAATTTCTGGCGGCGGCAAACTAAGTAAACACGCTCCGGCCTCTCTGCAGCGCAGCGAAAAAAAGCCCGGAGCACAAAGCCGCGCACTAAGATGTCCCGAAAACAAAGGGAAGCCACCGCCACCGCCACCGCCCTCGATCCAAAGTGCCGCCGCGCGAAAGAGAAAAGGCTCTCGGGCGAATACTATCTATACATAGTACAAGTGTACGAGGAGAAGGTAAGGAAGAAGAAGCCGGCCGGCCGAGCGACAAAATGCAAATTAGCCGCAGAGACGGCTCGTCCGAGTTAATCGAGTTGTCGCGTTAACGAAAGGTATATGCTTAGCCATCGCGGCGCGCTGAATCGAATTAACGGCAAGTGACAGCATACGTTCGTTCCGCGCTGTTTGCGCCTATATGCACTCCGCAGGCCGTACACGCCGAGGATTGAAAAGTTAAAGGGCCGTTTGACGGGGACGAATGTGTGCAAGGGGTAGATGGAATTGCGCGCGGCACTGCGACGCACTGGCTTGTTTTGAACTGAGCGAGTACTGCGGTGGGTTTTATCTATGTGGGGAATCACCGGCCGCGGATGACTTTGGCGACGCGTTGACGATACGCGCGCTCGCGGGAATAATGCCGAGTGCTATACTGGACTTGATGGTTACGCGAGTTTGATGGCTACGCGGTTATAATACGTATATATAACGCTGTTAATTCGTCTGGGTTCGGTTAACTCACCCTCGAGGTACGATGAGTAAGTTTTTTTCATGATGAAAAAAAAACACTCGCGTGGAAAAATGATAGGATATTACATTAATTTTTTTTACGAAAATTTCTCGACAGAGGGTAAATTGGCTTTGCAAAAATTTTGACCCCGCTGAGAAAATTGCTCAATTACACCAAAAGTCATTCATGACTCCAACTCGCTATCCACGCCAACGTCACGAAAATGGTAATTGTCGCGAGCTCCTAAATTAACGGAGAGAACATACTCCAAACAGCTCCCGAAAACGCTCGGGCAAGGAAAAAAAGAGGAGAGAAGCCATAGGGCGCAGTCCTTCGAAGCAACAAATGTAAACAACGAAATTTGCAAGGCAAAGAAGCTTCGCAACACCAGAAGCGTATACGTATACAAGCGCGCTAAAGTCGTAGGTTAACGCGGTGTGCAACTTAACTTTTGAATATTTCATCGTGCGATACACGCGCGCAGCAGCAGCAGCAGCAGCAGCGGCGGTAGCAACTTCGGCCGCTGAAAACTTGCAACCGCGCTCGTTTTTTCGCGCTTCTTTGTTATCGCGTGCCGCCTGTTTGATACAAGTTTAATTACGAGCCAGCGGTCGGCCGCCGCTAACTTTTTCCCCCTTGCGCTTTCTTCGCGAGAAGAGGGGGAGAGAACCCTTCGAGTCGAATTTGAATGGTCGGAGCTGCGTGAAAGTTGCCGACTATGGGCTGAAATGCGACTTTCATGGGAGAGTCTAGAGTTCGTCTCTCTGTGTGTATAATAATAAGTTGCTTCCCTTTTGCGCGCTTCGCGTATATTCATTTACTAATCTTTCTTCCGAGCCAGGACGAAGTGCTTCGGCGTGTTTGTTTGTTCGTCTAGCGATTTGCACTTTTCGAGGGGGTTGGAACGAGTGGCTTTTAGAGGAAATT
The DNA here is from genome assembly GCF_009193385.2 of Nasonia vitripennis. Taxonomy (NCBI): domain Eukaryota; kingdom Metazoa; phylum Arthropoda; class Insecta; order Hymenoptera; family Pteromalidae; genus Nasonia; species Nasonia vitripennis. Next base: position 24,757,487 of record NC_045758.1, read on the forward strand.
CTCGGGTATTAAAAATAGAGGGAAAAAACGCAAGGAGAGCATCGATGCCGCCGCTAAAGTTACTTATTACGAAGCTATTCGATAATATTGTTGCTCTTTTTTTTGCTTTTCCGTAAGAATTACAAGCATAAGCTTTCAAGCTTTTTCCGAGTAATTTTTTTCCGGGCCAGAAGACCGCGAAGCGCTTTTGCGGGACTACGCGGAGAGGCAGGAGAGAGAAGAATTAACTTTGCAGCGCAAAACTGTTATGGCTGTGCAGTTAAGTAATCGAGTTTTCGTAACAGGTTTGTCGGGGGAATGAGACCGTTATAAGGAAAGTTATTATGGCTCGGTTTTGCTCTTTTGATAAAGTCTCACTCCCTCGAAAACGTTGAGAAAATTTCGAAACGCGTTGCTCGCTAGTATCGCGAACCGAGAGTACAAGCCATGCTTTAGCAATTTCGAGCCAGCCCTTTTAGCCTCGAATATTTTTTTAAAAATATTCGCGCGCGCATCTCTGCGGCGCAATGTAGACGTTGCAACGTTAAAGTACTTTATGGTGCGCCGAGCGGTAAAATTTGAAATTTAGATATGTGACATCAATTCCCGCCGAAATCTCGCGAGCACTGCGCGGGAGAGTAAAAAGATAACGCTTTATATTGCAAATTACGACTGTATAAATATTGCGAGCACGAGGTGTGCGGGATGCACTGTTTAATCTGCAAACTTTATGCGCTTAAAGCAAGCCGAGAATATCACGAATTTGAAAAAAAAAATATCGCTTTGATTAAACGTGAGCCTGTGTCCCGATGCGAAAAAAGCGAGCAGCGGTATAATGAGTTGTCGCAGTGGATTCAGTCAACGTACGATCGGGCAGTCTATACCGATACTCCAATAAAGCACAAAACCACGAATTTATTTCACCTCTATGAAGAGCAATCGTCAAAGAGCATCGCGGAATCATGGGCGGAACGGAAAATAAAGAGACCAACTCTCGCCCCGGAGAGATGCGCTCACGTCAGCGCGGCTTTAAAAGCTTTATCGGATCGTGGCCATCGAACGCACAATGGCTCCTCCTGGGCTGATAAACTCTTGCCTTTTATAGCATATAGCGAGCTCGCCGAGGACTCATAAATTATTTCTAGCCCCCTCTCCGTCGCGGCGGAAATCGAATGGCGCGAGGCGCTAATTTTGCGATACGCTCGTGGCTCTTGCGAGCGGTAGGTCGGTGGCGCGTGTACGAATGGAAAATTTTTGTCTTTTAACGAGCCTCTATACAGCGTATAGTAGGAAGTTTACTGTTCATGCTGCTTCTAATCGAATAACAGTCGTCGTCGTCGCAGCGAATCTATCGCGCTAAACAATCGAAAGAATAATCGGCATGCAAAACCCTCTTAGAGAAGCGTAGCGAAGGGCAATTCCGATTCGATTACGGATCCCGCGAGATCGTCAAAAAAAGGAGCCATCCTTCTTGTTTCAATCGCCGCCGGAGTTCTCTCTCTCTCTCTCTCTCTCTCGCTCTCTCTCTCTCTCTCTCTCTCTCTCTCTCTCTTTATTCTTCTCTCTAGAAGGCCGCCATCATTATTCTTGGAAAGGAGGTCGTGTGTCAGCGTGGCAGTAGCCTCCTCCCCGCACGTTCTTTTTATCTCCTGCTGCGCGGCGGAATCAGATATCAATCATTCGTTCTTACAATCACACACACACGCACACACACACACACACATGTATATAGGCGACGAGAAGGGGATTATGTGTCCTACTCTCTTTTTCTTTCTCTCTCTCTCTCTCTCTCTCTCTTCTCTCTAGCTTTTTTCTGGAAAGCCGATTGACTCGTATAGTTGTCGCGGACGAGATGACGACGTTGGGGACGACGAGGAGTATTATGCACGAGCTTGTTGCCGTTGAGAGATCGACGCGATTATGCTTGTCTCCGAGATATAGACGCTTTTTTCTCCCGAATGAGACGCATCATGACTAATCTCGCTTTGATTTTGTTAATAGCGTGATTAATCGACTGGCTGATGCATCGTTCGGCTTTTGTGTTCAATTTGCCGACGAACGACGACAGAAATGTATCACAATGTCAGATTCCATTAGCTGCAATTACATAATCTATATTGGACGAGTACGAGCGACGATATACTTATTTTCCGTCGTTTATCGTCGGTCGCTCTATGCGATCGTATACGAAATTCCGGGATTTCAATATAGCCGTGATTTTAATGGGCGGGGATTACATCGACGCATCAGCAGCGATTCGTGTACGTGAATATTGTTGACCTCTAGCGCTCAGAAACAAAGCCAACTGTTCGCAAAGCAGCAGCAGAAATAACGCCAGCGCGCTAACCGACCTACTTTTGCAACAAGAATAAACAAAAGTTTCCACGGAGCTAAATATTAATGCGCGAATAAATCCCGACAACTTGATTCGCTGCGCGATGATGATCTCGAAGCAGCAAAAAACAGCGCGGACCACTCGATTCCCCCGAGTTGTACGAGCTCTTCTTTGCGCCCGTGTCTAATCGGGCTACAAATCAGGCCCGCGCACTCGCGCAAGAAACTCGCCCTCGGCACTTTGCAGCGTCGGTTCAATTTGAAACCGTCGGCGAGATGCAGCCGAGAGCTGCAGTAGTAGTAACTGCGTAAATTGTTCCGGAGAAAGTGAAGCTCAAAAAGCAGCGCAGTATAGTACGTATAGCAGCAAAGAGACTCTCGCACGGAAGAGAACCGTCGCTTTCGCGCACTGAGATGTCGCGCGCTTAAGCCGAGCATCGAGTGTCGGGAGCAGAGAGAGAGAGAGAGAGAGAGAGAGAGAGAGAGAGAGAGAGAGAGAGAGAGAGAGAGAGAGAGAGAGAGAGAGGAGAGATGGCGGCAAAAAGGAGCAACTGTATTAAAGTCGGCTATCTCGACCATTTCATCTTTCGCTCGGTGCGGTCCGGTGTGGTATATACATATAGACGGCCTGCAGGAAGCGGAAAGAGGCAAGGAATGAGTGACGGTGCGAAGGACAGGAGAATTTTCGCCTTTGCGCAGCGAGAGTGCATTTACAGCGGATGCGAAATTTTCACTCGGCGAGAGATTGTTTGCAGAGAACGCAGATATAATATTACAGTAGTACGCAATGGTACTAGTGGGTATATAATATTGCACTTTTCCGAGATTGAAGGAATGTAGTGCACGATGATGACATGGAACGAATATGGAATAACGATGCCGGGACACGAAGCGAATAGCGGAGTTGATATTCGAGTTTGATATTCAAAAACTGTGTACCTAATGGAATTAACTCATTGACCGCGGCGCCAGAGTATGAATGAATTGTTGATGATCGTTGTCCGAGAGGAAACGGATAAAATCCAACGTCAAAGCGTGGCCGTATTTCATCACCACATTTTTTCAATCGATTACACAGTTACCCTCGATTCGTTTCCTTTTTGAGACATGACAGACTTTAACAGCAGCTATGACTCGTGTATTTTGAGCGATTTGTGGCAAGTTTGTTAAAATCAGACCTTTTGTACAGACCAACCCGAATAAAAATCGCTGATACTGCCCTCAAGGGTGTATTCTAACGTTCGACGAATTTCTCCACTCGAATTTCTTTAATTCGAGCGCCTAAGTATGTATAAAATTGACTAGCTTCTCGAGCAGCTTATTAAAAGTTCGAAGTCACGTGAAAAAGATCCAAGAGCTCCGTCCAGTTGGAAGTTTTTAATGTCAAAATATTCATTCCAATCAGCTAATTTGAAATTTTCGAAAAGTTCCGGCCTTCCCGAATTTCCCCGACAAGCCGGAGTACTTATACCTATAATAAAAAGAAAAACGAACTACCTCCTCAAAATCCCAGCACTACACCAACGAACAAGTCCCGCTGTCTGGAAGCCCTCCGATCTTATGCTTTGGGACGGTATGTCAGTTCGCGCGAGAATAATATCGACGGCTCGGCCCAGTTTTAATCTCGCGCATCGCTCCTCTGCGCAACTACTTTTAAGGGAATTCGCCCCGGCCACCTATTATATTCCGCCGGCCTCCACTGCACTCTCCTATCTTTTCTCCACTCTTTTCCGCAGATAATGAAATGAAGACGCGAGCCGGATGACTGGCTTCTGCGCCGCCGTTCTGCTCCCCCTCACAATGGGATATAATTTAAAAAATTCCTTACCCGAGTCCCTTTTTCGCTCTCTCGCGTGTGCCTCGCGTGTGAATTTTTCGCTGAGAATCGATGGTCCTGAAAGCCAATTTGTTTACAATCGCGAGCTGCAGCTGCTAGGCGTGTATGGCCGACGTGATTCGATTTGGAAAAGCTTTTTTCGCGAAAGTTAACTAGCTGGTCGTTTGTGCACGCATTCCGCGTAAATTTTTGCCATTCGCAAAACGTTAATATTTTTTTATTTATTTTATATCTCCTTGGGAAGACTTTCTAAAACAATTTTGTAACAGCGAAGGGTAATTTTGTCAATCGGATAATTGATCTTTGTCGCTCAGCTCGCACATTATAGATTTAAAAAGCGACCCCAAAACAAAATATTGTGTACACGCAACAACAGTATTAGCCATTCATCCTAAACAGCTGAATGAACATTCTCAAGCCACGCACCGCAAACTCCGGGAACGTACAGAAACGCGAAGGAGTTTAACATGAAAATTCCTGTAAAAGCATCCGAGAGAGGCAAATTTCAAAAGAGTCAAGCTTCCCGCGGCTGAACAGGACCCAAAAGGCGCACACAACACCGAGAACGCGTATAAAATATTCGCGATATTCACATTTCCTGCATACGACTCGCGCCTTGAGGCTATATGCACACACAGTGTGAGCGAGAGAGAGAGAGAGAGAGAGAGAGAGAGAGAGAGAGAGAAGAGAGGCTGCGCGAGAAAGGCGCAAGGAAAGCGTACGTTAGTGCAAAAATAAGGGAAAATAGTCTCGCGCGGAGGCGAGGAACCCGCTCGCGTTTTCTCGTCCCGTTGCACTCTCTGCAAAAGCCCTTTCTCTACTACTCCGACGCGCAAAAAGCACAGCGCGGTGAAATTTATCACGCGGGCAACAGCTGCTCGATACCATCTCACTCTATTAGCCCGGAAATTGTTTTTACGAGCTCGTGTTTTTTGCATTAATGCGACCGGCCATTATCTCGCGGGGCTTTCTCTCTTTCTCTCCATCTCTCTCTTTCTCTCTCAGCGGAGAAGTCTCCGGTCTAATTTCAATGTAATTGCTGTATAACACCGGCAGCGTCGCTGCTGCCCTTTTAATTTCAATTCAGGAAGCGTCGGCGTCTGGCTGCTCTTGCGCAGACAGCCGTGGCAGTGTAGAAAAGAGCCGAGCCGTGAGTGAGAATATCGAGGGTCGATCGTACTCGGGAGGGCGGTGAAAATATTCCCGCCGCTCTTTTTTACTCGGCGCGGCTCTCGCGAACAGATTCAAAGAAAAAGACCCGGCGGCGCCTGCAGGTGATACATTCATTGAATGCTCGAACGCTTGGTTTGTTGCTTCGTCAGCGCGAGATGCGTCGAATAAACGGGGTATCAATACGCGGTTTTGTTTCGGCGTTACGACGCGCATCGCGGCTCTGTTCTTCTTTTTGCGATATTTTGAGCGCACGTCGAGACTTTTGATATTTTCGGAAATTTCGAAATTGCGCGCGGTGATTTTATTTGCGGATTCGCAGAGGACGTTTCGCATGAATAATTCATCGGGTATCGACAAGCGATTACGTACAATGAAATATAGATCATGACCCTTGGCATATTCGAATAAATTAAAGTGATATGTTCGAATTTTTTGCCGGATTCGATTACCTAATTTAATCACCGAATCATTTCATCCACGTAAGATAATTATTTTACTCACGCGGACTAGCAATAAAATGCAATTTTAAAACTTTTTCGAGGTTAAATTCAAGCAGTGCTGATTCAGCGAAATCGAGACAAATTAAATTGAAGTGTTAATTAAACGAGGGAATTTTTAATCAAAGGCAACGGTTAAATTAAATTAAAGCTTTGTATGCACACCTACGACCTGAAAAAATTCTCAAAATTCCAGAGATAAAATCTCCGACAGCCGAGACTCACTCCGAGGATCAGCAGGAACGATATCCGATCGACTAATTGACGCCGCGGGTCTTACTAGAACTTTAGCTGCATCGAGATATCTTCTCTCTATTTTCCCATCGCGACGTGTAGAATTTCCAAAAGCTCTCTTCCCGCCAAACCAAATTTCGAAAAGCGGCCGACTCCTTTTTTATCGGAGCCGTGGGCTGTGCAGTAGTTCGCGCACGTGCCGCGCATTCGCGAATAAAGAGCTCGGCTGTGAAAGCCGTTCGATGCGAGGAGAAAGAAACGCCGAGCGAGGAAACGTTACACGTTTTTCGAAGCGTCCTTTTTGCAAGCTGAACTTGAAAGCTCGCCACCGCTACTGCTGCTGCTGCTGCTTCTTTGTCCATTGTCCACTAATGGCGAGAGAGAGAGAGAGAGAGAGAGAGAGAGAGAGAGGCGCACATGTGCGAGGGCGGGACGAGTGTGGAGAGGGGGGGGGGATTTTTTTTCGAGCGAAATTTATGAGGATTCGGATTAAATGCGAAAGAATTACGGGCGACCGGTAGAAACCGTTTGACAATCTTTGTATTGGGGCAAAAACACGCTCGTAAATCAACGTTTTTTCGTCGTTAATGTAAACGATGCGCTGCGGTGACATTGTCAACTCAAGCACGATGGCGAAATATATTTCGTTTTCGAAACGAATTTTTCGCTCTTTTTATATTTTTAAATATTCGTCGAAAACGATGTTTATTCGGGGATTACGAGCGAAAGATGTTTTTAAAATGAGGACATTTTGACTCTCAAACGAAATAAAATAACTCAAACGAAATGACGAAATGAATGAAACAAAATTCATATTCGAATCGAATCGCGTGGTCTGGACATACCACGGCTCTTACCACTTCTTTGCGTCCCCCAACGGAAAACGATACGCCTTACACGCAAAGAAACTTTGTAGGACAAACCCGAGAATCTCCGGTATACCCACAGATACATCCTTTCAATTTGATGAATAGGCGAAGTCGACTACTGATCTCCTCACAGCCTCCGGGCCGGAGTGATTTTCATACATCTATAATACGACGCCGAGATAGGCGGTGGCATTACTCTTGCGCTGCGCGCACGCGCGAATGCCCCTCTTTTTTATATCGGGAATAAATTTTGATGAATTCGGCTCCCGGCATCGAGGGCGAATCGTCGGCGGCGACGTTGAGGCGGATGTATGGCGCGTTATTTTTATGTACTTTTTAGCGCTCGCGCGCGCCACCACCACTGATTTACGGCCTCGAATCTATTAGTGCGCGCGCGGCGGAGAGAATTATGGCCGTTTCTTTTTTTGTCACGGCAATATGATTTCGAGGGAAAAAGCGCCAGTATATGGTGGAGCCTCTGTAGCACGACGGAATATAATTAAATCCCGGCTGTGCAGCGATGATTACGCGATTGATTGGATAACGCGCGCGGAGTTAACGCTGAAAGCGATAATACGCACACGTACACGCAGAGGAGGCGTGTACTCCGTGCGAGAATTAATCGTCGAAAATCGTATGGAGCACTTCAGATCGCTCCCACGCTGAAATTTTCTGCTAATCGATCACTCCGAGCCAATTCGAGGACTCGAGTGCGTCGATATCTAAAAATTGCCAAAAATACGCGGGTCGAGTCCAGCAGCGGATGTCTGTATTTTCGCCCGATATAAATTACTCGTGATTTCGGTACAAACACGTCTGCTCTTTCTTCTACGCATAGACTCCGGAGTTTCCGCCACTGCAATAGGTTGTATTGCTCCATCAAACATTCCTCGTATAAGGCAACAGCGCAATATAATCTCTCCCGTTCGCTCGCAACGCGATATAAACAACCACCAGGAAAATTCACGCGCGAGATGTTAATTTTTTATTCGATCGTAATTCTTCCCGAGAGAGAGAGAGAGAGAGAGAGAGAGAGAGAGAGAGAGAGAGAGAGAGAGAGAGATGAAGATTAGATTCTGCGGAGGGAAACGAGCTATCTCTCTCTCGCCGGAATTTCGAGTTTCAGTTTTCGGCCTCGAAATTTTTCGCTCGCGACCGAGAGTAATACTCGCCGGAATAAATTTTCGGCGCTGAATATTTACGGACGACTCTCGCGATTACACTACCGAGTACATGAGATGCACACACGACAGCGAGACGGTCTCCGGGATTGAAACGCGCGCCCTGTCCATAATAAAACACGCAGGTGTACCGCGTAAATTTTTCAAAGTCTCTCGCAGCCGGATCATTATCATCCGGAAAGTCGAGCGAACTCTCCGCTGAAGCGATTACATGCCGTGCAGAGCGTGACGCGAAATTTTTTCTCCCACGGCGACCGGAAAGAAATTACGTTTCTCGCAAAGTCTCTTTGCTCCCTTTTCCTCCCTCTCCTCCTGCACCTGCGCAGCGCGAGATTAACTCGCTTTAAATTAATTCGCGCCGCGTCCCGCGTAATTTTTCCTTTTTTCTCGCGAGAGCGAGAGCTAATTAGCTTCTAGCGTGAGACTGACTGGTACTTTAGTGGATCATTGGCTCGCGATGAGGAAGCCGATTAGCAGTAGCGGTGCGACTTTGAGATATGGCACGAAAGGGGTGAGAGAATACTTTAAAAGGCTTTTACGCTGTTCAAACTCGTCTCCCTCGGTGGTTCTCGGCGGCTGATGCTCTTATCGTTTTTTTCGCCGCGCTACACGATCGCGAAGTGCACGTTATTTCTAACGTTTCGCTGTATTATACCGCCTCGACGAAGAGCTTCTCGGTATTAATTATAAAGAGCACGCGTTATATCCGACGGATTTTCATGAATCTTATGCCCCGACTGAGGAAAAATGCCACGAGAGTAATTCGCGGAATAGTTTCTCCGCGAGAAGTACGGCTTGAGAAAATATAATAAATAATGCAGTCAGCTCTACTCTCTCTCTCTCTCTCTCTCTCTCTCTCTCTCTCTCTCTCTCTCTCTCTCTCTCTCTCTCTCTCTCTCTTTTCTCGAACTTGCTCGTCTGAAAGTTTACTGCATCAAGAGATGCCTGGAAAATGGACTCTTCTCTCCGTCATAATTTTCAGGTCAAGTATTCTTAAAAACTTGCGGGGAGCGGCCGATGCACATCCGTATACTATACACAACTCCATCGTCTCGAATCCAGCCGCGCCGACTGCGCACAGCAACAATGCAAATTTTCCGGCGCCACATCGATGTACCCCTGCTCTCACCGACGAACTTCCAACTAAATATCCCCGCTGCACTGTGAGCTCACGCATAATACGTATTAAAGGAGAAAAAACTTTCCATTCAGCAGCCGCGGCGCAAGAGTCCGCATAACGGAAAAGCTCCGCGGAAGTTCGCGCGCAGCTCGACTAGTTCTTCCGGAAAAAGAAGTAACAGACTCTTCTCGAACGCGCAATGAAAACTCCTGCGGGGGATAGTTCGTCTTTTTTTCTATCCCTCCGCTCACTCGCGAGGTGTTGCGACCGCGCGGCGCGAGAAAAGTTCGCCGACGGCCGAGAAACAGTAATGCTCAGCTCGTCGCGTGTGGATCAATTATCCTGGCGTTTGTTCGGCTGAAATTTGAAAATTGAAGGCACTTGTACGGCAGTTGCGGAGACCTCCTGCCCGAAACGCTAATATGATACGGCTTCATTGCTTGACGCCTCAACTGTTTCGCGAACAATCGAGCTACTGGAACTTGTCGGTTTCGAACGAGAGCAAATTCATGCGACGCAATTGCCTGGAGAGTCATAATTGCGCGCGTAATGTATCAAAAAGCTAATGTTAAAAACAGCAAGTACAGTCATAGTCGTCGTAGTCTAACAAGCCACACGTCAAGTTGGGAGCGAAGAGGCACTAAAAGTCGAAGCAATTTCACTCGGTAGCCGGCGGGAGAATATACGAGCGGCGTTCAAGAAAATTAGACAATAAAGCGCGACCCGTAAAAATGGGCATCACCTCGCGCTCCGGTTAAATCCCGGAAAACGCAAATCGGACCTCTCGCTCCTGCCCTCTCTCCTTCTACTCCGTTCCTCCTCTCTTATTACGGGCAAAGTAGCCGAGGGGCGGGCTGCACTCGGTAAACTTCGGCGTGTGTATTGCGAAAGCAGAGCTTTCAAGCCCGCCGCGCTGACCGGCTGATCGATCTAATGGCGCTGAAGAGGAGAGGTGGAGTCAAAATACGCGGTATGTGTGCGTGTGTACGCTTTTTCACTCGAATATGATGCTTTGTGCATTTTCTTGTTATACGAACGATTTTTTAAAGTTTTCTTGCAAAAAAATTAATCATTTTCAAGTGAAAAAAGATGCGATGGAAATTGAGGCCGAGCAGATAGGCGCAAAAACGAGAAATTTGACGAAAATGTATACATTTTTTCTCGAAAAAAATTCTCATCAATATCTGCGGTGATGTTATTGGCGGGTATTTTTACGTCGGATCATAAGCGGAAATGTGTTAGTAAGCCAAGCTTCAATCACCTACATACCCATAATAGATAATCGATAAAACGCTCGCTTTTTTATTATAATACAACAATATTGAGATGGAGCGTAATCGTCTAATAAAGCGCTCAAATCGCCTCCGAAGGATGGATAACGGTTGCACAGTAAATATTTTATGCTTTTTAATCGAATCTCAATCGAAAATACGACGATCGCAAAAGTTACACGAGCAGCTGTATTATAATTAATGATTTTATAATGTAATAATGCATAACATAAAAATTCCGAACTCAACCCCGAATTTAATTCAATCAATCGCACACTGATTTTTCCCAGTTAAACTGCAATGTATAATATATTGAACGAATATATTATAAATGAGCGAGTTAACGAATCGAGAGAAGATCCGCATGAAATTATAACAATTTTTCATTTGATTGATTCTACTCGCACGATGATCAATTTATTATATCTACATTATATATATATAGCGCTTATCGCACCCGCACTACGGCACGATAATTCGGATTAATTTTTATCAACTCGAGCGATGCGGAGCACGACACGAGAATCTGGAAAATTGAAATCGTCGAACGTGACATGTTTACGAACATTTGAATTTCTTTGTCCCTGCTTTTTACGCGCATATTTCGCTCGCGTGAATATAATTCAAAATAACCCATGCATCGCTCGTTCTAGCTTTTTCAACGCTTCCGAGCACCAGAGCTATATGAAGCTTTATTCCAAAGGTTTTTTCACGCAGTGCTGAATTTGACGTTTATCATGCGCAAAAACAGTTAACCGCGTCACTATATTGCGCAAATAAATGTACTCTGTAAGTTGAAGCTTCAATCTTCCTTCTCGTAAGTACGAAAACTTCAAGAGCTCACCCGGTCTTGCCGCGCGTAAGACTGCGTTTTCAAACGACGCAAACAAACGACGCACAAGGGGTAAAAGGCAGGGAGAATGGGGGTAAGAGAGAGAGAGAGAGAGAGAGAGAGAGAGAGAAAGAGAGACAGGCAGAGGTAACGCAGCGCAGCGCGTAGTGCAAGCTCGAGTAGCGCATTCAGCAATTTATCGCGCGTGAGCGCCCAGCCGTGATCCATTTTTCAAGAATGCAACGTGATACGCGTTTATTCTGGAATTTCCTTCTTTTCGATCTAAGCTGCACTTCCCGACGTGATAAATATGTCGCAGACGTTACGCCATATGCTTGGTCGACTAAGGACAGTTTAAGGTGGCGTCGGTAGATTATAGGCGTTGCTAATAATCTGAATATCCTGTTGACTGATATTAAAACGCGCGGTTTTTATTCATCGCGCGATATGAATCGAGATTTATTTTATTTAAATCTTTCAAAAGTCAGTAATTACGGGCGACGTCGCTTTAAATGGCCCTGTCAGCTTTTAATTAGCGCATTCGGCAGCGAGCTCTAGATTTATTTTCAACATTTCTTATACTTGGCGCTACAGGAATGAGTTCAAGCTTCGGCGAATTTTTAATTGGCAACCAGACGCGCGCGATATCTTGATAACATTCACTTGACAAGCCTCTTTAATTAAAAGTAGTAAATATTATATTATAAGCCGATCTAATATTGCACGTATTAAACTCATCCTTGCACAAAAGTGAACTGCTACAGACTAGCTCTGCCAAAGTAGGTGTTCTCCGAGTGAATTTAGAAAATTACACGCGCCAAGTTTCTAATTTAAAACCTTACTCAGTGCGGATGCGAAACTACAGCACCGAGTGTCGAAGTTGCGGCGAATTTAACAGTCTTAAACTTACCGCACCAGCTCGCGTGCACTTGTGCTTGATACGTACCGTCGCGCGTTTTACTACAATCCGACATTATATTATTTCGCAATATACATGCGTATACACACGTCAGAAGGGAGAAGTTTCCTAGTTAAAGTGACTATTCTACAGCGACTCAAAGCTGTAAATAATTTAACGGCCAAAGTTTTGACCTTTTCAGCCCCCCCCCCCCCCCCCACGCGCGTGGATAATTATAATCTCCGCAAAGCACATTAACAGCTACGCATAACAGCGTGGTTCTTTTAATTCGAAATCGCAGTGCATTTTTCCGTTCACACTGCGCGTAAATGCGTAATGAAACTCGATACAGCAGGCGCATAACAGCGCGGAAGCTCGGATATCAAAAAGCTCGTTACTCGCGATCATCGCATTATACGCACGCTGCAACATTGATTTGACCCAGAAAATTGGGTCTGAAGAATCTCTTCGGCGGCTCACGCAGGCAGGCATTAGCGCGGGGATGATGCATCAACGCTGGCGCTGGGCGCGGAAGCGCGCATTAGCCCATTGTTAAGCGCAGCCAAACGACAGACCTCGGACGCGCACAATAATGCACATGGCAACATTATCGGAGCCACCGGCGGCTCCGGCGTTATATGTTGTAAATTACATCTGGCTCTGTATTTTCTCTCGCGTGCGAGACTTTTATACTGAAAGCTCACTCCCGTGCATTATTTCGCTGCTGTATATAGGTATATAATGGTATACTATATCTATTCGCTCCAATGGCTCGCGCGATGACCTTTACGCTGTATATTACTCGCAAATATTTTTGTTTTCGTTTCGAATTTCGCGGCAGCGGAAATGGGTCTAAAACCATCGAATCGCAGACGAATCGTTGGCGCTGCACCTATTTATATACGCTTCTCGAGAAACGCAAACATTTTTTTCTTTCAAATTTTAATTACGCATATTTTGCACCTGCTGCTTCTACAAAAATTCATTCGTGAAGCCGAAGCTTCCAAAAACTGAAAAAACACGTTACGACACAGCATCAAAGTGCAGCCGCGCATCAGAGACTTTTTAAGTTACAAGACTTGCATAACGAGATTCTTCGTGGCAGCTTATTCAAATTGAACTCGAAAGTACAGCGGTATAGCGCAGATTGAAAAATAAAGCGAGATATCCTCTGTAGTATAAAACCATCCCCCGAACAAGCGCAACTCAATCCTACTCGACCATTACGCGGTTCATACATAAACAGCGCAAAAGCTCTCTCGGAATCTCTCTAAAAAATCATAGCCCCTGCTGCTCTTCCCTTAAATATTCAGTCCGTGAGGGGACGGCGGCATTTTTATGACGCTCGCTCGCTCGCGCGCACGCGTATACGAAATCCCCCCGTCAGTCGTAAAGAGCACTTGTAATGTCCGCGAGAGGGCTCTTTACGATAGAGTTGCGTCTATAAGGGGAGAAACGAGTAGTGGCCGGGGGCATTCGCTGCAGCAGGTGCTCGATGAGCGCGAAAGGCTTGTTTGTGCTCTTTTCCTTTCGTCGTTTTGCCGGATGAGCCGCGATATGTATAATTTCACGTAAAATGCGGATGCAAGAAAGACCGTACTTACATATCCCGCTGTGAAATAAACGAGAGAAGAGCAGGACAAAATCTGTTCGTTTCAGTTTCCATTTACTTCCTTTCCATAACCTTTTATATACTCGCATCATTACAAAGACTATTTCGAGTGCTTCGAATTTCCCGCCGAAACTTCAAAACGTCCATCTGGCGCAATCAACATAAAAAAAGCAGGAATACTAGCGCAGCAAAAAGAAAAAAGAGCGCAGCAAGCGTCAAAGATAACAAGTGCGCAACGGCGGCAGGTAAAAAGCGCGCGGTCACACACGGGTCATTTCGCCGCTACAGCAAAGCGGCCGCAATCGCTAATGGTAGCGATGTTAATTGCAGCTCGTTAAACAGCCCGACTGCCGCAACGAATCGCCCCCTTTTGCTGCATACATCTGTGTAGGCCAGGGCTGTCTCTTTGACGATCGGACAGCGGGTGTAACAGGGCCAAATGGCTGATTCATGGTTTTCGATGTTTAACAAAATTTCGCCGTTTGGCCGAATAGCTTATTTCGCGCTGGATTTTTACTGCTTGTCGTTGCGAGAAAAAAAGTGAGCAATCAGGTATTGATTTAATTGGCTGATGAGAAAGGGAGGCGAGTGATGTGAGCTGAAGAGACCTCTTTTCTATGAATTTAGTGGTGAAAGCAAGTCTATATACTATATTAATAGATCATAAGTCGAATACCAGCTGGGCTTAGAGCACAATTGTTACAGTCATGACGTGTTGCAATGCTGAAAATGAAAAACTCCGCTATTCGGTATCATCCAAACGGTGTGCTCGGCCCCGATGTTAATTAATACGCAGTTGGTCAGCGCATTGCACGCGATTAATTAAAACATTAGATGTGCAAAGGCATCTGAATGGCATTCACGGCATTCGGAGGTATATCGATACAAGTATATTGTTCATTACTAAAAATCACAAAGCCATAATGAGCGAAGCTGCATTTGGGCCGCACTATAGGTCCGGTCATTTGTATGCTGTATACACGTGATGGTTGTGTTGTAAGTGATTATGTTTGTGTGCCGTAAACGCAATTAAACAAAAGCAGAAACTATATTTAGACACAGTATATCATTCGTGTAAAAGTGTAAAAGTGTAAAAATCGCGGAATCATAGCAAAGCTCTCAGTGCACGTAAAAAGCCACAGGGTCCACGATAACCGTGTCTGGTAGTGCTGCCATCGTAAATTGGCTTTTGCTGGAAGTTTGCATCCAACCATTGCAATCAACACGCTACCGTCTACCTACGCGCTAACGGCTATAGTTGATTCTGGATGCAGCCTAGATAAACTCGGTTCAAGTAGAAAAGTCTCGGTTAGGTCAGGCACGTATCTAATTTAATTATTCAAACTACATTATAAACTGGTGTTGCCGAGTGATAATGATACTAATAGATGGCGTAACGAATTCCTCGTCGAAATTGAAACGTTTCGATACGTTCCCTAGACAAGGGTACTTAACTTCGGCCAACCAGACTTGCTACTCACTTGCGGAAGATCAGCATACGAGGGAAAAACTAAAATGTCGAATTTTGGCTCAGTTTCAGCAAGAAACGTCTCCCGGCGAAAGAGATTAAAAAAACATATAACAGATTCCTCGTAGAATTTACAAAGTAGGTATACTTTTCTATTAGCCAACCACAAATAAGACCGAAGTAGTAAGACTGAGTATTATGTACCGAAGAGGAGTGAAAACTTCAACTCGTTTATGACTTGCAAGGTATCATCAGCCTTATTCTATAGCGCAGGTATTTGCATTGACCCCTTATTCATCTAATAGCAGCTCGACGCAAATGTTCTCTCTCGGCTCTTTCGTGCACAATGCAGAAGCCTCCTCCTCGATACCTCCTCTCATCCTTTCTACGCGATTATCCCCTCCCGCGACTATTTTTCTTCCCTCGAGCCGTGATCTCCGTTCTCGCTCTTAGCAACCTGCTTTTTCCACGAAACTAGCTTCGGACGGAATTTCCCCGTCCGTCTGGCTGTTTGATTTGCCAGCGAGAATGAGGCGAGAGGAATACAGTGTGCAGTACATATCGGCTTTGCTTTATTCTCGAAGCTATATCGCCTGCAATGCTTTTCAGTTTTAGGGGATGAAGACGGGAATAAGAGCTTTGAGCGGATGAAGACGTGAAAATGGAGTACAAAAGAAAGTTTAGTTCGGTTTACACTTTACTCGAGATTAAAACGGATTTATGCATACAGAAGTAGCGACGGAAAAAACTGGTTTGATTTGATTTTCATTTGATTATTTGTTACAAGCTGAATGTAAGTGTCCTTGAACAAAGATCTTTTGCTAACAAAAGTCATTGCTCATTTATTATCCTACAGCATAAACTGTCTGCTTGAAATTTTTCCCACAAGCACCGTTTCAATGTTGGATTAATTTCCAGAAAAAGATATTTAAAAAGCCTTTGTAGAATTACCTAAGAACGCGCAATTGTTATATCTCGGTCTTTCGAATAATTCAACGCCACCTCACCGCCGCTGTCGCCACTCGGACAAAAAAAGACTGGCTGACCGCGGCTTTATTTGCGCGGGCATCAAAAAAGCATTAGGCTGCAAATAAAGAAGCTAAAAACCGCCGGCTCAACGCGCATGAAAATGCAGACATTCGCGCCTAGTGCTCGGCGCATGAAAAAATCACGCGCCAATTACCTAAAAGCAAAAGCGTGCGCGGGAGAGGGAAAAAAATATTCGCACCCGATCCCTCAAAAACGAAAGCCATCTCATTTGCACAAAGAAGCTGGCGCTTTTGTATGCATGCCCACACGCAGAGGCACACACACAGCTCTCTCTCTCTCTCTCTCTTTCTCGCTTTCTCGTTTTCTAAAGCGACGCATGAAGATTGCGATCCGCGATAATGAAACGAAACGAGAGGATCTCCTCGCCGTCGCTTTTATTCCGAAAGAACTGCAGCGGCACGTCCTTTCGCTCTCGTTCTTATTAGCTCGCGCGCGTGCACGGTCTGTTTGTTTTGCCGTCTGTCTCGCGAGTCAATCGTCAAAGAGAGAGAGAGAGAGAGAGAGAGAGAGAGAGAGAGCCGAGAGATGTGCCGGAAATAGGATTATAGCCGCGACGTGTAATACTGCGGAGCCGATGCTGCTGGCGTCGGGAGATTGAACGAGTGTCGGAGCTTTTCGAGAAATTCAATTTACGGATTTAAATGGCGTCGCGCAGGAGTTTTCGAAAACTCGTCTTCAAGTGTGATTATAACGTGGAAAAGCTGCTTTTTTCGCGTACGCGTGTACGTCGATGTTGAACTTGAATGCTTGAACAACAAAGATATAGCACTCGAGCTTTCGGATGGCCTCGTTATACGGCGATGTTTTAATAGAATATAAGAGGGAGAAGGGCAGACGGCGAAGATCACCGAATGACGAAAACACGTCGAGCACCCGACAAATATTGACCCTGCGGAATGTGAAAATTCTTATTCGAGGTTTAAGCGATCGGAACATTTGAATTTCAAAATTAATTGGACAGCACCGGAGAGACAAAAAAAGAGTCGAACGCAACGAGGGCGTGTTGCAGTCACAGAATGCCGGCTCTATAATGCGAAAAGACAAAGCGCTGAAATATAAATTGATAAAATCAATTGTATGGAACGTAGGCTGTGCGCGCTGCTCGCGTTTCCTTGTATTAAAACTCGCACGCAGGTAGCACGCCGCGTATTCTTTTATTAAAAATAACAAAAGGCAACGTATAATCGGATTCGTAGAAACACACGCACACTACGCCTGCTGCCATAAAAGTCTTAATTAATCCATCATGAACGAAGTCAAAAGCCATTTATCACCGTGTGTGTGTGTGTGTGTATGTGTGTGTGTGTGTAACTTAAGCGGAGATGATGATCAACGAGCTTGATTCAAGACAAACGAGGACTTTTGAACGAACAAATGATGGCGAGGTGTGTTTGCGTGCATTACACGATTGTCTAAGCCCGCCGAAAGAAGATCTGCAGAATTGCATCAGCCGACACAGCAGAAAAGCAGTCTCGATAATCGAGAGCGAGAGAGAGACCAATACCACGTGGGGAGCCTTCATTTTCAATCTTCCTCTGCAGCAGTAATACTTCCGCGAGAGACAGAGAAAGGAGCTCGATATCGAATGTCGATGCGCCACACCCGCGCGTACGTACACAGAGAGAGAGAGAGAGAGAGAGGGGGGGGGAGAGACAACCTCCGAGGAAGAGAGAGAGAGAGGAGCGATATTTTCCGCGGAATTATTCAGCGTGACTTTCGATAGACGCGCAGGCGTTGCTGCTGCCGCTCGTTATACGTATACGTAGAGAAAGGAGCACGATGCGTATAGCTCTGCTGGAGGATCTCGTGACTTTCGGATTGCTCCGAGGCTTTTGTGCAGCGCATACGATTTCTTTAGAGGCTCTACCTCTCTCTCTTTCTCTTTCTTTTAGAGAATTGTATAGGGAGCTGCAAGCGGGCTCTGTTTTCGCGCGTCGAAGAAACAAAAGTCGGATGTATGCTATGAATAAAATACGTCGAAGGGTGCTGTGTGTCTATTGCTTTCTGAATACCAGCTTATCAAGGCTTTTTTCCCTTTCGCGCGTCGCATCGGCTGTAAAAACATTTGTCAAAGGTTATAGTTAAGTGTGAACGTTTTATAGCGACATTAAGATCTGTGACTTTATTCCGCCGTGCACTGAGAAAAAAGAATTCTTAACTGTTAAGAAAATTGGATTAAAATATGGAGAAATCCAAGCGTCCTAACAGTTAGGTTTTCAGATTTTTGAATTTTCGTAACTTTCTTTCCATCGACGTAAAATCACTAGCACTTTATAATTACTTGTTTTCACTTCTTATTATCATTTAGTATCGCTCTGAGACTATTCGATGTTAAAAGATTCTTTGTTTTTGCAAAATATATTCGAATGGTAGCACGATAGGTATCATACGAATATAACCTTACACATAACCCCGCCTTTCTCTGTGCATGAAACTATCACAAAAGTATTTATGATATTTTAAATGTTGTGCATCAATATGCTTTCTTCCAGGTAGGTAAAAAAGCATATCACGCGTGAAATAATATAAACGCAGGTACGGGTCTCCGATTGCAGCCGACACGTTTCGACGCCTCGCGTAGTCGCGTGCCGACGAGTCGCTCTGTTGCTGCACTCGGTCGATAAGTTTTTACTGACAGTGCGCCACATTCGCTCAAAAATTCCTAAATCCTTAATAGTTAAGAATTCTACTCTTACTATGAAGAAATTTTCGTTTGCAACAAATACATGAAAAATAAGCTATGGTTAAGTCGCGAATCCTTTGCGACAAGGATTCTTTTCTCTCAGTGTGGAGATCAAGTCGTATTAAAGGGGGAAAAAATTAATTTAAAAAGACGCAGCCGAGTCCGATTGGACGGTCGTTCTGTATTTATCTGCGGCAATTTCCTACGATGTACACCAGCTCCCTCTGTGACGCTAACAAGTAGCACTGAAGAAAATTAAATAAGCGGCCGCAGACTCGAGCGGTATCTTCAATTTTAATTTTTGCATTGTACCCCCCCCCCCCCCCCCGCGCTCTTTTCCGGAAGCGCTAATTACTTTTCGTCGCGTAGCGCCGGCTCTCGAGTTGAAACAAATAAATTCTGCGAACGCAAAAGCTGCACACGGAATTTCAGAATTCATCATACCCTTTACAACGAGGAACGCACACACAACTAATTAACGCCAGAAATCCAGAGCGTCTACTCGTTAATTACATCCGAATAAGCGACCAAAACGAAAACATCGACGACTATATGCATAGGCGCAAAGCACCAGCCCCGTTTATAATCCGCGCACCGCGGGATATCAGAACTTTTGCCGTATCAAATCAACGAGCTCTTTGTCCCCCTGCATGCGAGTGTGTGAAAACAAACGAAATCCGTCGGACGCGACACCGCGCGCACACGGCAAACAACAACGCTCGAAACTTTTCAATTGATAATTACACGCGAACTGACAGTCGACAAAAAGAATGAAGAGCCGCGACGACTGTAGCGTTTGACAGAATATGTGTTTGTACACTACTACTCGAGTGGCTTCTTCTCGACGCGCAATTGAATGAAGCGCGTCAAAACAAAGCGCCGAGCTTTCCACGCGTGTTTGCGGCTGTCAGAGAAAATATAATAAACAAAGAGAGGGAGGGAAAAATGACGTCCGGAATAAAAAGTCGACTGTGGAGGCGGAAGAGAGCGTAAACACGTCGCCGGGGATTGATGCTGCCTTTTTTGAATGAAAGAGAGGCTTACAACGCCTACTTGACTTTCGGGTGTATGTGTGTGTGTGTGTGTGTGTGTGTGTACGTGTCGTCGCTGATGCTAAGTAACGCCGAGCATTCGGAGCTGATTTATAGCATTATTTAATTAGAGTACTCGAAGGCATGCAATTAGATATGTAGGAAAACTACAGCCGGTATTTATTAACTTGTTGAGCTATACTTTATCTGATATTATTATACTAAAATATCTCATAAAATATTTTTCAAGCAAAGTCAAGTCTATTACTGGCTTATTTGTTGTTGGTCAAGACTTTTACGCTCATGAGTCTATTGCAAACAGTATTTTTAAAGTATGTGCAAGTGTACTTTTTATTGCATTTTAAATTCGTATTATTATTAATTAAAAGCATGCTCATCTTATATAGATGTAATGTATTTTGCAGGTATTTTAAAATAAGTTCTATGGATTGGATAAACATAACTCTACAACCATTCTATTAATATTAAATCTTGTATTGTGTATTGAATGCAGAGTAAGATTATACATAGAGCTACTACTAATATTAACCAGCTATTATTTCTGCTACTAAAAAGTGTTTTAAAATGGTTTGAAAAATCGTTTATCACGGGGCTAAAAAGGACCATTTATCGCCTATTTCTACTAGTTTAAGATGTTTACTAGCGATTAGAAGGAAATCGCATCTTGTTTGTTGCAACCTCATAAACTAGATGAGTTGAGCATTAAAATTATTTTTTTTTTCAGAAACTTGAAAAGTTAATTTATTTTATTTTGCCTCAGAGTCGCGAAAACATTCATAAAGTGACGAATTCTTGATTAACGTGCTCAAGCATTCTTCTTTGAACAATAAAGTTCCATAATATGAATTTATTTGGTTTTAGTGCGTAGACATCAGTTCATATGTAAACGTTTTGAAGTGCATTTGGAATTACTGGGAAAACACTACACCAGAATGTTTTTTAATTTTTACACAACGATCACCAAAACTGGATCTTAAAACGCTAAAAGTATCATCAATTAGTCGCCGTCGTCATAACGTGATGTTTTTTAAGTCTGATATTATATCTGATAGAATAATATGGCTATATAAGCTATACGCTCGAAAGTTGCTCAAAGACACTCAGGTTCACCGTAATTTAAAAAGTTAATTTTCTTAGAAACCCGCTAACTAGAGAAGGATCATACTTTGGAATTATGGGCTTTGATCATTCTCTGTGAGGCGTTAGCCAGTCACAAAGGACGAGAGGCAGAGCAGCTTGTAATTTAATCTCGTAGGCTCTGTATAGGCCTTAAGACGGAGATGCAAGTAAGACACTGCAGTTAGAGTTTGTATTAGATTGCCAGGCGTCTAAATGATGAGTTCATCAATCATTGCAAATACAAACACGAATACCCGCACCTCATAATAGAAAAATGCTTCGCAAACAGTCGTTACAAGGAGTTATCTCTTTCAACGAACTGTCGCATCGACACCGTTAAGTATAAACAACAACATTTTCTCAGACAGCACATGAGAAACTTGCTGCTTGAAAATAAAACGTAAACGCCAGTACGTCACGACACATGCACCAAAAACATCGCTCGCGCGCGCCTACCTTGTAAGAACTATCGCGAGCCTCCAGAGACAGTAGTGCAGGGCTGAGGCATCCGCTATCCTCGATCTCGGTTCAACGGCAGTTCGTCAACGTGAAAACCGTCTGCCTCCACGATACGTATGTATCTCACTATTTCAAACCATCAACATCGCGCACACCATTGTTATCCTCGCGCAGCAGATCGAGGCAATAGAGATGGAACAAAAATTAATAACATAAAGCACTGGAGCACTCCGTTTGAAAAAAATCCTGAACTATCGGTCGCGGGCGAACAGCTGATTTGTCCAGAGACACGTGTGGGCCGAGCACAGTACGGACGACGGGTCGTTGTCCAGTGGAGATCGGTAACCGTACCGAAATCCACTATACATACAGACGTACAGCGCGGGGGCGAGGTTCGGCTTTACGAGCGAACACGCGAGCGCCTCGCTGGAACATCGGCGGAGGACTGCCGGGCGGCTCGCTCAGCCGCGGCCCATCGCGCAACACGCCGACGCATCTGCTCCGCGCGCCTGCTCGAGAGGGGCTGCGCGCGCTTTTGCCTATTATATACATCTATATGTATACTCTCTCGTGTGACCAACATGCGAGCCTGGACCGCCGCTGCTCAGTTATAATCGTTGCTTGTTTTCAGCGCACTAAAAAGTCAATTGCAGCGCAACCGATGATAATAATAGACGCGACTTGTTATTTTTCCTCTTCGATAAAGGTCTCCTATAAACTGGCTCGAAATTATCTCTCCAGCCGTACGCTAGCGATGACGTTTTTACGACACTGCGGGGCGAAAATCATGGGATATGAAACAGTTCGAGCGTTATACGGACGCGGTACATAATCGAGCGCCGCCTACTACCTCGTATACTGAAAATCCTTACGGGATTTGATTTTGAATAATAGCAGTATAAAAAGCCGATGATGGCACGTCATGACGTACTCGACTACACTTTTACGATCCTCTGCTCCGTCAATAACACAAGATTCGATGCGCCCGGCAGTAGTACAAGTCGGCGTTTGGTCAGCCCACCGATAAACGCGTCAATTCGACGTGAGCGGAAGTAAAGTTAGACGGTTGAAGCGGCAAACGAGAGCGTAAACAAAGAGAAAAGCAAAGCCGCTTCGCCAAGAAGAGAGAAAGGCAGCCGCACGAATTATCGCATGAGGGGCGCGCGCGTAAATTCCTCCGCATTCTCGGCGGCGGCGCACAACGATAAAGCCTAGGGAATGTGCAGAGGCGGCCGCTTTAATCCGTGCCTTAATGTAAGGACACTTTCTCTTCATTAGCGCGCGGATATCGCCAACTTTCCCTCGTCGGCCCCCGCCGCCGCGTGTTTTGCCTTTCGTTTCCCATAAGCGTGCGCGCGCGCGCGCGCGGCGGCCCGGGGCTTATTTGGAGCAGGATAAAGAAGCTTGTTTAGGGCTGAGCGATATATTCAGGAAGCTGCGCGCGCCGTGTCTGATTTCGGATTTTTCGAATGCCTCGCGAATTCTCGGGAAGGAATAATCGCGAGCGGAGAATAATGAGCGATGATGCGTTGCATAACGGATGCTGATGTGTATTTTCGCTGAAATTTTCATAAACGAAATGAGGAAAGTTAACATAGGGATGAAACGTGTAACGTAATATCAGCGCAGGTAGGAAGAGGTCCCAAGTTTTTAATTTTTCGTCTTTAATCTAATGGGGAATACGCAGAATTTTCGGATTTTTCATTTGATCATAAAAACACTTGCTCTAATAACATCAAAAATATGCTGTCCTGGACAGAAGAAAAAAATATATAAAACAAGGGGCAGGCAGCATCATTATATACACTCAAAAAAGCACACACAGGCTTACAAATAGTCGCGGACGCCCCCGCGCATTGTATATGGGTCGAGTGAGTTTCATATCGGCGTTGGACGGCTATATTGCCAATAATTACCGCGACAATTACCCTTAACGATCCCGGCCGGAAGCTCTTTCAGCCCCGGCTAGCCGGAGCAGCAGCTGCTGCGTCTCGCACGGGCCATTGAAGCTCCGATATGCGTTATACACGTGCGTTACGGACCGTTGATTGGTCCTATATCTCCCCCCTCCACCTCTACCTACGCTGCGCTGTGTTGAGAGCTACCAGGTGGATATTACGAGTGATTATTAAAAAGACTGGATCGATCGCTTCGCTGTAAAAGTTTGTTAAGTGGTGACAGCAGTGCGCGATCAGGTGATGAGCGAGTACGACGGGAAAAGTGATCCTATTTCTTCGTTGATTATAGTTTATTTTCCATGATTCAACGAAATGTTCGGGCAAACATTGGTTCATCAAGGTCAGACACTCGAGCTACAAAACACGAGACGTTCCCAAAGAATATCCAGCAGAATACACTGTCTATCATCGACGAGAAGAAAAAAAACAATACCCACTTCTCGCTGTATTAAATTTCAGCCGGGCGCGTATAGTCACCTTGACTCTGTCTCGCGATAAGCACCTGTCGATCAGTAGTCCATAAAAAATAGAAAAAGTCAAAGACGTGGGTCGGTCTCCTTTACGACCTTCGCTTCGGCCCCCGATCAGCCGTAAAAAAAAATCGACGGCACGGCGCCGCCCGCCGAGACTGCGATGGAATATCACGCGAGGGATGAACGAGCTGCGCGCAATCGAATTACTCTTGCTTCGATAAATTCGCTTGGCATCCGATGAATGACGATCGAGCGCATGGTCGTCCTTTTTTTCGCAAAAAAAATCTCACTGTGTACTACATGTACATTTCAAACTGGACGAACAAGCCTAGACCAAAGAAGCACTTCAGCACTTATCAGTCACAAAATTCGTAGATCCTCGGTACAGGTATTAAAGACACGAGCGGGAAAAGGAACGCAAAGGCGCTCAATTAGTGCGGGCGGTATAATCGAATGACCTCGCGCGAATTTTAAAGTCGATGGGGCGATCGATACTCCGATGGACTATCAATAAGTCGCTTATTCCTTGAGATGATGGCTCGGGCGGATTATGCCCGGGCATTTTAATCACATTATAGTCGTCGATCGGACTATTAAGCCCTGTATCGCTGACAATTCGTGCATGATAGAGTGAGCTGAAATTGAGTCAGCCAGAAAACTACAGGTGTGTACGATACGTACGAAACTTCGTCACACTGAGCTATCTCTTGATAAACCGAATACAATTATGATCCTCTCATAAAACGAGTTCTTTCATGTCATACACACACGTCCGAAGCATGATCAAGCAGAAAACAAGCTCAACCCTCGCACTGAGGCACGTAAATTACAGTCGGCGCACCGACGCGCGAACAATCCGACGCTGCCCTGTGTATGTGTATACTGCGGTGGCGGTGGGGCCGACTTGTCATCGGCCCGTGAATAAAAGCGCCGCAGCGTGTGCGAGGTTGCATGGGAAGCGCGCGAACGGCCGCAATAAACGCAATGACGCAGGCGTGCTGCAGCGCGCTAAGGAGCCGTGCGCGCATTATTCGCGCGGGCGGTAGTGGTGTAGGCTGCATCGCTTCTCGCTCTCGCGATTTGCACGGGAACAGAGGAAGGATATGCGGGGGATATCGCGCTTGCGTTTGTTGCATGTTCTTTGGAAATTGTCAGTGCGAGTAAATTTTGGTTTTTCATTGGCTTTTTGGCAAGGCTGAGGTGTGCCGCTGCGCCTACACTTTGCGATATGTGTTTAGCGAAAAGATGTGCCGACGAAAAGTTACACATTTTATTGTGAGGATGCATGGATTCTGCAAAAATTATGTAAAAGTTTATTATCAATGCATATTATTTCGAGGAAAATGTTAAAGTGCCAATGTCAAAATGTCACTTGGTAAACGATTAATTTCATACAAGACAGACAAATAATTGTAGTCGTTATAAAAGAAAAAATGTAAAAAAGCTGCTTTCCAAAACATCGGAGAAATTCAATCGTAATAGCCGCTCAAGACAGACAGGGCAGATCATCGCGCAAGATCAGCGCTCTCGCGCGCGGATATAAAGTTTCAAAACAATCCATCGGAGCGCATAGCACTGGATCACATATATTCTATAAATAAAAGGTGCAGCTCGGATTTCCTCCGCGTATATATATCCTCCGAGTTATCGATAACCCATCAAGAATACGTCGTAAACAAAGCAGCCGACACAGCTCGATTTCGAAAGTTGCCGGGTTTCCGCATCGCGGAGACAGCATAGACCGGAATAAAAAAAAGGAAACCTCTGCCCCCCCCCCCCCAAAACGATCCCCCGACGCCGCTCTGCTGCTGGGGTATACATACAAAAGAGGCGAACTGCATTACGAAGAAGAAAGTCGAGAGGCAGAAACTGCAGTTATACTTAGCCACGAATCTCGTTTCCTCTCCTCCACTGTATACTCGATATATCACTCTACCAGACGCAGCATCTCCAGATGCGAAAGAAGGAGAGCTGCAGCTGCCCTCGTGTCCTGCGGAAAACGTCAAGCGCGCAAACACACACACACGCGCGCGCGAAAGTTTGGCTCGATTTATCACGAGGCGGCGCCTAATGCTAAGCACGGGCAGAAAGCTAGCGCGCCAAATTCATGCGCGCGCTGCAGTGTGTACCTTTTCACTTATACGACTGCATACGCGCGAGGATTCTCTATGTTTGTGTGCGTAGAGAGAGGAAGTAGGGGGAGGGGAGGCGAACGACAACAAATTACGCCGGACGCGCAACGAATCCAATTACCCCGACTAACTTGCAAACAAACAGTTTGCGTGTATATATGTACGTTCGGCGCGGGGACTCCGAGTGATTTGGAATGATAATTTGCCGAGTGCGAGTCTTTCACGAGCCAGAGCTCCGTCGTGATGTACGCGTTCGCCGATGTGTTTAGAGCATGATTGCGCGCCTTGTGACAAGTTGCTGCCGACGGACCCACTGGAATTAACGGCATTGGCTCGCGAGAGCTGTTTTACGCTCTGGGCTATCGATATGCAAAGATTAGTTTGGGCCGGCCGTTAATCGCGAGGAACGCAGAGTATAAAAACTTCAATTTTAAGCCTCCAAAACGAGGAGCAACATTCAAACGAATTAAAACCGGACAACGTTTCAAAAATCATCGCAGCGTGAACCAACCGCATGGCCGCTCGCTTGCTACACAGAAAACCGATTAAATTCCATCAAACGCCGCGATGTATCAAATCTCGCGCGGCGCTCGAGCAAATATAGCGGAAAAAAGCTTTTGCGGCAGGAGTAGAGCTTTTTGAAAAATCCCCGTATACGTAAAAGCCATATTTTCAGGCACGAAACAAACGACTTGACGGATCGAGCCTCCGGCCTATCGATCAGATTTCGCCGCGGCCGGTGCCTCTCCACCAAGTCGGATAAAATGCATCGACGTTATATAATATTAAACGCTTCATCATTCCGCTCGACGTGTCGTGAGAGGAATACCGATAAGAGCGCCCCGCGCGGCTTCGAATTTTATTGGCCGTCTTCGGGCATAACCCCTTCCATCACGTCGATGTTTTTCCGGCCGACACACACACACGCACACACACACATATATATATATGAATAAGAAGAATGCGAGCCCGCGCCGCCGCCGTCAGCCGCACGCGTCCGCCCTCTGTACTGGATTTATTTCCGAGAGAAATCATGGACTGTCCGCGTGTGCGATATCATGATTTTAAGGCTGTCGCGTTTGCGTATAGTACAGTGGATCGCGAGAGCTGCGCGCGTGGGCTGAAGTGATTGGGAATCTGGTTATTTTGGGCGATTTTTGGGATTATTGCGCGCTGCTCTCGCGGGGATAATGAGATCGCGGATTTTGAACGAGCTGCTAGATTAACAGGGTAATCGGAGCGATGGCGAACAAAGCTAGCCGCATAAATCAATTTTCCGAAATTGAACACAAACATTGCGAGTAAATTCAGTTTTTGAGGGAAGGTATATGTCGGCCCTTTCCGCTGAGCGGTACATGATTTTATGGATATAAATTAGCGATTGCTCTGTCGAAATGATATCGTTCGAAGCTATTCGCTAAAATCGATCTTTTTTTATATTGGAATTCGAAATGAGAAGATTTTGACACTTGAAAAGACACGGTATCGTTGGTGAAAGGTGCGAGTAAAAAATGGCGCATCGTTACTAGTATAACGAAAATCTCAATTCTCTACGAAATCTTTTAATCTTTCCTTTTCAATCGGTCGTTTCGCCAACCATTGGACTTAATTAAACCTTTGAGGACGTCTCCAAGGTCCTGCTACACTCCAAAACGCGTACGTTTTTTGCGCGGATCTTTGGTCGAATACCTTCGAAAGTAGGAACGTCGAGCCCACATCAGGGAAAAAATTCGCGTCCTAAAAGTATCTCATACGCCGTCCATCTTCGCGAAAATCCGCAGCGCACGCATCAGCCGCTATGACAGCCACTCTCCTCCCTCTGTACCTGTATACAGCCACGAGGAAGAAGCAACAGCGGCACCAGATTACATCCTCGGCGGAATAATGAGGAGAAACGAGGCGTATACGCGATGACCGACAGCGACACGCGGCTGTATTTTCTCGGCTACGGCTTTTACTTTTCGGACACTGCCCGCGCGCAGTCTTGTTTTTCCCGCAGCTGCCGCTGCTGCTGGACGAAGCTCATCTCGCGGCAGCGGGTTTACGGCGGAATCCGCGCACGGCGTCGAGAGCCCGATAAAAGACGTGATAAAAGATGCGGACGCGCTCTGGCTGCGTGAAGAAAGGGACGCGTCGAGCGCGAGAGACACAAGAGAGAGAGAGAGAGAGAGAGAGAGAAAGGACGGACTCGAGTATTTAAGTCGCGCAGCTGAGCTGCAACTCTTGTTTCAAATGTTGTACGTGGTCGTAGCGAATGATTTCTTTTTTCGTAAATAAACAATTCTTAGAAATCGGTGGCATATTCCCAACGTTTTCCAACAAACGATAGTTTATAGCTTCATTATTGAGTTGCGCTTTTTGAATCGACTTGACGAACGTTGCATTGCCGAGCTTGTTAAATTTGAAATATCCTAATGAGAAGTGTATACTCGGAAAATTTGACCTACTTGCAAGAAAGCGAATCTCTCAAAACAACAATACGCGTTCAAGTAGATACAAGCCGAGCACGATCTGACTTACTATAAAAAACAAAGAAATTGCCGAAAATACAAAATCACTATCGAAGCTCACAAGCATGAACTATAATGCAATAACTAACAAAGCCATCGCGCTATTACTCTGGCCAACAGCACTATATAGCACTCGCCTCATTACATCCGAGCTTGGCCGAAACAGACACAGAGAGAAAGAGAGAATATTCCCAATTCCCGGCGCTGCAGGGATACACGGCTAGGCGAGATGAGAAAAAAAAATGAGAAGAAACGTAAAGTACGAGACAGAACGAGAGCGGCGAAAAAAGCACGGCATTCAGTACGAAAGACATAGGGCGAGAGCCGAAGAGAGAGACATTGACCGACACGCGGTTTGCCCGGGAAATATAAGCGAATCCTCGTGCGATACTTCCGCCCCCCTCTCTCTCACACACACACACACACAGCGCAGAGAAAGGGAGACTACACAGAGGCAATAAAGCGCAGCGGCGGCGGGGAATCGACTCCGCCGAAGTCGATAAGCGATTGCTAGGGAGAGAGGGGGGAGGTCTATATATACGGGTACACACTCGAGTGCGTGATGTCTTAGCCTAATTTGAGGCTTATTGCCTCTCGTTTTTACAAGCACCCGGCTACTCGACCCTGTCTCTCCCTCTCTATCTTTCTGGCTCCACTTTGCTCGGCTTTCTACTCTAATACTCGTCTCGTCTCGTATGTATTTTTATTTATAGATTATTGGGGCCGTTGTCGTGCTTATATCGAGATTGGCTGCTTCCCCGCCGCGTCTCTCTTTGTTTAGCCTGGCATTCGGTATTTTGAAGAATCGAGTCGTTTCTCGACTTGCTGATGATATTGGCATGACGGAGATATTGTTGGTCGAAAACGATTCATCTTTTTAAATTATTGGAAATTGGTGGGTATTAAGTAAACGCACATAAGCATTATAAACCTAGAAATTTAGACTATCCAGCTACACAGAGAAAATATCACCTTTGATGACAGGACTGCATCATCAGTTATACATTATTGAGCGAATCTCATTATTATAATATCACGCCTATACAGAAGCCACACGAAGCGGTAATCATCGTAGCGTGAAACAACGTCAGAGTCCACCCATCGATATGTGTATACATTAAACTCGGTAGCAAGCTTCATATGGTATATCGGGGATTTATTGCCCAGCGCTAGCTGACGAAAGCTGTCAAGG
This sequence comes from Nasonia vitripennis, assembly GCF_009193385.2. Lineage (NCBI taxonomy): Eukaryota > Metazoa > Arthropoda > Insecta > Hymenoptera > Pteromalidae > Nasonia > Nasonia vitripennis. The sequence continues at coordinate 24,787,420 of NC_045758.1, forward strand.
CGAAAACTTGTCCGCATCGCGCAATGCTCCTTTTAGCGCACTCTCCGCGCGCGAGCTTGAATTTCGCGTACGTCGCCCGTCAATCAGTATACATTGCTCATGCGCGCGCATATATGTATATAGATACAGCTATGGAGGAGCGAAACGTTTCGTCGACGCGTCGTCAGGCTGATGTATAGTCGAGCAGCGATTGACAAGTGCGTTATTATACGCATTGCAGCTGAGTGAACGTCGAGGTGAAAAAGCAAGCGAGCTGCGAGCTCTTTATTAACAAGTATTGATCGAACTTAGTAACAAGTAAGCGACTCTTTAAGAATACTGTACTTCAAATGAAATCGATCGACATCATTAAACCGTATTCTAATGTCACCAACGCTTTTCCGCATTTTCAAAACAATGCCCTCATTCATCCTCGGTATCAAAAGAACGCCGCTAAAAGAGCGACGCAACCGCGAAACGCGTCGAATTACTGAGAGGCTGCAGCTGTGCGTTTGAGAGGGTTTCAAGCACGGAACTCGTCCCCGGCGACGTAATGGAATTGCCAAGGCACCGCGACGCTCTTGTCTTGCCGCACGCGTTTCTCCTGACGAGCACTTGCGTTGTTAACGAGTAAAACGTTGTGCTGCGCAGTGTTTGCTCGGCGGATGCGCTGAGAAAACGACTGAATGAATGTATGTTCTCTGGCTAAACGATAACCTTTGTCACAGGTGGTAATATACTATTGGCGAGGATTTGCTGCTATAGCAATGCCCATTTTTTAATTTTGTGACACCAATACGATTTATACTAAAAAACTTGTGTGGGGTGTCGAGCTTGTGGTCAGATTATAAATATAAATAATAATTTTAACGTGTATTTATTATGTGTTCAGGTGTCGCCTACTTCTATATTATTCTATAATATTCTGTACAAGTTCCACATGTAAATGTCAATCTTGGTAACAATGATAGTCTATTCATCACTAAATCAGGCCAACAACAAGGACTTTGCACAGAAAAAATAGCTAATATTTTTGTTTATGCCGTATAATTCTTAAAGTTACTACGACTTTCTGTCACTCGCTTCTAATAGAACTCGAATCTAGTCTTATATCCATACCGCAGTCTTAAAATCTGTTCAATCGATAAAAGCAAATTTATTGCATTTATTGCCATTAGCTCTTACTTTGAATTCAGAATATATAAGAGTATGACCGAATTTTTTTATCATATTTCCTTCGGCGTTACTGCGGCTATCATTTTAATAAAAGTGAATTACCCTTTTTGCAGGCTCAAAGACAAAGGCACTTTTTTGCGAGAACCCCAGAATACTTAATATCACAGGCTACGTGTCGCTTGAATCTTTTCTCTAAAAAAAGAGACATTTTTCATTAAATTTACTACTGTACTATGAGCTGTCTCTGAATATGCGAAAATTGAGTTCTCTATTGCTACTTCTAGGCCCATATGACGACGAGAAAAATTGATATAATCCCGTCGTTATATGTTCTAAAGAAGAAACGACTATTTTAAATTTTCTACTAAGTTTTGCTACATTTTCAATTCGTGCATTAAATGCACAATTCCAATATCCTCGATTTCGTGATTCGTGTTTAAGTTTTGTCTTACTCAGAAACCCGAAGATTAGTTTTCTGCAGTGGTTTCCGGAGAAGTTAATAAGTAAGCACATAACCTTTTATATTTGGTCACGCCGCCTTGAGCACAAAATCGTGGGTTATTTCAGGATTGGTCGTCGTCTCGAGCGCGAAAATGACAATTTCAGGGTTGATTCACGTTTCGCGCAGTATTTCTCGGTTTTCTCTCGGCGATTAATAAAGCGCAGGTGGCTAGAAAGATTCAAGTTTCACCTTCGGCGTTTGACTAAAAAAAATTCCAGCCACATAAATCCACATGAAAGGCTCGTTGGGAGCCTACATGCATATGCATGTATAAAGAGCAAAATTTCGAGCTGGTTCTAAGAGTAATGCGCAGAAAAGGTACAGGATAATCCAATGGCTTTTTTTGAAGGTCGAACTGAATAATGTCTTTCGTGTCAGTTATAATTCTGATTATATTTGACGGGATTAAAAATATTTCTTTATCGAAACTCGAACTGAACCAAATCGAAAAACTGTTAATCAGAGAAATATTAACACTGCGGTGGTTATCGGGTATGCGTTTGCGTTACACTTAATTGAACAGCGCTGAGTTTAAAACTCATCGTCGCTTCACAAAACGCTTCAGCCGGTATAGATTTTATCGAATAGACTCACTTCAGTATGTGCGATCGATAGAATAACATATATAATACAACGAACCCTAAGTAAAAAAGGGTTTGGCATACAGGTATAACAGAATCAAAATACCTATCGAGTACCAGATCGTACCATACTGGGATGGAAAAAAATAACAAATCAAGACAAAAATTATGCTGATAACGGAAATTTCAAAGCAAACTATGCCAAGCCGTCCAAAAAGCACACATATCCTTCAGCTGGTTGGGCGAGCTTGGTGCTTTTTATTCCCGCAAAAGCAGCAGCGGAGAAAGTCGGGATTAAGAGGCCAGTTAATTTGAGAGAAGCAGCCAACCCGCGACACGCCGACGTTTCCTGCAATAAAAGCCCATCAGCGAGCCGTCCACGAAAATAAAAATAGAGAAGAAAAAAATCTCAACGTGAAATTCCTCACAGCGCACCCGTGAAAAATCTCCTGGAAATCAGCTCGCGCTCTGCAGCCGCGGCCTGTGTGTAGTAGAGAACGAAACATCAAACGAAATCACGCTCGGCCGGGCATCAAGTTATGCTCTCTCTCTCTCTCTCTCTCTCTCTCTCTCTCTCTCTCTCTCTCTCTCTCTCTCTCTCGCGTGTTCTCGACACGGTGGCAGCGGCAGGAAACTCGTTTTGCGCCATAGACACGGTCAGCGGTCGCATAATTCGACTAGCGCCGCGTGCATAAACCGGGAGACAAAAAGCCTCGGCTCTGCTGCAGAGCAGCGGAAAAAAAGGAGAGAAGAGAAAAAGAAGACGAGTGCGCAGGGAAATTTCGGACTCACAGTGTTTGCACGAGGCTATGTACGCGCGCGCGGCCCTCGTTTAATTAGCAGACAAATTAAATGCCCGCGGACATAGGAGTGTAGCGAGGCTACGCGCAATTAGGGGTATTATAAATTAATTATAACGTCCCCGTCGTGGTGCTGCCGTTGCTACTCTTCTGCCACTGGTGCCCAGCTTTGCGGGATTCAATCTCGGAATGGGCTGCAGCTTGCCAAAATGGATGCCAAACAACTTAGCCGCTCTCGCGCGCCTCTCCGCACTCCTCTGCATAGACACACACGCGAGCACACACGTGTGCCGAGCAAGCTCTAGGCTCTGCCGCGGCGCCGCAGGCATACGGAGCAGCTTTTAATGAAATCGCCGCGTGAGTTTTCCGCGGAATATGTAATTTAATAAAGCATCTCTCGCGAGTCTATTTTGCGCACGCGGGATTGTGACGAGCTTTTTGTCGCGCACGGCAGCGCAAGACACGACGGGATATTTAGTCAGTTGTCGGAAGGGAATCTCACTGTAATTTATTCGCGACGACCGACTCGTCGCATGCAGCGATTGATTTTCTGAATTATTTTCCGCCGTTAAAAATAGCGCGACAGTTTTGAATACATATATTTACGCGCGTCTGTCGCGATTGCGAGAATAAAGTACATCTCGGGTGGTGTACAAAATTGAGTAAGACGCGGCTGCAGGCTGTGAGAAAGCTCCTCTCTTGCGACGAGAGAATTTAGTCGGGTAGAAATCTGGGTCAGGAGGGCCAGGCAGATAGACGGCGATTAAGCGAAACAACCGTCTGACAGCACCTGTTGATAACTTTGTGCTGCGTCTCTCTCTCTCTCTCTCTCTCTCTCTCACTCTCATATAGATATGCAGATCAGCAAGAGGGGACGCAGGTGCGCGCGCGCGCATATCCATACATATAGGCGATGCCCGCGGCGGTGTTACCGTCGCCGCGACTGATGCTGATCGTTCATCGGCCCCTTTGTGATTCGCGATAGTATATGAAAAAGCTTTCATGACACGAAGTTGACCGTTTGCTGAGGTGGCGATTTTGAGAGGATGGTAGCTACTGATGACTTCGTGCATCATCATGATTGCGTGCTGGACGTATTATATTGCACATAGTTATTGATGGTTTTAGTCATTTGTGTAGTGTCAAAGGAAAAATATTGAGATAGTCAAAGAATTTAAAACCATAATTCAAGGGAAGTCGTGTGAAAACTTTTTATCCTAATTGCTTCGTACTCATTCAAATTCGCAATAACGGTTTGCGTTATAAGTTTGGGGATAAACTTTGGGGTGAATCGCTAGTAGCAACTTTTGTTCGGTACTGTTGCGAGTCTAAATTAAACTTAGTTTTAATATACATACATGTACAGTACAGTTCAATATACATACGTACAGCGTACGTGCATCGACGAAAGCGATCAAACTCTGTCTCTCTTAGCATTCAAAACGATAATAGCGAGATGCGCAGTGCAACGTACAGCTCTGAACGAGCGCACAAAAAAGCCGCTTCAAACACACGATAAAGCACTACACGTATATACTGCAAAGAGCCGCCTCTATACGTACGCGAAACTGCTATATAGACGAGCGAACGATGGCTTCGTAACAATGCAAAATCCATCGCATTTGCCGGTAGCAGTATAGCAGCCAGCCAGATACATGCATCCATAACCAAGGCTGCAGAGCCGAGATCGAGGGTATATATATACATATACTTATACACATCCAGGCATAGAACCACAGCAGCCATAGCTATGCTCTCCCTCTCTCATCATCAGGCTCAAGATTTAATACAGCCGTTTACGCGCTATAAATTTCGCACCGTAATGAGGCTAGCTATAATATCCACACATACACGTATATAACACGCAAGCGCCGAGTAAGAAGAGAGACTCGATGTGCAATGCAGTTGCCGGCGATGAACCGGCGAAATCCTCTCAGCGAGCGCAATACGTCACGCCTCAAAATTACGCCGAGATGCAGATCATTAGGGCTCTCTCTCTCTTGCCATACAGCTGCATCAGGTAAAGCTTCGCGAGCAATCCATTATTGACGGGGGATTAGAATCCCCTAGCTCGCTCGTGATATCGTGATACACGCCTCTGTGTACAGAGAAGTTGATAAGCGCGCAGCGATTCGAGATTGATTGCTGCTCTGCGCCCATAGCGCAGTCGATGACTTGCGCTGTAGCGCTCGGCAGGCTCCCAGCTCGCATTATGGAGATGCGCAACTCTCAATAGCGGTGATCAGCCTTGTTTGATCCTCCTTGCCTCTGTATACTTCGCCTTTATATTCAAACGCAATTATACCGACAAGCGCTCGCACGTCGGAATTGTTATACGCGTAACCAAACGCTCCTTCGAATGAGTTCGAAGCTTTCTGCAGAATTTTTTCATAATCTTCTTATGCTTCTTCTACTTGGACAAAGACGCGTCGACAAAGTAGCGGAGATTTAGAGAAAAGCGCGACGAGTCGATTCCACCTTTAATTAGGATCTTCGTTCTGGCAGAGGAGACTAAAGACCCGAGAGCGGAAGATTGCAAAAAGGAAATGAAGATTTTATCCGCTTTCACAGCGAAAGCCTCGGGGAGCAGTAGGAGCGAATTTATATAAGATTGCGAGCGGATTATGTGATCGAAAAAAGGAGTCCAGTCATTTTAGAGAAACGTTCTCATAATAATCTACGTGGAGAATCCCTGAATGATTTTGAAAGGCTTAAGATTTCAACCGATCCGCGGACAGAGGTCTAGCTTTCGACTATGATATCGACAGCTTTTTCGAGAAAAAAAACATTTTCTTTTGAAAAGGCGTTTTTTGTTTGATGTATTATCGCTAATAGGGATTTTCATTACGTTCAAGCAGATTAGTTCCGAAGTTATTTACGTTTTCGCGCAGTTACAAGACTCTTGTATAGACTTAGGCACAAGGAGCTTGGAAACAAAACAAAAGTCGTTGACACGGCTAGTCGAGTTTAATGAACAGCTTAAGAGGCATGGCGCGCATATAGACTTATACACAGCTGGTATCTAGTTACTGCAGAAGTGTAAGCCACAGCCTGGAATAATGAACTTCCGCGTCAGAAGGTAGTCAAGCCTAAGGAGATTAATCAACGGGAGGCTCACGCGGCAGAATGCAGATTCAAAGCAAATCTGCGCATTAAAGGGGCAAAGCGACACGCAGAGTCATCAGGTAAACATGGCCAGAGAAATCGGCGCAGTTATATGAATCATGGGCCGAGGTAACTATTGAGACTTTGAAATTGTTAACATATTTTGTTTGTTTTTGTAGACTAGGTGAAGGTGAAGACTATTAAAGACTATTAAAAGACAGTCTATAAAAAGCTAGTTTTGTTAACAGCTTTCCAACCCATAACTTCATTCCAAGTATAGTGTATATGATTTCCATTTTGATTCCAGAGAAGCGACAATTGTCAAGTTATGTACAACTGATGCAATGACATTTCCTGCCCTCTGAACATTTGATTAAGAGAATAAATTGATTATATATTCTAAAATTGAATTCTAGTTTCAAATTTTGTGACTATTTCAATAGCATTAATAATGAACACATGGCACCGAGTTTCATATTCAGAAATAAATTTGATCGAATCAAAGTAAATATTCAACTTACAAAATCCTAAGATGTAAATGGTTCAGGAATCATGCTGGCATATTCATATGAATCGTTAAAATCGTGATGGTAACATTCAATATGATACTGTAATAAAACATTTGGAATTAATAATGATTATAATAAAGGATTTCGTATAGCACAAGTCAATAAAAAAGAAAATTAAAATTGCAATGGCAAATGAAAAAAAATTAAGTGACAGTATTCTATTTAAACTGACGTGTGCTCTTAGTTGAATTTCTATTGACTAATTTTTTTATTTATATGCTGCATAGCATATTCTTAACCTATAGACCAAAATCATCTTTTATTCGAATATATTTTCTTTTATCTTTTTATCTGACGTAAATATACTGAAAACTCTCAAGTATTTAATGACTCAGCTGGTTGGGACAAGCTTGCATTTCTTCAAGACTGTTTGGATTTCAGTAAGCCCATAAACCAGCTCGAACGATTTCGGCAGGGTTTTTCTTCCTTTCAGGGTAATCGGTTCCACTTTAGCCGCTCATACCCGAACAGGCGCTTGTTGACGCTGGATAGAGTACAACTTGTTCATAAGCGAGGTTAGCTATCAGCTACTAGGTAGCTCGGCTCCCGATGGTAATTCGCTCTCCGAGCGCTTCGCGCTTTGTCCAGGTGCGGGCACTGCAAAACGGCAGAGAAACAGACGTCGACTCGTTCTTGCCTTGGCAATATCACGGGATGCGGTGTAAATGATAAATTATACTCACCCGATGCCCCGCTGTTGGCAGCTGCGACCTGAGATGCAGGTCTGGCATTTTAGTGCCCAATGAAGGTAGCAGCAGCGCTTTTTTCGACAAAATCGTGAGAGTGGAAGTGCGACACCGACGGACGACTATCGCTCTGCGAAACGGAATGAAGATATAACGCGTGCAATACGCGGTCTGGGAGAATGATTTGTTTGTTCTGAACTCGCGAGATGATATCTATAAGCGTATAACTGATGAGTGACGAGTATAACTTACTGCGATATCAGCGAGAGGGCCGGGAAGAAACGCGAGTTGCAACCCGAACGCGACCAACTACTCGAACGTTCTAAAACGTAACGGTCGCGTCGCCGGATATGCCGGCCCGGCCGCGACTCGCGCGACTAACCAAGATTGCGGCGCATGCGCAGTGGTAATCCTATTTCTAATTTACATTTTTTAACGAGGTAATAATTAAGTATGAGATATTCGTTTATTGCACATACGACTGAATTATTCTAATGAATTTTATGCAATTATTAAAATATTTTTTCCGTTACGTTATGATTCTTCTATGCGATGTCCAGAATGTGTATAAGTTAAGCTTTTCAACGCGAATAGCAATATAGCATTTTTTGCCAACTCTCATCGCACACTTTACACAAATCCCTTGGCACACGGGTATTGAACTAGAGAGCATATTATTACCAAACCTCGCGAATTTCCCGGCTGCACTCGCGCGCGTCGTCGATCCGCGTTATTACCATTGGCGAACGCGTCCGCCCATAATTATATAAGCCTCGCGCATCGAGGCCATGCATCTGCACCATAGTGTCCGCAACTACGATCTCGCCCTCCCCCCCCCCCCCGCCCCTTTCTCGCCGCATCTCTCGCTAGCTCTCGGCGTCATCGCGCGCACAATGACTCACGTCGAACGTGAATTTCGCAGCTCTCCCCCGCCGCCGGTATAAATCCGCTTACAAGTGCGCTTCATAGTAATTAGCCAAGCGATAACAAGTGCGCAGAGAGAGAGAGAGAGAGCTTGGAGCGCCGAAACGCTTACAAATTGAAACGCCTGCAGCAGGAGCACGAACGAACGTTCAATCCGGCGGAAGTGCAGATGCGCGCGCGTGCGCTCGCCGATGGAATTCATCCATTCATTATTACAGATGCCCGGGCCACGGTCCACTTCGCCCCGCTCCCTCTCTGTATATCTATGTACCTATAACGTATATAAGGCTGCCGCGCAGCTAGCAGCTGTGCTATGAGAATTAGGACTCCCCCCCCCCCCTACCCGGTATAACCGGCATACTGTTACAACCGGAGAGGAGACAGAGTCGAAAGCGAGATGAAAGTAGACGACGGGACTCGAACTCGCGGACCCGAGAGCCAGAGGCCTGTGCTCTAACCACTGAGCTAACGTCTACGATGCATCCGAAGTGCTGCATCGCAGTACGACTCAGCTGCTCGACTCTTACCGTTGACTTGTCTCGCTCCTCGCGTTGACAATACCTAGATATAATGCGCGAACCAAGCCGTTCGTTTTCGACTCGAAAATATCTCTTGCTTTAATTCCGATGTAACGGTACACGCGCGAGGCCGATTAGTGGCTGTCGATCGGCTGCGCGAAATTTCTGGCTCGTTTTATTCCACGAGTAATATAGTTTGCGCCGCGCGCTTTGATGTTTCGTCGACGCGGGTATTTACGAGTACTGGTGAGGATTTCTACTGGTGCGGCGTGCAACTGCCCTTTGTGCCCACGAACGTTTGTTATTTCGCCTATTTCGTGCAGCGACTTTCCTAAATATAGGTACATCACGCACAAAACTCGCGCGAGCTGGTCAAGTAGTAGCGTTCCGCGTAAGGTCAGACGACGCTTCAGCTCGCTTATCCTCCTATGTTTCGATCGCTCCGTCTTGAAGGAGTTCTATTTGTCGTCTGGATTGTCATATCGTATATCGTATTTTAAATTTTATAAGAATGATAAGTAAAACAATAATACTTGTAATAAACTGAGATATTAGGATGATTTTTTCACTCAGTAACAACAGTAACGTGTAATTTTAAATGCGGGGAAGTCTTACCGAGTAATGACAATAACTGATTATTATGATCCCGATGTGAATGTCCGTGAAAAATACCGGTCTATTTTTCCAGATAAACCTCACCTACTTAAGTGGAAAACTTTTAACAATAAACAATGTAGAGATGGATTTGATAATAAAGAAGAAACAACAGCAGCATTTCTACTCTTCCTATAATGTTCTGCTACCTGGTATGTGTATAAGTTGTATTCTCATTTACATTGAAAAAAAAACGAATTGCCTAAACGAATGTGCACTTCCTTTGAGGACATCTCCTAGGCGTTGTACTCCAAAATGTGTTTTTTGCGTGGATCTTTGCTTTGTGTCAGTTGAAAAGCTAATAAAATGAATTATAATATACATAATTGGAAATTATTCATATTGCGTCAGTTGATAACGAATGAGAAGCTAGTACACTCTACAATTTTTATTTTGCCTCTATTTAACCCAATGCATCGATTGTACATAGCAAATCATGCAGATGGTACATACATCGAGTGTGCTAAAGGCCCTCCCAGGGGTGAAATAGAGAACTTGCATGAAAAATTCTCATTTTTTAAATTGGTATTCTGGAACTGTATGCACGTATAAGGTTTCTCAGATTTTTGAGCACGGATCTAATAAGAAAATGTCATAACAATTAATTTTGAACATTTTGACTTTAATATTAGTTCTTGCAAAATTTTCACCTTCAAAATACCGTAACGAGACTGCTTTTCCTTAAAGTTTTTTGACGCGAGGGGAATCGTCCTCTGCATCCTATAAATACTTAGCTAATGTGTGCGCGAACTACGGAGAGATGCCAACACTCTGTTGTTCTCTGTTACACATCAGAAGTATGTATGTGTGTATATGCTTTGGTATATATAGCTAGCTGCAGACCTGTTGCTTTTGCGCCCGCTGAGTGTTTGATGGCGCTTTGATAAGGAGGCTGTTAAAATTTTATATGAATTCCAGCTGAGCGTACACGTTTGTTATTGATACCCTAACTCAAAAAAAAAAAAATACGCCTTCAGAGTAGGAAATTTTATTTGTCAATAAATAAAATAGAAATCCGCATTCTTAACGGTTGCAAATTTTTATTTCAAATATAATGAATCAAAAAAAAAAAAATTCCCATCAGTGACAATGTTAAGACCTTTGATATAAAACTAATCTAAAAAATTTATAATTTTAATAATTTACTTTATTATACGGTGCTTCGTCTGTTAGTACAAAAAGGTAATTCAAATTTTTTGAATTAGGCAACTGTACAATGCTGCAACATTCCGGAAATCACTAAGAAAATAAAAACGTAAATGAACGTTGGATCAAAAAATATTAATATCGTATAATTACATTCGGCGCATTACTCCAGGTTCTATATGAAATCTACAGTTACCAAAGAGCCGACATGGCCACAGGTTTTTTCTTTGATTTGTTATTTCGTCGTTGCGTAAAGGCGGATTGGAAAAATCATTGAAACGCTGACTCGTGCATCGATGTTATTATTTTCATCATAATTATTAATAATCAATAATCAATAATAATAATAATAATAATAATAATAATAATAATCATAATAATAATAATCATAACAATAATAGTCCACCATGAGTTTATTTTGCATACGTCGTTGATAAATCGGGCCACGTTTCTGTTTGCATTTCAATCGCTGCCTTATCTTCGATCTTCATCTTGATGTTCGATGTTATGCGATGCAAAAAGAACAATCCTCAGACGGACGGCATCGCGAAAAACTTGCTTCGCTCTCATATCTTTTTATACACAAAACTATCCTTATTTTTACAACTTTTCGATTGGCTTTTCTGCGCGAAGCCGCCCGTTCTCTTTTTTTCTTTTTTCGCGAATTTTTACGGCCCTTTTTTGTGTCTAGTATATTTACCGTATAGTTTTCAAGAAGTTATAAGACAAAACGAAAGAAAAGGTATAGTCGGTGCTTACTTACACTCACGCTGTCGTCGTTCTCGCCCTCTGTGCGCTTACAAACGAAAAAAATTTACAATCACATCGATAGTTTGCTCTTTACTATAGACTTCGATTTGATAAATCTGACACACACACAAGTGCACATTCGCTTGTGCAATTCGTTTTTTCAGAGGAATAAGTGAATGGAAACACAATATAGACACATACCAGGCAACGGAACATTCACTGAGAAAAATTTGATAGTAGAAATTACTATTTGGGATAGTAATTTTTACTGCTTTTCATAATAAATTGGTAACAGACTTTTAAGATATTAAATTTTACTATCCAAAGATAGTAATTTTTGATGAAATCGATTTTTAAAAATTTAATTTCAATTTCGCTTAGTTCTATATTTTACACCTCTTAGGTACTTTGCGCTGTTATTACTTTATTATTTATAATTTTTATTGATTATTATTATGCTGTTTGGAAGAAAGAGATTAAATTTTTTGCGGCGATGGTAATCGTACCTGGAGCTCCGGCATGAGAGTCGAGTGCGCTGACCATTTACCTAAACAGATCTGTTACGTACAAAATTTCAGATCTAGCTGATGCATTAATTGACGTACGAACTAAAGTTAATAAAAATTAACGACGAGTAATAAATAATAAAGTTAAATCAATCGACACAGAAACTCATTATAACAAAATAAACGTAAAATGTCAATTAAAATACTGATTACCGCAGAAAAAAAAATTAAATTTAAACCTTACCGACTGAGAATATTATAATTTGTCCCACATTTTATAGTGCATTTTACCATCTTAGGTAGTAAAAATTAAGTTTTTTGAAAGCCGTAACAATTTTTACTATCTGAGATGGTAAAAATTAATATCTCTTATAGTGAATTTTACTATAAAAGATAGTAAAAATTACTAGCTTCCAAGTCTGTTACCAAATTATTATCCGAGATAGTAATTTTTCTCAGTGTCGAAGAGTATAGGAAGAATAGAAACGCTGGTGTCGTTTCTACTTTGTTGTCAAACCTATCTCTACATTGTTTGAGACTTACACAAATTTCACAATTGTTAACTCAAATAAATATGTTGCATGCTAGTTTATTGTTGTTTTCCAAGCGAATTTCGAATTTCATAAAGAAGCGACAATTCATTTCTGTACACTTAAAAAATGAAGAATGTCTCATCTTAGCACCTGCGAAAGCTTCGAAGTTACAAAAAGCCGATCGACGCTGCATCATATACACAATGTACGCGTACGTATGTGGTCAATAATTGTGCGGCTGCTTTCGAACAAACACCACGATCTAATAATCGTATTGCACTCTCTCCATCCATATAAATCAATTGATCATTCTCTCTCATTTTACAATCACTTTTTGTTTTACTATCTTATCTAAAACATACATCTTCAGCATGTAGTATTACATAATAGCGAGACTCCACTCCTATCCTCCTAATAACGGACACCGATCAAATATTCATAAAAAGGAAAAGAGGAGTCGCTCTCCGTTGACCTTTTTTTTAAACTTCTACCTTCTGGCTTCTTTGTTATCAGTCTTCGCGTCTTTTCGGTCACCGGCATACGTACGCACGCTTACAAGGACTTGAAAAAAAAATGTAATATGTATTTAATCCAAAGTATATTATAAAAAAGCCTCTTAACTTTGTTTGCAGATTTTAGTTTTTTTTTCTTTTGCAACGGGGACGGCTGACAAGAGTGACGATGATTTTTTGGCAGATTTTTTGCAATATATATATTGAAATGTTTCTCAAAGTCAGTACACTTTACAAATGGAAAACATCGGCCTTACACTTGTAGTTTATGAGGCATCGCGTAAAATTTTGGTTTTAATCAGCCTGAACGCAAAATTCATTTTTTTTAATACAATCTTGCGCACACCGGCGCGTAAAATGAGAATTTTGTACAAAGAGTAATTTTAGGTAGAATTTTAGCACAACTTTTGTTATTGATCCATATGCGGAAATTGATTTTACACCCACAAAGCAGGCGTTAAATTGAATATTATATACATCCACTAGATCAGAAAATAATGTTTGTAACTCGGATGTACGTCGAGCGTCACACGGGCGCATAACTCCATTTAGCATCCATGTGACTAAAGCTATGTACGGTTATCATCATTTTGGCATTTTGAGAACCACGAATATAAAGTAAAAATGTAATGAAAATTTTCTTGTTTTTCAATTCAAGTATAGGGAACTTTAGAAGACTATAAATATCGAAATGGTTGGATTTGAAAATTTCACATACTTGTAATGACACTCAAATTACTCAAGTTCGAAATGACCATACGCTCATACTTAAAATTTACTCTTTTTAGCCAAGGAAAACGCAATTAACAAAACTTCCAATCGTCTCTCACAAATTTATATAACTCAGCGCGTTTTACTGGTGGATACAAAATATACATAATAATCTCCATTACAAGTCAAAATGCGTATCAAAGACAGCTTACCTCTATAGATATTGTTTATATCAATACAAATGAACGGCGGTACTTTAATCTTTTGTGTCGTTAAAAATGTCAAGTTTCCACTACGCTCGGATCTGTTACGCTTTGTTCACCATTTTGTGTTGTAACATTTAAGTTTTATGTAAAAACCTTTTCCTAAAATCGCTATCGATTCATATTTCACTTTAACAATAAAAAAGGAACAAATTCATGTATTTATATGTCGGTAAGCTTTAAACTTTTTTCGCAACGTCGAACCGAAAGCACCGCATTTTCTTCGGGCACCCAAAAGGGAATGTGGTGCTTTTGGCCAGTCTTTGCGAAAAATAGTATACCGCACTCGAGAGGAAAAATGACAAGCCCATAGAACGAGTTTGCCACGGTTTATTTACATGTACTGCGGACTCGTCAATTCTTTCCCTCTTTTGCTGCGTAATATACTATCATAGAGCCATAGTTATTACGCCAAATAATTAGTTTCATTATTTTTATGTTTATTTTACTTTAAGACTGCGACAATTGTCTACATTTTTAACTGATTGCAAGAAATTAATGTATGCATGGGCTTCCTCTTTTTTCTTCTGTACAATATTTACGAAATTTAGAATCACTGCGTATAGCAAAAAATAAGCTTGCACCAACCCTTGTCTTGTCTAACGCGAAATTTAGTTTTACTTTATTTTGTATCGTTATATATTTTTATTTCTCTAAAATGTTTCCGCTAAAAATTTACAATGCTCCGGCAAACTCTTCGTACAAAAAATAATGCTCGTGTTATGTCAAGTGATAATTTTTTTCTAACAGTTCATGAGATTCGATATGCTTTGCCCTTTACATAATTCCTTCTTTACTTCTGAATCGAATTTTACTTTTAAGGAATTTACAACGTACATGAATAAGGACAATCCGACTACTACTGATTTTTACTAACACTTTTCAGTTTTTGAATAGCTAATCAGAACAATTCTGCTTAATATTTTAGCATGGAACGAAATTGAAATAAGAATAATTAAATAGAATGAAGTGCATGTATTTTACTTACAAATACAACAAACTATAATTAGTTCAAAATTCATATTTTCAATAGTACAGCATTTTATCAAGAAACAATTTCAAGTTATTATATCAATTTTCTAAGTCTAAAATTTTGCATCAACGGAAATTATTTAAGACGCAAAAAATATAAGAAATCTTATTTATCATAAACCGACATTTTCTTTAATGCTTCTTTTTTTTTTATAAGATAAATGATGCATAATGGCTCTATTCACGTGTACTCTAATTCTTATAGTATTGACTACACTATATATTGACATCAGAATTTTTTTGTAAACTTTAGGACTAATTATTCACAATAATATGCCAATTGATAATATAGAAAATCCATCGATGTATAAAAGCTAAACAATAATCTAATACGATGCGAAATTAAGGAAGAAATAATGTAACATAATTGATTTTATCTACAACTTTTATATAATTGGCATTCTGAGAAAATATTATAGTTAAGCTTTAATTATATTGCACTAAGCTGTACACTCGGAGTTAAAAGAATTTTTCAAAAAAAGTTCATCAGAGATTAAGGATATGGTTTGAGGCAGTGAGCATTAAAAAACAAATAATTGAAAAGTTTAAGTAAGAACTGAACTTTGTATTTGTATAACGGCACTAGAGCATACAATGTGATCAATTTTTCTGCTACTTCATAACTTTAAAAAAATCTATTAACTGAAAATTCAATATACATCTGTAGTCTCTGTAAAACTGTATTATTTTTTGAAAGAAAAACGATTAACACATCCTGTTTTAAAATTGTGCAAAATTGTATTTTACAGTATACTTATGTACTTATGCTACTACACCAATTATACTATTGATTGCAAAATATATGTTATATTTATCATCAATCAATGTCATAAGTTGTTACCTAATGATTACAACTGAGTGTAATTTAAAGCTTGGTATTCTTAAAATAATGGTTGAACAACCTGTACAGCTTTTTTTAAATTCACAATCCGGATTTTGTAATGAATTTTAATAAAAATTTTACTTAAGATGGACATTAAATTCTGTAATTCTGCAAAACTCAAAAAAGGCACCTGGAATTTAACTTATGTGTGTATTTGATTAAATACAGCTAGATCCATTTATATCAAAAGTTATATTATATATGTATTGATATATATATATATATATATATATATATATATATATATATATATATATATATATTGGAGCTATACACACAAATATTCATGCCATCACTTATACAATATTATCGTACATATACAAGCGAAATCAACTTTACCCTAAACGTGAAAATAAGAGCCATAATGCAACAAAATGTACGTCCACTATATCTCATCAGACTCACTTGTTTACCCATCAGAAATTTGATTATAAAATTTTACTAAAAACGCGGTTAGTTTCATCTTGTCATAAATCGTAGTGCTTATACTTATCTAATTCAAATTAAAAAAAGAGAGATAACAATAAAAAAAATTATTTTTATAACGCATTTATGATTTTTGAGACTTTTATTTCAACGTAGCGGGCTTTAAAAATGATCTATTCAAACCACCAAGCAAAACTAACTGTCAGCAGTCGGTGAAAATTCATGATGACCCGCTAAAAAGTTAGTTAAATCGTCTGCTTCCCACGTATGAAAAAAATGCAAAAATCATCACATGTGTTACAAAAATTTGTATGTACGCCAAGAGCGAGACTGGAGCTCTTCATCAAGTATTGTTTGCAGTACTTCTCTCCGAAAAACGATAAGCACTCGCTTGAACTTGTTCTGCAAACTACAATTGGTCAAAAAGACCCTATAAACGGAAAGATACTCGCTCTTGCTACACAATATAATCTACAAATTATTATCGAAAGCCTACATTTCGGTGAAAAAGGAAGCACATTTGCATACACGCAGTTTCATGTTTTTTGTTATAATTTCATATTTTCGAGCGGGCACATTTGACTGGAACTCATGAAAATAATAAAAGCGATCACAATTTTCACGAACATAAAACTGTTCCCGCCCAACAGAAATTGCTAGATCGATCAATACTAACTGTCCCAATATTCATCTAAGGAAAGTATAATAGATATGAAAATCAAACACACCACTTTGCTTTGCGCGACGATCCTTTTGCGATCAAAGGAATTATACATACGATTAATTCAGTATCTTAAATTTTAAGTTACCTAGTTAATGTTGTGTTTGTGTATCAAATCATTTATCGTAACTATTATTTTTTCGGATCACCGATAAAGTCTCAAATATAAGCACGCGTCAATATTGTCACTCCTTCACACTATGTTTCATTAGCCATCCTCCTTTGGTGGTGTGAACCAACCTGCAACATAATATATAATAATTTTATATTACTTCCAAATATATTAAATTAATTTCAAAGATGCATCAATTTTAAAATGGAATATAGCACTAAACAAAGTTACAATGTATTAACATAAAAAAAACTGACAAAAAATATAAGCTGCAATACTAAAAAGACTGACGAATTACATAAAATCATTGGTGCATGATTAGCAAAAATAAAAGGGTTTATGATAAATAAAGTCCGTACCATTTTTCTCATGAATTTGAACGAGCGATTTAAAAGATTGCTGCGCTCGTGCAAGGCTGTACTGCCCCTGTCCGCTGCAAACTTTGCCGCCACCGCCGGTTGGTTGAAACTGAATGCGTGCCTTTCCCTTCACCAGCGTCGCCGATATCTGCATTATTACAGCTTCCACTGTATATGCGGAACTCCAGCCTTGTTTTGTCAGCAGTTCCATACATATGGCTCCGCCAATCAAGACGTATCCACCGGATATCATGGGGTAAACCACCCTTACGAATGGTGGTTCGAATGGATAAGACTCCTACGAAAATAGATACAATATTAGCTTACTGCTACTCGACAGTTTTATTCTTTATCTAAATATATTTATGTAAAGTCTTATCGTATACTCATTATCGAAAAATTAAATGAAAACCTTAAAAAGCATATTAAGAAGTATGCTGTCTTTTCCTTCTTTTTCTTTTAGAAGTACTAGATCATTGTGCAGTGGTGAATCAGGATCAACGCACTTCAACCTAATATTCCATTCGTACAAGCTGTCATTCACAAGCTCTATACTGTACATTCCTAATATTGATAAAGAAAATAGTTAGTATTAAGTAATCTATTGTTTTTACGGTATATCTAAGTCACATAAAGATGTACCTTTTTTGAAACTGTCACTTCGATAAATGTCACGCAGTTCTTTCATAAGCCTATCGGTGGCTTGTACACTTCCAGATACGGAACCCTTCAAATAATCCTGTCGCTGATTTTGTCTCAGCCTTTCCAGTGTTGCTAGGTGTTCTAGGGCCATCTCATCTCCCTTTGGTATAAAATAATATAAATATCATATTGAATAAGTGTTTGGAAAACTAACATTTGATTCATGAATTTAAATTTTGAGCAGGGTTACTCAATTACCTTATTTTTAGCATTGGTTTCTCCTTCATCCATATCTAAATGAAGATCTTCTTCGGCTTCGCTTTCTTCATCTTCATCAAGATCTTCAGTATCTTCAGCCTCCATTCGCTGAGGTACTGCATCTGTTGCATTACCCAATCTGAGTGGGTCAAAGGCTGTTCTAAGGCGTTCAACATCTGGAGGCTCGGGTAAGGAATGGAGTCGACATAATTCTTTCAGGAGGATCCCTACTTGATTTATAACATGGTTGTCAAGACCGGTAGTATTACTCAATATTTGTACAGCATTTGTAACACTTGTTTCCTCTGACTCTGCAAACCATACTGGAGGTGTTGAAGGATAAGTTTCCTGTAGGCAAATAGAAAAGAAAGTTAATCCTTGACTTGACCTTGATAAATGTATTGATCATTAATAAAATGCAATGCGATCAGAGACAAAACTTTTTTGGTTTGGCAATGCAGTGACCCAATCCTAAGAAATCATCAATCACAGTTATTGAGAATATACAACGCAAAACCAAGCGTCTAAAATTTGAAATGACACCGTGTCAAATATGTATTTGGACATAGGAATCTTGATTAAAGGGACTTGATTAAGGAAGCACCTATAATAGCAGTACTTATATAAACTAAACTATGAATGACGAAATGATATGAATAAATTTTGAGCAGCATCAGTCTTGATTCTAGTTATGTTATAAATATAGAGTGTATTACTTGTATGTATGAAAATAGATGGTACAAAATTAGAAGCAAACTATGTAATAAACAGAGACATGAATTTAAATTGGTGCACTCCCAAAAAAATTAATAATATCCATCCAATTGCAAGAGAGTATAGAAGCTCGATATCAGCTAGAACAAAGTTTGTGGTTACAGGTTGCCTAGACAATAGAGCCATTTTCTCCCAAGTTCCAGCAGTTCTCTTGCTATATCCTATACACAAACCACATTGCAATTTGGCGAAATTTTAACTAGATCAGTTATCAGTACCCTCCAAGAAACATTAAAACAAAGCTCCATTGTAGACATCAGGAGCACGTAAATCAATCGACCAAAAAAAAAAACATCCCAGCGAAATCCCGGAAACTTGCTCATCCACTCAAATCCAATATCCGCGCGGCTCTCTTCGCTCGTGTCTCGGAAGGGCCTTACCCTCTAATCTCGACGGCATGCATTGACCTCTAGTTCGCGCGCAACACCACCCCCTCGCCGCGCACGTACGGCGGTCTGGGCGCTATATCCAGAGGGAGAGAGCAGGAGAGGCGAAGGGGAGAGAAAGCGGGCGAACCCCATCGATTCGACCCTCGCGAAAATCTCGCGCAAACTTTGCGCCAGACGCGCAGCGTGCATGTAGGCAGACGTCGTCGAACGAAAGGCAGGCCGATGCAGAACGCGAGAAAAAGGGAGTATGAGAGGAGAGGAGAGGAGAGGAGAGGAGAGGAGAGGAGAGAAGGAAGCCAGCCAGCAGCAGCAGCATCAGCAGCGTCTCGGTCGAAATCGTCGGCCCCGTCTTTGTCCCGTGTCGGAGAGACACGGAGAGTTATATATTATATACCTATATACACGCGTCACACGCGCGCGGGGGACGAGCCTGCACCGAGACGACGGCCAAGGAGAGTATCGCTGCACGCGAACGACTTGGGCGCTGCTGTTCGCAAAGTGAGACGGGGAGAGAGAGGGAGCGAAAAAGAGACGGGAAATAATCGACGGGAAATGTCGGCGGCGGCCCTCTTTCACCGCGATTTGGCCGAACAAAGGCCCAGCAGCAGCAGCAGCAGCAGCAGCAGCAGCAGCAGCAGCAGAGCACGTCTGTGTGACTCCCACTATACACCCATACTCTGCTGCGCACATCTCTCGTCGCGTGTAAGCAGAGAGCGAGAGAACGGGCCAAAAGGAAGAAATAAAAGCGCCGTATAGGGGCAGATATATATGCACACACACACACACACACACACACACACATGCATACTGTAGATGCATGCGTTATGTACTCACTGTGATATTGGCGTGAATCTCGTACTTCTTGCCGTTCTTGCCGACGAACCTACAGCTGAGCTCGTCGACGCTCGCCGACATTATCTGAAAGCGCTCATGGCTCTTGGGAAAGACGGACTCGAGAGTCCTGATCTCCTGCTTGAGGGTATTGAGACAAGCCATTGGAGCTGCTCAACCGCTAGGCTGCTGTTCCCGTTGTCCCAGTCGTCCTCTCAGCTCGTCGGTTGTTTGTTGGGTTGGGTCGTCGCCGCCGCCGCAGCCGCCGTGACCGGCGCTCCGCACACAGAGACCCCCGTCCACGGCTGGACGCAGGTGTCGCCGACCGGGCCGAGTCCTACTCTGCTTCTCGCGGCTCTGCTAGGGGCTGCTCTCGCTGCCGCAGCACATCGGTGCACCTCGCTGCACTCCGAACTTACAGAGTATAGGCACTACTCCGCTATGTATATTCTCGCACGCACGCACCCACACACACACACACACGCGCGCGCGCGCGCGTCAGCAGCAAAGCAACGGACTTGGCCTCTCGCTGCGCTGCTCGGCTAGGAGCCGTAAACGGATTTAACTCCTCGGCTGCTCGACTCGCGGGCTCGTTCTCTACGCTCCCGTCGCCTTGTGCCAAGTAGGTACTCGGCTGTCTAAGTAGTAGCTGCCGCAGGCCGCTGCTGCGCGAACAGTGAACGAGAGCGCCGAGGAAAATGGCGACGAGCGCGCACTCGCCGCACCAACACCGTATACTGTACGATTCCGCGAGGTATAGCAGCGGTGTCTGGCCGATGACTGCGTGAGTCGCCAGGCTATAGCTAGGGCGATATTACAGCGGCCAACCGCTTGCTTCGGACGTCCTCGTACGACTCCGAGAGCTGAACTGTTACTCCACTGTCGCGCGTGTGCTCTTTCGCACGGTACAGCCGATGTGTACCTGCCCGCCGACTTGATCACTCTGCTCTCTGCAACCCAGAGGGATGCTCGCTCAGGCCTCAGCTCTTTGATCAGCAGCAACCGCGACTCGCGAGCCGCATCGCAGGTTCACTCGTAGACCTGTTTCTCTGCCAGATGGCGCTGACCCGCAGTTTTACTCGCTCCACGCGTACAGCTCCGAATCCATTGCATGATTCTGACTTTGCTTTTCCTTCAAAAATTCGCGCAAGGTCTCTTTTTCTCCTTGTCTCTGGAGGGATTTCGTTGGTTCGTTTGAATTGTTGCTCTGACGTTAATTTGTTTTTTGTTTTAAGCGAAACTTGGGACTGCTGACGTCAGAAAACGCGGTAAGCTGTGTGGTACCGTGGACGCTTATAGGGTCCCTTTAAATTTTTAAATCCCCGAACGGCTTACGTTATTACTATTATTATTTCATAGAGAAAAGCTGGAATATTTGCGGCATTCGAGTCAGCTTGAACGATTGGAAAGCAGTCAGTCAAAGAGTCCAAGTGCATAAGGAATTTTGCCACTAAATCGAATTACAAATCGGTTTAAGTAATTGTTTTCCAATTTTGTTTTTTGCAAGTATCACTGCATGAAAATGTGATTTATTACTACCGTAACTACGTACATACACGTGCGTCATGCTTCAGTACAGCGCGCACATTTTTTGTAGACTAGAATCATCGTAAACTGAAAAAAAAAGTAATCCTAGAAATTTGAAAAATGTCACGAACGTAGCATTAAACAGTATACCCCTGAAATTAACGATTCTTAGCGATATAAATTAACAGACGGGCGTCACATGTTTTCCATATGGCCACATCTGCGAGAGTTGATCGACTATAAAAAAAAGACGCCTCCACGCAGGTACCCACAGTAATTCCCACGCATTTTCTATGTTGCCATTGCCAGATGACGATAAAATAATGTTTACTGAAATTCATTGCTCGCGTAAATTGGTAAATACATGCTTTTGGGTGGCCCTCTCTTCTCTCGCGGTGCATATATATGCAATTTTTCTTTTCACACCAAGCGTGAAGTGTGCGCCTTAGCTATCGCTAGAAATGTATGAACCTTGCACGTAGTGTAGAAACAAATTATATTCTCGGACTAGTAGTGAAACGTACTGATAAATTTTGTTATTTTCAATATGACAAATACAAATGTTCAATAATAATATCAAATCGAATTTATTTGTCAATCATCCTATAACTGTCTGCGAAACAATATATACTCGGTTAATGCCCAGTTTAAACAAAATTTTTTTTTCCAAAATGTATAAAATCAAGGCTCTTACACAAAAATTTATAGTATCTATGTTTAAAGGCTAATTATCATATCATATCATTTGCGGAACAAACAAAACTTTTCGATTATCTAGCATAATATAGGGAACTGTTAAGCAATCGTTGCACACGTCATCAACAGGAATGTATTTTGTCGGCGATGAAAATAAAAGCAAAAAAAAAAGAATTTCATTTATCACGATTTTATTTGAAATATCTATTATTTCTAGTTTACTTCTTATGAGTTATATTTACAGACGACGAAGTGATAAATTATAATACACGTATTATTTTAACAAGTTTCGTTTAACAAATAAATGCTCTAAACTAACGAGTTACTTAATAATTACAATTAAAATCTAAATTTTGGACTTAAGGGCCTCGCACAGTTCTGTTCTCTCGAGATTCAGTGATATACAAAATACCTTTAGTGGTTTCTACGTTTATTATCGCACCTTCTTCGTTTTTCTTATTTACTTATTTTTTTCTTTCAATTACAACTATGACAGTATTAAGCTAAAATAGAGCCGATAACCGAAATACCATATTATAAAGTTGGATAAGAGTGACAGAGATAGATAGATTATAATTGAGCGTTTAAATTAAAAAATTGTAGAAACACAAGAAATTCCTACACTTTGCAAGATTTATATAATTGATGTCTATTAGCAGTCTTTGTGGATTTTCTCCATCAACCGATTGATTTTATTAATTTTATTCAGTCACACAATTTCAAATATTCAATTATAAAAAGTAAACATTCTTCTTAACTTGGTTAAAAAACTGTAGCTGGTAGTACACGTTCAAAACTGTTTTTTTTTTCTGTACTATAGGTTTGCATTTAAAATAATTTTGTAATCAAACAAATTTATGCAAATTTTATTTTCACATATAAAAAACGAGAACTGTTATTTTTATTCTGATTCATTTTTATGTGTTTTTTTGTTATTTAATCCAAAGGAAATTCTTCAAAGATTCTTCGCTTCTTTAAAAGTAACAAAATAATAAAAGAAGGAATTTATTTTGTTACTCTGTCTGTGTAACCTTGTAAATTGCTTATTTTCAAATTATGCAAACACAACTATGAGGTGAAACGATACATAAAAAGACATGGTGTGATCGACGACGCGGATAATTTTCCAACGAAGCCAGTCCGTTTCCTGTAATCTTTTTAATGGCAAATAGAATCTTTCAAGTCACATTTTGACTTCAATTATAAATAAAATATACCATTTTCACCGTAACAGGATATTTGTTTTATCTTCTTTTTTTTACTAAGCAAGTGTCTTTTGTTTTTTTTGTCTTTATTACCGACAGATATAGAATTCAGGCGCGCGAGGCGTGCGTGAATTTAATACCATAGTCTAAGTTTTTATATATACACTTATTTCTCGTCTCGAAATATACATATTTAGAGCTTTTTACAATTTCTTTAGCGAACTTCAGAAACTGTCAGTCGACATTAGTTACATACTTTTTGTCTTCTTTCCCATTCCTGTTTGCAATAGTCCATTTCATTATGACAGGTCAATATAGCCTCTTTGTATCAGGCAATCTTTTTTTTCAGTATTACCTATAGGGTCGTGTAGCATGGAAAACTTTTGACAACGGTTTCTTCAATTCAAGTGGTCTTTATTAAAAGCTATGGATTCCAATCATTAGTCTTCGCGTGCTTTTAAATGCAACGCGATTCTGGCGGAAGACTACTAATATTTAATATACACGAATGCATGTTAAATAAATAATAAATACAACTCATTTTTTTAATTTGAAGCTTCAGAACATTATATTAACGTTCAGCTATTAATTACCATGATCATATCAGTGTATCAATTTGATTACAGTAGTCAAAAATCTATTAAAATGCAATAAATAATTAAAATGTGGTTAATTAAATTTTCAATAAATAAATCAAAATTTAATTGTTTGAAACTGTAATCTATTGTATAAAATAAAAATTGACGCCACCGCATTACAGTAAACTTCACTTGGTACCTAACAGTACATATGTAGTTTTCAAGATTAAGTCGTTAAATTCAATAATTTTTTCCTTGAGAAAAACTTTACTTTTTGAAGAAACCGTTCAATTAATCTACGCGTATAAATAATACACTGCACATCTGAGCAGATAGCAGAAAAATGCCTGTGACATTTGAATCGGATTACATATGTAATAACTAGGAACTTGGTGAGGCTTTGGCATACAGCGCTTTGAATCAGAATCCGTTCAATTCAATTCACTACAACGAGTTGTCTAATTAATTTATACGTAATAAAAGAATTAATCAGCAGAGAAAACTATTTTAACGTTTTTTTTTTCTTTTTTTTTTGTAATAATGAACCAAAATATTATCTACGTGGGATGGCTACCAATGGCACAGTGTAAGATACGTTATACTTAGACTTGCCATCGGAGCGCTATCGCACTCATTGATTACAAAAATTCTGATATAATTTTAAGACCTATTACAAACAAAATGAATGATATTTTAACCATCAATTAACAAAATCTTGATATTCAAATTCAAACTGAACAGTAAAGATTCAAAGGGTCCGTTACTCAGCCTCTGCTTTTTCTTTTCTCTCATTCTTTATTTACATTCTTGTCATAGTGGATCTTTCTTTTAAGAGGAGGAAAGACTGCACATTATTCCATACTCATCATCCTGTTTTCCACTATCACACCTTCACCTTCGAGATATAAATACCTCTTACCCCGTTTCTAATGGATAACTCAACGCGAATGTGCGAGTATTGTGCAATACACCGCCAATTGTCTTCCAATGCAATAAAAAGAACATAAAACGGGCATGTTCGTTGCACTGACAGGGTCCTCCTTTTTTATTCGAATATATCGTTCATTTCGACACTGACGTAAGAACTTCTCTAAACACAAATAAAAGAAATCCCGCACTTCTACACTCTTTCCGTTTATTTCCACTTGGTAGAAGCCTCTTTCCTTGCATGCTCCAGGCCCTCGAACATTCTAGAAGGCGGAGTGATAATAGTCATAGGTCGGCCAGTAAGGCTGTAGCCAATCCTAGCTGGTACGCTGACGTTTCTTCGCCGGATGCTCCTCGGACGAGTGAGCGGGTTGCGGCGTCGTAGGCATACCCATGTTACGGTTGTTTAACATATACTTCAGCTGTGGCATGTACTTCATGATACTGCGTACTTGAATCAATGGAAGCTCTTCCGTCAATGAAGAACACTTGCCGTTCTTCATCAGCATTTCCATTTGCAGTCTACAAAAAATCATTCGTTCATTAGTTCAAAAGTTGCTTTATAAGAATAAAAAACTGCAATGATACAGATCGTAAAATACTTAATACTAAATAATTTTGATAAACACTAGAACCTATATCAGCTTATATTGCACTGAAATTTCACTTAAAAAGATCAAAGTCATAATTTGTTTACTCCTGCACCTAATCTAAATCAGAAGCTTATTTGAAAGATTAAGTTTTTGAAATTGAAAACTAGTAACTTATGCAACGAGAAAAAGAGTTAACCAGTCTAGGTTACTAGTAAATTATCGACCAAATCAAAGTAAAGGTTATAATATGCGTATTATTTTTTGCCTCAAGAGGTCGAAAGTACAATATTCCATTCAATTTAACTTTAATAATATAATAATAGTATTTTTGTCAATAAGTTGATAATTATCATTATAATTACCTGTTTCCTTGATAAAGCTCCACCATCAAAACGTCGGTCAGAACTTGCCTACAATCATCAACATCACAGGCAGGAAAATACTGAGCCACAAAATCAGGCAACGTCATCAAGAGCTCTGAATAAACGTATGGCTTGAAATTGATGCAAGGTACCAGTTTATCCTCAACTAATGCCTTTTGCACTTGGTAAGGCTGAACGTGGCAATTGATAGAAGGGTGCGTTTCAACTATGGGTATTAAAGGTTTTCTACCTCTGGCATCCCTAAAAGCAATTTAATGTATCATAAGATAACTTTTTTCATGTTTTTATGCTGATTCATGGTGGCTAATTTACAGTTTGCACATGCGTAGCGTTCATAACAGTACTGATAATAGTCAAATAAATTATAATTCTTTTATCTTACTCTTTATTAAAAGCTTTTTATTTACAATGCCATAGTCATAAATAATGCTTCAATAAGCAACTCAATATTTAGACTTTACAACAAGCTTACAAATACTCTTCATTACAAAAATGAACAAAAAGAGCTGATTTTAGTGAGTCAATAGAATAAAATCAGAATTTAAATAAAACTATTTGGACTTCCTCAACCACCACTCTCAAACAGCGATGACGATTTTCAATGGCTCACCTATTGTTATTGCTGCTGCCGTTCACTGGTATGAGAGGAGGTGGATACTTTGCATGACTTGTGTGACTTGTGTTTTGACTTGTGTGGATTGTATGACCGGCGTGACTGGTGTTCAAAATGGGTGGCGTGTGTCTCTGAGGGTGCGTCATCAGCGAAGCTGCCGACGTCTGTGGCGGCATCAAAGCTTGGACCTGCTCTGCACTCAGACCAAGCATTTGTGGATATGTGCTTGCTGTTACAGGATTAGGTACACCTAAACTTGGAGTTGTGTATGTTGTAGATACCCTGAAAGTGAAAGAATTAAATTTATTACACAACAATTGAGAAAGAATTTATAAAAAGTTTTCCAATTATTATTGAATACATAGCATGGATCAATAATAAAAATAGACTTGTGTCGATAAATATGTCCAAGCATAAATCAATATACATAAAGTCTAATATCAACAATAGTACTTAAGAGACAACTTGTACTTTTAGATTAAAATTAAACCAGAGGCTGTACTTTGATGAGCTTCCGAAATAATATAACTTCGAAATAAATAATTTATATCTTCAACGTGAGATATGAGCTCACATATCATGCAACATTTTTAAGGAAAACTTTAATTTAAACTTCAGTAATTTTATAAGAAAAATGGAAATTTGATCATCAGAACCGTTTTATAAAATAAAATTTAAAGAAAAAATATACATCTTTACTAAATCATTCCCTCAAAGAAACATTAATTTGTATAACACTATATAGTAAAAGAAAACAGGTACAAAAGTTCTGCTACTAAATAATATTCTTAAATATGGCCATCCATGCTTTTGTTGCTTCATATATGTATAATTAGTACACATCATATGGGGACTCACCAGTCATCCTTCCCATAGGTTGGATAACTATATTAAAAAAAATGATATTGTATGTACAAGGTACAAAAATGTACAGTGGGGTAACTATGTGTATTACAGTAATACTCATTGATTCTATGTATGCAATAAAAAAGAATATTAAATATTCATAGGAAATAGACATACACTTTATTAATTATCAATAATCCAATTTCCAATTTTCAATTTTTAAATGAAAGTTAAACAGGTTTTCAATGAAACAAAAATTTCAAGAAATGGGTTATATACACTGGCATGTTATGTTTATTTTATAATGATATGGTAACCATTAAATTGACCAGTAAGAGAACCACTACGTGTTTTTAATCTTATTAAAGAGACACTTAAAAGATCACTCTCCTCAAACAAACAATATTTTAATTTATAATATAATACAATAAACTTTTTAATAATGCTTCTGCAAAATAGGAGTACTTTCAATTATAATTTTCTCATGAAATATCAAACACATAACAAATATACAAGTTTATGTTTGTTTCCCATTGCCATATTATATAAACTACATTGTACATAAACTATATAAATTATTTGAAATTAATGCAAAAATGTGTAGTATGCTAGTAAAGAACTATGGATATATTGTAATCTTAAAAAGTATCAACAAAAATGTGAATATTCTTCCTTACCCTAGATTGGGTTGACTGGAATGCGCAGTTGCTCGAATAAGAGGTGGTGGTACAGCTGTTTGCATAGTTGTATTGGGATAAACTGGATACTGCTGAGAAGTGCCCGAGCTCCCTCTACTTCTAGATGATTGTTGTGTATACGTTTTAGTTGCTGATGATAACTGCTGTAAATAGCAATTGTTTTTATAAAATATCATTCAACATAGGAATCTACTAGACTTTTATGCAACTTTACAATTGAATTGTTAACAAAATTAGTAACAGATATGTTTTGATATCGAATCATACATAAATCGCACTACTACAATTAATTTGAATTTTTATGGATTTTATCTATTTCTATCTCTATTAAGATAAGTTAAAGTCAGTTATACATTGAACTGTTTAAAGTCAACTTATCAGTAATTAAAAAAAAAAAAACCAACTTACATTATGCATGTTCAAATTAGCTGCACTCATTCTTATGATAGAATTGGCCTGTGAAACAAGTGGTGTTGGAAAAGTTGGTTGCCCTCCAACAAGTCCAGACCATCCGTTGACTGTAGCAGCCTGAACAGCATTCATCATTGGTTGAGATACCTGGTTGGTTCTCACTGAGGACACGGCTGTGGGAGAGGAGTGCACTGGGTGTGTTGTGACCACAGGCCTCTGATTGACTCTTTGCAGAGTAGCTGCGGGTAGCGAATTTCGCGGTAGCATATTCTGTAACGACGCGCCTCGCGCATTTATGGAATTTTTGGAGACGTTGTTTTGTTGCACTGCCTGTTTCACAACCGGTGGAGTCGGTGGCTGCTTTGTCCAGCCTCCACCACTACCGCTACCTTTGCAATTCACTAATAACTGGGAGTCCATCACTTTACTGGGCCAATAGTCCTCGAAACCCGTACCCGGAGGGAAGTAACTCTTAATGTCATTTAAACTGATCACCGAACACGTCTCACTAGCAAACAGTTCATTGCGTATACCCTGTACCTTACAGCAGAACTTTAAGTACGATAGGTCCCAACCTTCCAGTTTTTCTGCTTTAAGTTTCAAATTCTCAGTTTCTCCTTCAAAGTAAAACAATGGGACATATTTGAGGCCTGCTTTTATGGTATACGGCACTACAGATTCTTTGTTGATGCGTATAAATCCACATTTATCTGGTTTGTGTCCAACTACCACATTTTGACTGGATCCAGCAGTTAACTTTGTGTAACATACATCTAAGAAGGTGTAGAACTCTTTAGCATCTGCTAAACGAACTACTAAATCTTTACATGTGAATTGCTCACGACCAAACTGATTTTCACAGTGTTTCAGATTGATTTCATTCAGAAGTTTGCTTTCGGCCTCAGTGATGTAGTAGCTTCGTATACATGTACAGCTGTAAATATCTGAATGAAGATAACTGAGGTACTTGTTTAATAATTTGGATTCCAGAATCCTAACCGCACAGTATTTTTCACTGGCCCTAAATATGTACGGTATGTGATTGTCGCCGAAGCTTGTCCATCCAAACCGACCTCTTTGGCTTTCGTCGTCCAGTGGTGCTTTACCTTCTGGGGCAGGCTTGACCACGGTGGTCTCTGGTGTTGGACGCCTGACATTGTTCAAATATCCAAGCAGTCCTGATAGATTTTGATTGCACCCAGGCGATCTTGGAATAACAGCTGCTGCGGCTGCTGCTTGGGCAGCCGCAGTACCCATTTTCGCCTTGTGTGCTTCCACCATTTTGGCAGCCAATTCCCTGATTTCCGCTTCATCTGGACGTTCTTGCTTTACAGCTACCTTGTTCAATGCTCCTGTAACAAAAATTGAATATTAGTTTATTGAGCGATGATTGCTATTATAAAAAAATAAGACTATAATGTGCATAGGGATTGGAAAATATTTTTAAGTATTGAAACAGAACTAGATAAAATTAATGAATAAGAAACTGTAATCCTGAACTTCCAACATAGAAGTTTTTTCAGTACACGTGGTACACAAAGTTAATGTGGATTTATTCAAAATGATAAAATGTTTTTCAAATCTATACAGGCTATATTTTTCAGTTGTACTGTGAATTTAGAGGAAAGTGCATAGCACACCAGTACTTATAGAAGAACGCGTATTTGATATCAGACTCTGGTCAGCATGCTCAGGCCTAAGTCCAAAAGTTTATTCGCTCTAGGCACCTTTTTGCCAAAAATATCGTGGCAGCAGTAGCAAAAGGCCAATCAACTTTTGCAGAGTGACCTATGCAAAGCAATGAGCGAGCAACAAGAGATACACAGTATGTGTATCATCACCTGTGGACCAAATGTCCAAGTATAATTTCTCTATATACACAATAATTTTTTCGACTCGCCACAGCTCTCGGGGATGGCGCAAAAAGCCAGCAGCCCGGCTCCCAGGCAGAGAAACGCCAGCCGCGCAACTACTCACCAAGAGCTCTTTCGCAACGCGTCGTTTTCTATCGCGAGCGAGGAAACGCTGGATTGAAGGGGAAAAAAATAAACGGACCCATGGAGCCGGAGAAACGTACCGTCATCCGTAACATACATCGGGAAAGCGGGGATGCGGCGACGGCGGCTGCGGCGATCTGCTTATTCCCAAACTCCGGTTCTCGCTCTCCTGCGCCTTATAGCTCTTTCTCTCTCTCACTCACTCTTTCGTCTATAGATGTATCTGCTATCCGCCGAGCGGAGAGTCAGTGTGTGTATACACTCGGGGGTACCTACATACGTAGGTATATGTCGCGCTGCGTGCAAGCGTCGGGTCCGTCCGCGAGTCAACCCTTGCACTCGCTCTGTCTCTGTCCGTCTCGCTCTCTTCCAACCGCGAGATGCTTATGGAGCACCGTGCGTTTCAGCCCGTGCGTTTCAGCCCGTGCGTGCACACTCCCCGCGCGCACAATCAGCCTCCGACGGATAGATAGATCCGGGCAGAAAGCGCGCACTACACCGAGAAAGCGTATGATAATTCAATTAGAGAGAGAAAGGAGAGAGCACAGCAGCAGAGAGTTCGGTGTCGAGCGCAGTGGTAGTAGTCGTCTCGCCGTTCCTGGGCCGCACCGGGCGATCCTAAGCTCGCGTCCGCAGCTCCGAACCAATAGTACATCTTCCGCTCCGAAGCGTCAAATCCGGTGACCTCGTCTACCCGGGTCGCTCGGCTTCGCCGTGGACATGTGGACGGCAGTACGGGGCCATCCTCTTAGCCCCCGAGCACAACCACACCTTCCTCGAGCGCACCCACGACTCTGCTGAGTAGTAGCGTAGCTGAGCGGCCAACCGACAGAGAGAGATAGAGAGATAGAGAGAGAGAGAGATGGAGAGAGATGGTCGATCGGAATGCCTGCGCTGATGGCTTTGAGGTTATAACGCCCGGACGGCGCTGGACGGCTGCTGCTGCTGCTGCTGCTGCTGCACAGTGGGCTGCGGCGAGCCACGCCAGCAGTTGGCGGCGGAGGTAAACACCTTGGGGGGCCAGTGATGCAGGCGAGGTGAACGCGAGACAGCGAGTTGATCTTGAAAGTTAACGCGAACGATCGGAAGGACCGCCAACTCCCGGTGCAGAAGGCTGATCGGCGTTTCTCGCGTTGCGGGCCGCTCTCCCTCGCTTCTCGCGACGCGCGGACTGTGTATCGCGGCTACGGCGACGACGGCCACGGCCGAGAGAGAGACTCACACACACGGTACTGGCGCGCCGCGCTCTCCGCGCGTTCGTGTCTGCGTGCGCGCGGTACATACACACGCTCTTGTCCCGGCGGGTACACACCTCGCCTAGCGCTCTCTCTCTCTCTCTCTCTCTCTCTCTCTCTCTCAATCTCTCTCTCTCGCTCTCTCGCGTGCCGTGTAGGTACTACTACTACACCTACAGCACCGCTTTTTTATTTTCTCTCCGGACTTTTTTTCGCGCACAGCGCTGCTCGCTCGCTCTCTTCTCTCTCTCTCTCTCTCTCTCTCTCTCTCTCTCTCTCTCTCTCTCTCTCTCTCTTTCTCTCTCTCTCTCTCTCTCTCGCGCGCGCGCAACTATACTCATGAGGATTCTTGGCATGTTTTCGCTGGCCGATTTTGCAGAGTTGTACCGTTTTTTTCTCCCCCCCCCCTTCCCCTTCTCGGCAGTCGAGCCGCTGCTGCGCTTTCATCTCGTCTATAGCTTATTTTTTCGCTCCTTCGCGACGCAGGACATCTTCGCGAATCTGCTCTATATATAGATATATAACTCTGTATGTACAAGGCTGTACTCGTGTCGCTCGGCCGCTGTGGAGGCGTAAGCGAGAGAGCCGCGGGGCTGTTTGATCGGGTTCATCGATCCCCGCAGCCGTAGAGCCGAGATTAAGGCGTCTATACAAGGCATTTCCTTAAATTCGCATACTAAGTCGGTCGCGATCGAATGTCGCAAATTTTTTGGAGTCACTTATATCCGTTCTACTAATACAGAGGATGAGAGGCACGGATGCGCATGCGCCCTGAAGCTCCACCCCCCACCCCGCGCAACTGTCCTTTTTTCCGGTTTTGCAGCAGATAATGGGACAGAGATGAAGCTATACACACCGTATACATACTCGAATGCATATAGATATGTAGACACGCGTCGTTTCCGTCTTATTATTACCTGCGCGAAACGGGGTAAAACGTTTGCTCGACACATAGTCCCGAGCATGCGCGGCTCCGCCGTCAAAACGAGGAATAATTCTGTTGCGCCAATCTGGAACGAGAAAAAAGAAGGCTTCGCTGGGGGGGGGGGACTATGGAATCGCCATTAGGAACGCCTGGAGTAGGGGGTGAGTCGTAATGATCCCCCCACTATTCTCCACGACTGTGCGAGTGATTCGCGAATAACCAGATTGTTTTAACAATGCGTGCAATCGATGAAGCAGGAGGGGAAAACGAACTCTTTCATATTTTCAACATAGATCGAATCGACCCCATTTAAAATTAGATTTTCGATAGTCGTTGCATTAACTATGGATTCGCGAATCAACTCTAGAAGAAATGGAACACGAAGTCGTCTCTTGCGTGTTTCTTCATGACTCATCCGCTTTCAAAATTTTTTCTTTTATATTCTAGCACAAACAACGCAAACGGAAAACTTTTACTCGCTACAGTAACCGCAGAAACCACTGAAAGTGTTGAATCGTAAATAGTAGCATACATTCAGAACTGATTAAAAATGTATTGTTATTTTGGGAGTAAAAAACGTGTGTTCTACTGTGATGTGAAACAACTGAATACTGGATCGATGTGGAAAAAATTGTAAATGTATACTAGAATATGCCAAGGGACAAATAAATAATAAACACAATCGAACGATCTAGACTTATCGCATTTATTTGTTTCCTATTCCCCGAGCATTCGGCGCTTAATTAGATATACAGAATCTACGAGGGTAAGATTCGGTCGGAACATTCAAAAGGGTGGCTCCGTGCTATGTCGTTTTAAATGCCAAGTGTGACCTTCAATTCAGATTTCCAGCATACTCACGTACACACTCTACAAGTAATAGTATGTATAAGTGTGCCTTGCGCTGGAACAGCCATGCAGCTGTTGAACCAGAGAACTTTTAGAACTTGTACTTTTTTTAAGACACTTTATAGCTCATAGTTCAAAAATGACTTATTTGCATCGATATAACAATTTTACAACGGTTTCGTCCCTCTGATGAGGGAAACATATGTTTTGTTAACGCTCTACGCGTTTTTCCTGCTTTTTGGGTTTCCCTTCCCTCTGCCCCTCCTTTTCCCGTTCGTTGCATCACGAGTAAAATCGATTTGTCAGTTTGTTTACATTTGTTCGCAGCAAGCCATTTATTCCTCGTTGGCTTTACTGGGCTTCCGTACCCGAGCGCTTTTAAAGGATATCTGAAGAAATTTGCAACTGCCGTATTTTTGCACAGTCCGTTAGGCTGATTTCAATTTAAAATGATGGAAAAATACTCGAACGGATAGATAAACCGGTTTTAATAATGAAAAAGTGGTTTCATTGATCTCGTTCAATGTTTACTAATGAGAAACTTTTGATATAGCTTGTTGCACTATATCTTTAAATCTTAAATGTTAACTGCCCAATAGAGTAATTTTGTAAGCTCTTTTATGTATTCATACTGATTCGATTTTTACAAATTTGCAGATGCAGCGCCAAATGTAGTGAAAGATGTTTTTGCCCATTCATAAAAATCGAGTTATGGTTGCCCAGCACAGACTGTTTTTTATGTTGAAAATGTTTTGAGAAAAGTTTAATTACGCTCAATGCTATAGTGCATTGTATAGATGTTGATAAAAGCAAACAATTACAGCATTTTTCAAACATTTATAATTATATGTTCATAAATATTGTAAATATCAATATCGGACTATACTCGGAAAACTTTATTATTAATAGTCATAAAAGTTAACTTTTTTAGTTTTGCTTATTACCAAGTTAAATAAAAAAATTATGGGACAGATACGCAAAAATTTGAAACATGGACACTTGAGGAAATTTGAAAATATTAATTGCAATGTACTTTTTAGTAATTGGTAATTGTCAAATTATCGGCTGATAATTCCTTTCTAACAAAAAGTCATTTAAACTTTAAGAAACCACTTGCATCACCAAAACCACAACATTGAGGCAATGAAAGCATAAAAACATTTCAAATTGGCCTACTTTAGTAGTGCATATTGATTTAGTCATGAAATAATATTGTTAATAATAAAGTTGAGTTATTTTGATTTTAAATAGGTCATTTCGTCCTAAAGATAGATAAGTGTTTCCTCGTAGCATGCCATCTGTAATATAGCTTTAAATACTCAAGAAAAATTCCATATAAACATTACAAAGAAACAAGAAATTGTTTATTTGTTTTTCAACTGTTATTGATTTTGTATATAACCAATTATGGGTACATAAGAAATTTTGTATCTTCAACATATTAAATTAAGTTTTCATTTTATGATGGCTAATCAAATTTCAACCAGTTTTAGAGCATCGTTCTGGCTATTGCAAGTATACTCATGACTTAAAAAATTCAACTGAATTTTTTTTTTATTATAAAAGAAAATTTCAAATAATGCATGTTAAGAGTTGCTGTGTAAAATAACAGTGTGTTTCGCATTCGATATTACTTTGTCGATTATTTCAGTTAAATCGACTCCGCATCGTGTGCCATGGACCTGCCTGAAGATACATGTACATACAGTTCAAAGAGCGACTAGGTTTCAACAAGGTAGTGCGACAAGGAGGGAGGCAGGGAGAACGAGAGAAAGCGAGAAAGAGCGCTAGCCCGAGCTCCACGTTCGCTGCCGCGATGTGACAACGTCGCACGGTCGATATGCTCTTTCAGGCAAAGTGCCAAGATTGGCAAACGTTTCGTGAGCCATATAGATATAGCTTGCTCTCTCGCCCATCTCATCCCCACCAGACATCCTCGGTAAATGAGATTTTCCCGAATGGTGGGGGAGTTGTCGGCGTTTATAGGGGGATTGAAAAGCCCGCGAGAGTGGTGGGAGAACCGAAGCTGCGCAGAACCCAACCAGCCTCCACTGACAACAACTCTGCGCATTACTTCACGTACTGGGAGGTACGCCACATCGAGTCCCATGTACTGGACCAGCGTACATATTATACGGATTATTTTAAAGTTGATTTACGACTGCGCGCTGTTGCCAGATCTCTTCCGAAAGTCTTGGCGAAGCGCCGCCCACACGCATACCTTACTCTTATTCTTTTATATACGAAATATTTGCTTCTTACATCTCTCCTCTCTTTTAATGGCTACTTCAATAGAAACTTTTACACTTGATTGACCTTAATTGTACACTGTAAGGACAAGGTACTTTCTTGGGATTACAGTCACATGACTCAGCAACTGTTGCTATGGCGTAACGGGCGCCCTCTTTGAGTGACTCATCTCAGCCGTTTGAGTTAACTTAAACAGATCCTAAACTAGTTTTAGTTTCTAATTTATTTATACTGCTAACAGTACACGTCAGTTTCATAAGAAAAGTATAAAGATCCATATATTACAATAAATATATTTATATCTCGATGATACACAATTCCGGTTGCTACGCAGAAAAGTGGACGAGTGCGCAGCCGCTACTGCGCCGTTAGTGGGAAAAGATTACCCAATCCCATCAAGATGGCGGCTCAGGAAAACAAATTTCAATACATTTTCTGTACTGCTAATTCTTAACGTATTATTTGACTTAATATGCACTTTAGATACAATTATAAATCCTTAAAATGTTTAAGCTATAAACTCTATACTTAAATTAGTGACCAATATGAACACAAGACAGAGCTTACGTAAGCCTGGAGGAATATTTCACTGAGATAACAATAACAATTACGTCTTCGTATACTGATGCATCTATCTCTCTCGCGCGTTCTTATCCTTTGATCGCGCCATTTGATACAAACAAGGCCATTGAGGAAGAATCTCGAAACTTCTTAATATATTCTTCAAAGTAACGGAAAGAAGATACAAAATAATGAAAGTTTTGAAAAATCAAATGAATGTGGGTGCAAAATCAAGACATACGTAAAGGTAATTGTATTCGGTCATTTATCTAGGTGATCCATTCACGGATTCACAAGATGGCAGCCAGCAGCCTAGCTGCAGCTGACACGTCGACCAACGGCAATAGCATAGCAAGCCACTACACTTCGGCATCCATCTCTTTCACTCTTGTACATAAAGCGCCTTTTATACCGATCGCCCGAAAGCTTGTTCGGATATACTCGGCTCTCCTCGTGTACTGCCTCTTTTGTTACATCACATTCTCTATGCGTTAGGTACTGGCGCAAGTGAACGCTCGGCTATGTATGTATGTACAGCGGATACGCTTGGTACTGGCGCATGCTATCCGATGTATTCGCTGTTGTCGTTGTGTATTGGGTATTATATACTAGGCTGGCTGAGCGTCTGACTCCGCACATTTATGAGTGCGCGCGCATATCAGAGGGGTGGTGGTAGCCGTAGTAGTGGTGGTGGTGGTGGAGAAGGTAGTGGGAGCACCGGTGCGCGCTTAAGTTAAGCCCATGTTACATGAGGCGTTTTACCTTTACCGCATCTACACCACGTAGCATTAGATAAATCTTATACGTATTCTTAAAATTGGCAAATCCTTGATAGAAATTATTTGTAATAAATAAGATGTCCAATTTAAAAATAAGATTAAAAAATCTGGTTAGAGTAATATAAAAAGAAATCTTGATGAAAATAATGTTAACAATAATGAATTTGATTGATATGTGAAAATCGATTTGTAATTAGCTGCATATTTACAGTTGGTTTCTTGTCGCTAAATTTAGACGGCCGTTATTTGTTTGCGATGTACCGTTTATACTTGAATAAAGTTCTATGCACTAAGTACTCGATTCTCGCACTAAAACCCAGGTCAACGCGATACAAAATATTTCACGCTCTCTTTAACCACAGACCGAGGCTCAGGCACTCACATTGTGTGGACACAAACAATCAAGCATAACATTCAAAAGAAGATTGGCGCTATTCGCTCTGTGCGCAATGACGTCATCATGGCGCCACTTTCCACGCGGTTATATGGGATGCATACCAAAGCTTCGTGATTTGTCCGCGATGGGCACGGAGCCAATAGACTAATCTACTCTTACTAGAATTCGATACTTGCCCTTTCATTTGGAATGTATGTCTGCTTTTAGAAGAGAATCCACGTGAATGCGGACCGAGGTGTAGGCTCAGCAGACATGTGTACCAGTCGTCTGCATGCACGTCACCTTGAGAGATGGGCAAAGGACAAAGGATACGCGCTTCTGCTGCCCTCTGCAGGGCACAGCAGACTTTTGGTGAACGGCGTCTGATTTTCTTTCATATTAAGGGGCGGACAACAGAGCAGCCTAACAAGCGGCCATCTTGAATTTATATACAGTCACTGCGCCTCAGTATGGCATATCGTAATTCCAATGCCACGTAAAAAATATGCACTTAAGACCATGTTTTGCACGAGTTACTCTTACTTTAAAGTGCCCGGTTGTGTTGTATTCGTTAGTTAATCGGAAGTTTGCCACCTGACCGGAGCGATACTTGGATGTTGTGGTGGCACCGTTCGGCTGCTCCTTGATTGACCGCCCCTTAAGCGAGTTCTCTCGATACTAAACTAGTCAAAATGAAGACTTTTTATGTATTTTGTTTATTTACGAAGTAGAGTTTATTTAAGAAGCCATACAAATTACAGTACACTAAATAAGAATCACACATCAAAATAACCAATAAAAAGAGAACTCCCTTAAGACGTGTTAAATTCCGTTAGAGATGCCTTTTACTACTCGAAAACATAACCTCTACCTCGCAACACGAGGTATCGATGAAAAAGTTGACAGCCGCGAGAGGGCCATGTGCTGTGCCAAGCGGGGCACCAAATGCTACTAACTGTCTCGTAGCTTCAGAGGCTCATCGTGTGAAGACTATGTGTATACTTATTGCACGGCAATCAGCGAAAATTATTATCAATATCAGTATATTATAATGGCCGATTTTTGTGATCTTGCTTGTTATCATACTATGAACTTCACAATCTCGTGCGCAAGGTAATTTGTGAGCTGTTTTTTCTTGTGTGAAAATTAGTCATTTTGCGCACTAACTGCGATTATTATTATTATTTCCGATTTTCTTATTCTGTGTATTCTGTCAAAGTCTACGGAACTCGTACTAAATAATCTGGTTTAACCAGACATAATAAATGTTTCTATGAGTTAATTATTAACGTTGATTTACTAGTATAAATATAATTTGTGAAATCATTAAAATTTTTTGCGCATATATAATGTGAAACCTAGTTATAATGTAAAAG
This sequence comes from Nasonia vitripennis, assembly GCF_009193385.2. Lineage (NCBI taxonomy): Eukaryota > Metazoa > Arthropoda > Insecta > Hymenoptera > Pteromalidae > Nasonia > Nasonia vitripennis. The sequence goes on from NC_045758.1 coordinate 24,826,587, forward strand.
TGTTACTTAGAACTCATACATTTTTAATTGTTCCATCGATTTTGACTCTCAGTAAATTTGAAAGAAATTGTTTTTTAGAATGTTGATGTTTTAACAATCATCGGATTTCAGGCATACCCAAGTCTATTAATCGCGACGTAAACATCAAATTCACATATCGACGCCTGAGAGGAATAATTAGAATAATCGCGTATATCAGCGTCCGCTTTGAAAACTCCGTATCTCAAGATCAACTTCATGAACCTCGTATTTCATAATCCGCTTTAGTACCAAAACTACCTTCTTGAAGCTGATCTTGAGATACGGGGTTCTTGAAGCGGCTTGAGCCGACTTCTAAACAAGTACGGAATTTTCAGAGCAGGCTCCAAGATACGTGATTATTTCTCTCAAGCGTCGATATGTTTAATAATCTGTGAAGAATTTGCAGCGCCATAATCAACCACGAACTAGTGGAAAATGCTAAAATTTAGGAAAAAATTTTTGCTTTAATACATTTCTTAGTCAATAACAATATCTGAATCAAATATAAAAATATAATGTGTACTTTTTAGTGCAGCGCAACAAAACTTTATCTTTTTTATTTCTCAAAAGAAATGTCTAGAAAGTAGGTTGCGATTTTCAAGGTTGTTAACCTTACTTCACTTGGACATTCTTTTTGCATACCGCAATATGTTTACATAAACTTGCTAAGAAGTAAATCCAAACTTGCAAAATAAATGTTTTTAAGATGTAGACGAAATACAATATGTTATTCCTAAAATCAATGTTTACGGGTGACATTTTATTTGGTAACAATGAAATGAAAACAATTTTTATTAACGAGTAACAATGAGAAAAAAAATTGTGTGGAATCATCGTTGAACGCAAGCTATAATAAATGTCCTAACCTTAAACACATGGAAACGTCAAATTTTACTGCCGCAACAGCATTGACATGAAAGCGGTAAAAATTCATAAAAGCAAAAAAACAACTATCATTTTTAAGTATTTACGGCCGGATATAAAGACAGAAAAAGCAACACTACCGAGCACTAAATTATTTGATAATAATATAGCCGTGCTTTTGACAGGCCGCCTTGGTGTATGCGCGCTCTCCTCCGCGCATTATAAAATTGCAATCCATCCGTCGCTGTCGCTATAGCGTCGGCGTGGCGCGAAACTCACGGTAGGTTAGAAGCTGGAAAAGCCACGTTTTGCCGGGGGGAGCGCCAGTGCGCTCATTGCGTGCACAGCACGCGGCCGGGCTCCGATCGCTGCTGCAGCAGTCGCCGCTGCGCGCGGCTAATCGAAAACACAGGCTGCAGTAATAATGCGAGAACGCGCGCGCCCGGAGCCGCTTTGCAGCTGCGCGAAAGAGTGAGACACGGAGAAAGCGACGAAAAACGACGAAAAAAGTCAGCGCACACATGTCGTGAAGTACGAAAGTGAGGGGCTGGCCAAGCGGGAGAAACAGCGAAGGAAAAGTTTTCGGCGCGAGCGCACATAACCTACAAAAAAAGATGCCGTGCAATCCTGCTTACCTTTGTCGATGTGTGCTTCCACTATCTGTACATCCTCGTCGACGTTGTTCTTGTCTCCCATCTTCTCGCTAGTCTGGACGTCCATGCACATAATTTCCCACGGACGAAATGCACTCAACGGGCCAACCTCTGTCGCGCCTCCTTGACATTTAACATTTACACTCGCGGCCTCCGCTGATGCTCTTACAGTTTCTCTACTGTCTGACTTCTGGACGTCAATAGTTATACTCGCGCGCTCTTTGCACTTTGTGTACACCGCTTTCGCATGTCACTTCTGTCTCTGCAGACCGGTTGGATACTTGTATTTTTTTAGCGCGCACTCGTCTGAAAAACTCCACCTGCATCCGTCGAATGTCGAGACTTCACTGACGCTCAGCTGGATTGTATATATCAACTGGAAGGTTTCGAACAAAACACGAACGACGAATGCGGCGCGAGCGCGCGTTAACTTGTATAGAAACAAAACACTCGCGCGTGCAAGCACCAACACGTTGAAACGAGGCTTTTTCGTGGAAAAAAAAGCGCGCGCACCTTTTCACCCTTCCCGCACGTTGTGTATTTTACATGTCATGCCGTTCTGCAACACTTTTGCATCCGTACTTTTTTTTTTTTTTTTTTTTGGCGTATCTGTATGCACAAAAGCTCGTGCTATTTCTGCGAAGTTTTCAAAACTTGCGATGTATATAAGTAGTAACTAGCTTGTACCGTCGTTCGTTTCTTATCTTCTTCTGAATTCTCTGATGCTTATTTACACTGCACTCTCTCAGCCCGCACGTCTTTCCGAGCGTAGAACGAAGGTATCTGGCTTTACCTTATAATAACCCGCGCTAGAGCGAGCGGCAAGCGACGACGGCGGCGGTGGTGGCGGCAAGGAAAAAAGAGGAGCAGAGCCACTGCGCGCGCTGGCTGAGTGAGCGAGCGACGAAGCAGGCAGACTGGATCTCTCTCTTGCAGGCCTTAGGATTTTGAATGTGGAACGTTGCCACATCGCTCTGTCTCTCTCGGCGGCGCTCGCTCTCTCCCGCCCCTCGCAGATTCGCACTCTGTCTCTGTCGCGCTCGTGGTCCGTGGCTTTGCAGCGTCTCGCTCGAGCGCCTCTCCCCCCACCCTCGAGAGCTCGGGCTATATAGCACCTATGTACTTAACGGTTTGCGACGTTGCCGCACATCCGGTTGAAGCGCCCGTGGCTAAAGTGGTGGGGGGGTTCGGTAACTGACGGCGGCGAGTGGCGAGCGATTTCGCCCGGTGGTGGGGGTGGCCAGTCTTTGTATAAACAATGTCACGTGTTCGCCCGGTGCGTGCGTGTGCGCGCGTGTGTGTGCGCGTGAGCGAGCGGGGCCGCGCATTCTGGTGGGGGGAGAGACTCGGGAAACAGGATGGAGAGGGGGCGGCTCTCGCCGCGGGCGCTCTCTCTCGCTTCATCTCTTTCTGGGGAGTGGAAAATTTCCACAAGGCCTTGTGTGCTCGCGCGAGGGTGTGTGCTGTGCGTGTGCCGTCCGTGTGCATTGCCTGCGCCAGTGTGGGTGCGCTTGCTCCACGGCTCGCGTTAGGTTAGGTCGGCACTCCTTTTTACGGGTGCCTATACATAGAGCACGAGCACCGGAAGTCGGTGCCGAGAGAGCGATTATATTATCCCAACCGTGCAGACGCGGTGGCCATTACGCGGGGAGCGCGACGCTAGCGCCCCACTCAGATCTTGAGGGACGCCATGGTACTAAAGAACAAAGGAATATTTACGACTGTACTTCGAAGAATCTTGGTAACGTTTTTCGACGTATCGGTGCTAAGTATTGGATTTCATGGGAATACTCAAATGTGTTCCAGCTCTCTGATATGTGTTTATTCGCGAGCGTAAAAAAATGAAGTTAATGAACCAAGCGGAACCGGTTGGAACTTACGTAATGGCTCGATGATGCTTGTGTGTGAAACTAACTTAAACATTATCAATAGTTCTTTTCTTATTTTGTTCTAGTAAATTACATGACTTTGATATTGGACTTGTGAACGGTTACGGTATGGGTTGAGGTGTTAATGTTGATCCTTGTTGATCAGGATACATCGGATAGAGAAACTCGAAAAACATCATCAACAAGTATTGAACAATTATCTAAAAATCATTTTAATGAAAAAGTTTATTTCAAGTAATCAAAGAAATCGACTGCGGGAAACCATTTCATGGTTGTGCGCCGTCTAGCGGTAACCTCATGTGTTGACGCCTTACAGCTTGAAACTCATGTATAAGTATAAATCTCTCTTATTATAAGTACTTAGTACTCTCACCACACACTCATACTTAGATAAGTGCAGCCATTAGCACCCTTTTTCGGTACCTTCATTTTTTTTTTTTTTAATAAAAGTAAGTAAGTAAAGTATTGTTTTAGGGATGGCAGAATGCGCTATAGCTTGTTCGGAACAATTCTCCGTTCTGCCATTGTCTAGATGGCGTTCGCGTTCCGCGTCAAAAATACTTGTGTACAATATAGCATGAATCCAAGAAATAGTAAAAAGGTGAAACTACAGCTATATTTTGTTTTCAATCTGATGGCTACATTGAAAATAAACATTTACATAATAAACCAGATCTTTAAACTAATATTCTTTGCTTTGGTTTTATTGAGAACAAGCACATAAATGATATATCATCGCAGTTATTTCAAGGACATGTATCATAAAAATAAAAACAATATGCATTTTGCTTCACTTTTTTATTCTTCTACTACATAAAAAGAGAATATATGTGTACTTCTTGCAAGCTGAAAATAGAGTGAGTGTAAACACTCAAGTCTTTATTACGAAACATACCTTCTTGTTACGCAACAAAATGGTGACGTCATCGACTTCGAAATTTATAAATGCGCATTATATAGGTGTTCAGTTTTTGCTTAACGTAGACAACACTTCGAGCTTGAATACAAAATGTATTATCAGTTAATTAGGAAAAAAAAGTCAACGCTAAAGTTGTTAACTTCGCTTTTACTTGAGTTGAAACTTTCGTAACTTCAAAAAATTGCTAATCGAAATAGAAGCTCATGCGTAATAACGTTAATGGAAAAAAGTTTGTGTATCGAGTAAAAAAATATCTATATCGTGTATATATATATTTATCTTAAAAACATTTATTAAACTAAATTAAGAATCATCAAAAATTTATTAAAGATCAAGAAAAGCTCTCATTGTAATGAACACTGCTCTTGAGACTCTGAGGTGCGCTGCGCGTTACTTTCCATCTCTTTCGTGATAAGAAGGCCCTTGGTGCTTTCTGCTTCCTTCATCCATTTGTGAACCTGTTTGATCAAATGCAAAACGTGTTCCTTATTTTCAGTTGTTTTTTTTTTCGGAAAAAAGTGTGCTAGCGAAGCACGCGTACGTTTGAATATTACAATTTCCGTTTAATCACTACCAAAATTATTGATCACAATCGTTGCAAGAAGAGGCGTCGAAAAATTAAGTTAACGCAATAATCAAACCCGCGTGAATAATCAGGCATAAATTATGTGCCTAACATGCCCCGCTACACGGCAATTCATGCACTTGCGCGTGGAAAAAAAATTATAGAAAGCACACGTTTCAATATACACACACGTACACAAGTAAACTTCCGTCATCCATGATTCATAATGCTAGTGGAAATTCTGTGATACTCATTACTTCTCGGAATGTGCATCGAAACTAAGTAATTTTAATATGTCAATTATCAAGTCAGCGAGACGCGAATTTCATGGCACTATTGAACTAAAGCGCGCGCAAGATGAAGTGTTGCGTAATTTGCAATTTCGACTCATTCCTATGCAGACTTAATTTAGCGTTCAAAAGCTTTTGAATTACAGGAGCTTCCTTAAATCCTCTTCAGTACGTGCGTACTTCGAGTAGACAAAAGGCGTAAAAAGCAATTACTCCGCATTCAGGCGAGCATAGCCCGTAACAACGAACGTAAATAAAAACTTCTTTTCTAAATTCAATTAACGGCATTACACCGGCTGCCGTGGAATCAGCAGGAATACGTGTAATCCAGTCCGGACCCTATCAAGAAACTTTTAATCATTCAAATTGCAAAAAAAAATGCCGAGAATAAAAATTCGCCTCAAACGCGCGCCGCCTTGGAAATTAGAGCATATACAATAAAATGTCGAGAAAAAAGCGAGAGGGAGAGTTATTAATCATCGAGATTATACCTGCTTGGAGAGGAGCTCGCGTCTGCGCCCCGGCGGCTCTTTGCCCAGCAGCGGCACCAGGACTTTCAGGCAGGATTGAAACTTCTCGAGAGCCAGATCGTAGTTGCCCTCAGCCAGGTACTGCTCGGCCGACTCGCCGATCTCTAGCGCCGCCGACATGCCCGTCGTGCTCTTGCTTAGCGTACCTGCGCGCGGAGTCATTTCATATGTATTGCCAGCAGACCTTACCTCCATTGTCTTATTATACTCGGCTCGACCGCTGTTTCCTTGGCCGAGACGATGAACATTGTGTTCTTATATTGTTTCGACTGAGACTGGGGCCCTTTTATTGTGGCTTAGCAATAACGTTTTACGACTTGGAGAAGTGAAAAGGAATACAGCGAGGGTGCCCAACTTTTACTGCGCGCTTCTACGCACAGAAGCATGTTATTCTTATTCGATATTAGCCTAATCCCTTGGGATTCTCCGAATATTTCTTTTCGAGTAATATGGAATATTTAATATGGGTAATTTTTTGAATTGTGCAACCCGTTTACTAGGATTGTATAAAATTAGCAATAAAATTTAAAAAACTCGCGATATAAGAGTGTCGATAAAAAACAAGGCAGCGCAATACTAACGTAGTTCGAGAAAATTGATCGCAGCGTTTCTCTCGAGCGAGTCGCACCTCGAGACTGGCTGCTGCGAGTTGGTAGTCTCCGCGGCCTGATGCGCCCCGTTCTCGCTCTTCCGCCTCTGATCAGCCTCCGCACACGTGTCCTTTAATTGTTCCGCTCGCCTGATGTACTCGTTCACCCTCAGTCTCAGCGCCTCCTTCTTCTGCAAATCAGTCTCGCCTTCGCGAGCGCCCAAAAGGATTTTATAGCAAATATGATAGATAGGCAATTATATAGGTAACCAAAATGCACACGGAGATTTACGTGCTCGAGGGTAGCGGAAGATTCGAGCGGCTGTTATAAAAAATCAGGCGATTGCGTATAAGCGCATGCAGAGATTCGCTTTTTTGGAAAGTAGCGTTATTTGCGTAACTGCATTTTGCCACTTTCGAATTTTCTGATTTCGCGCGCATATTCAACGCTTATCATTCGGGCAATCACGCGCACATTGTTGTGGAATAATTAATTTGTGTACTGTTCTGATATTTTGCTGTTTCGTGGAAATCGCTTGTAATTATATAGTTTGGCCAACTATTTGTATAGCCGGTGTAGTATGGAAACGCGGGCTGCAGGCCGAGTGAAAGTTGTAAAAACGTCGGATGTGTGATGTGAGCCGTATAGGAATCGTTATGCTCTCGAACGCGATGAAAACGTCGAGTTGCAAATTTGAATACACGGAAAATTCCCACTCGTTATCTTTTCGGTCGTAAACGATCTTATCATTGTTTAAAGATAAAAGATAAGGCGAGATAAGATAACGAAATTTTTCTCGTTTAGCCTATTGCACGCTTACACTGCGCCATTTTGATTCTTCAAAATCAATATATCGGCCGAGCGCGCTTCCGAAATCGAGTAGCATGCTATAGTAGCGACTATAGAGCAGCGATTCGCTGATACCTCGCAAATATTCACACTTTGTAACACACTCAGTCCTATAATTAGACTCGGACTTTGACCTCTACTTCAAGAAGATCTGTATTATATAAGATTTTTAGCAGAATGTAACGCCGGTTATACACCGCAGATAAAATATGCCTCGAAACGAGAGCACAATCTAATCATCTGGAATAAGAAAGAAATCGAAATATCGCCTCGTTACGTAAATTAGCCGCTGTTTAACGCTCATGAAAGCTATACATAAGCTATACATAATGTAAACAGTGTGAATAGTTACTTGTGAGTACAGGAATGAAGTAGCGGAGAGCCTCGCAGTAGAGATGATAGGCCTCCCTGCGACAGCCGTCCGCGTCGGATTTCACAGCCTTGTGGACGAGAGCGACGGCCTTGTCCAAGTTCTCGCGCGTCGGCGCGTGCTCCAGGTCGAGGAAGTCGTGCGCGAAGAACTCGTCGAAGGTCAGCCGCTCGTCCGGGTTGTGCTTCAAGAGCCGCAACAGCAGGTCCTTGCACTCGCCGGATATGTGACATCCCTTGGGCAGCTACGCTGGACGGAAGCACACATGCACACACGCAAATCATATGACGCTCGTTCTTTGTTTTATTTTTCAGCTATATACTTCGCGCTTGCATTGCATTTATAGTCTCGAAGACGGCTTCTTTAATTTTTAAAAGCGATTCCGAGCTGATTTTCATTTACGTTGATGACGTGATGGTCTATTTTAAAATTGCCGCATTGATGGCGTAAAAAGGAGCTATTCGTCAAGCAAGGCAAATATTGGTATTTTTCGCAACCGCAAGCGACTCGACTGGGAAAAAATGTTCGTAGGATGAATGCAAATTGCAACGCAGATACGAGTGCAATATGTGAAGTTGTATTTTTAATGAGTTTACTCAGGTTTCCGTTGAAATTGTACACTGAAATGCGATCGTTTAATGCCGAACGTATGATCTATGGGAAGCGGAGGAAGTGCGATAAAATTATCGATTATCGGAGTGTTCGGTCCACTTTACACGTTTATCGTTTCAAAATTATTGTTGTTTCGCGTCGTAAAATTTATGATTTAAGAGGACATTAAAAAATATCGCTGCGGAAAATGTAAAATCGAAAAAAAAAATTTTCTCCAAGAATTTCCAAATTTCCCGCCGCGTCCTTTTTTTCCTCAAAAAGAAAAAGCCGCTGTACGCCATGTGTAAAGCCGTTTCGCTCGCGCGAAACCATATCAAGACGAAAGGGCTCGAGAGGTACATTGTGCAGTCGCGCAGCGAGCAGCAGCTGACAATACAGTTACGTGGATTAGGGGAGGAGCAGCGAGAAGAGGGTCATAATCACCTCGATCGGCCTCATGTCTTTGATCTTCTCGGCGAGTTCGGGAAAGCTGTTGCTCGAGTACGGCGCCTTGCCGAATAGACACTCGTACATGATGACGCCGACGCTCCACAGGTCCACCCTGGCGTCGTACTTGTGCCGCAGCAGTATCTCCGGTGCCATGTACAGAGGCGAGCCTCGTATCGAAAACTTGGTCTCCGAACTGCTCAGGTACTGGGCGAAACCGAAGTCTGTGGATGTGAAAAATCAATTCGAGTTTTTACTCAATTATTCTCGCCGGCTATAACTAAATTTGGGCAATTGATTTATTCGAATCTTTTCGAAAATCTATAGACTGTGCATTTTATTACAATAATGCAATTTGAAGTGACGGGCGAATTCAGCTAGTGAATTATGAACGTCGTTCGTTAGCTTTGCGCGAATGCGTTACAATATGCGCATAATCGAACAAAATCTAGAATCTGCCAAGTTAAAAATCAATATAAACTAAATTAATTGTTTTCCTTTAACCGATGAAAAAAAGTTAACGAACCTCCAACTTTGAGCACGAGGGCGGGCCTTTTGATAAGCAGCAGATTCTGCGGCTTCAAATCCATGTGACAGACATTGTGGTTGCGCAGGTACCTGAGCGCTAGCGCGAGCTGCTGCAAAAACTTTCTACAGACGTGCTCGGCCAGCTTATGCTTTCGTTTGATGAAGTTCGACAGATCGCCACCGTCGCAATACTCCATCACGATATAGATGTGCCTATAAATGGACACTCGTTTATATCAAAATACAGTACACACACACACACACACACACACACACACATATATCTTCCACGTAATTGCAGTCCGTTGTAATAATAACTTTGAAAAATCAATACTTCATATGGCTTGTCAAATAAACGTGTACGCTGTATTAAAATTATTTTTAGTTCAAAAACGAAAACGAATAATATCCGCGGTTGAACTATTTCGTTGTAAAATCAATACTTTGAGTGACGGCTTGGCAAAGGCATTACGCATCGCTTTACAATAACTTTTTGGTGGAACTAGTTTTTCGTTAGGAAATTTATTCAAAATCGTATGGATCGATTCCGTAATTATCCGCTGTAAGCGATATAGGAATCGGATACCTACATCAACCCTAATATACGCGACGGGGGCTCGCGTATACTGGATTGTCCACTTTATCACTCAACTCACCCCTCGTCCCAGAAGAAGTCGCGCATTTCGACGATGTGCTCGTGTTTGAGTATCTTGAGTAAATTAATTTCCGTAATGAGATTGTCGATCGCCGATTTCGAGAGGGTCGACTTGTCCACGCACTTGATCGCCACCACCTCGCGAGAGCCATCCTGCAGACAAAAAAAAAACAAAACACCGGTGCATAACTAAAGTGTTGTTATCGTATCTGTAAATACATATCATAAGTGCACCCTTTGCATCCTTTATGTTTATTGTTCGTAATTCATTTTGAATTTGTTAGAACGGCGCGTAGTGGAGTTCTGGCAAGAACGATAATAAACTTCAAGTAAAACAAGAACCTTGTACGGTATGCGAGGCTCAGGAATCTGTCGGTATGTCAGCGCGAGTTCCTTGAATTTTTTATCTGGGATGTTTTCTCGCTAATGAAATTCTCGAATCGAGCTACTTATAAAATTCAATGTATGCAACATTCTACATGTATTAACTCCAAATATGTAGGAGTTCAAAATTAAATTAATCAGACGGTAAAATGTATGAAGTCTGTAGCGCGTAAACAAAACAGTATGTTTACAAATTAATAGTTACACGTTTTTAACTGTATAACAATACGACTTTAATGCTTCGATACTAAGAACGTAATCTCGCTAAGTGCATATTATTCGCATTTTGCATAAAACCAACACTTGTTTTTATTCAACAAATCATCAACGAATGGGTTTATAACACAAAAAAAATGTAAGCATCATCGATCGCCAAATAATTTATATGCACCCCGTTGCTTTATGACTCACCGATGAAAAAAAAAACAACTTTCGAATCGATACCCTAGACATAGCGTACACGTCCACCCCGGCTGAATAGATGTAAATATAGACCACGGCACGAATTCTAACCTCTAACGCGAGTTACGAGCACTTTCCAACACATCGAACATTTCCCACTCGTATACACTCGACTCCCACGTGTCGTCGCAACCCATTAAAATTATCGTTCAAAACAAACACCGCGAACGCGTTATCATTCAAACGAACAACTCGGCGCAATAAACAACGAGCAAAATATAGTCGACTCACCCTCTTGAAGGCTTTGTACACCGTGGAGTAGCTGCCAGCCCCGATTTTCTCCAGCAGTGTGTAGTCCTTGACGCTGGGCAGACTCATCTTTTTCCCTACAGCATTTTTCACCCGCGAATCTTGAATGAAAACACGAGCACGACTCTACAAATTAGCTGATATATCACAGTATCGGAGTGTGTATATTACGGGCAAGAAGAGCGACTTCAGAAGAGAGACGCGACGGCTGACAGCTGCAGAGGCGAGAGGTGCGCGCGCCTCTTTGGATCATCGTGCAATGTGCTCTCGCGCTATACACACTGTATCTCTTTCTCTCTCGGACTCTCGCAGCGCCCGTGCGGTGTCGTCGGCACTGACTGCGTTTCCGCAGGGCTGTGAACGATCGCGGTATTTCTTTGTTTCCGTGCTTAAATTTTATAAGCGTCGACGATGAATTAAAATTACCGGGACTTTGTTCAGGGTTTGCGGGAGACTGTTCAGAGGAATAACGTTTACCATACATTTTCGAAGCTGCCGTACGCCGCTGTTTTCAGATTTTAAAAATCTGGTATATCTAAGAGTTGAATGCACTCGAAGAAAGAATATCTTATAATTAGATCAGGAAGTATATAGTATATATGCTCGGTTTCTTCTTACAGTCTGCGGTCAGTAGAAACTTCGGATTAGTTGCTTGAAAGAATACCATACTTATTGAAAATTCAAATAGTGAGCTTTTAGAATGTAAGGTTTTGGCTAGGATGATTTTTTTTTTGTATTTAAACGTGCACAGTTTTTCTGCTAAATCGGTTTCATAAGAGCACATTGTACTAGCTGACATCGTTTTTTATGCATTCGCTGACTCACAAATATGCAATGCGCTCAGCAAAAAATCGAAGAAGCTCGATACGCACAGCTTTTTTCTAGTCCTCCTTCCGGCTCGTTACGCCCGCGATGCCTCTCGTCAATTTGAAAAAAAAAAGAATCTAACTACTTCGCGAAAAATCCGATGTGGTATGAAGCGTTCCACCAAGTTTTCGCACAAAAAGTCCGATTGCACAAGTCGAACCTGATTGCATCGAAGCGATTTCAAGTGGATTTGCCGATTTCACGTGATTTAAAATCGATTTCGTTGTTGAGTGCTCGAATAGTGCACTGATTTGTCGAGTGAATAGCCTGTATACTCGCGCAAGAGTTGTAACTTTCTTTATAAAAGCTTGCTTTTGCTTCTATAAATCTGCAGTCTATTTATCGATGTTTTTTTAATTCGACGAAATTTTTTTTCTTAGAACTTAAAACAACGTTGAGAATTTGAATCGCATCGTTGCTTCGAAAATAGAACGCTTTAAATGAGTTTAAATGCCCAGCCCAGTCCCCAAGCGACTACACCACTGTTCCATCAGCTGAGCGTTATACCTGCACTCGTATATCTATAGATACGCCCCAGAGCTTGTTCGCAGCTCACTTCAGACTCCACACACGCGTCGACACGTATTATACGAGAGCCCGTTAACAACACAACGTACACTGCATGCAGATTCGATAAATCTCCCTGTGTCTCCCGTATATACTAATATACCTACGCTTGCGCATAAGTACACAAGTGTGCATCATACAGGCACAGGCCCTGGAAGAAAAATCGAAAGCCAGAAAGAGACAGGGACAGAGGGAGAGAGAGAGAGAGAGAGGGAGAGAGGGAGACCACACGCAGAGCGAGCGGAGCGGGGAGGGGGACGAGACGCTGCAGACTACCGACTACCAGTGTGGACTGTGGAGAGCGCAGCAGCTCACGCAGTCTCAACGCGGTCACCACAACAAAATTCGCAGTGTATTTCTTTCTCTCGCTCGCTCGCTCGGTGTGTATAACTCGTCCTATACTTTCCTCGAGTCTAGTTACCGTCGCCGTTGGAGACAAAAGCTCGATGTAAATAACGCACGACGAGCCAAGTTTCAATCCTGTGTTCGCTGTTCTCTGCACATACAGGCGCTGCTGGAAGACAGAGGGAGGCGGAGGACTGACTCGAGGAGAGAGCCAGTATGACACTGGGATAGCCATGAAGAAGCAGAGCATCTCTCGCGAGTGTTAGGTTGCACCTATCGTCAGAGGCATCAGCTCCGCAGTCGACGTTCGATCTGTTTCCAGGCGCACATCCGAGACTCAAGGGCGCTGAGCGCTCCGCAGTGTACACCCTAAAGAAGAGAGACACTCAGCACTCTCTCTCTCTCTCTCTCTCTCTCTCTCTCTCTCTCTCTCTCTCTCTCGCAGTTTTCTTTGTGTGCACTACAACGTCGAGGAAGTGCTCTCGCTTTCGTGCTCTTTGTGCATGCTGCAGCCCGAGCGAGTATTATAGTGGAGCAGATAAGCGCATAAGCCAAGGTAAGCTCTCCAGACTTCTATCCGCATTGTTTTCGCCAGTTGCCGAGGATATCGCGCAGAAGTGTCTGCTGTGTGTGTGTGTACTGTGTATGCGTGCGTCTAGTCAAGGTTAAACGGAAATACTGCTTCTGAACTTGAGCTCAGCGTGCGCATATGTGAGAGTTACGCTAACGGTCGGCAGAGCGAAACCTAGAGAGAATCGTAAACGTGTCGAGGCTCTGCTCCGAATTATCGACTGAGATAAGAAATAAATAAGTAGTCCGCGTTGCTTTTATTGCGTTTCTTGCGTGTATAAGCTTCGAGCCACACTAGCATGCGCAGGGGCGGCCGATATTGACAGTTAGCGCCTTGAAGTTAGCTGCGAGTCCATCGCTTGCATCGCTTGTGAACCATCGTCGTGGTCGTCTTCGTCGTCGGGCGCGTTAAGTATACACTACACGGTATCATGGACTTGTTCCGTTGCGATCCTCGCAGCCATTGCGCTTGGATACTTTGCTGAAGAGAGAAAGAGAGAAAACAAAACGAGAAAGTGTCTCTGCAAAGCTGTGTGTAGCTTATCGTCGAAAAGAGTCTGCTAGATTGGACAGCTCAAGTCAGGTGCGGGTTGTTTGTGTTTTTTACTTCTTCTCTCTCACTCTTTTCGAATAAGCACATCTGTCGCTGCAGTTCTGGCGTTCGATGTTTACGGGCGGTTTGCGTGGATGTAGCCTATATAAAACGACGACTTTCCAAACGTTTCATTCGGTCGATTACGTAAACAAACTCTTCTGCTCCTTCGTGAATCATCGAAGTTAGTGGTCGCGAAGAAAAATTCGAAAGATATCGCTCGAGTCCTTCGAGAGCAACACAAGCTGCTCGAGTAAGTAGGTAGGCCAGCCTGCGTGTACGTACATCGAGCACAGAAAAGGTCGCATTCTTTCGAGAGCTCGGGGACCCAAAAGGCGGTCAAGGCTCGTCGTCGCGGGGTCGGCCTCGCGGTCCGAAAAAGAGGGATCGACGAAAACTTTTCACGCGCGCACTTGAAGGTTAAGAAAATCCTGGATGCTGTAATACTTAGTATATAGTTTGAAAATCGAGGCGCTCGCGGCCCTGCGTGGATCGGAAAAACGAGAGAAGTAGGTCTTGGCTCAAGTCTCGTCCGCGCCTCTTTTTTATACATTCGTATCAAGTGCATCTCTCTCGTCGCGCGCACTCGCTAAAGGAGGTTATAATTGATATACTTGTAGAGAATAGGAGCGCGGAGGAGTCTTCGCTGACTTCTCTCTAATTTTCGCGGTTAAAGGGACAGGCAGTGGCCTCTGCTAGCGCGCCGACAAAGCACAATATTTAGCCTCTCCGCTATTTACGAAATTTCTCGCGCATTGTTGGGTGGCGCTTTGAGTGCATCAGCCGCTCTCTCATCGTTTATTTTTGAGATTCGACCATCACGGCTTTTTTCTCTGCTATACCGTTGTTGTTGTCATCGTCGTTTTCGCAGTTTTTCATCAAAGAACGCGCGCGCACTCGGTGCTGCTGCTCTCGTCTTTTTTTTTCAAGTTTTTCTCCTTTGTGCTCGGCTCGGACAAAAGGCTTCTCTCTGTCTCTCTCTCTCTCTCTCTCTCTCTTGAGCCGACGGTGTTGCTGAAATATCGCGCGCGATTTCGTTGTTGCGGAGCTTTTGTCGAGCCAGCGAACGCGAGAGCGCAACACTTTTGTTTTACTGCAATAAAATCGGCTGTGAATCACCGCGAGTTGCCAAGTGCGCGTGAAGTTTTGCCGAGATAAGAAGAGAATACTTACTTACTTCTGAAGCTTTTCGCAGATAATAATATAGTACTTGGACGAATTGGCGCTCAGTGTTGAGGTATGACTAACATATTTTCATTCAATGAAGCGACGGCCACCGCGATACGGAATCAACTTATGAACGACGCGTTATCGCCAATTAACAACGGAAGCGAACAATAAACTCGGACGATGAGACGACCCTGCACTCTGATAGCAACGAGACGAGAGGACGAGAGTATTACAACGGTGAATCGCACGTAAATAACCCGCTCGTCGGCTTTTTTAATCATCCGGAAATATCCGTCCTTTCTATAAAAAAATTCGAAATTTCGACTCGCTCTCTATAGAGTTATACCGATTTCCAGAAGCGATTGTAATTATTCGCCTTGCACATATTATAGTGCAGTTGGTGGCGCGCAGGGCCGTACGCGTGCATCGAAGCTGCACACTATACCTATATGTATAGAAAGCCTTCGCGTACCGAGTATAAGTATAGCACAGAAGGTTCCGAAAGGCCGTTTTGCTTTGACTTTGATATGCAAAATTAATATAGTATCTTGAGTTCATTAAGAAAAACAAAACATAGACCCCGGCAGAATTAGAGCGGCGCTTTCTCGTCAATGGGATTCGCGCAAGTGAAAGTCAGCGGAAAACCCGCGAGTGATCCCCCTTCTTATTATACACAGAGAAAAGACGATTCGAGCGTTATATAGCTGTATATCCACATGCACGCCGAGACTCCGACTTCCGAGAGAGAAAGAGCGCAAGTGAACGAGCGCGCGGGAGTGCGAGCGAGACGGAGAAAAAGCAAACATGGTGGAAGAGTTGATCGGGCGCGCGCGCGCATCGCACCGATGCGAGCGCGAGGTATACTCATAGTCGCTGGAGAGCAGTCTTCCTTCGTCCTCGAAGCCTCTCGGAAAGTCCAGCTCGGAGTCGCGCTCCTGGTTTTCCCCAGGCTCGCTGTTCCCGTGGAAGCGAGTGCTCGAGGACGACGCAGTCTCGTGTAACGCGCGTCGAGCGTGACTCAGTCGGAGGACGGTTTAGGGTTTCCGAGGCCGAGTACTTTATACTTACTGCAGTGTGGAAAATAAAGTGTCTTGGCTAGAGCCTCTGATGCTTGCTCGGAAGCTTTGGTACAAGTACCCTGTGTAGAAATTAAAGTGTAAGGTACGGGGATCGTCTGTTCGTATATGCATCTTACTGCACATGTGTGTGCATCTCCTCGAACGAGATATACTTGTATACTTTTTAGGACAGTGGGCCGTGAGAGGGAAGGAGAAAAAAATCGCTTTCACTCGGTTGTGTCCATAACGTCGCTTTCTGCTGACTAGTATCAGAATCAATCGTCTGTATTCTCGTTCTCTTCCTGCGGCTTACTTATGTGATAAGAAATCGCGTCTCCCGTCGTTCTTGTATATATACTATTACTCCTCGTCGACGTTTTTCCGTTCCTCTTTTTCCTCTCGGATATTGGAAAGCTTCTTCCACGTCGTTCTAACCTTCACTGAGACTGCTTCTGCTCTCTGGTATATTTCCACACTCGACTGCTCAAGGTCTGGATGCTCTACTTTGGACGCTTCTGGATCTTTTGCTCCTTCTAGCTTTGTTTGTCGATTATTAGCCAAGTATGTAAAAACTGTTATGAAACTGCAGTGCAAATGCCTGAGAATGTGTATTATGTAAAGAACTTAGCTCCATGGAGGCAATTTGTTTTAATGCAGTAGACTTATTAATGTGATTTTTCATTTTTATGTTTCAAGGAGGGAGATAAAAAAGCCTGACCAAACTAATATAGATAAAAAATGGATTCCGAGGAGGAAACACTTTATGACGACGTTGATTCTGGCAATGAATCCAGCGGAGATGACGTTGACTTTGCCATGGAAATTGAGTCGAACAATCCTCGTGAAAGAGCCAGTGAAGCTGATGAATATCCATTCGAAGTTCTTTCAACTGAAGAAATTGTTCAACATATGGTAGATACCATAAAAGAAGTTAACACAGTAGTAGAAGTAAGTTAAAAGATAATCCTGAAAGAAAGATTTAAAAAACGGCTTTTGAACATCAACATAACAAATGATCAATTTTCAGATTCCAGCCACAACAACTCGAATTTTGCTAAATCACTTTAAGTGGGACAAAGAAAAATTAATGGAGAGATTTTACGATGGAGATCAGGAGAAATTGTTTGCAGAAGCTCATGTTATAAATCCTTTTAGAAAAGGTCCTGTAATTAGTAGAAATCGTTCTTCCCAAAATTTAATGGTATGTATCTATCATTTAACAATTTACAGGTTCATACTTTAACACCAGTTTTCTAACAATATCTAATTTACAGTCAAGGCATAATTCAACAAATGGAACAGAAGAATGTGGAGTTTGTTTCATGACTTTACCAACATACGTAAATACTAATATTTAACTTTTATAACTTACTACACAGTTAGCAAATATTAAAAATTCTCTTTTACTTTTAGATGATGACTGGGTTAGAATGTGGCCACAGATTCTGTACCGGTTGTTGGGGTGAATACCTTCAAACTAAGATCATGGAAGAGGGAGTGGGTCAAACGATAGCTTGTGCTGCTCACGCTTGTGACATTTTAGTAGATGATGCCAGCGTTATGCGCTTAGTGAAAGATTCAAAAGTTAAATTAAAGTATCAGCATCTTATCACAAATAGTTTTGTTGAGGTAAGTACATTAGTGCAAAATTTTGCAATATCAACTTTAATTGATTACCAGTCACTTCACCTACATTACTTGTCCACAGTGTAACAGACTGTTAAGGTGGTGTCCATCTCCGGATTGCAACAATGCGATCAAAGTTCAGTATGTGGAGCCAAAGCCTGTAACCTGCAAGTGCAATCATACCTTCTGTTTCCATTGCGGCGAAAACTGGCATGACCCAGTAAAGTGCCATCTCTTGCGCAAGTGGATAAAGAAGTGCGACGATGATTCGGAAACATCTAACTGGATCGCGGCTAACACAAAAGAGTGCATTAAATGTAAAGTAACAATCGAGAAAGACGGTGGGTGTAATCACATGATTTGCAAGAACCAGAACTGCAAGACTGAGTTCTGTTGGGTTTGTCTTGGACCATGGGAACCACATGGTTCAAGCTGGTACAATTGCAACAGATACGACGCGGAAGATGCGAAGACGGCCAGGGACGCCCAAGAGAAGTCAAGAGCAGCCCTGCAAAGATATCTGTTCTACTGTAACAGATACATGAACCACATGCAGTCGCTCAAGTTCGAAAACAAGCTGTACGCAAGCGTGAAAGAAAAGATGGAAGAGATGCAGCAGCACAATATGTCTTGGATAGAGGTATTTTTTTTTTTTTATTATCTGCAATGATGTAGATATTTAAATAATACTTAATATTAACGAATTTCTTTGCAGGTTCAGTTTTTAAAGAAGGCTGTAGACATTTTATGCTCGTGCAGACAGACACTAATGTACACCTATGTCTTTGCTTATTATCTGAAGAAAAATAATCAGTCTGTGATGTTTGAAGATAACCAAAAGGATTTAGAAAGTGCAACTGAAACTCTTTCGGAGTATCTAGAAAGAGATATCACTAGTGAAAATTTGGCAGATATTAAGCAAAAGGTTCAGGATAAGTACAGGTAAGAATACATTTATTATTTTATAAAACAAAACTCAGTGAAATTGTTTTAACATATCTTCCTTTTTCTAATAACAGATACTGTGACAGTCGAAGGAAACTGCTTTCAGAACATGTGCATGAAGGTTATGAAAAAGAATGGTGGGAGTATATGGACTAGATAGTTTTAAATTAATTCCGTTCTGTCCTTTAAAATGAGAAGACAACTTCCACACTTCAATCCAGCTGTGATAAAACATAAAAGCTGAGGAGAGACATTATAAAGCATCACAGATAACCAAACAAAAAAAGATAATGTGCATTCTAACATATTAATTATGTTAGTAAATATAACATGAGTTCACGGTACGTTCACTTTATTCTGAGAATAGGCCGGTCAAATTAGATTTTTTCGCTGCAAAAATTCCTGATAGCAATTTTATTGTTGGAAATGGTCAGGAACGGTATGTAGAACAATAATATCTGGAAGAAAGCCACCCATTTGGTACGCTAACTTTTTAATAAACAATTAAAGTTCGATTTCGGCACTTTTTTTCACATTTTCCTCGGCGGTTCGAAAAGTATTGATTTTAGCGTAAAAAGTTTGAAGTAAAAGTTGTTCATTATTTAATTCTCTAAAAAAAAGTCAGCGAGAGCGCCCCTCTAAGTCTATTAGTTTACTTGCAAATTGGAAAAAAACAGAATTCGTCAAAATCAAAATTTGTTAATAACTTTTGAAAAAATTACTTTATTTTATTGATAATTTAGGAAAATGTACTACTCTATAGTCCAAACTAGCATGCCCAGTTTCAAGCTTCTATCAAATACAGTTTTTGTTAAATAGATATTTCAAAAAATTTTTTTTTTCACAATACGATTTGGATGTGAAAAAATTATTTTGATTAGGCGCCGTAGCTTGTGATTAAAG
Source organism: Nasonia vitripennis (assembly GCF_009193385.2). Lineage (NCBI taxonomy): Eukaryota > Metazoa > Arthropoda > Insecta > Hymenoptera > Pteromalidae > Nasonia > Nasonia vitripennis. Next base: position 24,846,086 of record NC_045758.1, read on the forward strand.
TGAAAGCACCTCGGTGCCAATTTATATACCTTCAATAAGTAAACTGTACGAATAATATTTAAGTAGTTGATATTGAATTTTGATTGTCTATTATTAAAATAACTTAAATAACAAAAGACGTTTCTCAAATTTAAAAATTGCAATAAATAAATTAATTGCACGCAAACATGAAAAATTGGAAAAAACTAATTTTTTATTGTTTAAATAAATTCAAATCTTATATCTGACGGCGCTATAGTTATTTTTTTGTTACGCTACCCCAAATTAAAAAAAGAAAGATGAAAAAAGAATCATTTTTGGCTAAATTACGCCATTTTTTTCCGAGCGTCCTGATTTGAAACTTACTTTTCAGTTCCGAACTGTGAGCGCGCGAGCATACCCCCACTCCGTTTCCCACGGCGCCGTCGGGCGTAATTGTCCGATCACGTTTTTCCATTACAGTTTTGACAATTGAAAATCCACATGAAAGCAACAACTAATAATTATGCATAAACTACAAATCATTAACTGCATTTTCAAATTTCAAACATGACGATATCTTTTTTATTCACGAAGTAATAGCTTGCTATAAAAAAAAACGTAACTTGGCTCCTAATGCTCGTAAACAAACGACTTTTTTTTAAATTAGATAAAAATCGGTGCTTTTGAATGGACTTTATTCGATTTTGATCAGACTTAAATCATGTCTCTGGGAGGAAAGTTAATTAAGCACTTTATAAATATTAGCATCCAGGGGCGCTCCTAATTAAAATTTCGTGGTTTTCGAAAGAGTTTATTGAAATATAACTCTTTCGCAAACTTTTTACGCTAAAATCAATACTTTTCGAACCGCCGAGGAAAATGTGAAAAAAAGTGCCGAAATCGAACTTTAATTGTTTATAAAAAATTTAGCGTACAAAATTGGCAGCTTTCTTCCAGATATTATTGTTCTGCATACCGTTCCTGACCATTTCCAACAATAAAATTGCTATCAGGAATTTTTGCAGAAAACGAGGTCTCCAGAGGCTAATTTGACTGGCGAAGAAGCGGAACTACTATATTAGTGAATAATATAACAATAAAAATTTCAACCGATTTGAAAAAATACATTGAATTCAATATTCTTACACATGCTGCAAACAAACACCGTTAAAATTGTGAAATTTTATTAAGCGGTGATCAGCCTTCACTAATTTAACGTAATTCATTCATTACTACAGTGATTTCAATTTGGACAAATTATAATATAAATTTAAAAGTAAAAATGTAATAACGATCAATCACTTATGCATCATTTAATGACTTATCGCAATAATCTTAATTTGATCGGTTTTTCTATTATGAGAGTATATAAATTGATAATTACAAAATTTAAAAAGATGCTTTAAACACGTATGGATGATACTGTAATCCGGAAGACCACGAACTGCGAAGTTTTTTTATTATACACTCTCGAAATGGCTTATTTTATTTTCTCTAAGGTGGTTCATGTATGTTTTAAAAACAATTGAATCAGCACAACATTCTTTTTTTAATTAAAACCGTATCCGCCTAGTTTGTGAAAAAACATTAGTGTAAAAACGTTTAGATTTTCAAACTTCTCCAGACGAATGAGTTTGGTTTATTAGAAAATAAGAAACGTATTGAGTACCCTACACTCGCCCAAAATGGCCACTTTTTGTCCCTGAAATGCAGGGTGAAAGTAGCATATTTAAGGGGATGTCATCACTAAAAACACTTTTTTTCTATTACATATAACTTTTTAAATAAAGCTTTTAATGAAAAACCAAGCTTGTAGCGCTCTCGTGTTAGGTTTAATAAATCATTCTACCGAAGGAAATTTCGATCGGACTTTTTGTTTTTCTAAAAGTTTAGAAATACAAAATACCCCGTGGTAGATTTGCGAAGCTTTAGCGACGACACCCACTTAAATGGAATTTGCAGAAAAATGAGAAATTTGCGGGAAAAAATTGAATTTTTTTTTTTAATCATGGAAAATTCTGGCCCCGCTTTTTGGCTCAAATAGTGGACTTTCGGCCGAAAGTGGAATAAATAGTACATTACGATACGTGTGATATAAATGGTTCTTTTTTACACAGCGCAGTTAGCACCCGAGCGTAGCGAGAGCGCTAAGCGCCGTGTAAAATAGAACCATTTAAGTCAAGAGTATCGTATAAAATGTTATAGCACAGACCGCTAAAATCCGCAAGTCTCGCCTGTTCGTGACTAAAGTAGTCCTTATTTGCACCGTGAGGTTAGCGCACGAGCGTAGCGAGTTTTTATTAATACCTATAAAGATAAAGAAATTTGATAATATTTAAATTTCCGAATCACCGTTTACCTTTTATTCTTAAAAAAGATCTGTTTATGCTTTTAAACAAAATCACTATGTACCAACAGAGAAATGTGGCGTCTAAAAAATTCGGTCTGATACATCTGCAATAATGTCATTCTTCCCTGATTGCACAATGTACTATTTATTGATAATGTTGAATTTTATTGACTAACTAAATTCAGCGTGAGCTTCGCGCGGCTGATTTTCTTAAGGTTAAATGTTTAAAATCGTAACTATAATTATTCAGACCTGATATTTGTTTCTCAACCAATTGAATCGCTTTATCAAAATATTCGACCATCACTTTTTTAAAGCGGAAAATAGAAATAGATGCTTCTTCTAATAATAGTAAGATATTCCGTGATGGTCCCAATGGTCTAGATTTCGATAACATTTTACTTTGAATTGCATTTTTCTATGCATGAACCACTTTAATTTAAGAACGCATGGGATTTGTCCGATTGGTGTATTAACGTGCAACAAACAAAACTAAAAAAAAATTGTTATTTGTCTAATGTCAAATTCTACGGTATTTGACAAAAAATAAATGAACGAATAAACAGTGGCTGAATAACTTAGTAAGCAATGTCTTTGTAATTGGACAAGATTACGTCTAGGCTTCGACTGCGAAACAAAACTCGCATTTAAAATGCGATGATTACTGATAAACTGTCAGCATTGTACTTCTAGAAGTCTTTGATCCAAAAACTACCTTTTCGATACAGTGTGCAAAATTTTATAATTTTTCAAATTTGCAATTATGCACCCTGGATCGAAAAACAGTGTTCGATACACGTGCAAAAGATTATTCTCCCCTCAGAAATGAATCTTTTGACTTCCCTTTCGACTAGTATCGAAAACTACTATTTTCACACATGTGCGTAAAGTAAGGCCTCACGCGCGCAAAAAAAAAGTGCATAAAAAATGGAGTCTCTACAACAATTTCTTTATTAGTAAATATTTGAATTCAACTATCTAAAGATTAATTAGATAATTAAGTAGCTCATTGAGATACTTCAGAATAATTACTATTCATATTATTTATTTGCCTATAATTTAAGTTTTTATTACAGTGACTGGCAGTTATATAAAAGTTTCTAAGTATATGTTTGAATGATTTGTACAACTAAAAATTGAAATTGAAAATAATACTCAACCAGTAGAGTAAACAAAAAAAGAAAAATCTATACCAGTGAACTTATATAAATTCTGTTATAGTTATTTTCATGAAAATTTGTTGTATATGTAACGTGGTAGATGTTGCATAAATGATACGTATATTTCTGAGCAAACAAGCTTTCTATGTTAAATTTTGAGCTTGAATGTTGGAGAAATGAACGAAATTGGAAAAGTTTAAGAACAAACTCAATAAAATCTACATCTCGTATGTTTTAAAAATGTTTGTAAATGTGCCTACTAAAAGATTATAAGTTTAAACATTGCAATGAAATTTTAAGTACATGATGTTGACAATTTGTGTAAGGTGCGAGCGAATAGTAAAGGTAAAAAATGTAACAACTCACGGTATTTGTGAATAATCGACAGGCTAATCGTCGATGTAAAGTTTAACTCTGACGGAGTTTCCGTGTACAGTAAAATATAGATATGTATTTATGACAATTTACGCGTATATATATGCATAATACTAAAAAGGTATGCGTCGAGATATAAAAATAAAAAGACTTGAATAAAAATTAAAGCTTGTAAAACTTGATCGAAATAAATATTGTTGATTCGTATTATTACTTTGTCTTTAAGCAAATCAGAATTATATACGAAAATTAGATTGTTTTGGTACAGCGCAAGTTCCATTAGAACTTGGTAAAATTGTTGTTTGATTAATTGATTATGGTCTAAAGAAAAAACTGATATAAGATAAAACACGTTCTTGTTGTTGTTTTCTTCTGATCGTACGATTTCGTAAAAGAATCTGAGACTAATGAACGGATCTTACGTTATCGTAATGGTTTAAAGCCAATTCAGTAGGACTTATTACCAGTATTTGGTATACTATAAAATATATTTATTACTTGGTCATTATTCAACAAGTGCTATACTTAAAGTTGACACTTATTTTATTTTCTTCGACTTTTTAAAATCGGTACCGCTTTTTTCGTAGAGAACAATATCTTGTATAACATCGCGTTTAAAATAAGCTCATGAAATAGTACATTGTGCGACACGGGGAGAAAATAAGATATTTCAAGGGTAAGGTGTTCATCACAAGTTGGAGTCAAAACGTTTAGACGAGTGTTGAAAACACTTAACCCGCGTCTGAAATAGTGATTTCCCACGTTATGCACCGTATTTTTTCCAACCAAGCCACGAAATAGTCTTTTTCATGCTTGACAGTTACAAGTTGAACAGATGATCGTGCATGACGATACTTTAAAATTCTCGTTTTTAAATTTTTTATTATAAATAATAAATAATAAACATGAACCAATGAAATCTCAGATTACTTCCTACATTAATTAAAAAATTTGCAACACTTTTTGAAACTTGCTCGGAACGTACGATTTTCTACACTAATTTCAGGTATAAAAAAGGGACTATTTCACGTCTAAGTTAGAGAAATACCTTTTTTTATTTTTATAGCGTCAAATTATATCATATTTCATAATAATACAAAATTGATTTTGTTCGTATTGCATCTCTGTAATGAAAGGTTTCCATAAACTATTTCAAAGTAGTTGATATATTCCTTTTACTAGCTAAACTTCACAGTGTATTATCATGCACAATCCAGTCATTCATTTTTATTCTAATAACTTTGAAATCGTGATACGTCCATTTAACATTTCATAATATGTCTATAAGCGTAATTGTAATAAAAAGAAACGTTTTACTTAACTTAGAATAAAATGAAAAACAAAACATGTAAAATTTCGTGTATATTTTTAATGATATCAATTAATATCACCGTAAAGGCGTTCAGCATGATGAATGTTATGTAAAACTCAGTAAAAAATATTGATGAATTGTAATATGTAGGCAATTGGAGCAAATGAAAACTAGCCAATGATTATAATGTGGACCATATTCTAAGGAATTTGGACAGTGAAAAAACTTATCTAATAAGTAAAATGTATTTTTATTGTATATTTTACTTAACTTAAAATTATATCGCATCTTGCTTACGGTTCTTGCAAACACAGGAACGGTACGCAAGCTATTTATATATGCCTTTGGATTTCCAGAGGAAAAGAAGTTTTACATAGTCGTATTTCTTTTATATATATATATATATATATATATATATATATATATATATATATATATATATATAGTCATACTAAATTATCTGTAATCTTTGTAGTTTTCATAAATATATATAGAAGAAAAATATGACTATATATATTAATAAAAATATATTTCAGATCCGACGATCTATATGAAAATTAATAGAATTATGTACATATAGCTTTTTGAACCGGTTTTGAATAAATAAGCGAAAAATCATCACGGACAATTTATTTTTCCTGGATTTCCATAAATCATAATAGTTCTATATTAATTGAACCAATCGATGCACGCTAGAGCTATAAGACCACTTGATCGGTTTCTAATTTGTCCTAGTACCAAATAGCGAGTACCTATAGATGTTGTACGTTCAACATCAGCGAGTAAACAAGTAACGAGTATTTGATGCAAAGCATTTTGTAACATAATTTTTGACTCTGTATCATATAACGTGTAAAATTAATTTCAGTTTCAAACTAACTATGTTTTATTCAGCATATGCGTATACATTAACATTGCATGTAGGTGCTGTACTATAGCGCGTAAAAAGAAATGCAAATTTGTTGGTAGATCTTTCTATACCTTAATAATTCCGATGCTGTAGTGTATAAAAATTCTTAGTTTTAGTAGATTTATTGGCTGATTATACATATAAAAAATAAATATTGACTAACAAAAAAATAACGATTTCTTAATTCTAATACCAGAAAACTGTAAATAAATTGGAGAGCAATTATTTAAAGAATATTTATTATCACCAGAAATTCGTACAAAATTTGTATAAAGGTACAAAAAAACGATAAACGTATACCAGATTAAAAATTCGTTTGCAGCTGTCAATTTTTAAAATAGTAACTTTGTGTTGTAGTGAAAATTTAAGGACTATAGTACATTATAGTCATTCAATTCTGAGAATTGCTTTTGCAACTGTCGCTCGTATGAGCTAAATTTGTTATTTATTTTCTACCTAAAATAAATTATAAATAAATACAAAATAGTTTGCGCCTACCTAAATTTATCGTAATTTCAAAATTTTTTGGAGTATAGACGTCTAAACATTGATTCCGAGTATTTCTTTCCAAATCTAATTGGAATATCTTTGCAATATTTAGTTTAAATAATGACATCTTAGGAATTGAACTAGACGATTATACGTGGTATAAGATATTACATTAATAGGGAACTTGCATTGTCGTGTTTTAAATTTGCTTTATAGAACAGTGTGGCTAAAATCCGCTGTTAAGTCACGCCTATCTGTGACTAAATCAGTCCTTTTTTGCACTGTGTTTATCACACTCGCTACGCTCGTGCGCTAACCTCTCGGTGCAAATAAGGACTACTTCAGTCACGAATAGGCGAGACTTGCGGATTTTAGCAGTCTGTGCTATAAAATTTTATACGATACTCTTGACTTAAATGGTTCAGTTTTACACGGCGCAGTTAGCACCCGAGCGCAGCGAGTATTTAAGTCACACGTATCGTAATGTACTATTATCGCACATGAAGTACTTGAGCGATTCTCTCGTGAATGCAAAATAGACAGAAAATTGTATAAAGACTATCGTTTTTAACGAACGCTACATATCTTCCATTTCTATAGTTCGAGCGAGCACGAGTCTTGGGAAAATACTGAATCGTCTCTCGATGCTAAAAAGCGAGCACACTTCTTTTATCGTAGGATCACAGGATGTAAGTACGCGACGAAAACATTATTCGCTCTTTTCGTCAAAATCTTTCGAGATTGTGAATCAAGACGTTACTGACAGTATTGTGGCGACCAGCCCAAGCGTGGCCCCAGTCATCAGTAAACTTCTCCAAACTGCACCACTAACTTCTTCAGCTACTGGATATTCTATACATAATTGTTCCTGAAATGGAAAATAGTTCGTTAATTTTGCACCATCAAAATATTTTCCGTTTTAAAGGAAGCAATATGAAAATTAAAATCTATGCAATACGTACCCATCCTCCACAGATTTTAATGAACTGTGCAATTTCTTCACCAATATATCTGGAAACATACATTGGCAACTTCTGCTTCAAGCTGTGCATTCGTCTATCTCGTGCCCACAGTGCTAACCTGCCCATGAAAGCATACAAACAGACTATCCTAGCCCATGTAATGCCTTGGTGGAACAATTCGTCTGCCACTCCCATAAATGCTTCGTAAGCTGTATCTGGTACCACATTTAGTCGATTGACCATACTTGTAAAGAGTATACTATGTTTGTTGAGCATCTGATAAACATTGTGACGCATGCTGCGAGATATAGGATCTCTAGATATCATATAAATATCTTCCTTTAAGAGATATCTGATCACATCATTAGCGAGACACTCTGCTGTCAGTTCTATGGAATCCTCGCAGAGACTGGATCTTGGAGGTGGTGTCAATTGTGGAAACAGCTGTTGCAATCGAATCTATGGCAGAGCAAATAATTTTCTTGTTATAAAAATATACTAAAGTATATTTATATTCTGATGCTTGATTATTAAAATTGCTGTGTAGAAATCAGGTTTAAGAAAAATTCTCAAGCTGTACATAAATGGTATCAAATATCTCACACAACTTTGATCTAGACAATGAATTTCCTTTCCCAAAGAACAAACAGTAGAGCAGCTTGAGAACAAGTACAAGATGTATACTGTTAGATTTTAATGCTACTTTTTAGACCAGCAATCCTCACGTATGTGCATTAGCAATTAATAAATCAATAGTCTAGAAAACTGAAAGATTCAGCCAGACCACCGACGTACCATGTAATCTAAAACATATTGTTAGAAAACGCGCTACCTACACACACACACATGAAAAGTACCTCCGAAAACAAACCCCTTGTAGCTCGCAACCGGAGTGTCCGGCAGTGGGACAGGCATTCAAAAGCGAGTAAAAAAGCCATCGTGAGAAAGCGCGCGCGTGCAGGCGACCCGCTTCCCCCTCGCCACCCACCCGCCCATCCCCTCGATACATAGGTATATAAAGCAGTCCTCCTCTCTCTCTCTCGCTCTCTCTCTCTCTCTCTCTCTCTCTCTCTCTCTCTCTCTCTCTCTCTCTCTCTCTCCGTCTCCCTCTTACCTGGCAGACCTCGACGAAAGACATGCCGCCGCTGGTCGCCCCAGCGGCGTACCGGCAGAGTCCGTCGACGACCGCCGCCGCGGGTTGCTGTTCCTGCTGCTCGTCGGTGCTCTTGCCGGTGCTGTTACCGGGGGCAGCCGCCGCAGCCGCCGCAGCCGCAGCCGGGTCGCATTCCAGAATGCCGCCCACTCTGGAATGCGGTTCCCCCCGCGCGACTGCCACCAGCCCCTCCACCATCGTCGGCCCGGTCCGCGCTCCGCTGCCTCCTCCGCTGCGGCCCTCCGCATTGTTCGCCGCTCGCTCGCCGGCCATCCTCTCCTGCGCCTACCTATCGCTCTTTCTCTCTTGCAGCTCTCTCGCTCTCTTGCTCGCTCTCTGCTTCTCTTTTCTCTCTTTAGAGCGGCGGCGACTTGTGTGGCGCGTGTGGGAACCGCGCGACCTAGTGCGTCGACCGCTTGGCTTTCTCTCTTCTCTTATTCGCCTCTATAACTTCTTTTTCTTCCCCAATCCTCTCTCGGCGACGCTCAGCTTCTCAAGTCTCGTCGGCCTGGGGTCCTGGGGAAACGTCGACTCTCCGCACAGCTGGCGCCTTCCATTCTGTTTCGCTCCGCAGAAAAAGGGGGAGTCCGCTTCCTGCAGGAGGGTAGCTAGCGACTCCTCTGCTGTCCTGCGTGCCCCTCGTTGCTCCGAAATGAACGCTGAAGCTAACCTAAAACGAGAGCATTTTTTTAACGTTCTGCAGCGTTCTTATGCAGTTTTAATTGTCGTATAGGTATGCACGTCGGGGGTCGTTTGCGAGTCGATAGCGGCTCGCGAAAGCGCATACTACTAAGTACCACGTTACGTATTTGATCAGCTGTGAGCTCGAAAATCCAACTGTTTTGAAAGGCGCGGATCGGAAACTCGTTTGCCGTGCATAAACCGTTAAGCTTTTCTGCACTGTATACTGCAGATAGTAGCAGTACCTATATAGCCAGCAACACTTGCTCGGGAAAGCCGTCTACCTAGATAAAGTTCACGGCGGTCTTTTTGTCGGTGTAATCTTCAGAGTTCAAAATCACGAGGGGTTGATAATACGTAAAACTTCAGCGAGGACAGACGTTCACGAAATAAGGACGACGAGCCACGGCGAGAGCCAAGTTCGGAAAGTATAGCCCGAGTTCAGCTCGACACCGTTCGCGCACCCGTGCACATGCAGAAGAAAAAGGCGCATTCCAGCGCGGCAACGTAAGTACCTACCCAAAAGCAGCTCGTCCAGCCGAATCATCCTCCGGCGCGATGCACTCGGCGTCAGTTAGTATACAGTGCAATCGCGACACTCACACACACGTCTAGACGGACGGTCTTGTCCTCGAATATAATAACCTAACCCGGGACGGATCGATCCTGGGCTGCTGCCACTCTCGCACAGCATACAATACAAGTTTGACGCTCGACGAACGAGAGAGAACGAGAGAGAGAGAGAGAGAGAGAGAGAGAGAGAGAAGCGGAGGCCGCGCGATGTGTGTGTTGGCTCGGCGGCGCGCAGCAGCACTCTACTTTCCCGCGGCCATTTCCGAGCCGTTCACGGTGGCGGCGCTGCTCTACGCGAGAAAGAGAGAGAGAGAGAGAGAGAGAGAGAGAGAGAGAGAGAGAGAGAAAGACTGTCCTCTCGCTCTCCGTCTCCCTTCAACCTGGCGGACCTCACTCTATGGATCATTCACGTTTGCGCCCCACTACTGCAGGAACCAGCGCCGTTTTCTTTCTTTCTTCATCTATAAGAGGGTATACCTATATGTCGCCGCCTCGCTCGTCTATATAGCGAGTTCGTGCACGTTCTTGGTTTTCCCATGAAACCCCCGGCATGCACAGTCTTATACTTACTCGCGGAGGCTTTTTCACATTTTTTCATCGCTCGAGGGTGCAGTTAGAAGAGAAGAAGAAGGTTTGTATGATGTTAGAATGTGTGCTGATTTGTGGGTGTATAATGGATCGACGTTCGGCTGTTCTCTGAAGCTTTGTTTTCGTAAACAGGTGTGGTTTCGGCGGGATCTTCGCGCACGAGGGAGGATTTTAACCTAACTTTTTTTATGGAGAGATTTTGGTTTCTTTTTGCGTTTTGGCGCTTTTCCGCGGTAGACGATGCACCGTTGGAATATCTTGGTTAATAAACCGGCTGTCATTCGATATCGGTGTGAGAAAACTGCCGCAGAGAAACGCAGTCGTTTAATTTGTTAATTACAATGCATTTTTGACAGAGAATTTTCAGTGACGAGCTATCTCCAGACCTTTCTACTTCGAGAAGTGCAGTGCAAAACGGTTATCGTCACGACTCTGCAGAACGCAACAGGTATTCCAGAATCAACCGCGTCTACATCTCGGCGACAAAAAGACAAAACAATGGATTTATTCGATTCAACTGCGACTGCAGAAAAATCGCCAGCGTAGCAAGAGAAATTCGCGGAATCGCCTCGTACCCTCTCCCGTGTCCGTAACAGGGCAGACCGGTGCCAGTCTGGCACTTACACACACACACACACACACACACACGCGCGCGCGCGCGCGCGCGTCCGTCGCGAATTCCGTCGAGTCCCTCGGGGCCGGACACGCGCCGAAAAGCATTTCTTTCACCTGAGAGAGCGGCGCCGGCTCTTTTTTTCCTCGCGTATGCGCCCCTCGAGCGCCGGGCTCTCTGAACAGTGCAGTGGGTAATAATACGGCTTTCGGCGGCCGTGTCTCTCAAAAGCCATCATATGGGTTACGCGCGAGGGATTTTTAGCTTTCTTTTCGGTACACGCGGAGGGGAACTTTGGAATGTCTCTCAGGTGGGGATGATACGAGACACCTACGAGGGATTATGCGCGCGCGAGGAGTATTTCGGGGAAGATCGCAAGAGCGGGAGAGACGTGAGAATTTTGTCTCGATCGAGGGTTCAAGAACGATACCGGTTAAATGTTTAAAAATGTAATTTAGATAGACGGAAAGTGCCACGAGTATATATCCTATATGTAAAATCAAAACGCGCATATACTTTATCCTCGAGTGACTCATCGCGAGAGCGCTGCACTAAACAAACGTAAAAAAGAAGCAGCAGCTCGCTGCTCGCTTTCATTCATCCGCGCTGCAGCGCGGATCAGCCAAAACAACGAAGACAACAACATGACGCGCGGAAGAGAGAGAATCTCCTCTCTCACCTCCCTCTACGCAAGCTGCATCAGTGCAGACTCACTCTTATATACTTGTGTATACACAGGCGCATAATATATCCCTTCGCGGCCAGTGTCCGCGAGTGTATAGCGAGGAGGTGGGAGTGCATACTATAGCCATACTATAGCCACCTATACGTGCGCAGCAGCCCATTGAGCCAAGGAACTGCTGCGAGGGAAAGGCCAGAAATAGAACCGCGAGTTCCTCCGCGGCTCTTCTTTCTCACGCTGCTGCTGCAGCAGCGCACTTTAGCCTCTGGGCTGCAGTGAAGCCGATCGGGATCTACCGTATAGTCTCTATGAGGAGAGCGCGTAAGTGGCCGCCGCCGAGGATATGCTTCCGAGATTATGGGGCTTTGATGCTTGCGCGAAGAGCCGGCTTGATTGCGAGAGATGCGCGCGCTGTTGTGCGGGGAGAGGAGATTACGAGCTTGTTTCGGCCCGCGAAAGATTGCTTGCGGATAGTTTCGTGCGGGATTACTTGCGCATACGTATATTGCTGTAGGGAGGCCGCGCTTTGAGGCTCGTCATCTGCTCTCTTTGGATTCTGCTACACTTTTTAGAGAAGCTTTTTTTTAATCGATTCATTTAATTTTCAGAGTAAAAATGAGCCCGGCGCTCGATTCATCTCTAGCGAGTTTAGAGGAACACGTTGGAACCATTGAGGAAGTAGGAATAAACGCGTTGAACGACGACTGCTTGACGTTCATTATGCAGTACTTGCCGATTGTCGACAGAGTGAGAATGGAACGAGGTATTCCAGTTTACGCAAAAATGATGAAATTTATAAAGTTCCTCAACTTAACGCTATCTTTTCATTTCAGTTTGTAAACGTTGGCAGGCGGTAAGTCTTAATGCGTGGCACAACTTCAAAAAGCTCAACTTCAACAACAAGTATTGGGGATTCAGTGCACCCTTCACTTTGGCTGAAGTTAACCACAGAATTATCGAAAAGGTTTTGAAACGCTGCGGCGAATACTTGATCTCGATAGAGTTCAATTCGAAATTCAACGAAAGACTGGATCAGAACGTTGTGAGTAGCGTGGCAAGATTCTGCCCCAACGTTCAGCACCTCGACGTCTGGCGTCTCAAGATATCGCTCCGGAGCTGGAGTGCCTTGTACGAAAATTGCAGTAAACTCGTTTCTTTTGCCGTGAGCGACTGCACGGACTGCGAACTTTCGTTATTATTCGAAAAGAATAGGGAACTGAAGAGGCTCTACGTCTTTTCCTCAAATGTCACTGGGGAATTTCTAAATAATCTGTACTGCTATTCTATTGAGAGCATCGTGTTCGTACACTGTCCCATGATAACGCTGGGCAACTTTCATGTGAGGCGCTTGACTTAAAGATGGCCATTTTTGCATTTTCTGTGGTATAATCAATTTGAAACCTGTTCACAGGTGATAAGAGATTTTTGTGAAACGGAGCCATTGGTTCTGGAAGAAAATTTTTCGTTAGACGAAGGTTTCATGAAAGACATCAGTTCATACCGCAAAAGCGTGTTGAAGTATCTAACTCTGGCATATGGCTATGCGAATTCTCTGGTAGCAATCGGCACCAACCGCAAGCCTCTTAAGAAGGTCACCTGTTACCGTAAGAAATCTTCAATCCTTTATCTATGATTGTGTATCAAACAAAATTCAACGGCACCTCAATCGTGTCTTTTTTGCTTCAGAATCTCTGCTCGTCCTGTACCTGAAAAACATTAATGACCATGCACTCCAAGAGACGGACTGCAGGGATTTGATGAATATGCGGAACACTGGGGTTGTAAAGCTTATTGAGGAGTCCCAAACCCTGGAACGTCTACTTGGAGGATTGCGAGACTATATCGAAAAAGCTGCCCGAGGCGGCCATAAGAGTGATGAAGAAACGTTCGATTATTGAGCTGCAGGGATGTTATTTTTAGCCCACTTTTTGGACAATCATCAACCAATGCACATGTAGATCGCTCTGAACTTCCATCTTTTCTGGGATTTTCTGTTCTTTTAGGTACGAAATTTCACCGACACTTGTGTTCTAAAGAAATCAAGCGTAATTTTTTAGGTAGTACTTTTTGCATATTCACTTTTTGTTTTACAATAGAGAAAAGGCCTAGCCAAGATTTTTTAATTCTTTTTCTTTTAAAATATATTATTAAAATCTTGCGCAAAAGTAAAAGTTAATATTTTAATACAGTATATGTATGCAGTATTAATTTTTCAATAATTCTTTTCGTTATATGGGGTTTTGAAATAACCAATCACAAATTATAAAATTTTACACCAAAAAAACTAGCTATATACTCCACAATAGGTTCATACTCATATGCAAGCGCTTCTTTATTATTTTTGTATGTACTTTTTAGAATTGTGCTTACCTCGATCTTTTTGAGACGATGCACAGTTTCCTACACACATCACATCCAAACTCAGCGTGAAAAAAAAGAAATCTGCGCAATTTTTAGCATCAAGAAAAAACCAGTCCATCCGCCGTGCAGAAAGCAAATCTCGAAAAAGCGCCGGTCTGAAAAAAAATGACTCGCGCAAACACATTTTTTACCCGTGTATGCATATACTCTCAATGCTATCCGCGAGATATTTTCTTAAAATAGCCCGACTTACGTTGCATAAAAATAGAGGCAATGAGTCAAGGTGACTCTCGCCGTTTGGAAGCAGAAAAAAAATTAAATCGTTATGAGTAAACGTCGAGCCGAAAATCTCGTGGATTAGTTCACACCGTGTCGAGAGTACATATGACTTGTTGAAGACGAGGGAAAAATGAGGGGATAATAGTGACGGAAAAGGTTCGCAGGACGGTTGCATCACGTATACCAGTTGCTGAGCGCACTGAGTTTCTCGGACGTTTTCCGTGCATCGGGGTGAAGGGAAGGAGGAGCCTTGCGTGTGTGTATATGGTCTCAAATCGATTGTAAGAGGCTCTTATGTCCTAACGGGGCTTCTATGTACACGGAGGTAAACATTCTTGCCGAGAAGTCGCTTTATAAGGGCAGCGCGGTTTCGCGATAATTGCCGGTAGCTACTTTTTCACGATCATATCGCGGTGCAGAACTAAACCAGGACTGCATAGCAACGCAACAGGTGATCTGTATACTCGATTGTTCATTAGAACATATGTATAACAATTCTCATATCATTAAAAAAAAACTTTCTGTGCAGATTTTCACATTCTCTCTCTCTCTCTCTCGCTCGCTCGTAAAAGAAGCCATCGAGTCGATTCGCAAGCAGATATCTGGCGAACTGTCGGCCGCGCTCGGGCGTTTAAAAGGCCCAGCAACAGAGCAGCAGTTCTCGCAACATGAACCAGCGAGCTGCGCGCAGTGAAAGTCGTCGTTCCCGCGCTCGCTGCCGCGCTGCACAAGAAGTTCTGGGTCACTGACATCTCTCGCGAGAGCACGGAGAGTCGCGCCGCACCAGCCGCCTCCGTGCATTATATTCGCCCGGCGAATCTTTCTTCGCTCCTGCTGTGTATTGGAGGAGTTCATTTCAAATTCCAGAATTTTACGTTTGGCGCATAAAAAAGTCGTGTCGATATGCATCGGAACGGCTCGGAAAGCTTTTCCCACGTTGTACCGATCGGTACGCGAGGAGTCGATTCGTGGAACTGAAATTTCAGCGTGGGCGCGAGAGCGCGTATAACTCTGGGGACGAATTTAAAGACCTCCTGGCTCTCCGTTTAAACGCTCGTTTCTCCGAACCTTTTTCGATCGCCTGAATACTTAATGACCGCGGAGAGACATTTCAGCAAACAACAATCGCTGAAGCCGTACTACTTATAACGTTTTCTTAATATCCGTCCGCTTCGCATTTCCAAGCAGTGGTTTACTTATAGGTCTAATTGGTCCATTGAATTTTCAGAGAGCAGCTCGGCAGCAGAAGAAAGCGACATCGTCGGTCTGGAAGAAAAAAAGCGCACGTAACGCACCGTAATTTTATGCAATGCCAGGAAGGCCGCGAGGAAAAAGCGCTCGCAGTGTAATCGAAGGCTCGCCGATATGTACCAGACATACTCCATTGCCTTCGTGAGCGCGCATTCGCAGAGCGGTCTTTCTCTCTTGCGCACTGTTTCTCCGGCCAGGCAATACACCGTATATTGATAATCTCGGCTCTCTTTCTCTCTGTATGTGTGTTTCGCGTCGGCATAAATTATGCAAAGCAATGGCTGCTCCTCCTTTTTCATACAGCCATTCGAATTTCAATTTTTCCCGCGGTTTCTCGGAAAACCGTTGATCCGACCTTCGTTATCTGCATCTCTCTCTCTCTCTCTCATCTTCTTTTTTCACCGACAATGCATAGCTCGGCTGCAACCTTCAAAGGCCGCTGAATGCGCGCCATAGTGAATGAAGCGAGAGAGAGAGAGAGAAGGACTTCTTGTGCAGCCGCCGGATGTGTGCAGTAATGCACCACCGCGACGCGAACAACGCGTACACTCTCGCACATAGTGATAAGAGGCTCGTGTGCGCGGGGCTATTGTATATAGCTGCACCGATGGCGAAGGTATGCGGCCGGTCGTCTACTGAACCAGTTCTCGATCCTTGAAAGCTTGCGCTCGCGCTCGTATCCTCTCGGAAGGAAGTTTGTTGTAGCTATACAGTTCTCTGCAGCGCTGTGGGCGAGAAATCGTTGCGAGAACATTTCTTTATGACTTTCTCTTTCTAAAAAAACATGCACACTGCAACTAAAGCCCGGCAATCCTGCATATACACTATCTCGAGTCCAATCTCGGCATAAATATATCCTCGCAAGGAATGCCGACAGTCCTTGCCGATCGCGCATACCGCGTCGCTAGAAAATAAACGCCTGAAAGAGAAAAAGAAATCAACAGACTGTACTCCCTACCTCTGTACAAGCGCAGTATCTCTTTCTCTGTGCAGACTCCGCGCGCAACTATATGTACAGACGAAGGAGGGAACGAAGGAAAGGAAAGAGAAAGGTATACTCGGTGCAGCAGCAGCGGCGGCGGCGGCGGCGGCGGCGTTTATGAATGAACGGCTGATGCCGGTGAAAAAATTCACATTCCCCGGGAGTTTCTCTCGCGCTCTGCTTGCGGCGCGCCGGCCGCGTATAAAATTCCTCCAGCCGCCGCCGCGGTCACGATTCATTCATAAACGCAAGCGACTCTCCCATGCGTGTATGTGTGCGCGTATGCGTCTATTAAAGCGAGAAGGGACACTTTTCCTCTGTAGAGAGACTCTATGGAAATGAATGAAAAGCGGAATGCGAGGTGACTTTTGCGCAAGCGGGAGAGGATTTATTGGGGGATTGTATAATTTTTCCCGCAGGAATTTAACGCTGCGATTATAAAGCGTCGATGGAAGAAAAGAGACGAGTAATAAATCTGTCGGTATAGCGTAGTGGTTTATGCATTGTTCTATATTCGCGGCTCGTTAATTTGTCGGCGACTCTATGCTCTTCTTGTTTTTCCGACGGCTCGATCGCGTAACTTTTGTGCAATTGTAGATGACGCCGACTGCGTAGGAAGAGAGGATTAAGTATGTCGCTCGAAGAAAGCGTCGCGTGCACTATACTCGCAAAGATAAGGCAGTGAGTTTAGGGCCCGCTATCTCCAGTAGGTGGCAGCACGCGTCGAAATCCTGCTGATGATCGCTTTGACTTAACTTGCCGTCCCTTTTATTCCAAGCCGAGGATAAATAATTTCTCATGTATAGCCAAAGTTTCATTCACGCGCTCTGATATATTTCTCGAAAAAATCCAATCGATCATCCCTCGCCAAAATGTACAAATTGCTGGCTCTATTAAAATATCCGTCAACGACACACGTCCCATGGAAAATGAAAAGCTCACACAATCCTTATGCTTTTAGGTTGCCGAGCTCAACTCAGCGGCGCCGATAATCGCCGCAGACGGAATCGCTCATTAGAAGGCTCTGGCAGCTTTGCCGGACGCGCATACGCACTATGCACTCGCAGAGGCAAATTGCAGCAGTAGCAGCGCAGCGCAGGCAGCAGCACAACCAGCTATCCGTGAGTCACTACTGCGTGGACGCGTACTACTGTACCTCATGTGCAAACGACACCTAAGTGGGTCATTATTTCGCTGGATGCTGTGCGCTTCTCTCAAAGACGCCTTTCCGAGCTGCCTGATATCTCGCTCTGCTTATATACGTAATACGCTCTCGCGCTATCGCGATTATTGTCGTGTACAGCGTTGTCGTAGTAGTCGCGTATTATTACGCCGAGGGGGAGAAGGAAGAGAATAGTACATCCTCTCAAGGATCCTTTTTGTTGACCACTTATTTATCTCGCGCGCTGGATTTATATTACGACGACGACGAGAGCCGGGCGTAATTGAAGGTGATGCTTTAGTAGAAAGGCTCTTAAGCGAGACATAATTCCGGACGCTTTGTACTGCCGCTGCTGCTGCTGCTGCTATTTTGTTCAAGTTTTGGTAATTAGGTAATGACCGCCGCGCGCTGCCGCTTTTACCGAGGGGAAGTGAGTGCTTGCTCGATGGTCCGCCTAGATGACTCGAGTACTAATAGTACGACCTGTGTCGAAAGTTGACTTTGTTGCGAGGATTAATCTATCCGGAACATACAGGTTTAGGACATTGTTAAATTTCACTCCCCATACGGTTGGTCAGTCGCAGCTCGCGGTGTGACGTGCCGTGGGAATCCCTGGCTCCGAGGAATATAATCGTGGCCGATAACCGCGATGAGACAAAGACGTTTAGAAAGAGAGACGCTGCTCCGGTGGTGTGTGCTTTTCTTGGTTCGCTAGCGCACACGCGGCCATTCATGCGAGATGTACTATGGCACGTCAATAGGATGATTGCCCCCCCCCCGACGGTCGCCTCTGCCCGTTCAAGTGGATAAAGTCTTTTATAGTGTATATGTAATTTAAACTCGGCTGTCGAGAGCCACAGCTTATACGTTGTCGTCGGGCTGCACGAGGATGAGGATCTCTGCAAAGATGCTTTTTCTTCCCCGACGATTCCTCAGTGACTTTTGATGTATTTTGTCGATGCTTACGATATTCTTGATGACGATTCTATCAAAGACGGAACAGAGAATAAAGTAGATCTGCGCAGGAAGTGGATAATGCCGAGTCTAGTGAGATCACAGAAAACGTTGGCTGTATACGACGTAATCAACTATCTCGCTGCAAGTTCGCACACACACACACACACAGGGTTGAAATTGAAAGTTATAAAGCTGATTGTTATAACGCCTCTCTTCGCGCACTGCCACATTTATACTGGCGTGTAATTCTATTACAACCGTGAAAACTTAATGGTCGTTTTCTCAATTTTCCCTTGGAATTCAGGAGGTTGAATATGATCATCAAATTTGAAGGCCTTTATGAACTCTATAAACAATTATTCCGTGTCGCTTGAGAGCTATGATTCCCTTTCCAGGCATCGTCTCTATATCTAGTACATCAACATCATCAGAATTAGTAAAGCTCTCATCTCGTTCAGCTATAAAACGCATCCGTTCGAAATCAAGCAGATGTTAAATTCATTCGGCTGTGGAATTATCCTTGTTTGCAATTCTTATTTTCGAGCAATAGAGAGCGAGAAATAGCTTCAAAAATGCTCAATCCACACGTATAAATATACTCGGGCAGTTATAGCATGAGCGACTCAAGCTGTACTAGGCTGAACAAGGCCTATAGCTGGCGCACCACCATGTCTTATAGACTCGGCGCGTAGATTCCGATGAGGGAAATAGAAAACCTGCCTATGCGCCACCTATCGCTGATAGCCAGAGTCGAAAAGTCGAAGGAAAAGACAGTCCAATTGCGGTTGCTATATGGCTATATGGCTCGCACATCACTATGTCGCGACGAATTTGTCCTCCCCGTACAATGCTAAAGAGGAAAAGAAGAGCGAGAAAACAGATAAGGTCTCGCAGTCGGCGTGCGCGCGGCGTTACGCGAATCTCAAGTCCTTTCCAACTGTCGCGCAACGTATTATCCAATTTGCCACGGCTTGCTCGCCTGCTCGGGGCGAGAAACGGCCGGAGAGAGGGACAAGTGTCATTGTCTCTCTTATGCAAATCGCTCTTGATTTACAGCTGCTGCTGTCTATCGCACTTTTTCTCTCCGTCGACGCGTATCCTGGTGCGCGTACACCTACGCACGCGTTCCGCCGAAGACCGGCTGGATCCGGTTCGGGATCGTCGCTGATACTTTGGTCTTCCGAAAACCTGAGCGAATCTCGATGTTGTAGCGAGATGACGAGAGAGTCACGCTTGATTCCTCACGTCCTCGTGGTGTTTCGTTACCTTGTGCGTGTGCATGCGTAGTGGTGAAGGAGAAAGATGATATGTCGTGCGATATACTGTTTTAATAGTTTTTATAAAATTTAACAAACAGAATAAATCCAAATACCGATTCTATTCCTCGCGAATATCAACAAGCATAGCAGCAAACTTTTCATCGACTTTAAATTTTCGAAAAATTAAAACGAGTGCATTGTAGCCCTCCCACTCCAAGTCGGCCATTAAAAGAAACCTCGAAAAATAATCCACACACACACACACACACACACACACACACACACACACACACAGAGGTAGCGAAAAAACACCTCGCGCTATAATTAAGCCCGTAAAGTCGAGTCGCCGCTGCTAATACTGCAGCCGTGACCACGGAGATTGACACGGTGCGAGGCGAGCTCGCGCGCGGGAGTAGCTGCGCACACAGCAGCGCCCGCTCGCGCCAGCGTTGACCCCTCGACAGTCCGATCAGCCCGTTGCTTTATTTAGTTATCGTTACATCCACCGACTTGTCCAGCTCGCCGCGGTTATACACACTCTTATCACCTCGCGCAGTCGCATCTCTCCTTTCTCTTTCTCTCAATCCGCGCGATATCCTCGGGATATACAGAGATAATCCTTTTGCGATTATCCATCCGAGTTTGCTGATTTTCTTTTCTTCTTGAATGACAGGCTTGGGGAGCCCGAACGAGAGTCCGGAAGTGAGTCGCGATTTTTCGGGTCTGACGCTTATCTGGATGCTGTCGAAGTGAGCTTTTGCTGAAGAGCCAATCGAGCCCAGGTGTGATATTATGATTAGGTGAGTGTACGATTTATCGTCAATCTTTTGCTACCTGTATTATATTTTTTTTCTCTATTGGTTGAGATGTTTAGGAAACGTATTATGAACATTTTTTCCCGCTGTTGTGACAACTGCATTTTTAACTTTGAATTCTCGCGTTGGGAGGCAGCGATTTTCAAAAGGATTACGAAATAGTTGTATTGTTTCGTCATGCGCTGTAAAAAATAACGAGTGCAAAAATTGTACGCTTCCGCGTTTTGCAGCCAATTTTCAGAATGTTTCCCTTATTTACGAGTGCGAGTAGGCTCGATGTATATTAGATTTTACATTTTTCTAGTAAGCTAAGTGCGACTCTTTTTCTTTTATACCGTTGAGGCAATTCGCTAGGGGTATATAAAGAAGAACAGTATAAAAGCACTGATAAATAAGTAAAATCTAGTTTCGTATTTGTGAAAAAAAAATCAAAGATAGTCTTAATAGTTTGATGAAAAGTTACTCTAATTCTCACATCGAACTACATTATTAAATGGATAATTTAGCGACGTAAATCGTTGAAATCTGACTTTTTTCCGTGGCAAGTAACGGTGACGTGCGGAGTGCCAATGATTAAATTGAAATAATAATTCGAGCGACGACATGTCAGTCGGAAGACTCGAAAGTGAGAAGCGGAAATAGGTGATTTGTACTTGTTTGTAGCAATTGAAAAAGTACAGGAATCCAAGAAGCAACTAATTTGTCGTAAAGCAGACGGACGTTAAAATGTACAATTTTCAATCATTATAATACAATTGCACGAAATTGACACCTTAAATATTAATTTGATGTTTTTACCATAAAGCCTTGCTATGTGTGTGCGTGTACTATACTCGTCCTTATTTCTAATGCAGTCCATACGAATGTATCGTCGTATTTTTAACTAATTATTACCGTCGTTTAATCCGTAAAACGTTCGTTAAAACGCGAATCTTAGTCAGTAAAGTTTTATTCCACACGAAGTCCTTAAAAGTTTTTCTCTAGTTTTTCGCTGCGACTTCGAGACTCAATTAAATGCAAATGAACGTACTGTCCAGCGCAAAAGCACAGTCGTAAATCAATCCGATTCCTCTCACAATTCCCCCCCCCCCCCCCCCCCTCCTCCCTCCCGTATCCTTACGATCGTTCTTATCTGTTCGCTATCGCGCGAGTCCTCGTTATAAATGCCGATGCGGAGTATAGAGGAGATAAATTGCATACAGCTAACGTTCGCGGGGCTGTGACGGGGAAAAAAGAGCGCGGAATATGCGCCGCAGGCTTGTGCGCGCAGGGAGAGCCGAACTCGTCCGAGAAAATGAAAAGTGGTGTAATAAACTCGCGCTCGCTCGCGCGCACGTTTTCCAACGACCTTCTCAAGGTGTTCAACGCGCGCTGCGAGCGAACTATGCGTGCGGGAGAGAAAAAAAATCATATGTCTATGGAATAAGTCGACGTGATCGCCGATAAAATGGTAATCGATCGCTGCGTTGTACCGCGTGGAAAGTCGATAGCGGATTGTGCGATGGTCCATTGTTCTGTACAATTTATGCGCTTTTTACCGTTTTAGCTGATGGCTTAGTGGGAGTTTTACGGTGTGTGCTGTTATTTAAGCATATCCGGATGTGCGTGTATGAACTTTAACGATTATATATAAAGATAGTAAATTTCGTTGATGAATTGTGTTTTATTAGCACAATTATGTTATTAGAGATAATACGACGCGGAACAAGTGCACATGATTTTCGCTGTAAAAAATGTAATATCGTGGAACAAAAAAAAAAAAAAAAAGACAAAAACACGTGTAATCATATTCTGCGGAAATATAGTATATGAATTTTAAGTAAAAATATGGAGGTAATAAGGTTTTAATCACGAAATTGCTGCAGTTTTCGTACAAATATTTTTATCTGTACCTGTCTTCTTATCCTTCTTATCGTAACAGCCATTGAATCAAATTTCGCCTCCTCCAAAGAGCGCAGAGCCTGATGGAGGCCTTATCTATACCGCAAGTACGCTTTATTAATCCACATAAGCTCGCAGCCCTGGCGACTGATGGACTTTGAGCAAGACTTAAGAAGCACAGCCGGGCCCATTATAAGGGGGCCACGGTGTCGTCGACGTTATTCATCTCGCACTGGCGAGAGACAGAAAAAGAGAGCAGCAGCATCACAGTAGTGAACAAAACAAGGCATCAGAGCCGCGTCCAGCGCCACAATGGCTATATGCTATATACGTGCGCGCTCTGATGGGGCAGCACCGTCCAATTGCTCGGCTGCGATAATTTGCATGACAAAAAGAGCGGGCTCGGCATCGAAACAGGATGTCGCGTTTTTCGCGATTACAACTCGTTTCTCTTTACACGTGTTTATATTGTGCCTCGTAGCGACGCGCGGGGAGGTCAAGGCTGCTGATTGCCGCCGCCGCCCCGTCTTCTGAGGCGCTGGTGACTCCTCTCGTCGATTGGAGCAGTAGGAGAGCATTATAAGGGAACGGCCGAGATTTAATCGGCAATCTCGGCGAGATGCTGCTCAAACATTCAAAAGGTCCATCAGTCGCGCGCTTATCTTCTCTCTAATTTTCTTATGCTCTCCCCCCCCCCCTCTCTCTCTCTCTCCCTGATGCGCGGCGCGCATTGTTCGTCGGATAGCTCCGAGGGTTTTTTCCGTCATTTCTTTCATCGCTGCCCTGACGGGAGAGCAAGTCGTTCTTCTCGTCCCTCTTCACGGCTCACGCGAGCGAAATTGTTTAAAAATCTCAACCTCATCGCAATGTTTGATCAAATGACGACGCGCGCGAAATCCAAATGGGCGGCGCGTTTAAAAGGCCTGTGTACTCCACCGACGCTTATTTCGAGCGCGGCGGCGCACGTGATGCCGGGCTTGAATCAACAGGTGTCACACCTGCATATCTCTCGCTCGTAACGTGATCGCTCGCTCTCTCTCTCTCTCTCTCTCTCTCTCTCTCTCTCTCTCTCTCTCTTCACTTCCTTTAACTTTATTGCGCTCTACTGTGTATTATAATTACGCGCAGCCTTGAGAGAATCTCCCTCTCTCGAATTGCGACTTGATGGCGTTGATGAAAGAGGAAAGTCTCACGATTACGACGTCTCTGTGCCGTGTCTTCTTATCTGCATGCGACAAAATTAAGTTCGCGAACGCTTGTGCAAACACATGCGTTACTGCCAACGAGATCTTAATAGACTGTCAGAAGCCTGCTGTTGGATCGAGGAAAAGCTACCTGAGAATATTTAGTTTTTAATGCTGTCACAAAAAAAGTAGGTTAATTATAGCAAAGTTCTGAGAATCTGATCATAATAAACACACCTCGGCGGGTCTGATTTGTTTACGCTGATTGATATAGATTGTGAAAATTAGCTTACGATTGATATTACATGCAAAATCGTTATTGCCACGAAGAAGATACAATAATAATCAACATTGATGATCGTCGCGGTTAGATAAGCGGCGTCGTATCTTCCGAAAACGATAAATATCATAACTGCATAGGCGCAAGCAGGAGCAATAATCAGAGTAGAAAGAAGTTGCATGATTGCTTTACAGCCACTGCTAAACGTGACATCGCGTTTATTTCGGTTGGATATTAAGGATTGATCGACAAATTCGACCTTAAACTTAGCTTAAATCGGTTATTAAGGAAACGTCGTAAAAACGACGCGTTTTACATACGTTTGCTGCCGTATACGAGGTACCTGCATATAAAAGAATTTTTACAAACGAATGTGGATTTTACCTCCAGCTGTCCTTAATTAAAAAAAGACCGCAATAAAAAAAATCGTTATCACAAATTATATAAGTCTCCACTGGTCTGGTCGATTTCGCCTTTTACTACTAAACGATTTATACGCGCAACTATAAGCTAACTTTTTTTCAACAAAAGCAATATAAAACAACTCTCTACGACCAAAATGATCGTGAAAAACAGCATCTGCGAGTATGACATGTTTGCGGAAGAAGCCCGCGTAACACATCGCCGCGACGTACGCATCACTGATTTATACATTTTCGGTTATATAGCGCTTGCTTTTATAGTGCCGCGCTTCGATATCCAAGTATTGGCGACTTGTATTTTGTACATGCTGTTTAGTTACAGATTGGGAATCCCTCTTACGTGGCTACTTGGATGTCAAATTAGGAGTATTTAATCTGCGTGTGTGCGCGCGTTGTGGAAGTACGGGATTGAAATTTTATAAGTCAGAGTCGGACATTGAAGAAGAACAACAATAACGTTCGTCGAAACCTTAAAAGAATTTTCTATCTCGATTTCTGCCATTACGTGAAGAAAGCTTGAAAGTATGTTTCCATTATTATCTGGATACATACATGTAGTACGCAATAATTAACTGAGATTTTCATTAAAAGATAATACCGGATCAATAAATTAACCGCGACTTAATCCATCACCGATGGATTTTTAAAAAGAACGCGGCATTCCTTAAATAATGTCGTAAAAAAGCTGATTACAAACTCCTGAGTTGCATATTCAAGTCAAATTTATCGCAGGAAAAATGTTCGTTACATCCTGTCACAAATGTTTTCCTATACACCGCAGCAGCAGCAGCAGTGGCGGCTGTATAGACTCGTGGAACGACGGCTTGCAGATCTAATATAAGTAATTAGTCGCGGATATATTGTCACGCTGTTAACGTAACGACGGCCTGCTCGTTAAACAAGCTGAAAGAAATCCGCGGCGCTTGTAATCCACGCGCGTGTATGGCTCACTAACATAAACACACACAGACACACACACACACACACACATATACATACGCGAGACAATTACAATTTGAAGAGTCAACGTTTTAGAAGCGTACATGCGGCTCTCTTGCATAGTCAGATTATCTTCCGCTCGTGATTTACAATCTATACGTGTAGGTGTATAATCGGGATGTGTAAAAAGTCAAATCCGGACCAATAAGAGAACGCATTATATAGGACGCATTATATGAAAATGTCAAATAACATTCGGCTCAATTAATGCGCCACGAGCAATTCACGAGACGCGTGTGAGTACTATATAGAGGGCAACGGGAACGATCCGGTTTTAATGATATAGCCCATCGACTCTCGCGCCCTTTTTTAAGAACATCCGCTTGGTCGGCGAAAATTATATATCTTTGGACACACGATGTGATGTGAAAATTAATCGTCACAGGACCGAAGCCAAAAGTTTCCTCGTTCGCGGCTTTGTTCTTCTTCTTATTTTTTTTTTTACGGTTTAATTGCTTCTGAACTTGTTGAAAAATATGCGTGCACTACAACCTCTATATAGCATATATTTCTGACAATTCAAGCTATAATTATAATTGGAATCGGATGAAGCTAGTAAATAATCGTTGACTAATATATGAAAAACGGCTTTGAAACATGGTTGCAGATTTGCATCAACTTGCAAAAATATCTTCTCCGCTCATGTATTGATTCTCCATTGGAATCGAATGAAATTTTTTTCTTGTTAAATGAAATTCTGACAAGGTTTCATACTGACATTCATCAATAACGTTTGAACCGTTTGTCATGAGAATAAAAAAAGTCAAGTCTGCTGTTTGTCAAAGGATTTTAAAAATATCACGTTTTCATCGTTCGTCGCCTCTTATTATAGCACACCGAGATCCCGAATCAACGAGATAAGGTGATTCCTCGAAGCTTCTAAGAACGATTCAATTATAATTTCGAGATAACGACGTTAAAGCGCGGAAATTTCTCTCTCACTACTATATCAAGCCTGATTCTACAGGATTTTCATCGACTTATAATCGCAGCCGTAACTGCGCGTAACTCGAGTTATGGCAATTCCGCATTTCGCGCTTTAGCAGCTAAGCCGATGCGATAAGCGACCTTTTCTTCCCATCCACGCGGAGACTCTCGCGCTTTGCATAATTTTTTTGCCCATGTAAGTATATACAAGCGTGCACCGTTCTTGTGCGCGGCGATAAAGCTGCAGCGCATTGATGAGCGTGTTTTAGCAAATCCGTAATCTCAGGATGTATTTCACGAAAATTTGTTTTCATAGTCAAGCATTAGCTGTAGCAACACTACAGACCGAGCATACGTATCCGATTGAAATTCAAAGACCATATCGAGCGCGCATCATGTCGAAGCAGCGAAAATACACGCAGCCATATGTAACCGCGCGCTAATGATCGGCGGCAGCTCCCGCGCCCGGCGTTAATTCGATGCTTCAGAGCCTAGGATTCTTTCGCAAGGCTTATAAATTATAACAAATCATGCTCAATTGCGCGCTGCTCTATCGCCGCGTATACTCTTTCATAAATCATTGCGACACGCGCGACCGTTTTTTTCTCTCTTTCTCTATTTTCGAATAATATAGTGTATAATATCGCGATGCACATCGTGATATTATCGTGCGAAATTTTCGATTTTTTGCCAAAGCTCTCTGCGTTGTATGCGTACGAGCGAAACATTCGGCGTGACGAATGGCTTCACGATGAGTTTTGTGTTTTTTTTACACATGATGATTTAGCGTCCAATCAAATATTCCACTATACAGCGTCATTTCGATAACGCATCATCGCACTCTCTCCGAAAGCATGCATTCTTCCGCCTCTCGATTTTCTCTCCCGAGTGTCCGATGACCCTCTCGGCTTCTATACAAATCGCTCCGAGGGCGCGGTGTATCGCGTATCGCATTCCTCCTCGTCCTTATCTCTGCGCGAATTATTGCGTTTAGTCAGCGCTCGCATCCGGTCTATACCTCCTCTCGTCGGCCGGATGTGCGACCTGCGCTTCTCCGATCGCGCTCCTCCAAACAGCCTCAATAAACAAGCCACGGTAGTCCCTCAGGCTCATAATCGAATCAGTCCCACGCGTATCTCTGCGCCTCGCGCGCTGCGGCAATTATAGGCAGCTACACGCGCGCCTCGATCCCGAATCCCGATTAATTTAGGGCGAGCGCGCGGAAAACGATCGAGTAGATGGAAGAGAAAAATGCGCGTTTTACAGGGGGACAAACATTTCCAGTAGTGTCATTACTCTGGGTGCGAGGAGGAGAGCTTTATTTCAATTTGTTGAAATAAAGCTCTGACTAATGACTGTTTATTTACGGCCTTGCAAGCGTTAGATTATCGCAACACGATTATAAGATTTCAGTAAGCGACTTTGTAATAAATGGTCTTCTAATATACGAGTGATCCCTGGTAGAAAATTAACGGTTGAAATTCGTGTAAAAGTTAAGTTTAATTTTATCCAGTTTTATCAAATTTTAATGTAAAAAAATAAATTAAAATATTGCTAATATTTTAGTGATGCGTATCTATCATACCACATCAGTATTATTATTAAGTTAAAAATTGTTTTTCCCTTTTTTTGGCATTAAAACGTATATATGTCTTATTACGAATATTTGGATTTTTTACGATTGTAACGTATTTTTCTACAATTTTTGGATTGTAACAGTCGTTTGACAAATTTCAAGCAAAAGTTTCGTTTTATCATGATTGATCCCTGCGTTTCTAGGATAATCCTTGTTGTTTCCATAACTGCTCCAGTTTCTTTTTTGCGCGCCGCAACTCGAGGCGCAATAAATTATCTCAATGATCATTTGTCATTAAGATGTATAAAAATACTCCATAATTGTAAGGTGAAATTTATAGGCAATTAAGGCTTTTCCGCATCTGCGAAGTTTTTGCATTGAAAAATCACACGTGCAAGTTGGCCATAAATCATTTTTTGTTTGCGAATCGAGCGAGCAAGGATTCGCATATCTCGATCTTATTATTGTAAAAACGGCATTCGAAATGTAAATGACCTCTTTGTTCAACTCGTTAGCGATCTACATTTTTAAAGTAAGCACACACGTGGACGATAGTAAACACCCCGGGTTTTACCGCAAACGGTTTTTCCAACTAAAAAACACGTCCTTAGTATCGACTCTAAGCACAGCGGATAAGGTCTTGAGAGTTTACTGATTTACGAATTATGGCTGCGAAAATCGAAACTTTGGAAACTGATTTCTGGTACCCAATGAATTGAAACTTGCCGAGAAATAGCCTGTTAACGTAGCGAGAGTCATTTTGATGCGTAACTTACATTAATATTTCCATAGACACTCATTATCATAATTTACATGGTTATTTAAAGAATATTATTGTTTATTTTTAAAATCGTATCTATTAAATAATCAGACTCATCAATTCAATGGAAAAACACGGACTATAATTATTAGTTTATTCTTTGAATTATCAATTATGTATGTTTGTTTATTCTACGGAAAATAATATGAGTAATCAAAATCAATTTGATACAACTTCAATGAATGTCTCTGTAAAAATTAAAAAATTTGATCAGTAATTTGAGCCCTTTATGGATCAAAAACTATATCAGTTCTTCAAAGTTAAAAAAAAAATAATTAAAATGCGTTTTTTATAACGTAGGTAGATTCCAATCGACTCAAATATTCAGTTCGCGTATCTTGTTAAGTACACATATCGTAAAGAGACAAAAATTTTGCCTTTCAGATTTTTCACTTATAATTTTTGCGACCCACAAGCAAATCATTATTTAAGGCACTTAAAAATTGCCTACGTAGTCACACATCCCAATCGGACTTACAGCGTACATATGAAGAGTAAAGGCCAATTATCTGTTTACTCAAGTGTGAAAAAAGATTAAAGACCTCTGTGCAATGAAGTGAAACGTCGGTTTCCGTATATCAGACTATCGAGGAAGATTTTAATTGAAATGTATAAGAATCGCGTTACATTATCATTAGGAGAATGTTAAAAGTGGATGTAAGTTAATCGTCATAAAAACTTTTTGCATAACGACCGACAGTCAGTTAATTTGAATTAACAACGATATCGGCACACGTGATCATTGAAATTAATTTTATTTTCAAAGACGCATGCGTTGTACGGCATAAATTTAAAATTCTCTTCCTTATCAAAAAAGCTCGCGCCGTCGTTAATGCATCGAAGTGTGAGTATCACGCGAACGTCTTTAAATATGAATATTTATTAATTGACATTGCAGACGAAACGTTGTAAATCTATTTGTGTCACAAAAAACAAGTTTTTTCGAAAAAAATAACAAATAAATAGAAAAATTATGAAATTGTACATAGGGGTTAATTAAGAATTCGAACATTCTTCCCATCTCATGCACTGTGCAAACAGAGCAAAGTACTTTTATCAAGCCCAGTGTACAGTATCGAGTATACACAGCGACTTGCACAACGGCGCAAGTGACGCGACATTTTTATGTAACAACGTAATCCCTCCACCTGTAAGATCACCGAAATTCCCCATGACGAACTTCTCGCAACTTTCCCCACGAGAGCAAATAAAAAAAAAATAACAAGACTCTACTGCAGCAACCAACAAGGACGCAGCAGTGCCGAGCTCGGGTTCGTTGAACGATCACCGTCCGCGCGCACGGCCTTTCCGATCGCGCTGCTCTACTCCCGCGAAATTACGCTTTATTGCGCAACGCGTCGCGCGCGCTCGGCCGATAAAACACGTGGAGGAGAGCCGTCGTCGTGGTCCTCTCCTCGCCGTCGACGCTATACTTACTGGGAAAACGAAGTCTTGCGCGTAAGGCAGCTGATAGCGAAGGGATTGCACCTATAGGGCCGCTTTGATTTATGCCGCTGTTGAGATGTGTCGTAAGCAGCTATATCGATTTTTTGCGTTCTGCGCGTGTTTGGGGATCACTCTGACGTCGAATCGCACACACGTGCGCCCAGGCGACAGTCTCTCTCGCGCAGCCCGAATTTTCAATCACGCGATCGCGTCGGAGATCAAACAAAACCGGCGGCAAACAATCAGCGCGCATATCGTCGGCCAATCCGCTGGAGCCGAACCGAGCCTACGCCTCGGCGAGCAAACACACGGGACAGAGCGAGAAAAAGCGAATAAGCGTAATTAAACACGCCGATCCCAGAATGAAGACGTATACGTGCATCTTAATAACGTGTCGCCGATCCGCTCGCTGCGTTGACGCGTGGATGATATATAGGTATGTAGGTGTACACGCGTACACGTATCGTTCCGAGTGTAAAGAGAGCGAGAGCCGAGCGTTTAAACACAGACGGATCGACGAAGATAGAGAGAGAGAGAGAGAGAGAGAGAGAGAGCCACAGAGGTTCTTCGGCTGGAAGTGGGGGGCAGCAGCAGCGACGGCATCAGTCTCCGCGACTCAACCCCGAGGCACAGCCGTCGGCTCGGGTATATAAGCTTTCGGGCTCGGTTCGTCTCACTCTAGGTTGTTCCCCATCCGGGCAACTCTCCCGAGACTTGGCAAACCGCACTCCGTAAGTCAATCTTCAATTTTCCGCTTCATCATTATCGTCATCGACCTGTGTTCGTCATACATGCTTAGAGCTAAGTTTATAGTGTTACTACTCCTCGTGATCGTCGTCGCCGTCCTTGTTGTTATAGTTCGAACGCTCGTAATATAGTGCGCGGGAGAAAGGGAGAGAAGAAAAACTATCACGAGGCGGCCTTGCCGAGGCCGTAGACTGCAGGAATTACCGCAGCGCAAAGTGCTTTGACACGAGAGAGTGAGAGAGTCTGTGTGAGAGAGAAAGAGAGAGAGAGAGAGAGTGTGTGTGTGTGTTATTATGCCTTTTAGTGCGGACTACACTCGAGGCTGGTTTTTGTGCGCGCGAGTTGGTGATAAGTGCCTTGTAGACATGGGCATCTCCAGCGAGAAATTTCGGTCGGATTCTTTGCGTTCTTCTAATTTTGCCACCTGTTTTATGCGCCTTTCTTTTTCGGAATACGGTTCATACTCGCGCGTGTCGGTGCTATACTTGTTGCCGCTTTCTTCGAAGGAGTCTTTTGAGGTTTCATTTCGAGTGTGGGAGCTTATTTGCACTTATAAATGAGATTTATGCTCGCGCGCGCGAAAATAGAGCTTTTTTATACACTACTGATAATCCAGCGACGTAATTTTACAGTAGCGCTGTTTGCACTTCAATCGCGAGGCCTATAATTCAATTTAAAAACAATCGAGTATATGTTGTTTGAAAACACGATTCTCATCTTCTTAAAAAACAAGTCAGGCACGTGTGCGCGATCGTTTTTATTTTCGTCCGCATAATTCTCCGCCTCTCTACAACTCGAAGCTAATCAACGACAATGAAGTTGAGCGTGTCTGTGTGTACGTCGCTTTGATATTCCCAATCGCATCTCGCCGATGATGCGCCATTGCTTTCGTTTATCGCTTTGCGCGAAAGTACAAAAGTATCATCGTTGTAGTTCATCGGTGCGGCTGAGTTTAAACAGTTGCACCATGGAAACCTTGGACCATGATTTTTCAAAGCATCGACTGCGTTACGAATGAGTAACTGCCGTTTAATTACTCAGCAGAAGTCATAATAGGTTTAGCATTGCACAGCGACATTTTGGGCAATCTAAACGTCATTTTCGTTCTTACGAATTCCTCGTGTGCTGATGACGAGTTCCCCAAGTGTCTTTGTACACAGGTATGTTCGAATTGGAAAACCACATGGTACATTTATTTCGTCCAAACAGAAGAGTAACGTTTATGCAGATTACAGTTTGTTTACTCCTATAGACAACTACATTCCTATGGTCATTCTTCGGACGATATATTTCGTCAGTAATACACATCGAGATGATGTCAGCCTTATCAGGCAGTCGAGCGACACGACGCAAACTAATCAAGCGTTCGGCTCGGAATTCGCTGTACACAATTTCGAATTTTACTGCGTCTCAATAAGCCATCATTTACAACTATTCAAATACGGGCCCGCGTATCGCTCGGCAAACACAGCGCTTGCTCAATACGCCCAGCAATTTTTACAACAACGCCTCTATATTTTCTTCCGCAATCTCTGAACTTCGATAATCATTATCTCGAGCTAGCGCTTGTGCTATTCGGCCGAAAGTGCACGCGCAACAAGGCGAAAGCTCGAGCTTATGCGACCTACCCCAAAGCTCGCTTTACATATCTACATCCGTCTATTAATACACCCACGCACCAAAGATTTCCATCGCCGGATTTCGCTGAAAGCTCTCTCGAAAGCTCGAGCTGGAGCTTTTTCCGAGACGGTTTAAAAAAAAGATGCCATTGAAATTCTCGCCGCGGGAAAACAGAATCCAGACGCAACCGGTTCGAACCGCTTCTCTAAAATACATGATCTCGTGAGTGTCACGAGGCTGAGAGCCGCGCGCAGGGTTGAACGAGCTCGAACAATTGCTTCGATCGATTCGAAATAGCGGCGTCCTTTCATGGTGTTTCGCGCGCTGCCGCAGCTGAATATTATATACGTATCTTATCGCTCTGTTATACCCGGGTTCGAGCTCGTCTGCGAGTATGAGGATCGTAATCCTTTTTTCGATGTTTCTCCTATTGCGCTCGCGAGTTTCGCGCCGGCGATTGTAATTGCCGTATATAGCTTACGCAAAGTGTACGTTTCTATACTATACTCCGGCACGAGATGATCTCGTATAAAGATCGCTTGTTCGATTGACGATCGGATCGGTGGTAACCTTCGTAGCTCCGAGAGCTTACGATTTTTGAACATAAGCTTAACAAAATTTAGGTTCTGATTTTTCTTCTCCGTTCGGACATTACGTAATTTGACCTTTGCAAAATTTACATAACTGCGATTTACAGTATCCACGCTAACTTGCAGCGCACACTCTCTAAGCGAATCCGTAAATATGATCGATTCAGCGATTACTATGAGGATTCTATAGACTTTCGCGTCGATCGAAAAATCTTCCGCTATTTGGAGTTTCAATTGATATGTTGACGCCGCACAAGCTCGTCTTCTCGAGAGAGCCAGTTGTTCAAGTTCTTTTTTTTCGACTGCGCGCAAAGGCGAAACGCTAGAATTACACCGACCGCGAGAGAGAGATGATTCACGGCCTCTTTTATTTCGCGCACGAAACTCGCAAAACATTGATTCTACGTACAGCTCTTAAACTGCACTGCATTTCGCGCGCATATACGTTTCGATCGGTGCGCGCGAAAAAACGAGCGTTTCAATTTTACGATGTCAAAGTTTCTTGATACCCAACCACGTTGATCCGGGGGATGAATCAAACATTTTTTTCGTAAAAATTCCAGCGAAATTCGTTTGAGAAAAAGCGCAATCAGCGTTAACAATTTCCAGGTGGACGAACGATGGATAAAGAAAATGATCGGTATCGTAAATCGATTGTGCGAAAACATCGTTGAGAAAGTCGTCGCATTTATTTACGTCGATTTTATTTTTGCCATCGGTTTCTGGAAGGTCGGATTTTATATTTCAAGGGCGGTGATATGGACCCTGGGATTAAACTGGATCACGGTAGTTCGTAACAATTAATTTTATTGCGCTCGCGCTTGAGACAAAACTGAAGCAGCGAGTCTGATCGAAACCGACGATAACCAGTGTGGGATATGGATTGTAAAATCAAAGTTTTGCGGAAGTGACAGCTGTTTTTTCTTTTACTTTAGGAATGTGTATTGACAGGATAAATATTGACTTCTTCGTTATTGCGCAATATCTTGGCAGCGTGTGTCCGAAGGTTTGCACGACTAAAGTAACATCATTATTATTATATCCTTATTGCTAAGTACTTTATACAAAAGTAATAACTTCATTGTTCAATTTAGAAAGTAAAAAAATCCGCAAAGACGTGTATGATTAATTTGTTTTGAATTGTCTTCCAGTATACGAGTAGTAACGTGAGAGATTATAACACGTTTTAATGCACACTCTCTTAAAGTTTTCCGCGAATTCGTAAAAAGTCTCGTTAGAGGTTAGAGGAAGATTTAAAAGTCGATAAATATTCCTAACCGATAAGTGTACAACTCAGCGGACAATAAACGCTCGATCCTGGCAGCAAAGCAGCGTGTGTGTGTGTTTTTTTTGCCGGAGCTTATAACTTGCATAATAAATCTCGTTTCGCCTCATTTTAATGTCGGTATTCTAATTTACCTATTAACGATTCCTCTCTAATAAAATGCTAGATATCCAGCGATGATAGCAGTGAATCTATCTAAAAAAAATCTTATACGCAGCTTCGCTAAAGCCTTTTCTTTGCGCGACCGGTTGCGAATCCATTAGTTTCTCACATACTATTCGCTGTCTCAATAACATAGAAAATTTCGTCGACACTCGACTGCAGCGCGAAAGGTGTCATTTTTATTTTGCATAAGTGACATCACTCGACTCTAATTACCTCACATCTTCGATATAGCTGCATAACGTTGTTTTTAGAGCCTTTCCTATCTTTACGGTCTACTTCAAAGTTCACGAAAAAAATTCGAAATAAAGCTTCAAGTAATGCAAGCTCTATTCTCGAACGTTGCCTCAACCCCTAAATACATAATCACACTTTCCTCCTGTCGAACTTTTCCATCGGTTTCCAAAAATTTCCTCCAATAATACACACGCGTACACGATCGTTCGCCGCAGTACATCAGCATCGCATCGCGTATACGCTGTACACAGTATACATGCAGTAGCCGCGGAGGGACGAAGGCCATATAGTGGGAGGTGGCAGGTGATGGCTTTTGGCCGGCTGCTCGACGTCCGAGCGACTCACTCACTTCATCTCCGAGCGCCGGCAATCGCGGGTCAAGCTTTACGCACTGATCTCTTGGCTTAAACGCATATTGCAATCCCTTATATGTCATCGTAGTCGTAGCCGGAAATCGCGGGCGACTCGTCGGAAGTGAAGTGTGCGCGAAAGTCGAGCTTTTTCTTGTAGCGATTTTCCGTTTTCGGGAATCGATCGATCGCTCTTGTGGTGCGGCGAGGGTCACGATCGAAGTGAAGTGTGTACAGCTGTTTGACCAAAGTCGCTAGATCGAGAGATAAATCGATAAGCTCTGCTGTAAAAGCAATCGGTCTTAAGATCGGCGTGAAAGTAGTAGTATTCTGCATGAATTTGAAAATTGCTCGTCGCTTACGGACTACAAGCCAAAAAACGAAGATCAAAACGATAAATCGTTGATCGAGTGCGAGTCCGATGCCGTTCAAGTTCAGTTTCGCCGAAAATTTGCGAGCTCGCTTCCTCCTGTGATTAGCGCACTTCCGCCTTCTGGACTTGGAGGTCGCCTTTTGGTCGACGTAAGTATTCGAGATGATAGAGTTCGTTGCCTGCACTCTCGACTCAAACAAATGAGCGGAACCACTATCACGACGATTGTATACGGTATCACGTGTAAACAGACGCCTTGGCACTGTCTCGAATCTCGACTACTCTCTCGACTTTATTCCACTTGGTTTCCGTTATCTGCGCTTACTTTTTGCCAGCCTTGAGACGCGAGTAATCTCGGCATCATGGCATACACACGGTAGCGTCTCTCTATACTGATCTTCTTCCAAATCGAGAGAGCGTCTCGTATTCCTCGTGAAAAATACAATGTATCGAGGCAGTAATAAGCCGAAGGATACATAGGCGAGCTCGCGCGGCTCTTTCGCACTTCCGGCATTACGCTGGCTCTGTGTGACCTTCCTGCTTCCGTTCTCATCTTTCCTGCGCTTTGCTCGGATTTTTTGCTCACTTTTTGGCGCATTTGAGCCTATACGCCTGCACGGGCGTGGCTAACAATCACTGTAGCATATAAAGCTCATACTATAATTATTGCCGCAAGTGCGACTATTACATACTTTCTCTCTCGTAGTTCATCAGCATTTTTGATTGGCTCATTACGCGAGGACAGCATCAGCCTCGTTTTCTTGCGTCTTGTAATGCCGCGCACGCGTCCGCCAGCACGAGGGGTTGGTCTGATTGCAGATCTGGTTAAACGATTGAATTAGCGGTGATTTCAATGCCTTCTGGCGCACTGCGCGCCTCTGAAATCTATGTGTGTACGTCTGCGAGGTCCATAGCCTCATTGTTGCGATTATTGACTTGGATCCGAATAATCTTTCGTACTTAATCTCGACTGGCTGGATGTAATGGTACAACGTGTTGGACGCGTCCTTTCTGACGTTGTTATCGTGTCGTAGCGCGCCATTTTCGCGGCTCGTTATTATCTTATCCGAGAGGAGCGACATGTCTTGTTCGTTCGTGTTGAAATCATCCACGATATTATCTGCGGCGATGCGAGGAAGAACAATTGTTTTAATTTACATAATAAGCTTGGTCAAATAAATATTCATTATATTTGAAGCACACAATCGGGTTATCGCATGACTCCAGCGATTAGACGGATCAGCTCACGGAGCGGTGTATAGATTGTTACGGCGATATGATGGAGGAAATTATTAATAATGTGCAATTATGTGATTTCTGTTACACGTTATGGTAGTCGTGAAACTAAACATACTTTTGGACTGCTGCCTTTCGCCCACCAGTCGCTTCAGCAGTCAGCTTTTCTGCTATGATAGTCTCTGTGTATTGAGAGAGCTTATGTGCCACCTATGCCAAAACTGCCTTTCTGGGCCTGCAGCTTGGGCCAGTCGTGCTATTAAAGCCCTGCGCATACGTATTCCTGCTTATTTTACTAGCTTTATAGTATATTTGCCAGTACAGTGAAATCATTATACCTGTAATAAAAACCTGTAATAAAGTTTGATCATTTGATCATAGATATGTCCATTCGTTATACATTCCAACGCGAGGCAATAACATGAACAATAAGCTCAAGCAAACAAGCAATAAACTCACGTTCGCGCATTGTAAAAAGAAATTCCAATCGATAGAGTCCACATCAGTCGCGCGCATAAATGCATACTAATCGCGTTATCCATAAAATCCAGTTAGTGACGATGTACAAAAAAAAATTTTATACTGTACGTATAAGTTAGTAAAAACTCAAAAATCCATCGCCAAAGAAAACATTATAGAATTTCACGCGCGGTTTGTGCAACACGTGCACATCCGATCGACGGTGGATTGAACATCGATGAGGCCCGATCGGATGTATCACTCTCGATCGACTATAATCATCAGATGCGACGACACGCGAGGAGCTTCAGGTATAAAAAAAGGAGCGCGCTCATTCGCGTTAAAATTGTAAATCAAACTGTTACGAAAATTGCAAATTAAAGCACGAAAAGCCCAAATATAGGTGCCCGTATTCGCCGCACGCATTCATTGAACTCGCCTCTATATAAGCGGATCGTTGAACTCGATTCCATTGCGATCGGCGCAATTGTCAAGAGAGAACGTTTTAGACTTTAATTAATCGCGACACACCGACGCCGCGTCGAGAGACTGCAGTATAACAACGCATACGAGAGATAATTGCGTTTTGACGATTGATTCGCGCTTTTTTTCGAATCGTCGAATAACGCCGACACACTTGCCGTTACAGAAGAAGAATAATAATACATATACAGAGGAAAGTTTCGAATATTACTCATTACCTATGCTCAGCTTTATAATTAAAAGAACAACTTCCTTATACACAATCTAAAATAATCCTCGTTCAATTTTCCTCGTTATCGCTCTCGTTGCCGACAATTCCGATCTCGCACGCGATGTCGCTAGCGCATACCTTCGCTATAAAAAAAATGTAGTTTTTCGCTGTTGGAATCGCGGAGAAGGAGAGAACGCGTGACGCCTGGCTGTTAGTCGGTATTTAGTACAGGATGTCCGTCAATGTGCTCTCTACAGGCCATTAAACGTGTCCGCGCGCGCGCGCTTCTCGTCGTTTTCTGAAAACTGCAGACGCGACTACTCTCCGCGCCCACCTCTGCGTCCATTATCTCGTTATAAGCCCGAGCTTTCGGAAGCCGCAATTGTGCACTGTTCCTACATTGGTGTCGGGTTGTTACCAAAAATAAAACCCGATAAAAATGTTTTTCCGCGACTCTGTATAAGTATAATAGACAGGTTTCTCTTAATTATAAAACGAACGATTCGCTTAACCTGTTTTCTCGTTCGGACTCGGCGCTGAAACAATAACGATAAATAACAAACGATCGATCGTTATGATTATACCGCGTTGTTTTTCCGTATATTATTCAACTCGCGCGCGCGCTCTTTTTTCTCCGTTTGTCAGACCGGTAAGGAAGGATTTATTTGAAATTTTAATGCCAACTTCGACCCATTTTCAACTTTACGAGCCTTTTTATCCAACGTAAATACTCCGCGCGTATACACACATACACTTGAGAAAATTATCTCTAATAACAAATCACGAGAGCGCGGAGAGACTTTGGCCGTCATAATCCCATTTTTAAAAGCCACTTTTTTTCGCTAATCATTTTCAACAAACTACATCCTGCGTTATTAACAATCTCGGCTGAATTGTTGCTCTCTTGGTCACAGTGCTTCGGTGTTTCGGAGTTGAAGAATCGCCCGCGCGGTGTATTGGGTTACGTGCGATGGTCATGGTGTGTGTGTGTGTGTGTGTGTACTCCGGACTATACATAATAAGATAAGATACTCTTAAGAATGCCGAGACACTATATAGGCCTGATGACTGCTGGCCAACGTTTGACGAATTTCCGTTACGTAAGCGAGATAATTCGGATGCGTCACCGATGGCACGCGCGCCACTCTCTGTTGTGTGCGCGAGTATCGCCCAACGGTGGAATTAAATGTAGCGAATAGGTCACGAGAGAATAGAAAATTACCTTTGGTCGGTATATTATACGATATTGTATTGTTTTATAAATGTATGCCGGCCTATGCGCATTGTTTTTTGTAATGATATTTTAGGAACGTTGCCGAGCAGCTATTGTAGTTTTTGTAAATTCTATTCGATGATCGTAAGCACAAATCATGCTTCTGTATAAAAATAAATTTAGTTGCATAATTATTTAATTCCATGAATAAAAGAGAGAAAGAGAGACGATTAGCCTACAATATTCACAACCTTAATTTTAGCCTTGCTATATTATATTGTAGCAAGTTCAGCAAACAGTATAAAAAATCTCCCAGTCTTCGACCACGTCTAAAAAGAGAAAAAAAATGTATGAAAAAAATGCACTCCAGAAAACGCATCCACTCGAATGCACCGGTGCAGTCGACTGCAGCGCTTCAAATCTCCCGGCTAGCGGCGTGCGCTGCATAGAGACCGCGAGCGGCTGGGTAATAATCGATAGGGGTGGCCTCTGCTTTTGCCGCTACACTCGCCGTGGGGAAACTACCCTCACAGCGACCGTGTGGCCTAACGGATAAGGCGTCGGACTTCGGATCCGAAGATTGCAGGTTCGAGTCCTGTCACGGTCGAAAATTTTTTTTTCTTTTTTGCTTTCGAATCCCGCAAAGCCGTAGCCATGAACCGGACTTTGTTTTTTTTTTTTGAGTTTCACGACCGGCTTATTTTTTCGAATTTCGATTAAAAATGTTGTTTTTTATATTCGCGTGTTTTGAGGGGAAATACAGCGCTAAGTTTAGCTCGGATACATCGCGCAATTATAAATTTAATTAAATTAGGATATCGTTCGTGAACGGAAAATTCAATTAAGGCTGTAATTAATATACCGAAGAGATTCCATTTCAAGCGCATACACGAGGTTGTATAACCATCAGCATTCAAGAATTTGAATTAGCGTACGAGATAATTATTCCCGAAACTATGTTAGCATCGTACAAAGGAATTTTTTCAGCCAATTGTAGCAGTAACATTGATACTCTGCATAGTATCCGCGGTATTATGTTTTAATTGAATTTCACAAAGTTACACTTTTTGCATTTTAATCAATTTATAGATGTGTTATTTTTAGCTGCATTATATCGTAATGCACCAATATGCGAATATATTTTGATTTTTATTATAATCTCGCTTAAGTTAGAAGATTCCGCTTACAGTGTTGAATTTGTTTGTTCTGGATTTTTTCAAAAGTCGTTTGAAAGTCGAGGCGAGTTCGAAAACCTGTGATTAGATGCGCGCGCGCCTCTTCGCGCGTTGCGAGAAAAATAATCTGTCTTCGAGAGAGTTATAATGAGCGTTCCAGATTTCCCGCATAGTTGCGGATAGTTTTTCGTAAAATCCATAAAATACATCGCATTAATGTCTTCAGATATAACGATAAATAAATAAACGCATAAATATTAAGCGATTTTACAACTATATTTTCAGGATACTGAAATTTTATGAGTTCAAATAATAAGCAAAGTTGCAGGCTTACGCGACTTCACGGTATCGGCTCATTCTCGTAATTTGTTTACGGATGAATTATTACCGAGAAGATGATTTTTCAACCACTTGAAACGATCGCATGATCCGCGCAAAGTGTGACGTGAGAAATCAGATAAGCGCGCTATTAATTTATGCTAGGAATATACGTGCGTATTCGTCTGCTACCTTGATCGCCTAAATAAGCTGTACACCAAGATTTCGCAACATTGTAATTAATGTGCGATCGAAGTCGTCGGTAACGAAGAAATCGTCTCGTTCGTTACGACCGAACCTTTTTGAAGTGCAATGTCGAAATAAAGCCAGCTCCTATTATACAAAAGTCAACAAACATACTCTTTCCAGACTTTGAGTTACGTGTGCGGCGCATCTCGCGCGCAGTAGCTCCGTCCTCCACAAAGCTGCGGAATTGTGAGAATCCCAATCCTTCGTAATTGGACGTTCGTAAAAGTGTGCGGCTTTGCGGCTAACTTTTTTGCACCGACTCTCTGTACTCCGGAGAGGCTTTTTCGTTGTTGACGCGCTATTTTTAACTATTACGCTATACCTCACGCATCCTTTCGAAAGAAATCATTGTTTCAGTGAGCAAAATTCGAAAGAACAGCAAACTCGCCGCGGCATCGTTTACATTCGATTTCAGGCCGTCAAGTATACGATCGTACGAGCGGAGAAAGCGCGAGAAATAATCGTCGATCGATGGAAATCCAAACGCGTCTCGCGCGCACCCTCCTTCTCAAATCGTCGCGCGTCTCGATCATCCGAGCAGCCTCATTGCAAATTGACCCTATTTAACACTCGCGCGGTGTATTATTGACACTCGGCTGCATATGGCTATGGCACTTGGCGTATGAACATTCGAGAATATATATAGCCGCGCGCTTTAATCGACGACACGTGCATCGCGATTGTACCCACAGATACGCGAATATAATGTCTAGCGATTGCGCAACGACGCACCTATGCATCGCAAAAAATCCATATCATCTCGAACATTAACACGTCACCTCTCGATGAATCCACTCGAATCATAATCATATAATCCGGAAGATGCGCTACTCGTCTTCTCGAAAGCCCGTGTCTCGCTCGAGCGACTGCACGCGACAGGCGCAATATATTCCTCCTATAAGAGTACTCGCTCTTTTGCGCTTAATCCGCAGCGATGAGAACTTCGCTCTCGGACACGTGAGCTCGTCTCCTCAGGGTCTCGAGCGCAGCCGCAAGATACGAGATCTTCAAGGCTAGCTGAGCTCCGCGTTACGAGGATCTGCGGCGGCGCTATTCGCAATTCGGATCGTTCTTCGCACCTCGCTCTCTGTCCCCATAATAATACGATACGTATACCGTACACGAATCGAACGATGACGATGAAAAAAATTGCAGCTTTCGAGTGAGCGCAAAACCTAGCCCCGCCGTCGAGCAGCAGCAGCAGCAGCAGCAGCAGGAGGAGAGCAGCGCAGAATCAGCAGGAAGCCAGAGCAGCTCTTTCAACGACAAAGTCAGCGCCAGCCAGCCCGAAGCTCTCGTCGCGCAAGACAGCCGATCGAGACCAGCCGAAAGCCTCTAGATCTCGAGTTTTACCAAGCCAGATTCACTCCACCGCGCCGACATCGTAGGATGGTAGAAGGTGAACCCGACTCAAAGCAAAATCATAGTGAGTACATTGTTATATGCTAATTGTTATCGATGTTTTACGAGTTTCCTTGAATCCGCGCCGGCAGTAATTCAAACAATCACGTTTTCAACGGGCGTTAATCGCATTAGCGCGTGTAACGGCGCGCGACAAGGCCGATAACATCGACAAAGCTCGATTCTCGATTCTCCAAACAATCGAGTCGTTGTACCTAGAAGATAAGGACTAATCCGAGATTAGGAGCCTCGACGCTTCTTACGTACGTATATTATCGTACGTTTAATGAGTCAATGGGCGAAAGTGCATCTCTTCGCAGCAGTTTCGGCTCTTTCGTCACACTCGACGGTCATTGTG
Source organism: Nasonia vitripennis (assembly GCF_009193385.2). NCBI lineage: Eukaryota > Metazoa > Arthropoda > Insecta > Hymenoptera > Pteromalidae > Nasonia > Nasonia vitripennis. The sequence goes on from NC_045758.1 coordinate 24,888,963, forward strand.
AGGTTCGTTGTTGTTCCTGGAATTTTTACACTTTTCGCTGGGATATGTCGGAAGCTGTGGAATCGTTCTCTCCTGATGGTCTGTGTGTACAGCTGATTTAGCTCTGTTTCGCCGCAAAAATATCGCCTCACGATCGGTGTTTGTTTACTCTGGAGTCTCGGCTGGAAGACTGACTTTTTCAAAAAAAAAAAAAAAGAAAAGTGTGAAAGCGAGTGGCGCGTGATTCCGAGAAAGGAGAGCCAGATCGTTCCATTCGCGGCTCTGCAATGTCTCTTCTACTAATCGCTCTCAACAAGTGGGTCGCGCGTTAATTGTTGCAAGAGCCGAGGATGCGCGCGAGCGACGGCCGCAAGTGTCTCGATCTCGCGCGCAAAGGATTTTCGAGTCGGTTTTAGTTTGCGGCAAAAGTTAACGTACTTCTCATTTTCAGAGGGTGATGTAAAAGACGATCGCCTAAACGGCTGCGGTTCAAAGGACCTAGAGCTCGCACGTGAGTGTTTTTTATAGTTTAATTTTACCTTATCCGAATGCACGTTATCTGATTCATCGATTCATCGGTTTTGGGAAACACAGGCATTGGGTCAAAGGGCAAAACCCTAGACCCCGAGAAATCACCGGACACAAAAGCACACATCAAAGCTGACTTCGAGCAGGCAATCGAACTAACCGGTGAGTAACTGGTCGCACGCATCGAAATTGTTTTGTTAAAATATAATCGAGGCCAGCAAGTAAATTTTTGAATGTTTCCCCCTCTCTCCGCAGACTATGGCAAGTTCCACTACTTCCTGCTGGCGGTCTGCGGGTTCGTCAGCACGAGCGAGGAGATGGACGTGATTTCCATGTCCTTCATCCTGCCGAGCGCACAATGTGACCTAAAGCTCGATACCCAGGCGAAAGGATGGCTCAACTCCATCATCTTCATCGGGATGATGGCGGGAGCCTACGCCTGGGGCTCGGTCGCCGACGCACTCGGACGCCGCAAGGTCCTCATCGCCATCTCCTTCATGAACGCACTCTGCATCGTCGCCTCCAGCTTCAGCCAGTCCTATGAACTGTTCATGTTCTTCCGTTTCCTCAACGGTGCCGCGTGAGTACTTTTATTTCAATTTCGACTATGACTACGTTTCCGCATTTCCGCGACGACGATTGATCGATTCGACTTTCTCGGCAGTCTTGGCGGCAGTGGACCGGTTATCTGGTCGTACTTTGCCGAGTTCCAGCCCAAATCGAAGCGAGGCTCGATGCTGTCCTTCATGGCGGCCTTCTGGACCTTGGGCAATCTCTTCGTGGCCGGTAAGTCAACGCGCGAATGATCGAAGCTTAATAATGTGCTCATAACAATGCGATCTTCGACAGGACTCGCTTGGCTGATAATCCCAACGGACATCGGCGTCAAGAGCGCGTCCTTCACGTACAACTCGTGGCGTATCTTCCTGCTGATCTGCGCTGCTCCCTCCTTCATCGTGGCGGGGCTGTTATTGCTGCTCCCCGAATCCCCCAAGTACCTAATAACTCGCGGAAGATATGACGAGGCCCTCGATATCTTCCGCGGCATCTACGCCACTAACACTGGCAAACCCCGCGATACCTATACGGTGAGTAAGCCGCATGCGTTGTTTTACAGAAAGTTGAACGTACCTCTATTCTTTTGGCATCGCTCATTCGCGGTTCGCATTCGCATTCGCAGGTTAAGGAACTCATACTCGACGAGTTCCAAGTCAACGAGCCGGTGAAACCCGGCGCTCCGGAAAAGAACAAGTACAAGGTGATACTCGGCGACATAATGGAGAACAGCCGACAGCTGTTCGTCAAGCCGATTCTCCGCTTCACCGTCATCTCCATCATCATCAACTTCACTTTCCACATCGGCTACTATGGCCTGATGATGTGGTTCCCCGAGCTGTTCAACCGCTTCGACGAGTTCCACCGCGAGCATCCCGGCCAATCGGCCAGCGTCTGCGAGGTGACCAACTACGTCGTCAACAAGGGCTCGCACAGCGACGAGAACTTCTGCACGGACAAGATCGGCGCTTCCGTGTTCCAGGAGTCGCTCATCACCGTCGCCGCGGCCATACCGGCCAACGTCGTCGCCGTCCTTCTCATGGATCGACTCGGTCGCAAATTCTTCTTGGGTAAGAGGCGCGCTCTCTTTGTTGCCGCTTTACAAAAAGTTAAGCCGCTTCTGATACTAATTGCGTCCCATTCAGTTTTCAGTACGCTCTCTTCAGGCGCATGCTCGAGTGGGCTGTACTTCGTGAGAAACAAGATGCAAAATCTGACAGTCTCGGCGGTCTTCAGCGGCGTCATAAGCTGCGGCAACGCGGCTCTGGACTGCCTCATCACCGAAGTCTTTCCTACGCATCTGCGCGCCACTGGCATCGCCATCTCTATGGTAGCCGCTCGTCTTGGCGGTATCATCGGCAACATCGTCATCGCTCAGCTGCTCGACCTCTACTGTCCGTTGCCAACCTTCATCGTCGCCGCCCTTCTCATCGGTAAGCAGCTATACGCCACACTCAGTTGTAATAATTAGAATAACGAATATGTACCTCTATGACCACCTTTTCTTTTATCCTGCGCACAGGTGGCGGACTTCTCTGCTTATTCTTACCGAATACCACGCGCGAACCACTTTCTTGACAGCGCCGAGAGAAGAAGATGATGATGACGACGAAGCAGGATGCCGTCGAACGAGTCTCGCGTCCAGCCTCATTTTCGATGCAGCTCGCCGCGCTTCTGCTGCAGCCGCAAAGAGGAACGAGTAGACGTTTTTATAGTTTTTAGAACAAACACACGGACACACAGCGAATAACTTTTCATCTTGTAAGCCCAACTTTTATCGTCCTTCCCTCCCGACATTTTTTTAATTTATATCTTTTTTTCTATTTAAGATGCGAATCCACAAGCGCGTTCGGCTTATCCTGGTTCAGATATTTCATTAAACCAATTACTATAAAAGTCTTTGATATTTCACGAATTGAGTGCGTAAAAGAATGAACATTATCAGAATGCAATGGCATATACGTTGTTGACTATTGGTGCATCGATGAAAGAAAACAAATTGTTGGGTTGTTGCAATTGTTATTTCGATTATCATAGTTTGCACAATAGATTTTACTTGCTTTCCAGCTAAAGCTAAACTCTGTAATTTATTTCATTGATTTAACGTGGAAATCGACAATTAGTGTAAATTAATTTTTTTTTTTTTTTTTTTTTCAATCGACAACAATGAACCAAAGAATCAAGTTAAAATGGTACATTTCATATTTAACCTTTTATAATCCTGAAAAATAGAGAATTTTCAAACTTATGTGATCGCAACGACACAGAGAACGAGTAGTAGAACTGTACGTGTGATTGTAAGCGAAAAATCTGCCGCTACTTTAAATGTGTACTTTTGAAAAAAATTCGTGCAGCAAGAAGCTTCTCTTCATGGATTGAGTATATCGCAGTGAAACGCTCGACCATTGTACTAATACTACCTATGCATGTGTACTGTTATTTATAAACGTATGCTAGTGTATTTTTTATTTTATTAGCTACTTTCGTTTTATTTTTTGTTACTACTCTAATTCACTTTAAAAGCTGTGCGACGAGTATTTTTACATGTCACATTTAAAGTGCACATGCAGCACAATGTCTGATGTATGGATTAGCAACAAAACAAAAAATGAATTTTATTACCTATCTTAGATGCACAGAATTTTGTCAATCGTTGTTTTTTCACAAAATTTTGTAAAAGTATTTTTGGTTGATGAAAAGTTGACAGATGGACAGCAGACGTATGCGAGCGTGTATATGGGATCATTAATTTTAAATATACTGAAACGAAGTATTACGTTACATTCGAGTCTCGCGTAGAAACTTCAATAGTGGTTGCGCACAATCTCGTTTAAACTATTTGATAGAATGTAAAATATTTGTTATCGTTGAAATTTTGTAGTTACCTTGTAAGATGTTAATGTTTTCAAGTGAAAGAAAGAAGATACGATTACAGTAATAAGGGACAAACTTGCCCACTTAAAATAGTCAAATTTATGTATATCTGCACTAATTTGTACTCATTCTTAGAATACTCAATTGAAAATAAAACAATGAAGACTTTCATAGTCGAAAAAGCACATTTTGAACTGCCTTAATTCATCACACCAAAGAACTAAAGATTGTAAATAAAATTTTGCAACAAAAGAAAATAACATACATCCAGAATACACACTATAATTAAATAAGCACGATTAAAAATATTTTGAAATGAAAGATCTATCTCTTGAATATTTTATCCTATTATATAAGGATTGTCAAAAGATGTTGAATTAATGGATATATCATAAATAAGTGATTAATAAACCAAATTTAGAGAACCATTTAAAGTTTATTATTTCCGAATACATAAGATCTCGCATTATGTACCTCCAAATTATTCCCTCATCATCTTTTCCTTTTGGCGAGCAAGCTTCTTTTTGCTCAACTTCTTCTTGGAAGGCTCTTCCTCTGTTGCTTTGGCAACGACGTCTTCTTTCTCAGTCAATATGACTTCAATGTGGCATGGGGAGCTCATGTACGCTGAAAAAATTCAATTTGTTAGGATTTAAAATAGTTTTACTAAAATTATAACAAATACTAGGACATTAAAAAAAGCCTTCTTTTATATCTTTATTTTCAAAGCTAATAAAAAAAAAAATAATAATAATAAATTCATCAAGGCCCTTTGAGACTTGTAATTTTATCCAAGAGATACGATATCTCAAGTTCATCAGGGCCTTGATTTATTTTATCCCAACAATTCCAATGAAAATGTAAATGTGTTTGTAAATGAAAATTGAAAAAAAAATTTTAAATGTGATTTGTGTTTTCAAATGCTTAAACTAATTTATAAAATTAAATATTAGACACTTACGGTTAATACGACCGTGAGCTCTGTATGTTCTCCTGCGAAGGCAAGGCGCTTGGTTCACCTGGATGTGTTCAATGACAAGCCTGTCAACTTCAAGACCTCGGAGGTCAGCGTTGCTTTCTGCATTCTTCAAGAGCTGAAGCAAAAATTCTGCAGACTTCTTAGGCCATCGACCTGTGAAATTAAATAAATCAAACACCGTAAATCTCCACAACAAATAAATATTTACAAGTACAGTCAAGCATTGATAAAAAGATTTGCAACTCCTTGAAAGAAAAGAAAAAAAGTGAACTTACCCTGAGTTGTGCCAAACTGTTTGGCTTGTGCACACCTTCCAACACCACCATTAAACCTCCTGAAGGGAACACACTCTTTGAATTCAATAACGTTCTTCAAATACTTTTGTGCCCTTCTGAGGGCCATGTTCTTGATGGCTCGTGCCGTTTCATGGGTGTTCTGTAAACAAAATCAATTTATTAATAAGATTCATAAATCAAATATCATGAAAACACGCATGCTACTTGAATCAACAAGTTAAAACTTTCGACAGTTAAAAGTTATCTACTTTTTACAAACGAAAACCAATTTTCCGAATCAGTTTTTTTTCAGCACAAAAAATAGCAGTGATAAAATCGCGAAACACCATCTGCTCGAATCAAAACGTGCTCGACACTCCCAATTTGAAGGTTAGACTTGAAGATTTCGGAGTGGAGCATTTGTTTACATGCAAGAGTGGACTGCAGTAAATTATCTGTGGTTTGAGGAACAAGCCTCAAATTGAACTGAAAAAATTCTGATGCATCGAGGACCAGGTTGAGGCAAAGCACTTTTTTCTAACTCAGTTCAATGCGGCACATTGTTTATAACCATAAAAAGAACTCACCTTGAAGTGGACACGGAGGTTTGAGCCGCGCGCCTTGCACGACTTGCCAGGATTCGAAGCCTCATGCGAGTATCGGCCCATTTTGCCCTGCAAAACAAAATACAAATCTTGATAAGGCTGTTCGTTGCTTTTGGCCAGAAAAGCCCCGATGATGATTTTTCGCGTACGTAGATAATTCGCGGGACACGACACACAGGGCCGACTCAGCGGACGGCCGTAGACGTCACGCGACTTCGTAGTTCAATTTTCGGGCAAATAACTGCTTGGGTCCGGGAAATTCGGGCGGAAATCGGTGAGTCGGACTCGCGAATCATCGGTTGCACTGAAATTCACGGGATTCGGGGCTTTTTACAAGCGATGCAAACGGATTCGCGAAAGGTCGAGACACGGTTATACCATACCTCTTCGGAAAGCCGAGATCGAAAAGAAAAAGGCTAGGACGGAAGCGGGCGCCCACAGTCGACTTCCTTCGACCGGCTTTGGCGCGAGGTGGCAGCAGTTGCTGGAAACCACGTGATATAGTCATTTTGAATACATTTTTTTAATGCACGTATATCGCTTGTAATGCAACCAATAGCTTATTGAGGACTAAAAAAAATTCTTCGCTTGACAGATAAAATTGTAGAAAAATTTATTTATAAATTTTTAATAAAATACAAATGTTTCTGAAATATTAGATATCACAATTACTTACAGAACTAGCTCAATCGCAGGCGCGTTTCCGTTTGGAATATACAATACTTGTAGGGCATTTTTCATTCTATTCTGTTTTTAACGAGTTTACTAAAATACATTTATCGTTTAACAAAATATAATTATTATTTATATTCATTTGGTATTATTATACACTGTATAGGTATCAGAGACTCAAAAGAAAAAAACATATCTTAAATTTCTTCATGTTCAAAAAGTTCACATTCATCCATGGGTAATTCATCATATTTGTATATTTTTAAAAATGATGATTCGGTAAATTTAGTTATTCTTGTTCCGTATACAAATACTGTTAATACAGTATTTTTTCTGTATTTAGTAGCTTCTAAAGCAGCATCAAGAAAATCATTAGTGATAAGTTTGCAAAAACATACATAGAGATTCTTCAGTTTCTCAGAAGTTGTTATCAATGTAGTAAGCCCAGCATAATGAATATTATCGCATAAAGTACAAGACAATGTTTGCAATTCTGGTATATTAGTGAGCACCTCATCTGAAATGTTTTTTATGCCATCTATCAATAAAACTTGAAGCTTTGGTAGAGTAGTAACACATTTAAGACCTTTGTTAGTCATGTAATGACAAACTGCAATATGAAAGTACAAGTTATTATGATGTATAATGATGTATACAAAATATTAAAAACAAAAGTTGCTTACATCCTATGTTGATTTTCAAAAGTAGTTTGCACTTATCGCTTAGTTTAATCAAAAAATCATCATCTACATAATAGTTATTTTTTAAATTCAATACTGTAAGATTATTAAACTCACAAATACGTGTTAAGTCAAATGAAAGTGACTGAATTCTCTCATCAGACGGATTAAAACACTTATAACCGGGTATTTGTAATATTTTTAAATTTTTTGCTGATGGCATAATAGCATCAATAATTGAGCTATTTGGAGGGATATTATTTATGGATAGTAGTTGCAATTGTAATTTTTGTAACACCTGTATATAAAAAGATATTAACCACAAGAAATATACACATAAATGGATAGATGAAAAATTTACTTACAGTACAAACATCACTTATGTAAAAATAACTTATATTCCTCAATATCAATTTTTTGACAGATTTAACAGGTAGACATAATAAAAATTCTATTACATTTAGCCTATCACAATTAAGATCAAGATATTGAAGTTCACGATTTTTAGAAAATAACCGAGAAATTTCCTTTATATAAGTATCATTTGCTGTAGGAGTATTTGAGTATTTTCCCTTGTTAGTAAAATTTTGTCCGTCTGATAGACTTATAATCAGTTTTTTAATATTTATACAATTGTCTGCTAATGCTTTTATTCCTGAAGATGAATGCTTCAATCCTTTAATATTGACAGTCTGAACGTTTGGACATAACTTTGCTATACTTATAAGTGTTGCATTTCCTATTGTATTTTCATTATTAGATAAATCAATATTACTAATATAAGTTCCATATTTATGTAAAACTTTATAAACATGATGAGCTTTAATTTGTTCTGATAAACCCCAAGTAATGGGCTTTAAATCCAACTTTTTATTGCAACGCCAAAATTCTTCACAAATAGCTTTCCAACGTTTACAAACTGCAAAAGTATTAAAAAGATATATTGGTAATTTTATATGTATGCATTATGTGTCTTAACAAATTTTAAGAAAAACTTCATTTCAGTACCTCTTTCAATTCTCACTCTGTCAGCTATTGGAAGATACATAAAAATGTGCATAAGACAATCATTATTTAGTACATGAATTGTATCTTTGTTTTCATCTGTTACAATAATATTATAAATAGATATATCTTTGCTTTCCTCTTCGTTCAAGTGTTTGGTTTTACGAGCTTGATTTTCAATACTATCTGGTTGATTCCATGAAGCAGCAGGTATTACTCTTACCCAATCATTGTTCAAACGAATTTCTTTTTTATATCCAGCATCAAGGGCGCTGTAACATACAATTGTTTAAAAAATTTTTAAATGTACATACATTTATACGAGTAGAAAAGATTTTAATTTTATACCTTTGAGCTTCAGAATCGCAATCATAAGTAATAAAAGCATAACTTTTTTTTTTACCACTTTTCTTTTTTAAAATACAGTCTACTATTTCTCCATAGATTGAAAATGTTGATTTCAATTCTTTATAAGTGATCTAAGTATTAAGTAAAAGAATTAGTATTTCATAATAATGATGATATACTATTTTTTTAACATTAATATGTATATTCGTTTTGATACCTCTTGATCTATGTTTGCAATGAGAATTTTCTTTATGGGTAAATGATCATAAGTTTCTTGTGACCCATGATACACACAAATTTCCTCAGTATTAAAATTTTTTGTATGATATACACGCTCCCTATGCTGAGTTTTTTCACATTACATGAAACAAAACACATAAAATATGATGTACACACATGCAACAAGTTTGTATATGTAAATTATTACCCAATTCTTTCTAATATATTTTTAATTTTATAGTTTCTTGACTTGAATATTAAGAAAAATGCTAATTACACGATAACAGGATATACAACGAATTAAACAAAGAGTTCTGGTTTGTATATGAAGTTTTTAAAACGTTTTAATACTTTGAATCCAAAATTATTATTTAAACATAACCTAGTTTACAAAAATGTGAATTTCTAAAAATATTTAAAGTATCTAAATTCGTTTTTTTTTTTTTGTTTTAAGACTTACCCGATCTGGTGTCCACGAGTCGTAGTAGTCGTCCCAGGCCAACATATTTTATGGTTGCAGCAAATTAAGAAAAGCAACTATAAGTATACTTGTCACAGTTTTTATTTTACAATCCCAACTAAACGTATACTTTAATATGTAGCATTTACATCATGACAAACATATCATCTATTCTCGGTTAAAACAAAACTTTAGTACAACTTTGATGCGCGAATAAGTATAAACAACGGTTTATATACTTACTTATAACCTGCAGTATTTATGCTGCGCAGCGTGCGTCATCAAGTGAACTATATATTGTGAAAGAAAACGCAGCAAAAACATTTGATAGTGTAGCAATGAGTATATAGCTATATAAAGAACAGCATTGTTGTAGCGCAACTTGAATTTTAACAAGGATCAATGATAGTGAGGGCATTTTTGCCTGATAAATTTATTTTTAGCTGTCATAACTGATTTCTACAGTTAATTTAACAAAATAAATTGACGTATATATAAAAGCATTTTACATAAAAAATGTTTGTAGTAGGTTGAATTATTATCTTCATACATACTAATTTCTGATTTTGATTGTAGAAGCCGAGTTACAGTAACTTTAAGAGCCGCGCTCGATTTCAGGTTTCGCACTCTATCCCCACTCTCCTTAGATTTGACGCGCCGAACGCTATATATATATACTGCAGCTGATGCTTGCTACAACATTCATTGAATTTTCCTACTTCATGCACAAGGGCGATCTTATATCTCAAAGCACGCATACAAAAAGTTCTCGGAAAAACCTATCTGGTGGAATATTTGTTATTGTTACAACATTAATAATTATACCACAAACACTCTGGATCTTTAACGTTTAGTATCTCAGCACCTATTTGGCCAAATTGAACGCATTTTTTTAAAAAGAAGCGTCTTTCCGATAACATTTTCTCGGTACTTCGAGTGCTTTTTCCGGTAGCCAAATCCACTTTAAAAATTAATTATTTATAAGACGAAGTTTTTCAACTTTTAGAAATCTCGTAAAAAATTGATAAAAACTGAAAAATTGTTTATTATAACTATTGTGTATTATAGTTTGGAGGTCTAAGTATAGGTGTACAAAAATTGGCGCCAATTAAAATTCAACAATCTAAGCCCGGCATGAACGCGAAAATGACGTTAATTTTTTCGCGGGAATTAATTAACAATTCTTTGCAGCAAAAACTATCAGGCCAATTTAACCGACCTTTGGCGTATTATTTCATACTATAATAAAATTTTTAAATCCCAATTTATAGCGTGATTGAATGATTTCTTACTTGCGAAACAAACACTTTAGAATAACCTCGTTTTTACCTACTTTTTTTTTCATTTATGGCCATTTTTCAACGAAAAAATTGAATATACCAATTCTATCTTGTAGAGAATTTCATAAAGAACAAATTCGTATGTATACTTTTTTTCTCTATTTTGCATATTTAAGGAGTTATATTAAGAAATATCGGAAAAAAATGAGCGATTTTTGCAACTAGCACAACTTTTTCAGCTGGCGGACGTTAATATTTTGTTTTCTTAGATGATTCCCGAGCGACTCCAATCAATATCTAAGCTACGTCACGACACAGCCATATTTCAAAGATTTGGGGTCCAATTCTCCTGGCTTATTTCTGCATCTTTAAACTGCGAAATTATAAATAAAAATATTTAAAATACATAAGCTGCATTATCTCAATGCAGTTAAGACAATATACACAAGTACAAATGATTTTTTGAATATCTAAAAAATATAAATAATAGTATATCACGAGCCTCGGGAGGAAAAAACTAGCCATCGGCTCGGGTGATAATTTTCACGAGATATGCACTGTCCAAATCTCTTTCCGTGGTGCGTATACTATTTTACGTACCCCAGGACCGGGAAGTAAAACCGTATACGCACTATGGGAGGTAAAATGGGAGGTAAAAAAACATTAAACGAGTTACAATATGTAAAAATGCAAGATAATAGTAAGAACTTTACAGCCTTTTATTTGTGTTTAAAAATAAAAATTTTAATAACACATGGAATTCTGCGTTTATGGAATTTTTGTATACAGTATAAAACTTTTTATTCAAACTAGTACAAAAATATTCTCTAAATCAAAGTGACTCAGACGGGACGACTGTAAACACTTTTAAATAAGTATCGCAAAATGTTAATATAAGTATGTCTTGTAAAGATCTCATATTCATTTGATTACTTGTAGACATCATTTCGTTGTAATTCTTAATTTGTTATAACTATTTAAAAAGTGGCCAGTCTCTTTAATAGGCTTTGTATCGTTGTAATATACTATATACTAATTTAAAAAAAATATATGTAACACATCATTTCCAAACTCTTGGAAAAAGTACATTCGGAAGAACTTTTTTTATCAATGGCTGATATTATTTTAGAGTTTTTACTGAAAGTCAATCAGCCAATTGTGCACTATTAAAATGTAAATACACTTCGATTATTATGAACCTATAGGCACTTTTACAAATTCGAAGAATCAGATATTTACACAGGTTATTCAGTTGAAGTTGATCACTGTTACAATCTAACATACAGATTCTATCCAACTCTTTCTTCTCTCTTGGAAAAATATACTTATACCTATTATTTTAATGTTAATTAAAATTACAAAATAAATTTGCGCTTATTTTCTCTTATCAGATCATAAAAGGAAGAATAGAAACGTCACAGTAAAATTGCATAAATATTCGAGTCATAAAATACTTGTAATAATTATATAAAATCTAACTTACAAATGCAAACTCTAATTCTATAATTCGCATTGTTGTTTATACTAACACAATATTTTCATAATTTTTTTATATATATTCTATATAAAAGTTAGCCAAGCTAAAATAATAATTATTATTCTATCCAATTTAAGTAATAAAAGTCATTAGTTAAAAGTAAGTATTATGGCAGTACATGTGTACGATACACTTGGATGTGTATTGATAATAGCTTGACCAACTCTTGAATAGCTGCCCAAGTCTGGTTAAAAAACTCTATATAAACTGTCAACAATGAAAACTTTTTGATTCTTCATATCCAATCATTTGATATTACTGGCTGTGTACATCGGATTTTTGAAAGTCGATGTCGCCTGCTTGTAGATTGGATTTTCACTCTGTAATACAAAGAGAAACCATTATAGAAGGCCGCTTATAAAATAGTCACATAAAAATTTAAATTAAGGACACTTACGGCGTCCCATTTAGCCATCATTCTCTCTTTTTCGAATTTGGCAAACTCTCTTCTATCATGAATAGTCGTGAGCAGTTTCCAAAGCAATAAGAGCGCCAAGCCAATAAGCACCACGGCCGCAATCACGCCTAGCACTATGCCCAGTACGTATACCTGAGGCGGACACTCCCTCTGCTTCTGGATACGTACTAACATGGTATTGTTTAAGACGTCATGTATGTAGGCAAAAAAGTATTTGCAGTCCTGTTCGTCGTAGCCATGGCAGCCGATCTCTTCTTTGTCAAGATCGACATCAATCGTTTCAACAATCTCATAATCGTATTGGCTGCAAGTGCTGTTGCATTCGACCTCTGTCAGATTACCCGCCTTAAAAGCCGTACACAGGACGCAAGGTTTCAATTCTTCGCACCGGTTGGGACAAGTCAGACATATGTGGCAAAACGTCCCTGAGTAACGCGTGTCACCGTCTGGTTGGCACTTGCACTGGTTACACTCGCAAACACCCTGTGAACAAACATGTTAATAAAATTATTATAAAAGTATAAAAACAAAAATAGCAAAAGTGTGTCAAAGTCGCCTCTACAGCTGTGTCCCCTTTTCAGAAGGACATAGAGAGAGAGAATCTGAGAGAGATTACAAAGTTTTTCTCTGAGAGGCATCGTACACACAAGCGAAATTCGACAACGAAAGCGAGTTACGCTCGGTTCTTATATACCAATAAAAGAGAGTTTTCATCACTTGCGCGAATCATATGAAGCATCGTTTGTCCACCTAGCGACTGAGATGTGAATGACAGTAAGCACTACATTTTTCCGTTTTCGAGCTTCAAGTAGGAAGTATAAAATATTAGATCAACCATTTTTTTTTCTCTAAAATTAGTTACCATCATTGGGGGGTGAAAATTGTTATACTGCACAAATTACAGACTAATCGATGTATGTAGTTTACAAGAATCACGAGAATCTACTAATTATACCTAGATAACAAACAATAATAATAATCACGAATAAAATTGTATCTCAAATATTTAAATAAAAGTAGCAAAAAGTGTGTCAAAGCCGCCTCTACAGCTGGGTTCCGCTTTTCAGAAGAACCGAGAATGCGATCAGTGTGCGAAGTATAAGCGAAGTACATTTTTCTCTGAGAGGCATCGTACACACATGAGAATTATCCACAACGAAATCAAATTCATTGATAAATACTCGTAGTATACATAGTGCTTTCGGTTTCTTATATACTAATCAAAGAGAGTTTCTATCACTTTCACGAATTATGAAACATCATGCGTCCATCTAGCGACCAAGTGCTAAATCAAAGATTTGTAAATTCTTATATTATAGCTATATAATAGCGTACTGTATTCATGTATCGAATGCGGTAAAAAAATAGATAGAATTTTACGTTGACAATTGAAAAATATATCAATTTTTATAAAAAAAATATTGAATATGGTGACTTATATTACGAACGAATTTTCACTTACGTGTCCAGAACATTCAACGCCATTAACGTCGCATTTGTCTCTTTTTGTGCTGCATTCGCAAGCTTTGCCAGACCATTCCTTTTGGCACTCGCAGACACCGCAATTGCATTTTCCATGTGTCGGTCCTGAGCACAATTCTTTGTTGCGTCGATCACAAGAAAAATTATCGCATTCGCAAAAATCTCCCCAAACCGTCTAAAGGCAAATGAGATACAATGTAATAAGTAAATAATAATGATAAACTTAATGAAATTATAATCATCATACATATTTCAGATGTGATGTAATGTAGTTATTTATAGGTTAATGTATTTGAATGAATTTAAAAAAAACCACTTTACCTCGTTTGGATCCTCTCTTGGGTAACATTGACACACGTTACATTCGCAGCTACCCCTACCACTGCAGTCATACGTCGTTGTATTTTCTTTACGACAGGCGAACTCTTTGTTACTAATTATACCTCGATCATTTGTTCCACATTCGCACTGTTTACCAAAGTAGCCGTCATCGCAGGCGCAGATGCCGCAGCTCAAATCGCCGCGAGCAGAACACTGTTGGGAATGAGGCTCGAAACCTTGGTTTATCGAATCGGCTCGCTCACATTCACAATCACAAATCATCTCCAGATTCACAGTTAGCGATTCATTTATGCCCACCTACAAATCGTTTGATTTTTATTTCAAATGTTATTGTACAAAAACGAAAAAAAATTAAGCTTTGACACATTTGATGGCATAAAATACTTACGGGATAAATCATAAACTTTTGTTTCCAATCCGCACGATTTTCTGGACAAGCCTTCACTTCAACTTCAACCGTAAATTCAACTTTGTCTCCAACTTTAAGGCCATCACATTTATTAGTTTCAATCAATGATCCACCATTTAGGCAATTAGAATAGTATTTCAAATCAATGTAGTTGCTTGCTGTATCTTTCATCTCCAGAGAACTCGAAATAGCATTGTACTGTTCACGAACCAAGTCGACAATATTACTGGAATCATTACTGAGCTTAGCTGCATATGAACCTTGAATGTGGTTCGTTAAATTTGAATAAATTCTTATTTGTTCTTCTGTGACGGCCCAAATAATATTCACTGAATTTTCCTTTACCTAATAAAATCAAATTAAAATTGTGAACAAATACATTTATGACTTGAAGGACAGCATTACTTATTTCTTTTAATACAGACTTTGAGATTTATCTGCGAAATGCTCGGATAATCTTGAAGAGTCGAATGGGTGTATAATCCCTCCTTATCCATATGACACAAGCCGTCGTTTGGCTTGACAATACCGCCAAGTTTACCGTCACCCGCGTAATGGAAGCTTGCATCCGTTGAAAATAGAAGAAGCTTACGCGCCTTTTCACGCCAACCAATCTCATCACGACATACAATTGCTTGCATTATAGCATCGAATCCACCTTCTGGAGCGTCAAGATTACCGGAAACTGGAGCCTCCCGCACTTTGCTCTGCAAAAAATTGTTGAGGGTTAGCAATAAATTGAATATAAAAAAGTTTTAATATTTTTTCCATATATATATGTGTGTGTGTGTGTGTGTGTGTGTGTGTGTGTGTGTGTGTGTGTGTGTGTAATTAAATGTGATTGTGATTAATTTACCGCAAAATCTGTGGAATTGTTAGACAGTGGCATGTGATTTCGATATCCATATGGTGCAGCACAACCATCACAAGGATGCTTAAGACTGTAATTAAAAAATTTTAAGTATAAAAAATTTTTAATATTTACTTGAAAAAACTCAGTGATATTTGTATAGTAAGTTACTTACGCTGCAGATGCCATGTTAACGTAAGGCATGACAACTTTGTCAACAAAGCTACCAAACCCTAAATGGAAGTTGCTTGTGATTTTACTCATACTTTCAACAAGGAGTTGGCCCAAGTCTGATAACTTTTGCTTATCATCTTTCATGGAATTACTTAAGTCCATAAGATAGTACAAATCTACAGGATAATCTTCTGCTTGTGCGAATTCAATTTTAATTTTTTGAACTTCATCTAAAATGGTGAATAAATATTTAATTTTATTTCTTTTTTTCCATGAGAATGAGCCTCATAAAATAACAAAGATTAAATGTTTAATACATGAATAACGTACTTATTCTTAGTTTTAAGGTCACTTCTTGTGGATAAAGTTGAACAGCTTCATTTTTACTACTAGTACTTGTACTACTGCTACTATGCGTCTCTGTATGTATACTTGCACTTGAAGATTCATGTCCCTTTGATTCAGTCGACACTTTTTCTTCCAAACCTTTAACAGCATTATAACTTCCTTTTGTTAATTCCTTGTATTTATCCATTTTATATTCATTATCTGGGTTGATAGTATAATCATTTGGGCATTCCATAGAGATTTTGTTAATATGTGGAAGAAAGCATCGTTTGTCACTATATCCCTACAAGAAATATAAAAGATATTTTTATACAATCACGTGCAACCAATTTTTTATACCATTGAAATTATTTGTGTTTGGATCAAACTTACGGGCATTGAACACCAAGCACAGCTTGGCGTGCGGATACAGTCATGACATGTCTGCTTGCTGCTACAAGCATTCAAACCAGTTAGTTTACTTTCCGATGAAGTCTTGACAGCCAAACTGGTTGTTGACCATGTTACTAATAGAAATGCAAAGCTCCATCTCAAAGTAATAATCATCTCTAGAAAAATAAAAAAAGATCAATTATTTATGGGTATTCATTAATGCATATAAATATAATTAACTTATGATAATATTTTTTTTACTCATAAAGCATAAAAGTTAGTAAAAACTTATAATATTGCATCTAGATTTATTTAGATATAATCTAACTTGATATGAGAATATATTTTTGGATTATAATCTAATAATTTCAACTAATCTAGTTAAGTAAAATATTTGGTACGAATGTGCTTTACCAATTAGTCGTGTGTTATATAGGTAGGAAGGAGTTACAAGAGTAAGCGCTTATCAGTGCACACGTTGTAAGTACAACACATTGCTGAGCGGGTGAAATTCCTCTTAACAGCTTGCATAATGCAAAATAATTGTGATAAAGATAAAGATTATGGAATATATACAAATATCTGAGTTACTTTTGGCTTATATTTATCATAATAAGGTCATCCACTTATTTTAAATTGAAGCTATAAGAGTATGATATAAAATGATACGAATACTATTTTTGACAAAATAAAAAAAGCTTATGGTAAGAAAGAAACTTATAAATAGCTATCAATGCATAGTTTGCTCTAGTTTTTTGGAAGGATCACAAATTTGAATTATTAAAAATTAGTAGAATAGAATAAAAAAATACAAACAATCCTGATGACTAAGAGTTGTGTATTTCTCAAAAGAGATAGGAAAGCATGACTAGTTGTAAGAATGGAAAAAACAATTGTTTCTAAAGACAAGTAGGTGTTAAAATACTAAGATGCTGTAGCAAAGAAGTTTTAAGTACCACGAAGGCCAGAAACAGCTATTAACCAGAACATCTAGTAATTACTAAAGGCTACCAGACTAATGAACATGTATTTTTGGAGTTAATAATATTGATCATTATATCTCTCACCCACCAAATATACATTTTTCTTGAAACTATCTTTTAGACCAAAAAACAATATGAAACCTTGTAACCCAATAGTTTGTATGAACTTGAGATTTCCTTTCTCACAATCGTCGCGCGTTCCATATAGCTATCAACAGCCTTGAACTGTATATATGCATCCCAAAACGTTCTACTTATTTATCCCCCAGCCAATAAAAAAAAATCGACCGATGAAAAAGAAAAGGGTTCAGCGAACTCGCGAGAGGTGCGGTCGAAAAGTCCTACGTTTCGTATCTGAGTTTCATAGAAGTAATGTGTGCGCTAGGCGCTTATACTCTTCCACGTTGCCCCTCGACTCCAAATCAAACTTTATAATAAGTATAGCTCGAGAAGAGCGGACGTGATAAAGTTGCGGACGGGAGCCCAAAAAAAGCCGGCGGAAAGTCTCTGCGGCCGACAGGCTGCACATGACAGCTAAGTAAGCAAAGCATTCTCAAGACGATGCCGTCATCGTTATAAATTCGCGCAGGACGCGATTCGTATTCCCGAGACGCGCTCTCGCATAGCCGCAGACTGTACCGAGAGAAAGACCCCTCGAGAAAGAGAGATAAGATCGCTCATTGTTTGTACAGCGAGGCAAGAGGGAGGGGCGAGCCGCGCGCGAGGGTGGACGTGCATAATACGAGTGGGTATGCTAGTATATAGGTATAGAGCGAGACACATGGGAAGCATCCTTACTTCCTTGAGTTGGCGACGCGTCGGCGTCGCTGAACACTTTCTCGCTGCGAGAGAAACGATTATCCAGCTCCAGCTGATGTCCTCGTGCACTCTCTCCTCCAGCGGCTGCTTGCTAGTTTCACTCTCGACGCGACGACATCACTCTAATCTCTATCGGTCACCCGGTTGCTCCAAGGCTGCAGCTGCACCGCCGCCAAGCATGTAACGCACGCAACTATCACGACTGCCGCAGCCAGCCAACCAACGAGTGACGACAACACTGTTGAGACGAGACGAGACTGATCGCACTGAATGGATCTGGCGGCGGCGCGCCGCCGTCGTTTAGTAACTAGTTACGATTGCGGGCGGGAGGGTCAAGGGGGAGGAAAGGCCGCGTGAGCAAGGGCCCGCCGGTAAAACAGGCCGCTCCTTTGATTGCATTTGCAAGATGCGTGGGCGTTTCCCCCTGCTTTTGGGCTTTTTCGTTGGATAGCATCGTGCGATCTTATTCACTGTACCGGCCGTCCTGACTCCTTTATTAATTGACTCGAATGGAGAAAGATTTGCAAATGTCAGGAGGCCTAAATATTTCACGCCGTTCTTCCTCTTCAGATTTGAATATATTCGACGCCATATCAATAAGGATTGGCCAGCCTGCGCGCACGGCCGCAGAGCCGGCAACTCATGCAGGCGGGAGAGGCGAGCTATGCGGCGAGGGACGAATCTGATTTTTCATTACGATTCTTTTTCTCAAATTAAAAATCCGGGGCTGAGAGGCCCGACGATCGATTTTTTACGAGGGCGTAGGTCCAAAATGATGCTTTTGTAAGTCCGCGCAGAGCTTTCCCACACCATTTGGGTGGAGAGAACTTGATCTCCCTAGTCAAGGTCACGCCCTTAACACCACTCTTTCATCAGTAACATATACAATGAGTTTGGGAGACGGGCATTATCGCGAACATTCAAAATAGCCGCGTTGATCAACATTGTGTTCTCAAAGACATCGCTCTCATCAGAGCCTATATCATTTTTGCGCGACGTCTGCACATATAGGTCTAATAGGTATAGAACTTAGAAGAGAGCAACTTATATCTGCCCGGGCTGGCCCGCGCGCGGATATAAGTATAGGTAATAATATAACCTTCCTCTCGCTTAGCTTAGCTGCTGGCGCGCGCACACGTCACACGACTGAACTTCCTTTGGCGAAGAAGAGCCGATAGCGCCGCCGCGCGAGACTGAAATGTCAATGAGTCGTCGTCGTGCGGAGGTACTACACGGCGTCGGCCGTCGAGCAACTGAGTCAGCGCTCTCTCGCATAGCAGGGGGAGGAGCTCGTCAGCGAGGCGCGAGACGCTGCATCAAGTGTGCGTGCGTGTGCTGCAGTCGGCCACCCGACGTGTTGTGGACCACCGTTGCGAATCCTGCGTTCGAAATCGATCGATATTTGCCTCCTCTCTTCCTCTCTCTCTCTCTCTCTAAACGCGCACTCGCAAACTCAGTCAACCCGGGAGCAGCAACCCTCGTTGTGCACCTGAGTGCATCCGTGCAACGACCACTGCTGAACTGGTCTTTGTGTGCAGGTGCTCTTTGCGTGCGTCGTGAGGAACGACGATTTCTTCGGGACGTGCCTGCGCTCGCTGCCCAGCATTTGCCGTGGACGCCGAATCAGCTGAAAACATGTCCAAGAACAAGCTGAACTTGACTTTGCCACCTGGCTCGATAGAGCCTGCACCAGCAGTCTCACCTTCGCCACCTGTGCCACCCATACCAACCTATACGGAGCCTCCGGTCATACCAGAGTATGCAGTCTCTGTTTACCGCTTTCCTTTCAATTGATTCATTGATTTTATTATAGTTTCAAGGCTGCCTGTGGAAAAAGGGTCTGTAAATAGATGAAACGACAAGCTCTCGATAACAGTGCGTTGTCAGAGCTGTTGCAAGCTTTACATGCTCTTTTAACATGGCAAATTACTTGTGGTGAAATCAATGCATCTCTACATTCTATGATATTATTATTATTATTCTATTTCAACGTATTGCAAATATGCACTCATGAAATTCTTGTTTTCTGTTTTCTCACAGTGGAGTTATGGGCAAAATGAGCATTGATGCCATCCAGGAGAGACTCGAAGAGCTGGGCATGGATGAGGAGCAGAGAAAGAGATTAGAGAGCTTTTTGGGACAAAAAGAAAAAGTTGGTGAACTCTGCGATGAAGATTTTGAGAAACTTGGTGAATTGGGAGCAGGAAATGGTGGTGTAGTGATGAAAGTTAGACATAAAAAATATGGACTTATTATGGCAAGAAAGGTACACAGCTTTAAGTTTCACAGAAAATTACAAAGCTTTATTCCACACTGATTTGGTCATTGTCAGGAATTTCATTTATATTTCTCAAGGACTAAAGCAGCACTGAGCCATGCCTCCATTTTTAGCATTAAATCATATTCTAATAATAACACATTTTTCACAGTTAATCCACTTAGAAGTCAAGCCTGCTATTAAGAAGCAAATAATTAGAGAACTCAAAGTTTTGCACGAATGTAATTTTGCACACATTGTTGGTTTCTATGGCGCTTTCTACAGGTAATCATTAGTATCTCATATTATTCAAACATAATTGTATTGCAGCAAATATTTATTGCCTCTGAATTTACAGTGATGGAGAAATTAGTATATGTATGGAATACATGGATGGTGGATCACTAGATCTTATACTGAAGAAAGCTGGGCGGATACCAGAACCTATTTTGGGAACTATAACTTCTGCAGTAAGTACCCAGTCAAAGTATACTTCAACTCTTACACTCTTCTCCAACACTAAGTAACTTAACATTAATCTATAGGCGAAGGTTATATCTTAATAATACGTTTCTTGTTCAATAAAACCGCCCGGGTGCATTCGTATCCACAATCTTCTTAACTCGTCGTACGTCCAGAGAAAGAGCCCTAGTGGCAAGCAAGGCCAATACCAAAAAAGATCCAGAGGCATGGTTTTGAGCACCTTCTCCGTGCCGGGTACATAGAGCAGAATACTCGTTAATATCGCTTCGAAAACGAAGGCAAAATTGAGCGACCAGTTGTCCATTCCCTGCTGAAAAATGGAGTTTTTCCTGGTCTTGCACATTATCAAGTCTATCATCTGCGTGATGACGATCGACAGGAAATAGCCGGTTCTCGCTTCGTTGAGTAGATCCATCCGACTCTGGTAGTCCCAAGTCTGCCCGTACGAGTCCTTCAAGTCGTTGATCGCCCGGTTCTCCCAATCAACTCTGAGACCGAAGAGATCCTTAGGCAGGAAGCCGTGATACATGAGAATGCTGAAGTACGTGTAGAACCCGGCCATGGCTTGAGTCATGCCGATTTGCCCATAAGTCATCGAAATGAGCCTTTTATTGACGAGCTTGTCGTACTGTGGATTCCTTGGTGCTCGACGCATTATATCCGACTCAGCTTTCTCGTAGGCTAGTGCCACAGCCGGCAAGAGGTCGGTTCCGATGTCTATGCACAAGACCAGCTCTATGACGAATGGCAGTGGTATGGAGAAGATGATGCTGGCCAGCATCGGCAACATTTCTGGCACGCTCGAGGTCAAAGTGTAGGCGATGGACTTCTTGAGATTGTCGAATATCAGTCGACCCTCTTCCACACCCGTTACTATGGAGGCGAAGTTGTCGTCGAGCAGGATCATGTCCGCAGCGTTTTTCGCCACGTCTGAGCCCGCTATGCCCATGGCCACTCCGATGTCGGCTTTCCGCAAGGCTGGAGAATCGTTCACTCCATCTCCTGTATTGAGGCACAAGAACCGCTGTCATCGGAGTTCGCATTGTACTCCGAACCTCTATCATCTCTGCCTATCTTACCTGTGACGGCGACGATCTCTCCGAGTCTCTGGCAGCTTTCGACAATGAGCAGCTTCTGCTGAGGCGAGGTCCTAGCGAAGACGATCTCCTCGTAGCTCCTGATGATGTAGTCAAGCTCCTCCTCGTTCATGTTCCTGAGCTCACTGCCAGTGACGACGATGGCCTCCTCCTCGGAGCCGCTCTTCTGGGAAAACGTCTTGTCGAGCAGGAGGTTTCGCTCGTACCTCGTCTCGTGGCCCTCGCCGATGATTCCAACCTTCTTGGCGATGGCGATAGCGGTGACTGGATGGTCCCCTGTGACCATGATCACCTTGATGCCGGCTGTGCGACACTTGTGCACAGCCTCGTAGACGAAGGGTCGAGGTGGATCCTGCAGACTCACCAGACCGACGAATCGATAGCCGCTCGTTGGAAAGTTGTAGTTCTCGGGGCTGCTCGTGTTGAAGACGTACTCCGAGTCGTAGGGATCGACTGCATCGAGACTTCAATGTGAAATAATTGAAAACCAGACGGTGCAGCAATAAAAATAACCTGGAAGAACGTAGTCGCAGTAAGCGAGTACTCTCTCGCCGAGATATCCCATCTCCGTGCAGGCCTTCCTCGAGAGTTCGAGGTCCGCCGGGGTCATTTCCCTAGTGGTTCCTTCGGCGGTCATCATCGTCGAGCAGAAGTCCATTATGACCTCGGGCGCACCCTTCATTATCACGATGAAGCCGTTCACGTCCTTGTGGATCGACAGCTGGTACTTGGTAACCGAGCTGAACGGGATCTCCGCCACCTTCGGATACGCCGCGCGGAAGCTCTTCGTGGGATGTATGTGCTCGCAGAACTTCAGGATCCCTGCACAGTTTCGGTGACGATAACATAGCAGCGATCGTTCGTTAATTCGGTCAACAAGTCGCAGCAAATCACCAGTCTCCGAGGCATCTCCCATGACCACCCGATCCTCTATGAGCGTGTACTGAGCAGACTCGGAGTCATCCTTGAATTCAGCCCTGAGACACAGCGTGGCATCCTTGACAAAGTTGTTGAAGGCCGGCTTCTCGAGCAGCAGATCTCTCTCGACGCCCAGCATGGTGTTGGCGGGAAAGTTAAACCTCGTGTTGCCGAACCAGATGTTGGATACCGTCATCTTGTTCTGGGTCAATGTGCCAGTTTTGTCGGAGCAGATCGTCGAGGTAGAGCCTAGAGTCTCGACGGCCTCCAGGTTCTTGACCAGGCAGTTCTTGTCAGCCATCTTCTTGGCGGTGAGGGTGAGGCTGGTGGTGACGGTGATGAGCAGGACCTCGGGCACGTTGGCGATGACGATGCCCAGGAGGTAGGTGAACGCCTTGATGATGTCACCCTCGACCATGAGCGACAGCAGGAAGAAGACGAGGCCGCAGATTATCGCGACGAACATGATCAAGTGGACGAAGTGCCGGATCTCCTTGGCGATGGGGGTTTCCGTTTTCGTGAGGTGGGTCGTCAGCCCGGCCAGTCGGCCGATCATCGTGTCGTCGCCCGTAGCTATGACTATTCCCTTGCCGTCGCCTGCCACGGCGTACGACGAGAAGAAGGCCACGTTCTTCGATTCCAGAGGGTTGTTGTCCGTCGGGTAGTCTGTACGCGTCGTCGGCTCGCTCTCGCCTGTCAAATTTGTTTTCTTTCAATCTACCATTGCGCAGTGTCTGTGTCCGATTAGCCATACTACAAATTATTCGCACACGTAGTTTCATATCTCGTAAAATAAATCTCGTAAAATAAATCTCGTAAAATAAATCTCGTCGCTTCGTTCCTTATCTCCAGATAACGCGCGTACAAAGCACAGCCTGTTAAACTTCGAAAAACTCTGCACACTCATCCTCACCCGTGATACTCGAGTTCTCGACCCTGAGTCCGTGACACTCGATGATCCTGATGTCCGCAGGGATCTTGTCCCCCAGTCTGATCTCCACGAGGTCGCCCGCGACGACTTCCTCCGCAGGCAGCTGCAACCTGATCCCGTCCCTCACGACAGTCGCTATGACCGGCACCATCCTCTTGAACGACTCCATGACCTTCGTGTTCTTGCTCTCTTGGATGTAGGCGAAGACTCCGGATATGAGGCATATGACGACGATGATCACTCCGAACCACTCGATGCCCTCCTCCTCGTGTCCAGTGATAATCTCGACCCCGTAGAGGACGAAGCAGAGCAGCGCGCACACCCATAGCAGCACCGCGAAGCCACCGTACAGACACTTGAGGAACTTGATGTACTCCGGGGTGGCCTTCGTCGGTGACAGACTGTTGGGTCCGTTTTGCGCGTAGACCTGGGCCGCGTTTTCGCTGCTCATGCCCTGACTCACGCTGGTGTTGAGCTTCTCGCAGAGCCGCTGGATCGGGATCACGTGGTCCTGAGTCTCGAGCTCGTGGTACAGGTCGTCGATCTGCTCATCCGTGTATTTTTTTGGGCCCAGGTGACCCGACGACGGCTGCTTGCCCACCAACGGTAGCTTGTTCCGTATGTCCTTCGCCATGGTGTTTCTCTCGATGAAACTTTCGGGGTTAGGAGGTGTTATTTTGCCGGATTCGCTTGTTTTTTTGTTTTTTTTGTCTGACGATGTACATCAAGGCGAGACAAGTGTCGGGCCAAACTCGCTCTTTTCCACTTAAATGTATGATACGCGATATTACAATTATATCCCACCAAAGCTATCGATAATCAATAATCTTTTGTAATCTTGTAGCATAAATAAAAATCTATGCAGCCGTTGTATTTTTGCGTCACCCTTTACAACGTGTAACTTTATTTTAAACTGAGCTCGCAGAGTGCTTTCTTGCGAATTTAATTTGCTCGCGTGTAATTTCCAGGTTCTCAAAGGCTTGAGCTACTTAAGGGATAAACACGCGATTATGCATCGCGACGTCAAGCCGAGCAACATCCTGGTGAACAGCGCGGGGGAGATAAAGATATGCGACTTTGGAGTTTCGGGCCAGCTGATCGACTCCATGGCCAACTCTTTCGTCGGTACCAGGAGTTACATGTCGGTGAGTGGGCGAAAGCTTCGATTAATTTGGTAACTTCTATGCTATGTTGTGATGAATATAATAAAAAATCTTCAGCCGGAGCGGCTTCAAGGCACGCACTATTCGGTGCAGAGTGACATATGGTCGTTGGGACTGTCCTTGGTGGAAATGGCCATAGGCATGTACCCGATACCGCCGCCCGATGACAAGACAATATCGGCGATTTTTGGCGTGCAACCGGGCTCCACAACGGACCACACCGTCGGCAATAACGTGTCTACACCCACGACTCAGTCACCCTCGCACAGTAAGCTTGATGATACTGTTGTAATATATTTTGTAGTACAGGCGGAGACCTTAAAACGTTCTCGTTTCTTACTCGGTTTTTTTTTTCATTTTATCTTTCAAGGCCGACATCCCGGCCGGTTCGAGTACGAGTGTCATCAGGGTAATGATCAAAGTTGTATACTAATATGTTGTTGTGATGTGGGCATCTTGTTGATTTCAGATTTTACGCTTTTCTATTCTCAATTGTTGTTGGGCTTGTGAAGTATTTTGTGAACGGAAAAACATGTTGAATTGTTAACAATCAATCATTGAATTCGCGTTGAGGTTTTCTACTCACTAAGCTGCGCTTCTCTAATTGTTATTCGTAGCTTTATGTGATCGACCGCTGGCATGAATAAGAAAGTCGACGTTGTCTTTATTCATTGTTAAACTCATTCTTTCATCCAGTTCTTTGAAATCGAATCATAATTGAAATGAGAAAGATACTAAAACTTTTACCATTAGATCCTAACAGTCCTAGACCAATGGCGATTTTCGAACTGTTGGATTACATCGTGAACGAGCCACCTCCGAAACTGCCATCCGGGATATTCAGCGACGCGTTTACCGATTTTGTGAATCGCTGCTTGAAAAAGAATCCTGCAGAAAGGGCAGATTTAAAAACATTAATCGTAAGTTTTACCCAGATTGATATGTTCTCTTGATCGCGTTAATATTTAATAGCATAACGTGACTAAATAATTCGTCTTTTCATTTAGAACCATGAATGGATTAAAAAGGCAGAATCTGAAAACGTCGACATTGCCGGATGGGTCTGTCGAACAATGGATATACAGCCGACAACTCCGACGCGTTTAGCGAACGTACAATCCTGAATAAATGTCACTCTTACATACTTGACCACTTGCATTCACGTTCAGTACTCTTGAGTAACATTTACGTTTCGCTTTTAGTTCCCACGCGATTTGTACTACAGTGGCGAATTATTTTATTTTTATCGTTTCTCTCTAAGCTCTTTCATGATTTCTTTATAAATATACAGAAGTTGAGGAGGAACCACAAACGGATAAGCCATAATGCAAATGCGCGAACTAACAATAGTAACGATAAAAAATACAAAGCCTTCTCTCGGAGAAAGCAACAAATGATAATTGTAGCAAGTCAAGGTGTGGGAGCTTCGTAGATAATGTCAATTTTTGTGATGATGGCATAGTTAGTACACAAATATGATTATCGTCAGAATGATGCATATAGTTAATCAGTATGTGATGTCTTATCCGTTTAATATGTGTGTGTGTATATATATATATATATATATATATATATATATATATATATATGTAGAAGAAAAAATGTGAAAACTTAGTAGATTGTGCGATCGAAACAGACGCTGTATATGAATAAAAAAAGAAAAAGGATCAATCAAATATGCGAACCGTCGATCTACTCGGCCTCTATGATAAATATATGTATTTCTCGCCACTGAATTTCAGTTCTTTCGTGATTTTAATTTAATTTACCATGAGGTTTTTTTAAAGTATGTAAGAAGAATCGTTCTAGAATAGTTTTAGTGTTATTATGAATATTCAACGTTTCTTCCTTAAAAACGAGATTAAGATTCAAAAACATGAATAACATTGTGAAAACTTTACTAAAACCTACATCAAATAGAGAAAAATAAATAATTATAAAGGCATTAAATGCATTGAAAAATGAGTTGATTTTCTGAGATTTGTACCTGAATGTTGTATAGTATAAGCTTCGTATCTTTGAGACGAAATAAATCAATTGAAAATTGTACGACGTCATTTTTCGTTATTATAATATACCTAACTACGTCAGTGCTAAACTTTCTCGTTCCGATATAACTTCACAAGCACACGACAAAGGACTGAATTTAGGACTTGTGCGTATACATACTATTATATATAAATATTGTATCTATGCGATTTGTAGCTATAAAGTGTAGCATGTTCGATACATTTCTGCCATGATACTTAAATTTACAAAGAAAAATATGAAGCATACACAATAAGAAATTAACAGTATGATTGTAGTAGTTTGCATAAATTTTACTGCACTAATTATACTGAAAAAGGTGTGCTTACAAAAATTAAATTGCGTTTCGAAAATTTACTATTTCAATCGACGCGAATTTGTATAAAAATGTAATAAAGAAAGTCGATTAAACTTTATATTCCTATAATTTAATGTAATCACGTACTTTTTCTAATCTAATTAAATTTTGTTTAAAAATACAATTTATTGTAAAAACATACGTAAAATAATAAAGTTGAAAAAAATTAATTTCAACGTGGCCTCTCATCCTGAAACGTTTTAAACTCATCGTGCTACACAAATAGTGAAAAGGTATTAAAGAGTTCAACTCTTCTAAATATATATGCTTCATCACTCAAAAGTATTTGCGGCAGCAAATCATTTTATATATGTTATCATATTCGTACACATGTCAAGATCATGTACGTATGTAGAAATGTCAACTATAAGTTGACTGTTGCAATGTGCTGTATACAAAATGTTTTTAAAAAATGTCATATTGGAAACGGCAAACAAAAATTCAAATAATTGATAAAATGTAATTATTAAGTGGCTCGCAGGCGAAGAAATAAATAAATATATGCTAGGTATATTTGTTGATATATACAAATGCAGTTTTTTAATTAATTAATATATCGAATTAATAGAAATACGTTTAATTTTCTGCTAGCTTAACAAATTGCATGTTCAGAAGAATAGTTTAGTATCTTCAGAATTTAAATTTTATACATGTAAAAAATATTTACTGTTTTTATAATTAGCCCATTTGTAGGTTCTAAAAGTTTTTTGTAGAAGTGTTAAAATGTATGTCATTCAATTCACTGTTATACTCTGTTACATAAAAATTAAATATTTTGTAATATAATATCCAATTAAATAAGACTATTTTCATGAGTTACGTTTGATTATGACTGAAATATATTTTTAAAATGCAATGCTAAATCTATACAAATTCAAATACATGTATTTTTTTTAATAATATTTGTATAATAACATATTACATTTTAAAACTTTTTCACCGAAATAAACTTCATTTTTTTCTGCTATATTTTCTTTCAAGCTACTTTTAGTGTACTAATAATGGATATACAATAAGTACATCAATTACGTTTGAGAGATTATCTTATCTTATTGTACGCGATATGTATACAGAAAATAATGAAATTTACTAAAACGTGTCTCAAAAATAACGTTATCACTACAAGACACAAAGGTCGAGGATAATTTGTAATCGACTCTGATGCAATGTGATCTAATCCCCGCTGATGTGCCTCTTGCGAAGTAAATACCCAAAACAAACCATAAAGATATCATCCTCTCAAATTTTTAACTCTCAAGCGTTACAAGTGTAATTTTTATATTTTAATGACGATAAAGGTGCTAAATTTAAAGAATACCTGGGAAAATATATGCATTTGAACATCAATATCATTTTATTAAATGTGTTTGCACAACTTTAGTTTTTTTTTAATGAATAAGAAAAGATTACTAACTTGTTCAAAGCAAATTCAATAAGTCAAATTTTAGATACATGATTTTTCTCAGAAACACATAGATACTATATGTAGAGAGAACCGAGAGTTAAAAATCACCATCAATCCTATGGCACTTATTGAAAAGCATGCACATTCCTAGATGTACGACCATCCTATGGAGGTTGCGTCGATCAAGTATTGTCTATGTGTTTTATGAATAAAAGTTCTTTTCGTTATGTAAAATACGCATGATTTTTGTATTTTTTGTACCTATGAAGCGGGCGTAAAGCATTTATAGATATACCCAATTTTATATTGCTAGGCAGTCCGAGGCGGGAAAAACATTTTTTTAACTGCAGTTTGTTTTCTTTCATTCAGAAATAAAGAAGTAATAGAAACATTATTTTATTCTTCACTTTTTACTCATATAGTTTTATTGCGTAAATGAGTCGCATGATCATCATAATGTTCAGATTCTTATACTTTCGATAAATTTGAAACGTGAAAAAGTTGAGTTTCTTACATGTACAGTTGATACTTTATATTAATAAATCGTTTAATGGTTTACATTTTCTTTCAATATGCATCACAAATTTAACAATGATAATTAAAAAAACATATTACGCTGTTTTGAAATAATCATTATAATTTCATGTTTTTGGCTTAATATATTCTTAAATACCCGCATACATTCGTTAACTTCTCAGTAACAGCAATAAAGAAGGTCTCCAAAATTCTATAAAAATCATGTTAAATGAACTATTTACATTACACGAGCATACAAACTTAAGAAAATGTTTTTATTTTCATGAAATTAATAAACAAAAAATGAAACCATTTAACTCTGCTGAATGTTGTATAAATCTTATGAAAAAACCGTATATCAAAAATAAGAGTAATTTGTAATTTAGTTTTACTATATTAATCTACGTTCTTTCAGATGAGAATCAAATATAGATGCTGTTTAGTTTTAATTTATGAGTTATCCATTAACTGGATATTTGATGGACTTGGAACTTCAAAATGTTTCATTTATAATCGGTAATGTTAGATTATCGCAGCTGAACAAGTTTCATGTCTTCGTTGTTCAATCCCTGGATAGAAAACCATACTAAAAATATTACATTTTGTTTTGTCAAAATTAATAATTTTTTTCGTTTGTTGAAGCATTATTTATATAGGAAAAAAGTGTGATTAATGCACAACAATTTGTTAATCGAAAATAAGATTTAATCACATTATTAAATCTACGTGAAAGAATTGTGTATGTAAGGAAAAATATATTGGTGACTTGACAAAGTTTGTAAAAGTTATAAACAAATAAAATATTACATTATAAATCGCATGAAAAATTCAAATATGAAAACTATATAGCAAAGCATGAGATTATTATTAATTACCGATTATTTTTTAGCGATAATATGACTCTTTTATGTTGTATATCAATCTTAAGTAAAGTTGAAAAATGCTTCTATCTCTCTACAAGTCTTTAGTCTCACGTTTAAGTAAAAGAAATATTTCATCCAGGGCAATTTTTTCTTTAACTTTTTTCAGTTTTTCTTACTTTAAAATTCTATTCAAAAATTATCATCATTGATATTTTGTCCAAAATAAATATCACAATCATCGTCGTATTCATCGTCAGTAGCGAGAAAGGGATCATAATCATCGATATCATCTAGTTCATCCATATCGTAGTCGTCTGGAAAGAAATCGTATTCATCATGATCGAAGTCCGGACGTAAGTAAGGCTCTGAGAGATCGACATTGAGCACTTGCAGGAATGGTGATACTTTTGTTATTTTGCTGTGTTGGACGCTTGTATCGCCCACGAACATCTTGAGTATAACGTTGTTTGTGCGATTGATTGTCGATTTAATAGCGACTTCAATGAGCTCGTTCGAAATGTGATTGCAACCCGAGAGGTCAAGAAGCTCGATATGTTGCGATTCTTCAATAAGAGTAGAGAGTCCTTGATCCTTTAAGTTCGGACAACCTCGACATTCCATTGTACGCAAATTTGGCATGTCCGCGAGTACTTCATCAGTGATTTTCCCGAGGTAGTTAATGAAGAGATGTTGGAGCTTTGGTAAAGATGTAATAGCAGCTAAACCTTCATTTGTGACTGAATGGCAGGCTGCAAAAATACAAAAAATTTTAAATAAGCCATAACGTTAACTATAATGAAGTACAATAATTTTTAATAATAAGTGTATACATACAACTGATATTTACACTTGTTAACAGTTTACATTGTGTTCCAATAACAGTTAAAAACTTATCCTGTACTAAAACATTTTGAGAAACATCCAAGCTCTCAAGATTAACTAATTCTGCAAGTTGTGGCATAGTATTTAATTTTATCATTGGATAATAATCACAGAGGCGTAAAACTTTCAAACTTTTAGAACATAAGCTAATTGCTTTCACAGCCTGATCATTGAAACTAACACATTTTTCAAGCGAGAGTGTATGTAATTTTTCAAATGTTGGAACAACCTATTAAAATAGTAGAAGAAGTGTATTCAAAATGAAATTAATTTTAATAAGTCATTATATTATAAAAAATTAAAATATTTTTAGTAACTTACGTTAGAAAAATGGCACGGAGATACATTCGTGCATTCTTCTAAAATAATCGTTTCTATAGATTCCACTGGTAAACTTAGTAAACATTTACCAGTGATTGAATTATGTACAAGTTTAAGGTATCGAAGTTTCTTATTTTTGGAGAATAAATGTGACAAGTCATTATCACATGAGCTCGAACAATGACCGAGACTGAATTCCATAATATTACTGCAGTTATCTGTTAGGGATTTTATTCCCGCAGGTGAAACGTTTAGTGCAGTAACATCGATGCACTGTAAATTCGGGCAATTTCTGCCGACAACAGTCAGAGTACTTGAACTTAGTTTCTCTGCAAATGTAGAAAAGTCGATATGTGTAAGAAACTGACCGCAACGCAGCAGAACTTTTCGTAACGTAGGTGTGTCAATTTCTCGTAGGCCATAAGTTTTACACTGAAATCCCCAGGTAGTTTGGGTTAAATTTAATTTTTTAAAAGTTCGCCACGATTCTTGGCTTACATTTAGCCATCGTCTGCAAACTATACATTAGATGTTAAACCTGATGAATATTAATCCATAAATGCTACGGTAAAATTAGGTTGCGTCATACCTCTTTCTACTTTGACTCTGTCTGCTATAGGAAGAAATGAGAATACGTGCATCAGACAATCATCATTTAATTTGTGTATTTCAGCATCTTCATTTAGTATGTAATCCGTGGACATTTCTTTACCATCTGAATTTTTTTGTGATTTTTTATTTTGATTTTCAATACTGTCTGGTTGATGCCAAGAGTCAGCTGGCATTACTCTTAGGTCTCGATTGTGAAGATGTATTCTTTTTCTAAGACCATCTTTTGATGCTCTAGATTTAAAGAAAATTTAATTAGAAACAAATAATTTTTGATACTTATACATATCTGTATATTCATGCAATAAAAATATTTTGTATGCATACTTGAGAGCATCATCAATACTGTGAAAGGTTACAAAAGCATAGTTGCTTTTACCAGTATTTCTTTTCAAGTAGCAACTATCCAATTGTCCATAATTAGAAAATAATTTCTCCAAATCTTTGTGCGTTGTCTAAAATGTAACAAAATAAAAATTAACGCACGTAGATAATTTATAAATATTTAGTTTTTAAATTACATGACTAACTTACCCTTTGTGCGATATTGCCAATGAAGAGCTTTCGTATTGGTACACCATCAACAGTAACAGATTTGATGTTATCTACAGAATCTTCTATGCAAGAATCATCTGAGAGTGATAAATCTGAAAATGAAATGGTAATAAATATAATACAAGCATACATAAAAAGTACTCATTTTTATGATAATTGATTAAGAACATTTTTTTTATACAAGTTCAATGACTCGTAAAATATTCAAAAATCATATTAATTTGATATTTATTAATTGAATCACTAGCTACATTGTTATTCTTATCTTATTTGCATAAGAAAGCATGTGGCGAACTAACCTTGTATAAATTTAAGAGATTATACAAACATAAGTGAAGAATTCTTGTAACTAATTATGGAACTGATTTTGAATCCCTGTGTGCGAATCATGAGACTATTGCTTTGTGATATATTATTCTGTACTGCTTAGTACAACAATATATTCAAGGAAATATACAATTTTACGAAATAATGAAAAAATTTGAAACTAAGCGCATAAGAACTATCTTCACATTTAATGAGAAAAGTATATTATAGACAAAACACTATAATCTACGTTATATCTATACAGGTAGAATAAAAACACACTAAGTCAAAAAAGCATCCAACCAACCGTTCATGTTGATGGTCCAGAGCCTATGCAAAATGTTGCGAAGCCCTTCCCCGATGCGGTCGTCTTCCATCTTTCCAAATGCAATACTCGACTCGTTCTCCCTCGGTGTAGAAGTACGGTTGTCCAGCTGCCAATTATTATCGCTATTATCGCTGTCCGCGTCGGGTGCCCGCACGCGAATGCCTCCAGCCTAGCCCTGCCAGCGGGTGAATATGCCAAGACGATCGGACGAGGAAAACTGAATGAAAAAGCAACACGGAAGATGTATTATCCCATTATCCTATTCAATCCATGCGCGAATTATGCATAATTTCGTGGCTTCGCTCAGATATATATGCATATATATATACACACACACACGCACGCACCAAAGAGCAAATGCACGCCGCGGCGTTGTAATAGATTCAAGTCGCGCAACAAAGAAAGAAAAGAAAGACACACGCACCGCGTACAACGTGCGCACTGTGTGTCGCTGCTTTTTTTTTGACAAACGCAAACCTAAACGTTACAAGAGGAAAAAGAGAAGAGAGCGAGAGCCAAGTTTGGACGGGGAAAGTCAGTCAGAGAGAGGCTAAATGATGGCTTTACCTTCGCTTCACTTGTGCAATTTCGATGATCCCAGCTGCGGATATTTAATCTACTCCTCCGGGTAACGTATAAACATCATTTTCGTAACGGCGAAACGACACTGGCTTCGTTCCAAATCCAATCCGAGCATCAGAGAGCAGACTCAGCAGAGTATAGGGTACACATACGAATAGCTTTCTCTCTCTCTCCTCTCGCAGAGGCAGAGTCTCCGACTACTTATTATACGCTGGGCGCAGATGCGGCGGGTCCTATAGCTATATGTATACAAAGCCGTCTAGAAATGTGGAGTATACACATTGACTGATATCTGCAACTGCACGCGTGTTTGGTGCTCCTTTAATCTTTGAAAAATTCGGCCTTGAACCGGTAGATGTCAGTGCATAGGCGAGGTCGATTTAAATGTCAAATTTTTCGGGAAATTAGCAAATCGGTGCGCTTATTCATCATATTCTCCCGAGTCTTTGTTGAAGAAGCGCAACGGAGGAATATTCATTATTCTTTTAACATAAATTAATCGAATCGTACTTGGGAAGTTTAAGTTTTGCCTTGATAATTCGGAATCAAATTGGGAAATGCTGTTCTATTTATTCTAGAAATTTATTTAATTACTGTACATACATTATAGTTAAAAAGCGTAGTGTAAACAAACAAGGCTGTGATGATATTATATAATATATTTACATGTGTAAAACTAAAAATTTTTATTTAATGTTGTAACAATGATAAACAGTCTTTCTTAACTCAATTACCAAGTTAGCAATTCAATGTTGCGTCCATTTTATCGTCTTCAAGTCGATTCCATCACAAACCATCTCCCACAATGGACTCATTTCTCTCAATCGTATGGTATGCTTCACGGTATTTTCAATGGTGTAGTCGATTTCTTCTTGTGTTGAAAATCTACCAATTCCAAATCTTATACTTGAATGCGCCAAATCTTCAGAGGCTCCAATAGCTCTTAAAACATAACTTGGCTCCAAACTAGCACTAGTGCAGGCTGAGCCACTGCTCAAAGCAATGTCCTTCAGGGCCATGAGCAAAGATTCTCCCTCGACATATGCAAAAGATAAATTTACACATCCTGGATACCATGCAACTGGATCACCATTTCGTACTACATGGGTTAATTGAGACATGATGCCATCGATCAGCCTATTACTGAGTTTTGTGATATATTCATGGTCATATGACATTTCATTGTTTGCTAGTTCACAAGCTGCTCCTAGCCCAACTGCCAGTGGGGCTGGTACTGTACCACTACAAACAAACGTTATTTTTATTCAATCAAACATTATTTATATTTTACTTTATTGCATACTTTTAAATTTAGAAGAAAATATTTACCTTCTCATTCCCCTTTCTTGTCCACCTCCACTCTGTATTGGTTCTAAACGTACTCTTGGCCTCCTTCTGA
This sequence comes from Nasonia vitripennis, assembly GCF_009193385.2. Taxonomy (NCBI): domain Eukaryota; kingdom Metazoa; phylum Arthropoda; class Insecta; order Hymenoptera; family Pteromalidae; genus Nasonia; species Nasonia vitripennis. The sequence continues at coordinate 24,924,157 of NC_045758.1, forward strand.
TGTACATAGCTCCTATTCCTTTTGGACCATAAATTTTGTGTCCACTAATAGACATGAGATCAATGTTCATTTTGTTAACATCTATAGGAATTTTGCCTACTGCTTGTGCTGCATCAGTGTGGAAAAAAATTTTTTTCTTTCTGCAGAGGGAACCAATTTCTTCTACAGGTTGTCTCACTCCTATTTCATTATTGACTGTCATTATTGAAACTAAAGAAGTTTCTGGTGTCATCGATGCTTCCAGTTCTTCGAGATCTATAAGACCATTAGGCTGCACTGGTAAATAGGTAACTTTAAATCCTTCTCCTTGTAAGTATCTGCAGGAATCTAATACGCATTTGTGCTCTGTTTGCGTTGTAATAATGTGATTCTTTTTCTCTTTGTAAAATTTTCCAACTCCCTTGATTGCTATGTTATTACATTCAGTAGCTCCAGAGGTGAAGATAATTTCTTTGGGATTTGCACCAATCAAGTCTGCCACTTGCTGCCTTGCATGATCTACAGCTGCCTCTGATTCCCATCCATACATGTGAGTCCTGGAATGAGGATTTCCTTGGTAGGATGTTAAGTAGGGCATCATTTTATCCAGAACTCTTGGGTCCATGGGTGTTGTTGCTTGGGCATCCAGATATAGTGCTCTTCCAAGAGAAGGCGGTGCTGCTTGTACTTTTTCCGCATCTTGATGGCTCAGCGATACCTCGACACTCTGCTGAGCTCCTGTTGTATGAAATGTTTGTCCTTTCTTTGGTCTCAAGTGCTTTGATGCAAATATCCTTGCTGAGCGCAACATTTTAAAAAGCAAACTGTAATAATCTCAGTACTTGAAAAATAATCCAATAAACTTGGAACAGAGCACCAATCTAGTATATCATCTTCTTATTTGTCGAACAGTTTATCTCGTTTTCAATAGACTAGGTGGATCCTACAGAAAAGAAAAGAAATCAATTAAAGTTATGCTAATTAAAGTGGAAACTAATTTACTGTCAAGAGTAACATTAACCACAATGGCAACATCCGCACAACTGCAATCAAGTATAATAAGCCGTAGTCTCGCTATATCATATCATACGATTGAAGTATTAGTGATAAGTTAAAAAACGCATCAAAAATATCAAAAAGTATAAACACACTCTAACCTAAACGTTTGCGATCCCGCAATGTGTGTATTTTGTCCCACGAACTGTATCAGCTAGATTATACTTAGGTATTATACCTACATGTGCCGACAGCAGCCGCTTATACATATATGTATATATATATATATATATACTGCATGTAGTTTATTTCATAATTGTCTGCAAAAACTGTGCAATAAGCAACTTACTAAACCTGACGTTGTGACTGTCACACATTTTCTCTACTACTCTTTACTTCGAAAAGCTTTCGGATTTTGTGTTAAAGAAGTACCTAAATAAATTGGAAAAATTAAGTACTTGTTTTGCAAAAATACATATTAAATAAATACTTATAAACGAATACCGAAATATTGTTATAATTACATATAGGTAGTGGATATGACATATGAGCACGTGATTATATAGCTCAACTTGTTGCGTTTGTCGTAGGTAACACACTTTTATGAGTATTTATTTCAAATAACTATTTGGAACTTCGTTCGTTACAAAAATTATCGAAAACAAACTCTCAAATTATATATTACTTATATTAAGATTATCGAAGCAGAACGGAGCGATAAAAGTTTCTCGGAATGACCGTCATCAAACAATATTCGAACCGCGAGTTACGTCGCAGCCGCGAAAACGCGAATGCAGGTCAATTCGCCTTGTTAACGACAACCTACTCAGGGTTCCTAACTTTACCACTCCGTTTACTTTTACACGTACTTCGTGGCGTTGATGGATACTTAACAAGGCGACTTGAGAACGCAACAAACCGAGTCGACCGGTACGACGTCAACGACGGCAACCGGGACTACAGAGCCGCCGTCGTTGACTTGCTGCAGCTGCCGCAAAGTGCCATATGTCAAAAAATAAAAAAAAAACACGGTTCCGCGAACCCACACAGGCGTAATATATATATACACACACACACACATATATATATATATATATAACGTTTGCGGAGCTCACCCCGCAACACACATACGCGGCCGGCCAGCAGATAATCAAAAAGGTGTTTCTCTCACTCGAGCGCGGGCAAAATATAAGTATAGCCATCAGCAGCAGAGGATACCGTACTAACATAATGGCGATGCTCCGAGGGCGGTTCGTCGGAATCGTCGCTGTCTGAATTGCTCTTCCGCGACGACGAGTGAGGTGAAAGCCGTGTGTGTGTGTGTGTGAGTGTATATATATCCAAAGCTAGATCGTGTCGTCAGGTGCATCAGCTGGAGGTTACGCTGGCGAAGTGCGACTCTGCAAATGGAGTAGTGAGTGCCGGAGAGCGAGCAGGACTCTTGGATAAGATTAGAGAAATAAAGAGCAAGGAGGACGGAATAATCGGCTACCCGGAGCCGGTGCTGCACAGCAGGTGTGCGGAAGGTAGGCGACGAGGGCGATGGGCGATTGGGAAACGATGGCTTTGTCGAGCCTGCAGCTGACGACGCCCGAGCACAGATACTACGGCGATATATTCATCTACTGCTGCGAGAACGCCGACACCGACCTCGTGCCCACGGCCAAAGTTGGCAAGCTCCTTAGGTCTGCTAATCTACCCTCCGAGGTTACCCTCCAGGTACAGAAACATCTATACCTTTTCTCTCACTCTTTCATTCTCTGTCTTGCTCTCCCTGTTCTGTTTACCTGGTTTATCTAATCTGCTTGCTGAGTTTTGTTGCTCTGTTTTCACTATACGCCTTGTGTTGATTATCTCTGCAGGGCGTATATGTGAGTACAGTTATGTTAAAGTTATATACTGTAGTTTTACTGGATTCGCTGCTTAGCCTTTTATGTAAGTAGGTATAGAGAAAATGTTGGTGGCACTGACTCATTGAAGTTCAAGCAAAAAGTAGACAGGAAATTATGTTAGGCCAAGCTACATTTAAATTGAATCTTTTTAAACTAAACACTGCAGCTGTAATTACTTCAAATTAGTCTGCCTTTGAATGGGTTCTTGGAATAAGGTTTGGTTTCTGTGTATAATTAACTTACTAACGGACTACTAAATTTTTTTGATGAATCTTATGATTAAGCCCATTTAATTGATTTTTACTTCCAAAAATTATAATCTGCAATTTATAGCTGTCTCAAAGTTTATGATTTTTGGAGCATGGAGAATTTTATCTTCATCATCATATTTGTTGCCCTTTCTTATTATTTACAGTATGTTTTTTTTTCATGCACTGACGCATAGCTTGGTCTTATGTTTGCACAGTGCTATAATGCAATATAGGTATCTGCAATTTCATAATCGAGAAGTCTTCATTGCAGACCTGGAATTCTTCCTGATCACTCCAACTGCAGTACTTGATCAATATGTTCTATTATTGTAATCAGTTGTTATGCAGATTTTATTTGTACATATTCAAAGCCAAATAATCAGTACATTGATAATGCACATAATTAAATGATGATGATTAGTCATGTCATCGTTAACTTTATGTGGTATGAGAATGAAATCAGAAAAAAATATTTATATAAAAAAAATTGATATCTGCTGGAAGAATGATTCATCATTGATTCATCTTATGTATTTTTTGCATATTAAATTATCATTTTGTAACATAACAGGAGTGAATTTACACACCCAGTTTTTCAGTTTATGCATAAATAATATTTATGATTTATTATATTATTACAAAAATATAATTATATTTGTACTTTGTAGATACTAGATATTTGCGGTGGTGCTAAAAGTAATACACTCAACAGAAAGCAGTTTTATGCTGCATTAAAACTGGTAGCAGCACATCAAGCTGGCCTCGAAGTTCACAAGGATTTAATTTGTGCTTCTGTGGACGAACTTGCTCTGCCAAAATTTACATGGCCTTCTTCAACGGGAGATGAAGAGGAGGGAAATAAAAAGCGCTTCTCTAAAAAAAGTTCGAAGATCAGATCTGGCCATATGCCTGAAAGTACAACTGAAAGTGAAAGTGAGGCGGAATCACCGAGAGAGACTGAAGGTGGTAGTACAGACTCACCAACACCAACCAATAGTGTGATTCAAGAGAGAAATGATGGTGCATTAGGTGGTGAAGCCAATCTGGATTCAGTAACTGGGGGATGGCAAAGTCTACTTGTTTCTGAGGAACAAAGACAATTATTGGGTACTGAGGAAGAAAGTTCGGAACGTCATAGCAGTGATGATGGTAATTAAAAAAATTAGTTCATAATTAAAAATATAACAAGTTCACATTTTATTATTCAGAAACATAAATGCAATTTGATAAACCTTTAAAATAACGGTTACAATATTTGATACAGGTGAAGGCGAAGACGGCGAGAGTTTTCCGCCTGAGCAAGTCTGGACGATCAGCGAGGAGCAACGCGAGTACTACGCGGCTCAATTCGCTCAACTTCAACCGAATCCTGAAGGTCTGCTGGCTGGCTCATTGGCACGCAAATTCTTTGAGAAGTCACGGTTGCCGGTGGAAGAACTTCGCCGCATATGGCAGTTAGCTGACGTGACTCGCGACAGCGCCTTGAGCCTCCAGGAGTTTTATGTGGCTATGCACCTGGCAGTATTGCGTCGAAATCACGTACCCTTGCCCGACGTTCTGCCGCCCTCATTGGCCATGCTTATCGTCACTCCTCAGACATCTACAGTGCCGATTGTGGCTCCGCAAGTCCCGCCACCGGTGCAACAGGCACCGCCACCACCACAGCCAGCAGTTGTTCCGCCAGTGCCTGCACCCAGAGGTAGTCCAACCGCAAGGTGAGATTTTTCGATATCTATTTAGGAATTTTCATATAATGCACATTATTGTGAATGCAAAAAAATCTAATCGTCACGTCCCAGTTATCATATAGATATTTGCCCAAGAAAAAGTGTATTCTTTCTATCAGAATGAATAAGTTGTTCTATTATTGGAATAGAATATAGTTATTTAAATATGACATATGACAAATAAAATATTTTGATGATGGAATGTTATTCGTCAGTAACAAATTGTGTAAGTAGTTATACGAATAAAAAATTAATATTTTATAAATATGTACAGAGCCGCCGCGGCAGCCGCAGCAGCTGTGCACTCAGCCCACAACGTCGGTGGCAAGGACAAAAGCAAAGAGTGGACGAAGTTCGTGGACTCGCCAACAGGCACGAGTGCTGGAAACAACAATGGTGGCGGCAACAGCGGCAGCGGGGGCAGCAACGGTGGTTCGCTAACTAGTCCAGGCCCCAAGCCTGTGAACTTTGATTTTCAGAAAGCGGCTCTGGAGCGCGATCCGAAGATTCTCCACCCAGTGCCTCTTAGACTGACGCCCGAGGCTGCTATTTTGGCTTCCAATGCGAACGGCAACAACGGTGTGGTACCGATCCTTGGTGACGATGATTTATCGCTCACTTCTGGATTGGTGCAAAGGCCCTTAGCCAAAAAACCGGGGGGACTGCCACTGCCAGACGAGACTGTGATAGCGACGCCGAAAAAGGAGCCGCCACCACCGCCACCGCCTAGACCCTATAGGACCCACACCAGGAGCTCCAGTCTTGATCTAAACAAACTAGGTTGGTTAACTGATCGAATTGATTTAATTTTCATTATTACTAGTTTTTTAGTTCTTTTAAGCATTTTTTTCTTAAAAATTTTGAACTGAATAGATAATATTATTAATCGAAATTAAAATAATGCAAATTTTAAAGGACCCATTGATTAGTTTTCAAATAACAAAAGCTTGTTTATCTTTCAGTGGTAATTCGGCTATTTAATTTTGCTCTGTCAGTAGATGAATTACCAATAAACTAAAATTATTCTTCATTTGCTAAAAATCTTAATGAGTCTCTAATATCGATGGATTGTCCGAGTTCTATAGGGCCTTGGCGCACTTTTGTTTTCTTTATTTTTTTGCATTAAAATTATGTATATTTCGAATGATAGGAAAAAATGGACAAACTTTTCTAGGAGCTCCGCCTACTGTACCGCCACGCGTATCACCAGGAATCGTAAGTTTAAATTATTTTTACGCTGTTATTGCTGGCCTCTATACTTCTTAATGTATACCTACGTATACATGTGTATTCTCCTGTGTAACTCTGTGAGATTTTATATTATCACTATAAATTCATGTTTATTGTTCAAGCATTCAATTAATTTAAATTTAATATTGATAAAAAATCAAATAACACTTAAAATTATTTTTTCTTTTATAAGAGAGTTATATTATTGATTGTTGGAATATTTATAGACAACGAGTACAACGAGAAAATTAGTCGGTCAAAAGAGTGAAGGCGAAGGCCCAAGGATACACAACGACGAACCAGGTTTCATTGCCGATTTTTCGCAATTCGCCCCACGAACAGAAGAGAGTCAGACTGTAGAAAACAATGTTCCTCCCTCGCAACAATTTACTGGAGTTTACGGTGCATTCCATATTTATAAAAAACCTAGTAATAGTAAGTTCAATAATTAAAAAAAGTCCCCATTACGCATCGAACGTTTTCATCAAATTAATCCATGCTCTTTTATCTTTTTAAGGAAGGGGAAGTGGACAAGAAGAGATGACAAAAGACGAGACGGATGAAATTAGCAAAAAACTGACGTTACAGGAGTTGCGTGAAAAGAATGCGGAGCTGCGGCAAGTCTGTGAAGAATTGACTCGTGAACTAGCGGGTGCCCTTCAGGAACGAATAAACCTCAGGGCAAAGCTTTTACTTTTAACATGATCCCACTCTTTGTCCTGTCTTGTTATCAAGTACTGAGGTACTGCACTCGCGTGCAATGGACGATTGAAACGTACCATTCGAAATTATCAGACATAAAACTATGATGCGTGATTTAAGTTACAATACAAAAAGTGATATTCTTTTAGAATTTAGATAACGCTTTTGCTTGATGAAAGCAAAAAAAAATGGTACATAAACAATTTTAGTATAACATTTTATTTTTCGTCGACTTTGCAGGATTATCATTTTTTCTATTGTTTGACTAACCATTTTTTCGTAATATGTTAAAATAAAATCCGGGGGAGTTTACATTTTGTTGATTACTAACAAAATTTAATATAGTTTATTGAGAATCAGTAATTATTGGTATTAGAACAAAAATGTGTTTCCTTATTTATTTTTAAAATCAAATTTAAATTACCATTGCGAGGAATCTGTAGTTGTTTTAACATATAATTATGATTAAATTATTTGTCTATACTTTATTTGGAGTAAAATGAATTCTTAAAGAGAAAATAACTTCAACGGTACGTTTCAAATCACAAAATATCAATTTGATTATTTCTTTCTTTATTCTATTTCATTTATTATAAATCGCGAACATCGCACATTTTTTCATTCTCACATCATCTTTGATCATCGATTATTAAAACTCGGATACTAGTCGTCCTTGTATAATAATATTTATATGCTCGTTAATCTTTCTTATACTATTACTTGCAACTCTCAGAAAAAAAATATCGTAATCTCTTTTTTGGGTCATCGACACTATCACAATATATAATGAATGATAATCCATAACAATATTTGAATAAATAAAACAATTCTTCCGAGGGCACTAAAAAAATAAGAATCTTTATTATTAAAGAGATTGCATAAAGCTGCATATCAGAAAAATTAAAACGTATAAATCTACATTTACTGTTTGTTAAAGTCACAGAGTCTTCAAAATATTGTTGTAAATTTATATAAGGTATTCAATGCTTTGTGAAGTTCGGTTAAAGAACTTCACAGTCAATGCTGCAGAAACAAAACAAAAAATCATATTTTCGTAATTAATGCTACATAATCAAATCTTCGTCGTGCAAAGGTTTAAAGTTGATCTTAACTGTAGCTCGTAAGAAAAAATGAGATACATGCGTTGGAATTAAGTGCTTACATGTTAAGTTTACCTTTTTGTTCTTTTCGCTGTTGTAAATATACATGATTTCGAATTCTTGACGTAGACGTCAGCGATCACCGACGAGGATATTAAAATAAGAATGACAAAAGTGACTATACAAAATCCTGAAATAAATCTAATTGCAACTGCCTTGTCGGCTGGTTGTACCGACATTGGATCATTTATTGAATCATTTTATTATAATTATAGGCAGAAAAATGCGATCAATTAGCAATGTTACAGAAAAGAATATAATTATGTGCGTTTTAAATTATCCATTATACATATATATATATATATATATATATATATATATTCAAGTCTGTGCCATAACTACGATGCGATATTTTATAATTAATCAATTTGTTAGAATCGTTTTAGTATTCAAGCTTAAAAATGTTCAATACCTATGGAAACAAGTCGCCTTTTTGTATTTATATAAATACATTTGTATTATATATAAAAAGTTGATGCCCATTACAACAAAAAAGTAAAATCGAAATATTGGTTTCTTAATTTTCCTGAAAGTATTTAATGAGACTGTTAAATAGCGATTTTGATAATAACACATATATTGTTAATTCGTATTATATACCTAATCTTCGTTATTAGTCGCGAGAATTATAATTTAAAAAAATTTGTAATTATAAAAAATTGAGACAATATATTAATATTAGTAGTCATTCAACGCACTCTATGACACAAATAACTTTAAGTCAAAATGCTATAGAATTAAAATATGAATAAATGTTATGAGAGAATAGAATGTCATTTATCATTTTACGAAACTATAGTTAACAATAATTAAAATCGGAGGACTTATAGAAATAAAATAAGTTAAAATTAAATACTGGTTAATATTCATTTTCCATTATTAAATAAGATTGCATTTTTTGAGAATTTAGTTTTTTTCAAATAAAGTGTTTGATCTTGAAGGAAATTGGAAAGAAAAGATATGTCTACACAATTTATTATGACGATAACAACGTTTATTGAAGTTAACGTAATAATGAAAAATAAAATTGACGAGAATTAAAATCACAAAAAAACATCTCAAGAGGTTTTTGTTCTTTGAGTACATCGAATAATTTATGTTTCAAACATTATTTTTGACGAATGAATGCAGGCGAATATCGATTGAACGATGTCACCTTTACATACTTTGGATACTCATTTTTAAACATGTCGAAACGGAAATGGAAGGATAAGATTTTTTCATCAGGCGTGAGCATTAAAAGTTACAACATACGTTTCTATAGCGAGTAAAGTGAGCATCCTAGAGAGCCTGCCTCTAAATCCGAATTGTGTATATAGTGCCACTTTCCTCATTTCCGTGATTCGACAACACTGTAACACTGCTACTTATATATTTTTTTAGATTGAATCTTTTTTTTTATTCTGTATGCTGCCTTCATGAATCTCGAACAACTTCGACTTGCGCGTCCCGTTCAATAAAAAACGGCCGTCGTCGTCGTCGTCGGGGATGTTGGGAAGAGCTCTACGTTGAATGAATATTGTATTTACTGCCAAGACTCTTCCTTCCAACCCTTGTTCGAAAATTCAGCTGTAAATGATAAGCAAAAGTTTGTTTTGATTAATGCTTTGAAAATTTTCTGTATGTTGTTTATATATAGTCCTGGTTCGAATTTATTGTGCATTTGTAGATAGGTGACTGACCCAAATTAGCTAAAAGGACTAAATCGGGCTAATTAACCTTCTGATTTGATCTAGCGCATTAATCGAAGCCCGTCATTTAGAAATTCAATGACAAAAGTAAATGTCAATACGCCTAGTGCACGGATAAATGTTTTTAAAACGTTACTGACGCCATTAAATATTTTTAGCAAAGTTAAATATTGTATTGTTTAAAGTAAGAATTACAACTTACCACGCCTCCTCTAAGTCTCCACGCAGCCAGTCTGTTTAATCCTTGGACTGCATGTACTTGATGAGGTCGATGACACGGGACGAGTAGCCGAACTCGTTGTCGTACCACGAGATAAGCTTGACAAACTTATCATTCAATGGGATACCAGCCTGGGCATCAAAGATGCTGGAGTGGTTGTCACCGATGAAGTCCGACGAGACAACGTCGTCCTCGGTGTATCCCAGGATTCCGTGGAGAGATCCACCGGGGGCAGCGGCTTCCTTTACCTTGGCCTTGATCTGGTCGTAGGTCGCGGGCTTGCCAAGACGAACGGTAAGATCGACGACCGAGACGTTGGCGACTGGCACACGGAAGGCCATACCAGTGAGCTTGCCGTTCAAGGCGGGAATGACCTTGCCGACAGCCTTAGCGGCACCAGTGGCGGCGGGGATGATGTTCTGTGCGGCACCACGTCCATCACGCCACAGCTGGTTAAAGAATGAGTTTTTGCTTTAGTGTCATTTTCAAGTATTGTCTACCAATAGATTTGAAGGTATCGAAAGGTCAACAAACCTTTCCAGACGGTCCGTCGACTGTCTTCTGGGTGGCGGTGGTAGCGTGAACGGTGGTCATGAGACCCTCAACGATTTCGAAGTTGTCGTGGATAACCTTGGCAAGGGGAGCAAGGCAGTTGGTCGTGCACGAGGCGTTGGAGACGACCTTGTGGCTTGGGTCGTAAGTGTCAAGGTTCACACCGCAGACGTACATAGGTGCATCAGCCGATGGGGCGGAGATGATGACCTTTTTGGCACCACCCTCCAAGTGAGCCTGCAAAATTGCGAATATAGAAGATTCTTTGCCAAGATCTTCCTGCGCAAGTTAATTTAGAGCTAAGTAAAGGAGAAAACTTACGGAGGCCTTCTCGATGGTGGTGAAGACACCAGTGGATTCGACGACGTATTCAGCGCCAGCCTTGCCCCATGGAATAGCCTTGGGGTCGCGCTCGCTGAAGACGGCGATTTTGTTGCCGTTGACGACGAGGTGACCATCCTCGGCCTTGACCTCTCCCTTGAATCTACCGTGGGTAGAGTCATACTTGAACATGTAGACCATGTAGTCCAGACCGATGAACGGGTCGTTGACAGCTACAACCTGCGACAAAATTGGAAATACAATATTGTTATTTCACTTTTATAAAAATTTCCTTTGTTAAATTTTAATTTAGGTTTATTTTTTTTCTTGTTTATTCCACAAATTGAATTAAATGTAGCCTGTTTTTTGCCTTTTAAACCGACTTTAAAAAAATATCAAAATTGCATTGACGTTAACCAGGAAATCGGGTTATGCAAAGTTGCACAACCTTACGAAGATTTTTAGATTATTTCATAATGTGTACAAATTACCTGTCCTCCGCGCTCGATGGAAGCCCTCAGGACCAGGCGACCGATGCGGCCGAATCCGTTGATTCCGATTTTACTCATATTGTTTGTTTGTTAGACCTGAAAGCGGAAAAATGTATATTTTAAGTAACTATTTTTTGAAACGTTTTTTTCAATAAGTATTTTTAAATGTGTATGAGGGAAATGAATTAAATGCAGTGTCGTGCTCGATCAAGTATAATCTGGGTTGGTATGATGCAATTTTTTCGTTATCAGTTTATTTTCCTAGAATATAGATTGGTACACAAAATCCGCGAAAACAAGTTCATGCGAAATACATTGCCCCCTAGTGATAATAGTTAATAAGTAAACAAGCATTTAAAATTATGCTTTGATTAACGATGCTTCATTCATACCCATATCAAAAACATTTAACTTTATGTTTTCTAAGAAACTCCATTGTCTGGCGATAAAACATTGTTCGTTAAATCAAGTTTATTTTCGACGTGAATTTTTCAATTGTTATCATCGCCGTCATTCACACAAGAAAACAAAAGCGTAAAATTACAAAGAATAACGGATTCTGAACTTATGCACGAATTCGGGATAAAAAAGTAAGTATAATGAGAAGATATTGCCTTATCTTGAAAAATTTCATAAAGTAGGTATAGCGCATGAAATGTATGGATATCGGTTTACAAGGGCATTTTTTTATTGCAAAGCGAGGCAAAGATAAATCAGAATTCTTTTCAAATTTTAAACGTCCAGATGCACAATAGACATCAAACGTGTTAGTCCGTCCGGCTTGTCTAACCAAACGCGCACCTTTTCTACTAATGTTTATATAATGTGTGTAGCACTTAAAAGTCGGCTAGTCTTAATTAAATGTTATTATACAAAATATAGATACACAGTTAGATTAGGATAAAAAAATTTGCTTCGCCAGCAGTTCAAGCTCTATACTGAATCCCAGAATTACTCTGTTAGACTGTGATCCGACGTTAGAGGTCAATCAAGGTTACGAAGGGAGGGGACGCGTCCGACCTTGAAATAGTGCGATACGGTGCGGGGGGCTCGTCTCCAACTTGGCCGTGTTCGAGAACGCGGTCAATAATCCAGACCTCGAACGTTATACTCCTCGTTCTACTTAGCTGAACCACGAAAGTACTTATTCCTTTTGCACAATGTAAGAGTTTAAATTAAATGATTTGCGCGTTTTTTGATCATTTAATTTTGAATAAGAAGAAAAAAACATTGTGCGCTAAATAGAAAATTTCAAATAAGAATCTATATTGTTTAGAGTATACTTTCTGGGTCTGCTCAATATACTTATATTCAAGTTGATTGTGCTAAATTTCAAGGTTGCCGTCAGCTTTTTAAACGCTCTTGACCCGACATTACGCTATAAGTAATACTCCTCTATGAAAATCTATTTAGCCGAACTTCATGTCGTCTGAATTGAAATTTCTCTCAATTCTTCAAGTCTCTACATATTATTAACAAACATGACGAAATTCAATTGCTCTGAAAATGAGATTTCGAAGCCAATGAGATAATTTACAATCATATCTACACAGCGCATCGGCGAAAATAACAAAAATTACAAGTGCAAGTATGCTGTGCCTACAGTGAATTGCTCCGAAAATAAAACCGGGCGATAAACACGAAATCGAAGTACTACAGCTATCAACGATAAATACTCTACAGAAAAAAGATTTAAAGTGCAAAATGCAGGTGCAAAACTGACATCTCTCAAGGTAAGAATATGATTCCCGGCTATACGTGCCAACAGAAACGTCGCCATGTTTCGGGCACGGATCGATCCACGGCCGTACCCTTTCGTCTCTCTATCTCGCTCTTTCCCGTGCAAAGCGCGCAGAATATTCCGAGGCCGCGAGACGCAGCGGAGTGCACGTATATAAGTAGTGTGTATATATATATATACACACACACGACGACGCGTGCACTACACGGCTATTACGTCACTTTGAGTCTATCTCATTTCTAGAGCTGCACGCAACGATCTATTTCTTTTCGTTTCTCTCTCTCGTCGGCATTTTGACCTCGTCACGGTCAAGTCGCGGCCCTGATCGAAAAATTGTCGCTCGGCTATCGCAAGCTTGTACGCACCTAACCTATACGAAATCGGGGAGGCAGCCGGTTTTCGGGAAAACCGCTGATTTTACGGAAGAAACGATAACAATAGGCGAACGCGGAGGCGACGAGAGAGAGGGAGGAGCTGAGAGGAGATCCACGATTTGCACATGCGCCGTGAAATGACCTTCGAGAAAATTCCGATCGAACGAGACGAGAGGAAATATTACGCCTGACGTGGATTATCGATGAGACGGTTAATTCGGGTGAGTCCGTATGCTTATTGTCGAATAGGTAAATTCGAGAGGAGCTGCCCGAAAAAACCTCGGCCATATTTTGCGCACGTAGCAAGTCGCGAAACGGACGCCGGCATTTTGCCCCCTCGAACAGCGAAAATGAAATCTTGAATTTTCGCACGATATTACCTCGCGATATTCTCGCGCAAATTGACGACGCTTCGGCTTAGCTCGAGGCTAGAGATCGACGGCTAAATTGGAAAACGAGGGATGGAGTTTTAGTTTGAAATAAATTCTTTTTCGTACTTACGGAGACGAAGTAGAACCGTTCACTATGCTCACCACAGAAGCAGTGTCATTTGAAGGGCACAAAGCGGCGATATAAGCGCGGCGGGGGGACACGATTGTCGGGTGCGCGCGCAGATTTGCCAATGCGACGGCCGCGCCTCGCGATATATGTTTCGCGGAAACTACACGGGATGGCGCGAATTTTTAAATTGAAACCTTTGTAGGATTAGATAGAATTTGTCGTGCAATATAATGTGAATGACTAGAGGCTGAAGAGATAACGAATAGATAGCTGTTCAGTAGAATAGGTAGTTGCAAGATAAGACCATTTTTTGTTCAGAATAGATCAATTTTTTTAATCTCAACATTTTAATAAAACTAAAAAGTTTATAGTTCATGCCATTTGTTTTCTTTATAATAAAAAAATATGCAAGTTCTCTTTACTTATTTGCTCATTAGCCTGACCTGACTTATAGACAAATGCTTGCTACATATAGGTATATAGCCCATCGGCTGATTCAACGCGCAGAAAATGTTACAGGTTGTTGCGCTGCTTTAGAAGGAAATTGATTGAGACTATTTCGTTTTGATATGATGACATTTTTGTAATTTATCGAATCTATTTATCGAAAGTAACATGCAGTAATAATTTTTTCAATAGAAATATCATTTTCATTTAGAAAACTTATTGGTATTCGTAAAAATAATGTCACAAATTTTACATTAAAGAATAGAGGACGACATGTAAACGAGTAAAATGTTATTAGTTGAAAAACGAATGACAGATGCACAGCAGCTTGCCACGGTGAATTTGTACCATTATACTAATAATCCGTACCTATCAATTTCTTGCAGAAAACTTCGTTTAATTTTCGTGTTCATGCGAACCTGAAATAGTGCATTTCGCCATGTGGCGAACGTTATTTTATACAAGTGTGTTAGAAATAAGTTATGTATTTGCTGGGGTGTTCTAATATGTGGTTACTTCTTATTCCTACTCACAGCTAGTATGTTTTTTATTTAAAAAATCTAATAGGAATTATAATTCAAGAAATAACTTGTTTCTACTCAACTGTAATTTATAAAAACATTTATTTTTTATCAATACGTTGTCTCACATATAGTTATATACATATATCATCTTTAATAAGTAAATAATAAATGCTTAAAATTATGTTTTAAGTAGTATATTGTATATCAAGTGTATGTAGATAGAAATAGGTATGGAGAGAAAATAAATCCGTTACATATCCGTCTAAACGAAGATAACAGAACTATTGACGAATGCTTATCGTGTATTGGCACAGGCAAAAGAAACAGAAGCGTTTGATACTTTTTTCACTTATTTAAAATTTTATTAAAACTTTATGAGAATATTATTTACAGCGGGAAGCGTTGTGCGAACGCCCGTACTTTTTTTCATGCCATATAATATATAATGTTCCGTATATTTTTTTAACAGAACTCGTCACATGGACTTGTACAAACAACTGCAGTTGAATTTCTTGCTTTATGTTTTATGTATACTATTTCTGGGCTTTTTACGATCTCTTCAACGCTTTTAACATGACCGAAACAACAAGATGCTTTTTCTTTACATTCATTCTGCGCGTTGAAGAAAACAATATACTCGATTTAAAATTAAGTAGTGTTACATCAGAGAAAGAGGATTGTTTCCAGTTAGTTTTTAAAAGATTATGCGGATAAAAACATGAAACAGAATCGTATATGTAATTTCTTCAACTCAAACTTTGCCAATAACCTGTTTTTGCTCATCCCGCCCAGGACTATATTTCCACGAAACTTAAAAAATATCATACAAGTAGTTGGAAAAGAAAAAAATCATTACGTTCTCAATGGATTTCCTATCTGATACAGTATGTATTAAGTTAACTAAAATATAATATGTAAAGGTATCCCGCAACATGGCGATATCAGCAAATATGCAGTAAAGCGATAAGTTTGCGCCGTCCACTTATACACTATTATCATTATCATTTTTTTTTTCTCGGCATGAATTATCCAGACAGATATAAACGATCGACAGAACCTTTCAACGAGATTAAAAAATAATTTGTTCGCAATCATCCACCATGTACACAATATATTTATAAATATATCTTCGTAAAAATTTGTTTGTTTGGTCCGTGTTTAAAGAGTGCGCGAATTTTCAATGGAACAATCGCTAATTTGGAATTTCTTCTTGCACGATATAGACAACAGCGCCTTACGGAAAATCCTTATTCCAACACATACACATGATTCTTTGCTATCTTTTACGCCCGTAAGAAATAGCAAACCGACACTCTCTTCCGATGGTCGTTGTTATCGTTATTTTTTAAATACTATTAGTTAATATTAAAGTACAATGCTTACGCGTTAACGACACTTTGCCTTTCTATGCATCGATTACAGAATTATAAACAACGGCAAGCTACCGCGCACTCGGTAACGAACAGCATCCTCCGCAACGCCAAATAAATATTTTCCGTAAGGCTCCCAACCTGGACTACCGATCGCGTCACTTTGAAGACGATTTTTCATATAGAACCAACAATAATGCCTACTTTAGTATTTTATGCGTGAATGGAATGTTTATATTTTTGCGAGCGTCAAAGTAACGTAATCCGGTCTGCCCCTATCGACCCACGATTCTCCGAAATTCAGAAGCGTGAAATTTCCGCCTACATCGTCTTCGAGCAGCTCTGAGCTACCGATCGAAGGTAAATCGGAAGATCACCGCTCCTCAACACTTCAAATTTGTCTTCGCATAGCTGCTCGAAATCTTGCGCAGAATCGCGTACGTCAAACTGTTCAGTGGGTGCAAGATATGAAAAAGTAAGGAAAAACCATAATCGAGAGGAAGAGAGTAACGACTCGACGCAAGACTCGAAAGGCGTACACGAGGACGATCGCAGCGTGCTTACGAGACTTAGACGCTCTCGGGGACGATCTTGTCGTAGTGGAAGGTGCTGCTGGAGTAGAAGCTGCCGCGTTTCGGCATGTGCGGCGTGGCGATCTCTTCCTGGAGGGGCTTGTAGACGAGGCCGCAGTTCTTGCTGTCGATGAGACCAGGTCGAAGGATCATGGGCGTGCGGATGACGGGACCACGTCCGCGACGCTTGGCCAGGCAAACGGCGACATGGGCACATAGCAGGAGTACCGCCAAGGTGATCAGGACGACGGTGACGACCGGCCACAAGGCGTCCGTGTACCACTCCCGATAGTGCACGTTCGCGAGCTCCTCGTATTCCTGGTCCGCGCTGTTCCACGCGTTCTCGATCTCCTCGTCCTTCGAGGCGCTCGAGCTGTGGCCTTGGCCGTACTCGCCCTGCGAAGCAGCGTAAGTTCGCGGTTAGTCACGTGGAATCGAGATCGTTCAACAGAGCAGGAGTCTGCTGCACTCACCTGTTTTCCGCTGAACACGACGTCGTCGCTGAAGTCGAACTTGATGAAAGGTCCGGACAGGGATGGCAGGCCTCCCTCCTCGGCGGAGTCCTGGGCAGCAGCGCTGCTGGCTTGGGCGCCGGCTGACTGCACCTTCTTGACGGGCTTCTTGGGTGCCGGTCTCGGTGGTGGGCCGCCCTCCCACGAGTCGCAGAGCTTCTTGGCGAGGTCGGTCCACTGGCTGACGGCGTCGGTGTCGCCGGTGGCGTAACCCTCGTAGTCGTAGTCGCCGCGTTTGAAGCCTTCGCCGTTGGAGCTGCGCGTCGACTCGGTAGGTGTGACGTTGTTGTCGGTCAGCCACTGGACGGCCGCGCTGAGGTCCTCGTCGCAACGCAGAGGATTGCGCGAGATGTCCAGGACGGAGAGCTGGGGCATGGCACGGAGCTCCTCGACCGTGATGCGGGTCAGACGGTTCTTGTGGAGCGAGAGGAATCTGTTGGAGGTAAGAGTGAGTTTAAGTGTTTAATGTAGCGATAATCGTGTACGAGTCGGCGAATATGGCACAAGGTCGACGAGTCGCGTTTTCGCATCGCCGTTTCCTTGATCGGTAATTGTAACGTTCGAGCGTTATCGTAAGCTGTTGTATAAGCACAGGAGGGATCGCTGTACCTTAGACTCTTGAAGGGAAGTCGGGCCTCGCTCCAGACGCGCTGCATGTTACAGAAGCTGGCGTCCAGGCGGGCAAGGTTCGGCGTCTTGAGGAAGGGCGTGACCCTGAGTCCGGAGACGAACGAGTTCATGGCAAGGTTGAGCTTGGTGAGCGAGGTGGCGCCCTCGAACACGTCGTCCTCGAGCTTGTCGAAGCGGTTCTTGGACAGGTCGAGCTCGCGCAGGGACGAGAGCGAGCGCAGAAGGTCCTTCGGCAGGTTGGTCAGCTTGTTGTGGGCCAGGTTAAGACGCGTCATCGCTGGCATGGCGTCGAACGTGCCGGACTCGATGAAGGTCAGGCCGCAGTTCTCGCACTCGAAACGGTAGATGCTGTATCTCTCGAACTCTTGGGCGTTGGTCCTGAAGACCGGCAAGGTTTCCAGATCCGGGTTGTTGCTGAGCAGGAGAACCTGGAGTCGCGAGTTGGTGCGGAAGTGGTGCTCGCCTAGGTTGCCCAGGTTGTTGGTGCTGAGGTCGAGGTAGGTCAGCTGGTCGAGATCAGCGAAAGCGTGGGAGTGGATCCTCTTGAGGTTGTTGTCGCTCAGGTAGAGCTGGTCGAGGTACGGTACACCGGCCAGGTCGTCCTTGACGATCAGCTTCAGACGGTTCATCGACACATCCAAGGTCGTGAGTTTCGATGCCCTGTTGAAGATTCGACGGAACATCAGATTAGGAATCGTGACCAAGGCAATTCACGAATGTATTTACGATCATTTTAGGATCTTACTTGATGGTCTTGAGACTGGTGATCTTGTTTCCGGAGATGCGGAGAGTCTGCAGACCCTTGTCCTTGAACAGGTCGGCGGGCAGACCGGAGAGCGAGTTCTGGGACAGGTCGAGCTCGACAAGCGAATCCAACGGGGCGAACAGGTCCTCGTCGACGTAGTTCAGACGGTTGTTCTTCAAGCTGATGTAGGCGAGGTTCGTCATCTTGGAGAAGGCGCGTTTGGGCAGGCGCGACAGTTGGTTGCCCGAGACGTCTGGGCAGGTCAAATCGACGATTAATTCGTTGCACAATATGATTATCGAAATTTTCTCGATTCAAAGGAAAGCACAAGCGTCGACAGATAAGGCAATATATCAATGAAAAACTTTGAATTTAATCTCTAGAGCAATACTGTTCAGTGAGATATACGATACATCGTATATTAAATTAACGTATCGACGCTAATTGCGAAAGCGTACATAATCTGGACGAAGTTTCATTTTTTTTTGCATTCTCCGCGTGTGACGCGCGTGGAGCAGATAGGCAATATAAAACGTCTTTGTTATGCACAGTTTGATTCGCGCGATTATGCTTTATCGATATTTGTGCGGTTTCGCAAATCGATGCTTATCTTTCAAATTAATAAATACCATCCGTCACTCGGTCGACTCATCGTTCCGGCATGTCAGAATATCTTACCTAATTCCGTGACACTCGGAGCATCGAGCAGGTAGTCGCTGCTGCTCCGTTTGCTGGCCTGAAGCTTCAGAGGGTTGTTGGCGATGGTGAGGAGGCTGAGGCCCGAGTTGTTCTGGAAGGTGTCGGGATGGATGTTGGTGAGTCCGTTGCGGGTCAGGTTGACGACGAACAGCTCCTTGAGGCCGTCGAAGGCGGTGCGGTCGAGCTCGACGATCTTCGTGTCGACGATGCTGATGGACTCGAGCTGGCGGAGGCCGAGCTTGCGAAGGGCGTGCGGTCCCAGCCGGATGTCCCCGGCGTTCTCGATCTTCAGGTGGGCGATGCCCGAGCCGAAGCCCTGGTCGTCCAGCAGTTTGCTGCATCTGTGATCGAATCGTCGTTAGTATTATACTGTACTGCGTTTCCAAACGAAACTAAAGGATTATGAAAAACTCACCTGGCAGTGGTGGCAGCGGCGTACTGTCCGACGCATCTGCAGTAGTCGGGGCATCCTGACATGACTTCCTCGTCGTCGTTCATGTCGTCGTCGTCGTCCTCGTCCTCGTCCTCGTCCTCGTCGTCATCGTCGTACTCGTCTTCGTCGTCGTCCTCGTCATCCGCATCGATGTCCTCGTTGTAGACCATGTCCTCTGCTTCGAGCAGAGCTTTAAGTGCCTGGCTATCGGTAGTGTTGTAACTTCCATGGCTCGCTGCGATGGTGCTCGACTTGCTGATGGGCACGCGCACCAGTGCGGGCTTGGTCGTCTTCTTCGCCTGGGCCTTGATCACCTTGGCGAGCTCCTCCTGGATCTGAATGTCGACTCTGCGTTATTATCCCCGGCCGATCGTGAAGGTATGCCGATAAAAAGCGTCGCGCAATGGTGTCAGCACTTCCGCGTTCCACTTATAGAATATAACATCTCGCCATGCGTACGCGGTGTTGCGTCAAAACTTTCGTCGCTTCTTCTCGGAAGTATACTTCGCATTTCAATTCGTGATTCTTGTACCGCGTATGCCCGTAAAAGTAAGAGAGCGCGAGGCTGTTGCTTCACGACCATTGTAAACGAGCGCGCGTCGTTGGGTCGAGTAAATTGCTCGCGCTGAGAAAGAGAGAGAGAGAGAGAGAGAGAGAGAGAGAGAGAGAGAGAGAGAGGAGAGAACGTGTGCAGTGTGTATTATTACCTTTTCATTGTTGTCGACGTCGTCGTCGTCGGAGTGCATGTTCTCGACGAGCACATCCTTGGGCTCGCCGCTGAGGATAGAGGAGACGGCTTCGCTGGTGGTGCTGACGCTGGCTTTAACCTCGGGTACAGCTGTGCTCGAGGGTACGCGTTCGCTCGTCTGCGCCCACGAGGAGGCCGCTAGCAGGACTAGCAGCAGGGCTGCTTGTCCCTTCATCCTGGCGCTCCTGTTCTGTAAGCGAACGAATCGACGGTTAAGAAAAGTCAAAATTTAAACTATAGGATATAAAATCACCACATCCATCCTGATCGCGTCACACCTACGCGCGCAGCAACAATAAAAAGCATCCGATGATTAATAGCGTCGGCAGAGAGATCCATCGATCATCGTCTCCGGGGGAAAAAAAAAACACGAAGATCCCCGAAAGCATATCCACTGAAACCCATCAGCCGCAGTTGACAAAGAATACAAGTTACACCCGCGAAAGCCATCGGAGCAACGATAACATAACGACGTTGAAGAAGTGAGAGAATCGGGACGGGCATTCCCACAGGCTTTCCTAGAAGAAAAAACGTCAGCCGCACGTAGCGCGCGGCGCCAGGGTATTAAAATTCGGTCCCCGATCGGGTATCGGGCCCTGAGAAACTGGAGATTCGTCGCATCGCTAAAACAGGAAGTGTCTCTCGTGGATATGCGTGAGCTTCCAAGTCAAGCGTGAGAGAGAGAGAGAGAGAGAGAGAGAGAGAGAGGGACGCTCGGGATAATGAGATTAATTAAAGGCGATTGTCGATCGAAGACTCGGAAAAAATCGACGATCCTTTTGTTCTCCGCGGAGACGAACTGCGTGGGAAGGATCAATCGGCTATCCGATGAAAAATACTCGCTGAAAATCCACGACGACAATAAAACTCACCACGATGCGATCGTTACGCGCGTCATCCAACAACGACAATCGCACACACACACCGCGTCGTTGTTGGAATAATCAGGACCCGCCGTTGCGCAGAAAGCCCCCTAATTATCATCCGAGAAAGAGAGAGAGAGAGAGAGAGAGAGAGAGAAGCATCTCGCAGCCGATCCCGAGGCGCGTAATGAATGTTTCCGAGCTCGCGGCCGATTCGTCGCGCTCGGCTATACTTACTCGCGCGGTGAGTAGGCTTTATCGGCCGATACTTACAGGCGCGCGAGCGCGAGCCGTTATTCGCGGCGCGAGCATTACGTACATATATCTTCTCTCTCTCTCTCTCTCTCTCTCTGTACCTACTCTTCCTGCGCTCGTTCCTTATTTTTTTGCTTCTCTTCGAACCACGGGTATCCGAGCGAGAGAGTAGGGCCGTAAAATACGACTCGGCTCGCATCTCGGGAGAGAGAGAGAGAGAGAGAGCCGCGATCTGCCCGCGAGTAAATCATCGCCGGCTGTATGGTTTTTAAGTTGAAAATTGCGCGCGCGTATAAGTATTCGTCGCGGCGGTTTTCGCCTTGTTTATAATACGCTTGCGTGCAACGACGCGACGACTGTTTTATGAAGCATTTCGCTTGATTTATCCCGCGGGATGAATCGCATGCGGGTCGTTTGTGCGCCGCGAGATTGCGCAATTACGCGCCGATCGATCGTGATGATTTTTCGCAGCTGCATCGACGCCCACCATCTGTACACCCCATTCCTTCACTATATATAAATTAATTTGCAAAACAAAACTCACTGCGTACAACAAAGCACACCAGTCGGTAGAAAAACAAAACTTTCTATATCTTCACCGCACACTATAACCGAGCCTACCCACTAAACAGCGCGCATCAGAGCATAAAACGCGCGAGTCGCACTCCTTACTCGAGCACTTCACCGACACGACTGCTACAGCATCGGCGCCGCGGCGTTCATTCAGCGTCGAAGCGACTACAGCGCCGAGAGCTTCGCTTCTTCCCTCTGCAGCTCTCGCTCCGCTAATAGATAATCCAAGCGCGTGACTGACTCTCAACAGAGAGCCGCTGCTGCACTCGACGGGATTTCAGAGCGAGTTTTAAAGGAGCTCCGCTGTTGCCTACTTTTTCGAGTGGAGGAGAGAGAATTTTTTTTTGCTCGCCTCTTTGAACACAGCCCGAGTTGAGGCTGGAGAGAGGATTTAATCAGCTTGAAAGGCTCTGCTTATGGAAGAGAATTCAATCTCGTGTAAACAATCGCGTAATTAGCTTTTGTATCATATAGGGCTCGAAAAGCTGGAAGATTTAATTCGTTTAGGGAGATTATAGCGTCGAGGAAGAAAAGCGCGAACCACCGCCGAAGAGAATTTCCTCTCATTTCTCTGCCGTTGCAGCCTTATCAGCGCGCGCTCTTATCGTGTCCGGAGAATGACTCGAGTCTCTCTACCTGGGCGACCTGATATGCAGCCGCTCGGAGGCTGGATTTTTATATAATTTTTGTCCCCCTTACGACGCGATAGCGGCACGTGTGTGTATTTTAATTTTCTCACGCAACGCAGCTGCGGAATTCGGCCGATAATATACACGAGGTTCGGCGATCTTTGTGATTTTTGCAGGAATATAGAGAAGAAAGAATAAGAAGCGCTCGCAGTTTCGCAGTCGTCGTGTCCGATAACGCCGAGAGCGAGATCGTCAAGTTCAGCAGAGTTCGTCGACCCGCACACCTTGTATTATACCTTATACACACACACATATATATATATATATATATATATATATATATATATATATATATACATAAAGCGCCGTCCGCACTTATATACGCAGTCGGTCATAAATTTCGCTTTGATTCGCGCCGAAAAATTCGCGATTATCCCCCTCGAGATCGTCTCTCGCTTGCGGGCGACAATGAGCCTCTTGTGTATACGCGATGCAGCACACTGCAGCTATAGCTATATGCGCGTACGTGAGCCTCGCGGAATCTCAGACGCCGGCGATGCAAAGTTGCGCGCTTTTTTCGCGCGTTAATATTCATATCGCGTTCGGTCGGACGACTGCTTTTTTGCAGCGCCGACGACGCACGGGTGCGAAACGTTTACGCGGATTGAATCCGTATTTTCATTTTCCTATAGGTATATATACTCTGTGCGAGAGATGGAGGTGGAGGAGGAAAAGTCGAGATGGATTCCACTGCGATGGCGTCATTCTGATGTGTGCGCGAGTTTTATTCGCTGATGAATTTTATGCGTATTTTAGAATTGCGATACTATAATTATGATATGTGTGGTTTTATAGAAAAAATCGCGAGGGAGATGCGCGACACCGGACCACAGAAGCGTTTTCCTTCAAAAATTCACCCGAGTTGGATCCGAAATTTCGGCAAATTCGCAGCGCGAAAAGTAGTCCTCCTCTTCCTCCCCTCTCACATACGCGCGTTTAATCGGAGGATGCATCGCGTCTTTGTATCCCCTTTTCCGGCTCCTTTTCGGCATTGCTCAATCCGGTCACGCGCGACTTTTTCTTCGCGGCGCTTTTACGATGGATTTTCCTTTTGTTTCTTTTTTTATACGAATACGGGCCCCGCGCGGGCGTCTGATCGATCGGACGACGTTTTGTTCGCCGCGCCTTTTGACGGCGTACGCGCAAGCGTCGACGTGACGGAGTTTATTGCGGCGATAAAATTTTTTTATTGTCTAATGCGGACGTAAGGGAGAATCTATATTCATATCGCGTTGTGTGTTGTGTAGTGAAAAAAAGCTGTTTTGTCATTGTAATTTTTACGCTCGTTATTATCATCGAAGGATGATTCCGATCGAGTCACGTATACTAGTTTTTTACACGAACTCGATAAGCTAATTACAATCGCTGCGGTTCAGATAAGCTTCCACTCGTAATGAATTTTCACCATTCAGCCAGCCGAAACCCCCGCACAAAAGCATAATGCAGCACAAGGTGCATCTCGGCTGCAGCATCCCTTCGGCTAATATTTCCACCGAGTCATCCATCGCAGCGGCGGCGGCCGTCACAGCTGCTCTCGTCAGGGCTCTAGACAACACTTCAGCGAGGCTGAGGAATTAACGCGCGCACGTCGACTCCCGAGAGCAGTGCAAACTTTTCGGATTTTTAAAAGCGCAAAATAGCAGCTATACTATAGCCTACTATACTACTACTCTCTTCGTCGAAGGGAAAATCTTTTTCCACGCGTGCCTGCACTTCGGAGCGCGGTAATCCTGGGGAAGAGAGCGATTTTCGGATTTTCCATAGTCAACAGGATTATCCACCGTATAGCTGCAGGGACGAGGGAAAAAAACGTGAAACTCGCGCAGGTATATCCGTGTGCACGGGAGAAAAGAGATGGAATTGTACTCCGGCTTAGTAGTCGGTTCACCGGGTGCCCAGAGTGTATACGTATACAGGACGTCATTATTATTATTACGAGTGCTGAAATTTAATTGCCCCGACGTTTATTCGAGGTTTTACTCTCTCCCCGCGCGCTTTTACGAGTGCGTATAATTAGTCGCCTCGTTTTTCCTCGTCTGCAGCTAGATAACTTCGTAGCTTTTGCGCGTATCATCCGCACACACGCACACGAAATAAAATATTGAGAAAGAGAGAGAGAGAGAGAGAGAGAGAGAGAGAGAGAGAGAGAGAGAGAGAGAGAGAGTCATATTTCGAGCGAAGGCGTGTCGTAAAAGAAGGAAGCCGGACTCCGAAATCCCTAGAGCTCGCGGTAGGCGGTAATTAAGAAAAGCGCGATTTACAGACAGAGCTCGCGCGCAATAACAATAATCATCGCCGCGGAGTCCTGCGTCCGTATGGGAGCGATTATTTATGTCATCCTGTGCGCAGCTACTCTCTCGGACACACGACTGCACAGCCCCGGAGGCTGCGCAGAGGAAACGCGAACAATCGTGTTTGTCTGTCTGTGTACAGTCACAGACACACATGCATATGTGGAGAGACAGGTATGCCGGGATGAATAAAAGTAGAGGAAAAAGAAGGAGAGTCGACTATACTCTTGGCGTGCTGCAGTCTCGGGATAAAGGCGAATCGAATAAAGTAGCCGAGCCACTACCGTCTGCCGGAGGGCCTACGATGCTTCTTCTTCTTCGGGCCGAGAATTTCCGAAACAATCATCTCTCGTGTGTGTGTGTGTATGTGTGTGTGTGTGTGGTTCGCGAAAAAAGATTTGGCGCGCGGAGTAAATTGCGCGAGCTGAGAGAGAGAGAGAGAGAGCGGCGAGCAAATTGAATGGAAGACATAGTCGGGCGCGAAGAACGGCCTCTTTGTACTCTCTCACGCTGCGCGCGTGCAGGTTTTTGAGCGTTTAATTTATCGCTCTTCTCTTAATTTCGCGAAATTTCGAGTCGGCGATCGTGAGAATATGTGTTGTATACAGCGGCTGTTTTAACGTGCACATCGAAAACATACTAGCGGTGAATGAAAAGCGCGTATATAATTGAAACAATCGCGGGTAACAAAGCAGTAGTAGACCGCGAAATGTGCATAGAGCACGAAAGGGTCGGGGACGTAAGATTCCATAAGCGAGAGAGAGAGAGAGAGAGAGAGAGAGAGAAACGCGCCGTGTGTACGAAAAAAGGATCTCCTCGAGAAAACGAGCGCGATCGGGAGATCGGATACACACCGGAGAGGTAATGAAGCGCAGGAAAAAAGCGAGCGACGAGAGAGAGAGAGAGAGAGAGAGAGAGAGAGAGAGAGAGAGAGAGAGAGAGAGAGAGAGCGAATCAGAAGTAAAACGTAATGAAAGATCGGGCCAGCTCGAAGAAGCCGAGCGAGCGAGAGAGACAATAGCGCGAACGACCAGAGGAAGGGAGGGAGGAAGAGAGAACCGGAGGAAAAAGGAGAAGCGAGAGAGAGAGAGAAGTGGACCAGCTGGGTCTCGGGGAGCCCTTTCTTTGTCCGGAGCCGCGCCTGCGCGCACGCAGAGAGAAGAGAGAGATCGGTCAGGTAGAGTTACCTGCGCGGCCGCGATCAGCGCGCTTCCTCTCCTATATACTCCGGACCGAGAGAGGAGAGGGAGTCGAGGCAGCTCCGCTAAGCAGGTGGTCCCTTCCAGTCCCATTTTTCGAGAGGAACGCCTTGCCCTGTGTCTGTGTGTCTGTGTGTCTGTGTGTCTGTGTGTCCGTGTATAATGCGTACATGCTACAGCCTAAACGTCGACGAGGCCCCGATTCTCTTCTTCGTGTAATATTCTTGACTTCTTCGCGTCGTTATGCACCCGGTAGATCGATTCCCGATTGAAATTCCACACAACTTTGGGGAACAAAAGAAAATCGTATAATCACTTTCCGCGTCGAGATCTCGTTTAAGGGGGTATACGGCTCCGATGACGAGGGAACGCGTATCCGAGTCGGGAAATCGGTTAATAGCGTAGCTTTTAGGACTCGGCTCTCGAGGCTTCTTTTTATAATCTCGCGCGCGGCGGCGCCTCTTTGAGTTGTACAACAGGGGAGCGGCGCCGAGTTTTTGGAAGGTCCTGAGAAAACTGGAGAAAAAGTCTCTTGTACACATATTCGATCGGCGCGATCTTAACGAGCAGCTGCGGTTGAGTCGACTGTCAGTCGTCGGGAGAGGCGTACTGTGTTCGAAATTAAAATGATTTAGCGCCGATTAGCCAGATATACAGCCTAGAGGGAATTCGTCTCGAGATTTATCACTGTTTATTGAAAAACGCAAAAGTAGCAGTGTGCTAATTTTTCAGAAGCATAATGAAGCGGTCACAGTTAACGCGCGTAAAACACTGCAAGGCTGCTGCATATAACAGTAGCTCTATAACTTATTGTTCCGTTCTCATTTTTCCATAAACGCAGATATAGTGTTGTAGTGTTGTGTAGAGTTCTATGTCTATACGTATGTAAAAAGTAGCGAGTACATTACACAAAGGCAAAAAAGTGAACATCGGATAACGATTCGAAATGAAACGACATATACTTTTTGCGCCGCATCAGCTCGTCACTGAAAAAAGTCATTGCTCTCGAGCTTTTTAAACCGCAGGCCGCTAAATTTACCTCACGCCCCCGCGCGCGGCAAAAAACCAATTACACGCCACGCGCAAACCTAATAAATCACGCGGCACGCGGTAAATCAAACAGAGTCGATCAATCAAAATATAACCGCGGAGAAAAAACAAAAAACACTGCGCGCGCAAAAAGTACTCACCGAGAGAGAAACTGACGAGGAAACGCCGCTTATGCAATTAGCGACGTTGGCTACTGCACTGACTGAGTCTATAATATGGCGTGGGTGTATATAGCGAGAGAGAAAGATTGAGACGGGCATCAGCGCGATCGTCGATAAATAAAGCGTCGTGTGCGCCAACGATGTCGCGAGACTTTATTTCAGTGCGGGAGCTGTGTAAGCGATGTTTCTACTTTCTGGAATAGGTTCGGACGAACAGGTGGCTCTTGCGTCGTGTTTTGACGTAAAAAACACAAACTAACGGTATGCTCAAAATGTGAGGAAATTGCAGGCATAGGTAAAACCAACTGTTTTTTCTCCACAACCATCATCAGGCCTATGGCACATCCCTTCCCTACTCCCACGCCAAACAAAAGCAGCGACGAGCCGCGATTATTCGCTCATCGACTCATAATAAAGCTATTCATCCCGCAGCATGCTCGCACATTGTAATTACACCTGGTGCGCGCACACGTGTACACATAACGCTGTGCAGTCGCGGGTCCGCCCTTAATAATAAAAGCCATAAGTCCGTGTCACCGCTTCGTTATCGCGCGCACACGTATCGCGCTTATCGCGCGAGTGTGTACTGCACACCCGCGCACATATCTCCGAATGTTTGCCGTTGAGAGTCGCGCGCATATATTTGTTCTGTCTGACGCCGGCATTCCTCTGCGCATCGCAAGTTTGCGGTGCAGCTCTGCGCGAATCTGCGGAGAGACTGTAGACGTCGCGGTTTTTCTTTTATTTTTCGCGGATAGTTTTATAGTTGCTATATATATATATATACATATATACATATATACATATATACAGGAAGCGAGATGAAACTATAGGTTGCAAAAGTGGGCGAAAAAGTCGTGCGGCTGACCGCGCGGCGTGTTCGGTCGTCCGAAAGAGCGACCACCAAAAGAAGTAGGATAATGTAGTCGTATAATAACGAGACCAGTGGTCCGCGTTATCGTGATCAATCGGGCGATCAATGCGTTAATGCATCGTCGATCCTTCGAGAGATGATTCTATCGCTGTCATATTTTAGGTACCGTACGTTTCTGTGATGACTTGCAGAACGACGTTCCAAGCATTAAGTAGGTTTACGACGAGGATTTCGCGTCATTTGATTATGTCTGCTGGAAGACAGCCGGTTTACGAGGTTATAACGAATCAGAGCTCGATTTTACGACGGCGCAGCTTATATTTCGAATGGAAAAAACGATTCCCTTATATATTATTATCTATATTGAATAACTCGTAAAAGCTCGACGTTACAAGGATAAATTACGGACGTTACAAGGGTAAAACGAGATACGACCGTAGGTATAATTTATATCGCCAGCCTACTGTAGGACGCGATTCGCATTAGCGCCAGTGACATAATTCTATTGTCTCTTTCATACGCGCAGAAAAACTTGTAAATCAAGCGAGCAGCTACTATACTCCTCCGCAAGTAGGTCATCGTCGCGAAATTTATTCAGAAACTAAAAATCCAAGGCTATACACAATAAGCGGAGAATCTCATCTCATCGATCCTCCGTCGTCTCCGTTTTCAGACAATATACTCGATAATATTCGCGCAAAATGAAAGAGACGACTGCTTGCAATCGCATCACAAGCTGCGGTCTGTCCGCTCGTCTTTCCGGGGCTATGTGCGAGCTGACGGTTTGAAGAATGGCGAAACTGTCGTTTCTGTGTGTGTACGCATGTGCATCAGTGTTCTGGGAAACGAGGAATATGCCAAGTGGAAAACTAACCGTCGCAGCTCTGTCCATACATGCGCGGCTTTGCGGAGCCGGTTTACGAGAGCATAATATATTTTTCTCTCCTGCGAGGTCGGCTCTCTCGATTTGCGTCGCGACGATGATTGCTCTTTTTTCCGAGGAAGCTCAGGTATGTATTTGATATTTTTCCGAAGCTTCTCGTCGCAGAGAGAAGCGGATGATCGCGATCCTGTATTATAATACCGTTAAAGCGCGAGCCGCGATCGAATTTAAACACTCGCGTAGGCATGTGCACGCAGCGCATTATACACAGGCAGACAACAATCGTCGCTTCTTTTTTCACCTCTCGCTCGGCTGCAGTCGTCGAGCGGCTAAAAATAGACGGCTCGTACCGAGCCTCAGCTGTATGTGCATACGTGCGTATACAGTACAATACGACGCGGTGAGAGAGAGAGAGAGAGAGAGAGAGAGAGAGAGAGAGAGAGAGAGAGAGAGAGAGAGAGAGAGAGACAATCGGCGCTGGCGTCGCGATCGCGGAAACGATATCGCGCGCAGCTCGGATAGGGAAAAAGAACGGAGCCAGGGCCGTCTCGGCATCGCCAATTTTGGAGCATAAATACAAGCTCTCTCTCTCTCTCTCTCTCTTTCCCTTCAGCGAGTCATCGACCGTGGCGAACGTCGCGACTGCGCCTGGTACATAATGCGAGTGTATATATAAGAGCACGCGACCGCCTCATGTCGCTCGGTTTTTCTCTCTCCGGTTATGCGTGCAAGAGCCGCTGGAGATTATCGAGGATTATAGCTACGACTGGTTCTCTCGATTTCATTTTCTTTTTTTTTGTGAAGCGAGGGATGCAGTCGAGGAGGTCGTTTTAATTGATTTAACGAACGTTAGCGGGAGTCTTTCATTAGATTCGTGGCTACATCCAGAAATACAACCCAAGGCGATAAATAAAGGCGTCGTTCCCCCGAGAGAAATAACGTTATACAGCAAAGTTTACCCAATAACGAATCACTTAATCCGTCGGCCAATTTTCCTTCCGCACACGCATCACCGGCTGGAAAACCGAGTCAATCGCCGGAATTTCTCCTCGGTGTATTACCCCCGAGTTTATAAGGGGCAAGAGCCGGACCGTTGACCCTCTGTATCCGCGAGTTTATATACGAGCTGAATTACACGCGAGAGCATAGCTCTCCCCCCTTTTGTTTTATTTGCTGCAGCGCGCGGGAGGAGATGAAATTCGATCGCCGGCTCTCTCTCTCTCTCTCTCTCTCTCTGCATATGACCATCGTGGTGTATACGGGATCAGCTTTATACATTTGCGAGACTACGGCTCGCGGACAAAGAGACACGTTTTTCGGCGCGAGATATGTCGTTTTGTTCAACTTACGTCGTGCGACAGTGACTGTGGGAGATTTTTCGGCTAACTCACCTGGAACAGAAAGATTCGGATTAGAGTTGGTTCGAAAATTATTTCGCAGGCATTCACGCAAAAAAATAGTTCGAGTTTCGCCTTCGAGCGATAAATGTCTCGCCTTCGTTTTTGTCGCGTTGCTTAGATATATACAGCGCTAAACGCGAAGGACGCTGTGTATAGTATATAGAGGATCGTAACCGGCACGAGTCGTCGAGGTTGTTATAATAATACGCCCGCGCTTAAGCGAGTTTCTTCTGCTTTTTGTTTTACGTAATTCTTCGTCGGCGAAAATCGTCGATATCGTGTTTTCGAGAGCTGTAGACACGTGCGACGAGATAGAGAGAACAATTTTGTTTATCGGCGAAATTGGATCGGGGTCTGAAGTGCAGTTTGTGCCGATGAGTGTCTATGTATAGTAGTAGGTTTTTTGATAATTGAAACGTTGATGAATTGGATTGAATTTCGAAGGAAATCGATGCTGCTTTGATATAAATTGAATTGGAAAGTATAAACTACTTTCTCTTATACCTAGAGTAGCTTCGCAGGTGAAAAGGCAATTAGGCAAACCCGAACAACACAGCAATCTCAGTTTCAAAACATCGAAAAACCAGCAGCGCGCCGGGAAAACCCAGGTGCGATAAACCAAGACTCGTATCACCACGACAGAAGGTGAACGACACGTACAGCGCACTCGATAACCCAAATGTTCGCTTCACCTCACCTTTGCACACACGCGAATACTCCAGAAACGCGGGCCCAATTCAACTTCGCAATAATCCACCCACGCTCGCAATTAACCCTCCCCCGAAAAAGGCATCAGTCGCACACTTTTACGTCACGTCCGCTCGCGCAAACTCTCCTACACATACGCGTCGCGTTTCCTCGTAGGTAAATAACCCGGCAATTTTCGCGCAATGCAAGTAGTCTCTCGCGACTCGGCGACGAAGTCATTGGGCGCGACCGGTTTTCGCGATTTCAAAGTGCGCCTAGAGAGAGAGAGAGAGAGAGAGAGAGAGAGAGAGAGAGAGAGAGAGAGAGAGAGAGAGAGAGAGAGAGAGAGAGAGAGAGAGAGAGAGAGAGAACGGAATGCGCGCTTCCCTCGCGACACGAGTGTGTGTATGTGTTTCTCGAGAGAGGCGCGCTTACGTCGGCGGTTCAGGTATGAGCCGCATTTGCGCAACGTTCAGCACGCTCGTTTGTTTTTCTGCATTGATGGAGCTGCGCGATGTTAAGTGCGGGGGTGCAGGTGTCGACGCTGTTTTTTTTGTTAGGTGTATATTGTACTGCTTGAGATAATTATGACGGATGATAATGAAGTGAGTCATCGAGCGACAATTTGGGGACGGGCGCGTGCGTTGTGTTGATGCTTATAGTTGGCTAATTGGCTAATTGTTCGTTGGGCCATTCGTCTATGTTATAAGCGGGAAATCCGGGCACCGTATACACACGGTGAAAATCTGTCGAGGACCTGACGTCATTCGGCTAAAGAGCGCGTTACGTCAGGCGCGCTGACGGTTTCCAGATCTCTATCAAACGACGAGCACAGGTTTTTTGAAATATCATCCAATTTAAGCGAGTCCAAGCATAGAACGCGATAAACCTCTCGAATTTCCCCGCTAACACACAACGCGCTGTATTATCCATCTCCGCAATCGATGATCGGCCGTCGACGCGTTTCCATTTTTATCTCTCTCTCTCTCTCTCTCTCTCTCTCTCTCTCTCTCTCTCTCTCTCTCTATCACTGTCCTACACGCATACGCGCGTTCACCGCGATTCGAGCTATCTGGCCTTGGAGAGCCTCTCGTCGCCGCGTAATTATGCGCGTCTCTCTCTCTCTCTCGCTCGCCTCTTATGCTGGCTTTTTAATATGCGCGCGAACGAGAAAACCTTTGGATATCGCAGCAGCTGCTGCTGGTCAAGATCGGATGTTAATTTTCTTGTGAAACTTATTTCGCCGTGATATACAGCGAGTTTAATCAAAGGCACTTGTGACTTTTCGGCTCTGACGCAAATGGCGAGTTTAGCGGTTGCCGATGTTTACTCGAGCAATTAGTGCTTTTTCGAGAGGCATACGTACGACTGATATTTTTTTCGAGCGGTGAGCTTGGAAACTTATCGAGAATATTGTAATTTATCCGTCTGGGATTACAGATTCTGCGTTATGTATGAACAAATCATATGTGCCGGTTTGCCGAGGAACGGATTATCGAAGATCGAACATATGCGCCGCTTTCACGGTTAGTCGAGAGCGAAGCGCGTATATGTTTATCGCGTTGTCGGGACAATCGAATTTCCAGGTGAATCAGAACGACAGATAAAGCCACTATCGCGCTTTATTACATGGCGCGGGTTTTCGGCGAACCGATCGTTGTACGGCCAGTACACAATGACGCATGTGTATATACTCGAAGCGATGTTATATTGCCTCGCGGATTGCTCTTGATTTTTAATTTAGCCCTTTTTTAATTTAAAGTCTTCTCTATGCACAGCTTCATGTGCACCCGGGGGTAAGGAGAAAAATATGATTATTGAATTGTGAATCACGATGTTCAACGCATACTTTTGTATTAATTATTAGTTTTTTTTTATTACAGCTGATCAATCAGGAAGACCTGGAGAAATTGTTAGCCGAACTCATGGAGAATTAAAATTATTAAAGCATTTTTTACGAACCCCAGACATAGCATAATCGCCCGAAGTAGTTTGAGTATGGGTGGCACACCACTATACATCAAGGCTCGGCGCGCATACCGTTTATGAGAGAAATGGAAAAGTGCCCATGCGCCACCTATCGTCGCCTGCCACAGGCTCGGAGACTTTAGGCGGCAACGAAGGAGCTCACGAAAAGGCCAGTCCAAAACTGCTTTGTTTTGGTTATCGATATCACTCTGTAGCGATCCGCGCACGTGAATAATAATTCAGACGAAAATTAAGTTTATGTTTTAGACTGATCGCAACGGTGTTCAATTTTTTCAGATGACCCACAAAGAGCATCGATTATCCGCAGAAGACAGGGCTGTCACCAAAATATTCCAAACTACGTCAGCATAGACGGCGTTGTATCGAGTTTCAGGGTCGAATATCGGCGAGAGCACGTCCAAACGCGTTACGATTTTCTACGCCGGGCTCTCACATCCTCCCCACAGACACACACACACACACACACACCCGGCGATCTCCCCAATCAGAGCGTAATTCGTTCAAAATATCCAATATCTCGAACAGTCATCGTGACAAGAGCTAACACAGCTAAGAAAACACGAGGAATCACGCGCGAAGACGAATATTCCCACAGGACAGGACACGATACCGATCATCAATTATATATATATATATATATATATATATATATATATATATATATATATATATATATATATATATATATATATATATATCGAAACGCTTTTTCCCTCACGCTCTCTCATAGTTATGCATCGAAAAATCAACAAAGCGCCTCAAAAAATCATTCATATACAGGTATACGCGGAAGCTTGCCTCGATAGAGATAAAATACGGCAGCCTGGAGAGAAAAAGTCGAAAACTCCTTGAGCCTCCTAATAAATTCCTCGGGCCAACCGAGCAGGCATTTCTGACGTCTCTCGCCAAATCGAACAATCGTCTCGGCCCGATCCCCGGCTATATTGTTCCCTAAACACAGCCACAGCGGCGGCGGCACACGAGGTAGGAAAAAAGGGAGGCCCGAAGAGAGAAAAAAGGAGCTCGCCTCGGCAATACGAGAATAGAAATTCTTTCATTGTGTTGTTATTATACTCTCTCGCGTGTCCTGTTCCTCGAAGAAGGGAAGTTTCGGAGGCGGAGAGACTTTGGTCCCCGGACGTGCGGTTATATGCGGGAGTTCCCTTTTCTCTCTCTCTCTCTCTCTCTCTCTCTCTCTCTCTCTCTCTCTCTCTCTCATTTGCTTATGCGCTCTTCCGCCTTCTCTCGCGCGAGATGTGTAAGTGTGTTGCGGAGAGGAAGTTTCTCTTTTGTATGTTACGCGTGTACAGGGTTGCGAGTCTAGCTTAATATGATCGGTGCGCGTATAAAGGAGTGATTTTCTCATTTTTCTATTGGGGAGATTCGGTGATTTATTGGGTCCTAATGATCGCCGGAGAGGCTTCTTTGAAACCCTTTTTCCGCTCTTTTTTTATCGAGCTTCTCTTTCAATAGGGCTTTTAACTCTGGATCGAGACTAATTTTCGAAAATCCATCCCATACATTACGGATCGGCCTTTCTTATGCAATCCTTAAACAATGTATAATAGATCGAACGGGAAATCACAAATCACGCGCCGATATAAACGAATCTTCCTCGAGGCCAAAATAACGCGTGTATGAAAATTCACTCCTAAGGAAAATAGAAACTCAAGAGTCCATAACATCCAACTTTCACTCGAGAGACAGACAATTTCCCGAATAAATACTCTCCAGAGATTTATCGTCAAAAGCGCTACTCACACACACTCGACTGTACACATATAGCGACAAAAGCAGCATTATCGATTCCTCGGAAACTGAAAAAGCGAAGCCCACGCCGCGCTGTATACCCGCAGAGAGAGAGAGAGAGAGAGAGCCGCTGCTGCAACGCCAGCCATTATAACACATCGGCTCGCATCATTCCTCGCTGCGCCTATACACACTGGCCATATGGCGCAGTTGCTTCCCTTCTCTCTCTCTCTCTCTCTCTCTCTCTCTCTCTCGCTTGCGGTGCAGCCTCTCTCGTCGTCGGTGGCAGAATGAAACCCGATAGACGATCGCCGCGGTAAAACGAGTCTGCATCAGCATCAGCTTTTATTTGCTCCGGTGAGATGCTGCTGCTGGTCTCGTATATAAGTCATATTGAAAATCGATTTCGCGCCGAGAGCGATGATATCGGGTGTCGCTGTTGTTGCTCTTTTTTGCATGGATTTTGCACTGACTGATGGCTCGAATCCCCCTAGCTCGTCTCTCTCTCTCTCTCTCTCTCTCTCTCTCTCTCTCTCTCTCTCTCTCTCTCTCTCTCGGTGTGTGCGCTCGCGCAGAGATGATGCTTTTAATGGAGGGTTATCTAGGCGGCTATGTATTACGCACTTGTTATAAGGGGGCGGAGGGTTTTAAGTCGTTGGCTGTAAGCATTTTTCCATACACCGATCTCGACGTGAAAAGTTAATAACGCTTTAATCGTATCACGCGAGACTTTAGCTGTTGTGAAAACAAAGTGCATGCGACATCTGCCAAGCGTCGAAAATTAGTCAGCCATATATCGCATGACGAAATTCTCGCGTGTTTCATCGTCGATAAAATACATTGTGAGAAAGCGGCCGGCGACGCGCATAGTTCAGCACAGGAGCGCGTGTGCGAGAGGAGCATATGGTTTCCGTGTCTTCGAGTTGACAAAGGCCCGGCTCGTTTTGTTGAGAAGAAAGAGACGAGGAAGAGAAGAAGAAAAAAAATTAAGTGATGCACTTATAAAAGCGATTTTTACGCGCGAATAATGACACACGCCGAGCCGCATTGTCGCGAGCTCGTCGCAGAATTTTCCACTCCTTTCTAACATTATCTCATTAACAACGCATGCTAATCTCCGCAGTTTATGACACTATAGTCTGTCCCCCCGCTCTATCGTCGGTGTCCGGAGGTAAATATTCATATAGGCGCGGAGAGATAAAGGCTATATAATAATGTCAGGAGACACTGGCGCTGCGCCTTATTGCGCAGAGATATAGACGAGCAGGCGGTTTTTGCACGTCGAGTTGTAATTGATCAATTAGCGCGTTTGTTTGTGTACGGGCAATTTATTCCTTTTTCGATTAGCGCCGCGCGCTGTGCATACGCTATATACTATATACTGACGTCAGTCTCTGCGCTGCGCGACTATTATGCTGATGGCAAATTGGATTGGAAAAGAGATTTTTTCAATTATCCTGTTTTTCAGTCAAAGATTTACGTTTATATTTCGAGTACGAGTGTTCTTGAAATCCTTTCAATATTCCTTGCTAAGAAACTACGTAATACTCTGTGCGAGGATACCTCGAGCTTTTGAAAAGCATCACTCAAAGAGACCAATTCGAACGTCCGCCATTCATCCCGAATAGAGAAAAAAGTCAAAAAGTCTCGGCGCGCGCACAATGTTCCATAAATCGCAGGGATCGATAAAAAAGCCATAGAACTCGGAAAACAAAGGAGTCCGCACCCCCGTCTCTCAGGCGACAACCTGTTGCGCCAACAAGAAGCCGCACACGCGAAAATTCCGAAAAAGACGCAACCGTCCCTTCCTCTAGCTCCACGATGTTTTTTTTCCCTATACCCCGTATCCTCTCTCCCCAAGACTCCCGTGTTTGAGAAATCTCCAACTGCGCGCCGTTCGTCACGCTGAGCTACTACTGCTCGACTTTAAATTTTCCCTCTCGCTCTACTGTGAGAATTTTTTCCGAACGAACTGTTTAGCGTCGCAGAGGAGGAGGAGGAGAAGGGCTTTATGGGGTGCGACAAATTTCCGAGGAGCAAGCGCACGTCTGGCCTCGTGTGTCGAGTGCGGCTTTAGATCGGATAGTTTTACGAGCGAGCGTAGGCTTCAAGAGCCTTCTTATACAGACAAGAGAGAGAGAGAGCGCCAAGAGCCATTAAGTTTTCTATTTTTCGGGTACGCGAGTGGAGGCGCGCGGCGTTTGATAAGTTTATCGAGTGTTGCCGGGGGTGTACGGCTAAGTATAGAGCGCGGTAAATGAGCTGTGTGAAAAATACACAAATGCTTCGTAAGTATATTATCTCTCGATTTTTCTCTCGTTTCCCGGAACGTCTAGTACACGCGAATAATAAAGCAAACTCTTTTTCTCCTATGCTATAGAGGAGCAGAAGAGCAAAAGATCTCCGTATCTCGCGAGCTAACAAGACCGGAGAAAAATTCGGATCGGCAAAAAGGACCTCACCGCGAGAGCCTAGGCTCATATCTCGGGTCGTGGGCTATCTAGTTCTCAGCTCGCGAGGGGCTCGAGAAAGGACACGAAACGGCAGAGAACACCGCGACACGGCTCCGCGTATAGCAAAAAAGGGATGCAGAGGACACGACACACGAGGTTACTCGATCGGCTTGGGATCGGTACGAGCTTTAACAGTGCGCAGTGAGAGCGGCAATTATCGAAGGAAATTTTCGAAAGATTTACACTCGCCTTCATCGCTATATTGACAGCTTCGCTCTCGGCACGAGACGCACCGTGGAAAGGTCGTGTTCGCACTTTTGTATACAGAGTATACAGAGGGAAAACAAGAAGTCCGCAGGTCGGAAAACGCGCGGCTTCGTTGTATTGGCAAACAGAGACAACGGGAGGTCCGAGAGTTTCGGTCATCAGCTGCGCGCGCAGCTCCCTCCTGACTTTTCGCCTTGGGCCTGGCGGGGAGCGTCTTGTAAATTACCGGCTTGTCACAACTCGAGTAAACGCGCGCGCGAGCGTTTTTGCACCGACGCCTTGGAGGGTCGACCTCCAGTGCCGCAGTTTCTTTTCTTTTTTTTTTTTCACCCGAGTCATGCCTACTTCGCGCAGGAAGTTCGAGGGACCGACGCGTGCGGACTGTTTGCTAAACATGCGGAGCGGAACGAAGAGAGTGATTTATCTCTCCGATATTCTCTCTCGTTGGAAAAAATTTAAACGCTCGAAAGTCGCGTACGAAGATTCGCTGTACAGTGCGCGTAGGAGCATTAAAATAAACGGCCGATGATTGAGCGGAACACGTCGAGGAGGTCATTGTCGACACAACTTCCGCCTGGCCTGCCTAATGGGATTATGTTAATAAATGGGCTTTTCAAGCTGTGCGTCCTCGTCGAGTGTTGCACCGTAATACACGTTCCTCGCTCCTTTCGATGATGCATCGCTTGTACGTCTCGGAACGCGCTGCTGCTGACCGAAGGGATTAGAATGCCGGATTTATTTTTCATTCGGAGTGGACACGACGCGCTGTATATAACTAATGCTGATAAAATGATTCGCCTGTTTTCATTGCGGGCATAATAGACGCTGGCGCGACAACGAGACGCGACACGATGTGCCACCGGACGATCCGATTGTGCGCCGAGATAGAGAGAGAGAGAGAGAGAGAGGGGTAAGGATTTTATTGAAAAATTATATACCCGACTTTCTAGGCCAACCCGCGCGCGCTCGTATTTTAATAACCCGCGGCGAGTGTCTGCTTTTCAGGCTGTACACAACTGGGTTACGGAGCTGTAAACTAGTTTCCAGACTCCTACAACCCGGACGACGAGTCACGCGCGCGTAAAAAAATTCGAAAACAAAAATGAAAACTCACCGAGCGTATCCCAGCTCTATTCAAATATTAGCCTCCGCGCGCATTGTCCGGGAGAGCCTGTTGCCGCGGATTTTTCCCGGAGCTCTCGTCCGCCTATATACAGCACGCGTTATATACATAGATGCATGTAGCATAGATCTCGACTTTCTATCTGCTCGCGCGCGAGCGAGATAGCTCGGGGCCATATGCATCAGCGGACGTTTATTCATACACGAGCGCTGCGGCGCGGGATTTCGAATTGCATTTCGCCGCGGCCGCCTGCGGGGTATTATTCATTCGGAAAAAAGCCGGCTCCTTATCGAGCCCCGGCAAATAATCTACAATTTGTCGAACGCGCTGAATTTTCGAGCGAGAGAGATGCTGCACTCTCGTATTATTTATATGAGCTTTCGGGAGGTGAGCGTTTATTTTCGAGTGTCTGACGCTTTTCGCGTTATTGAATATCGGGTGTATTTTATGTATAGTTGAGTGAGAGAGATTAAATAAGCATTAAGGTCGAGGGAATAAATTATCCTTGAGCTGTTAAAACAATAATTAAACGCGTCGCTTTTTTCGATACGCCTCTCGCGTAAG
The DNA here is from genome assembly GCF_009193385.2 of Nasonia vitripennis. Lineage (NCBI taxonomy): Eukaryota > Metazoa > Arthropoda > Insecta > Hymenoptera > Pteromalidae > Nasonia > Nasonia vitripennis. The sequence continues at coordinate 24,963,735 of NC_045758.1, forward strand.
GATCGATGATGCAATGGTGTATAGTGTCGGTGCACGAAACTAAAGGGAAGAAACCGACGCGAGTGTTATGACTATAATAATATCAGTGCAGCTGTGAGTCACGCGTGTGGGGGATCGTTAATTTCGTCCAAAAAAGGCTTTCCTTCGCGCCGGAGTGGAGAACAACTGCGAGCTTTGAACGCGCGCCTGCTTACTATTCTACGTGGATAAACACACTCGATTACTGTAAACGCCGTTTGCTGGAAAATCGAAACTTTCTAAAAGCGGCTTCGGCATATCGTTTTTTTTTCTTGAGGATTTTACAACTCGAAGCTGACTCGAAGGAAAAGTCGTCGAATCATTGTGTAACCAGGCTCCAAACTCACGATGACCCGCGGCCAAACAATGAGTCATACACAAAGCTCTAGTTGGCTTTCTACACTCTTTTCCGCCGAATTTTTCCACTTTCTGCACAGCGCTCGACGATCCCCTGAGGAAAACTTCGAGATTCTGCCGGCGTCATTGCTTCCTAGTTTCCTAGCAAGCAGTCACGCTTCCTCTCTGCGCGCAAACCAATTAAAAGCGCCGTTTTTCGAGATCGATCGTCGCGGCTTTCGTCAACCAGTAATTCTAAAACGTTAAAATACAGTTTACAGCTCCCGTGCATACGAAATCGCTGCACCATAGTAGAAAAAAAAAACGGTTTCGGGTCGACAGTCTAGAGACTCCCGAAATTCCAGAGGGACGCGCTTGTAGATCGACACGCCATCGGTCTTCCAAGCGCTTAGCTGAGAGAGACACTCCCAAAAGCGCCGGCAATTAAGATTCCCGTGCGCGCATCTATCCCCCCGCATACGGGATTAGAGCTCTCGTGTAGAATAGTTGACCGTCATTAATATTTATATACTATACACGGGGAGGTACTATATTACCACCTGCCCACGTCGAAACGTCCCGGCTGCATCAGTCGCGCGAGTGTGTTATTTTGTAAAATGTAGTCGTACGCGGTGCGATAAACCCGAGCGAGATATCGGACGTGCGTGCATAGGATGTGCGGACGGAATATTCCTGTTTTTGCGGAAATCGTCGAGACGACGCAGGTGTGTGATGCGTGAGATGACGCTTCTAGTGCGTTTTCTAGTGCGGATGATGGATGCTTCCTTCGCTTTTTAGAGGATTGCGTTTTTTGTGTATTGCAGGGGAAGCGAGTTAAACGAACTTTTGAGAGACGAGATAAAGCGTCATATAAGAGCTAATTGATCCGATACGATCCTTTAAGCGACGGTATATAATTCATAATCGATTGTGCACTCGTATATAGCTAACGTGCCAGATACACCCAATTAATTGCGCTCTTCAAAGGCGTATGGTATTATGTAGCACAGAATGACTGAACACTTCTTCAAATAGACGCGAACGACTCCGTTATATTCACGTGCGCGCGTATGATTGATACTTCATTCTATACTTCTGCAACAGCCGGGGGTGTCTATATTTTCAGCGATGCACTTCACGCGCGCAATGACGATCGAATCGATCCTTTGAAAATCGCACGCGCGTGATCATAAATCCATTATACAGCTGTTTGTACAAGCTTTTGTATTCAGAACGTCGCCTGCGTTTATAGCGTCATAGCAGGTATGACTTCCTACACTCGTTGCTCTATGCATTATTAGTGTGAGCTATTAATAATTTGAGAATATTCTATGCGATCTCGAGGTGGCACGACGAGGGACGTCTATTCGAATCCGCCAGGATGATTCCGTTAGAGGAGGAGGTCACAGGAAGTGTAATAACAGTACAAGCGTTGGATATTCGCGATATAGAAACATTAACGGTGTATTAGAATATGAAACTTGGACGATTTTTTTTCGAGTGTCATTTATAAAATCCTCGTGTAAAAGCTGACAATTTTCGCTAAAGTCCAGAGTTCGATATCTCGCCGTCATCAGGAACATCACAGCGATAAGCATCATCGAGGTCTTATACACACGGAGATAACGCGTGTCCGGAAAAAGACAAAGCCGGTACGAAAAAAAAGCTCTGAAAAATCACGTAGCTGGTATCTCCTCGATGGAGTATCGATAAAAGCGCTGCGCTCGATGTTCGCGGTATGTACGCAATTATCTCCGGCGTTTTTATCCCTTTAACACGACAACGTCGCTATCGCGCTGCCCCCGATTAAGCGAAATTCTGCAGAAACATACTCGTGTCTCATGTATAAATCATCGAGTCGTTTCTCGCGAGATCCTTCGTAAAACACACGTCTGCTGCTTCTGATGCGTCATTATTGCATATACACTAGAAAGATGCGACGAAAGAGGTGCAGTCTTTCTTCAAAAGTGACAAATAAGAGCTGCTTATCAGAGAAATTCGCGCGCTCTTGTGTTGAATGACTGATAAATGTATAGTATACTCTCTGGAATCGTTATTTTAATTGAATACTCCGCTATCTCGCCGATCTCGACTTTTTAACGACTCGTCTCTATTTTACACAGCGCTCGATCCGTAATTTGCATAACGAGCCGTATATTTACTTCACATCCGATGCGTATTATACTCATCATCGTAAAGAGCTCCGAGCGTAAAAACGTCGCTTTTCGTTCCATAAAATCACCCGTGTAGCAGGCTCCCGTTGAGAAACTTGATTTCTTTCCCGAACTCCTCGCGCGCAGCTGCATCGAAAACAGCAAAGCAGCTCTCATTACCGTCTACACGCTATAACTATATACACTGCGCACCGGGCGCGTCACGGAAAGAAAGGAGAAGCCTCGAAAAAAAAACGCAACTCGCGTGTAAACAGTCGCGGCGAGGGCTTATCTCGCGACATGTACAGAGTGGCCTGATGACGAAACTACGCCTCGCAGGTATATGTATATGTGGACGAAAACATTTTTCGTGAGTCGCCGCTTTCAAGATCACGCGCCAGCGATACCGGGCCTGGTATTCCGTGACAAATCGGGCCGTATACTCTTGCCGAGAGAGATGCAGCGTAATGCTGGTATTATAACGTGATTCTTTCTCTCGGCTCTTGTTTTCACGAGCTACGCATAATGCGATCGCAGGTAAAAATAAGACGTCCTCGCGTCTCGATTTAAAGAGGAGAATCGAAAATATACAAAATACCGCGCACACCCCCTCTCGTCGTCCTACTTATACTCTCTTGACTTTTCGGATAAGGTATGTAGTCGATGTATTTTTACGCCCAGTCGTATGTTTATATACGAACCGTTCGATGCGACGTGGAATGCCGCGTACGTACACAGAAAGACGCATCTCACTCGATATAAAAGAAAGAACGAACGGAGAAGAGAGAAAAAATAAACCAAGGAGACACAATCTTTCCTCTCGTTCTGTCTCGATGCACGTATGTATGCGCACAGAGCTTTGAGAGAAAGAGGGACTTTCCTCCGGGCGCTTTCGCCTCGCGTCCCCGTTCTCGATTTCGTGTGTGTACACATACACGCGGAGGCGAGAGAGGAGAGTGTGTGTGTGTGTGTGTGTGTGTGTGTACTCGGGAGGTCTGTACACGAACTCCTGCGTGCTGCGCGGGCGAGTCGAGGATGCGGACAATTTTCAATAAAGTCGAGAGGAAGAGAGGAGAACGTGTCGTCGTACTTTTTTTTGTTCACGAGGGAGTTGAGCCGGGATGCAACGCGTGCTTTGACAATCGCGTGGAAGGATGTTTTTTTTTCAGTACGGTTTTTATAGTTTGAGATATCGTTTTTGCGAGAATCATGCTTTCAGGTTTAACCGATAAGCCGCTATCTTCGCATACCCCATACGCGCGCGTACGAATACATACGTCCGATATAGATAAAACCGAATTCCAAAACACACAGATAATGCGCTAACGTAAGCTATCCATAGTGCAATATGCGACGCGCACCTATGGCGAATCGCGAAAACATCACGTCCGCGATCGGTATGAATTCAATCGTCTCTTTCTTTCTCGCGACGTGTAAAACTCGCTAAAACAAGGCCCACTCCCGAGAGAGAGAGAGAGAGAGAGAGAGAGAGAGAGAGGAAAGCCGTTCTCGGAAGGTATACCTCGCGCGCGCGCTTCTCTCTTTCTCGAGGTGAAGATCGGTAGCCATATTTCGTCATATATAGCCGATTAACGGTTCACGGCCTCGGCTCTTAGCTTAGCCGCGCCGCGGGTCGATAAAATCCCCTCCAGTATATGCACACACGCGTGTATTCATGTATAACGGTGGGTGGGTTCCTCGACTTTTTCTTCATTTCGGAGCAGCATCGCAGCCGGTCCCCTTTTGCGCTTGTCGTCGTCGCCTTAATTTGCCTTATCTAACTGGGACTCCCTCCCGAGAGGCTGCGCCGATATTCATTTCCATTAGCCAGATAAACCTTCTAATTATCTGCGTCGCGCATCTCTGCTACACAGATACCGTTTCTATTATACACTCGCGGGGATCGGATAACCGAACCGATTTATGTTATATATATATATATATATATATATATACCGATCTCCGGCGCTCGGCGTTACGTAAAACCGAGGAAACTCTCCTGACCGTGAACACGCGCGGACACGTCGTCTGAGGGAATGTTTATCGTTAATATCTTGAACAAACGCAGGACGAGCGGCCAATAAATGCACGAGCGGCAATCTTGTTTATGAACGGGGAAGAGAGGAGAAAAAACAAGCCGTGTATAAGCTCGCGACGTCTCGGCGACGAAGAATTTACATTAGCGATAAAAGTGCGCACACACAGGGAGAAAGAGAGACGCGTCGATAAGATAAAAATCTGCCATGCAGCGGTGCGTATGAGGAGAGGTTCGAACCGATCGCTCGAACGACCGAAAAATCGGCATCGGTTTCTTAACCGCTGCTCCGAAATGTTTCGATGAGTCATTATTGTAATGAGTATTTTTTTTTCGCTTCGGCGCGCGTAGGTGTGCGAACGAAAAAAAAAAACCGGAAACTATTTGCACAATATTAATTGCATAAATATCGGCGTTCTCCACTATCGCGTATACTCGGTTATTTTCGCGCAGAAGAGTCCTGAAAAAATCGGCAAGAAAGATCGTTTCGCGACTCGCGGCTACATGATAATCCCCGTAACGCTGCGTGTACGCTCTCGAGTCTGGATTATCCTCTCGCTGCTACACACTCGCAGTCGTGCATAGGTGTACACGATTGCACGCATTATACAAGCGCGCTGCACACAGGCGCGCAGAGCCGCAGCGGCAGCACAGTCACGCACACGACTCTTGCACTCGCTCTTTGTTGGAACTATATACACACGGCATCGCATGAGCGCAGCACTCACCTAAAGGTGCGCCTCTCTCGATTTCCTCTCCGAAGCTTGTCTCTCGTACACGCGGTGGGTCCCTCGTATACGAGCTCGGCTGGGCTATATTATATATCGATCGAGGCGTGGAGAACGAAAAAACTTCTTGTGTATTTGGCTACGGCGCACAGCACGCGCGTGTCTCTTCGTGGGTATACGCTGTACTATAGGTAGTACGGAAAATATACGCGGCGGGGACGATACGTAATATCTGCACGGTCAGGAGACTCGTCCGGGACTGCCGCGGCGCCAGAATTTCCGATCTACGTAGGCAGCGCTGTGTATACTGTGTGTCGGGGGCCAGGCTGCGCCGGAGGTGGGGAGGGACCAGGGGTCCGCCGTCTCTCTTTCTCCGCTGTCGGCTTTCGAGCGCACTGTACGTTATAGGTATAGAGAACGCGAGAGAGGAGAGCTGCAGCCTACTGTTGTGTATGCCTACATAGCTGTGGTGGGGGGATCGAGACGTGCACCGTGAGTTCTGCTGCAGCAGCTTGTGCGGAGAAGCGATTGTACAACATCGCTGATCGCGCGCGTTGGCGAGGTGTTTTTGACGACAGGTAGTGCTCTATGGGCTTTGTTGGATAGGATGCGCAGCGATTTTTGGGCGTGTTTATAGATTCTACCGGCGATACTTATCGCTTATCGCTCTGAGCTCTCGGAGAAACTGGGGCTAACACATCGCCTAACACATGTCCGGTGTTTTATTTCGGATTGTCGTTTATTCTTTTTAAGGGGGCATTTGCGAGCGATGTAAAAAATAGATGCGATTAAAAATATTGGTTGTTATGATGCGTTTACCTTGATGAAGCTTTTATGAATTGACAGGTGTTCGCTATAACGTCATCTGTTGCAACGATGAGAAAGTTTGAATTCCCTTACGAAATTCATTGAAGTAGTTTTGCAACGATATTAGGCATGCAAATTTTATTTCATTGATACATCAATGCCATAAGTGGAGTTTGGGCAGCGGTGAAAGTAAAATTGTTATTATTTATGCTAACTATCGGTACGTACTACTACTTCAGTACCGATACGTGATAAGTGATTGAAATGCTATCTGTAGTTGTATGCTGTACTTGAACGATGTAAGACACTAATGGAGCATGTGCATTTATAAAAATCAACGTTACATATATTAAAAAATTATCACAACTGCGCTTTAAAGATCTTTTTCCGATAAAGAAGGAATCTTGTTGTATCGAGAGTCGCTGAGTCCTTATCAGTATCCCGTGTATAGAGTAAGTATAGCCATCTTGTGAGCGTGAGTGGTAGTAGTGCTCTAGAGACGCGGTTGATAAGGTCGATTACTGTATTTTCAATTTCAAATGTTTATTTCATAATTTCATTTTTATCATCGTTTTAACTAATGTTGATTTTAATATTCAACTATTCTGTTGACTTTCTTGTTAGAACTATACGTATTTTTGACAAAAGTGTTTAAGATTACTCAAAAAAGTTGTTCAATCATCATAATTATTGAAATCAATAAGTATATTCGGCTATAAAAGTATGTGCACAGTATACTTAAAAATGAAATCGATTCCCGCGATGACACCTCGCTACCAGGTAAATATTTCCCAACCAATGCAACCTGTGCACACACTATGTTATCAGCATCGTTGGCTTCAGCAAATGCAATACACGCTTTAAATGTCATATTGTACTTTCGCCATTGAACGATTAAGATTAGACAAAAATTCAAAATCACTCTCAAACTATAAACATTTTTTTATTAACATCCGTCTCGCATACCGATTTCACGCTGCAATATAGAATCCATATTTTTTCCAACGCTTATATATCTCGCATTATCGAGCCGAACAATCATTGACACGGTGAAACATATTCGACGAAAAACAACAGCCTTATCGCTCCGATTGCGCTGAAAATATATCCTTCGCTCCTGCGACTTATCTCCCGCTCTCTCTCTCTCTCTCTCTCTCTCTCTCTCTCTCTCTCTCTCTCTCTCTCTCTCTCTCTCTCTCTCTCTCGTATCCTATACCCGATCACGTTCCAACTTCACCTGAATGGCACATACGCACCAGAATTAAATTGCGCATTTCATCGCAGCACGCCGATTATACCGATCGCGAGTGACATGCGTCTCGATAGCAAAAAGAAGCGAAACAACACGCTTCGCGGAGCTTTGAAAAAAGCTGCACCAGAAAACCGTCGTCAGTTTTTGCGCGTTAAATCTCCAAGCGGCCGTCGGAAGAAAAAAAATTTTGAAAAAAAATATTCGATTCTCGACTACGTAAGCGTCTGATGCTGCTTTCTTCAAAGCAAGTCGCGAAGCTAGTTAGCATAAATCGTTGGGAGAAAAAAGAGACGAGCGGTGCAAATATGCACGCACAAGCGCGTGAAAAACGAAGATCACCGCACGCACGTGTGTTTGCGCTCGTGGTTTTTCCTTATAATACACATGGCCGATGATGTGCGCGATATATTGTGTACACCTATGTCATAATGCGCGCATGAGATATTTTCCGACACCTGGTGGTCGCCGCCGTCGACGTTTTTTTTTCGTCGACTTATAGTCTATAAAAGGTAGTGGAAGGATATTAGCTGTATATCTCAAGGTCTATGTTGTAGTATTTTAGATGCTATGTTTTTAGGAGAATAACTCAGTGGGGAGCCCGTTTTACAGCCGTGGAATGTTTGATTTTTTTGGGAGGATGGGTATAGTGACGGATAAATATTAAAAGCTATTTTGTTTTTAGTTTCGCGGGTTTGTTAAACCCTCGGTAAGCCATCACGATACTTTGCACGTTGGAGTTTTGTGAGATAAGAGTGATATTTTTTTATTTTTTCTGACTATCTGACTTTATTTTGAAAACAAATTTGAAAAATCGCGAGAAATTTCACTTTTACGCGAATGAAGTAAACCGCTTTGATTACTGTTTACATTCTCAAATATCCGGAAAGTCTGGATCTTCGCAAAACCATGACTCGGCAGAGGAAGTTTGCGCTTCTAGATTCAGTAATGACGCCCGCCACCTCGCAGACTTTGTTTTTAACAAATGTCACGTACGCACACTAGCGTAGCAATATTAAATGTTAATTTTAACAAAGTACATCCATGATTCAAGAATGCCAACCTAAATGTATTTCCGTGTGTCCATGTAGAAGTTAACTATGAAAGTCACGTAATGTTAAAATTTAAGTTCATTTTATATAGCTTTTTCCTGCTCATCCTTATATCAATTTATTTATGTAGCTCTTTTCGTAAAATTCATGACTCGACGAAAACGAATCCTGTCGGATTCAACGTCAAAGCCTCTTCCGAATGTAATAATGACGTCTTCGTTTTCCTTTTTTGTGCATCACGATAAAAACCCCTGCGTTCGTTGAAACGACTCACGAAAAGCATAGTGCGTAGGCAGGTAATAAAAAAATAAAGCTCCGCATGCGTGCATGGAATCTCAATCTATAATTTTCAATTTTAGAATATTGTGTATACTTAATTTAGAATCATATAAAATTAATTAAATCTTTTCATCATCGTTCATAAAAAAGAAAAAAAACAAAAAAAAGGCTCATAGCAATTGTTATTTCGACCACGAGTTTGACATTGAGAAATTAAATTGAACCGAATATTATATTAAAAAACACAAAATGTTAATCATTCCGCTAATATATCCGCATGAAAAAAATATGCAATTGGCATCGGACACATAACCCGTCAAGTAGGCTAACGTGAGGAACTGCACTACCGACTTAATACAATGTAAGTGAGCCACAGTCAATTAACAAACGGAAGAAGAATATCCCCGGACAAAAACTTCTCGGAAAACCTACCGAACAACCCAATCGAAACACTTTGTTTACTCAGACGGAAGTCCACAGCAGTAGCAGCGACGTTTTCAACGTTCTTGTTGATACAACAGATCAAGCGCGTCGCGGAGAAATGTCTAGCTATCGCATTAGCGATGCGACTTTTTCCTCGTCGTACAAGCGCTAAACGGGCAGCATCTCGGTATATAGCAAGTCCGCTTCGGGGGTTCCGTCTCGGAGCCGGTATTTCTCGCTTTCTAGGCCCAAACGGCTAACGACTCGCATTTTTCCTCGCAGCTCGCGAATAGAGATTTCTTTCTCTACCCCCTCGGGGATACGAGTTCAGGCGAGTGTAAAGAGAGTGCGTTTATTGTTGTTGCCTTTTCTTTTTCTCATCTGACGCGCGCGCGTTTCGGAGAGTGAGAGCGAGACATTTACAAGATTATGCGGCACACGTTCCACGCGCTGGTCGACTTGCCTTTTTACATGCCGGCTAAGTTGCTGTTTTATGAGGACGTTTAAACGGTATTTACATCATTCTCCGGCGATTTGAAGTTCGCGTGTAAATCAAGTTTGTGCGCGAGAAATCCTGGCCAAGGCTGATGTTGTTGTGTTTTTTTCTCCCTCTCGGAGTTTAATGCCGTTTTTTTAATCCACATCGTCGCCGTGGCACAGCAGACAGCTTGATTCGAAAAAGTGCAGCGCTCTGCACGACCTCGCTCTCGCGTACATATAGTTGAGCAAGATAAATGCGAGTGCGTGAGGAGCGTTGCGATTTTGTCGATCGATAAATAATTTTTCTCGTTCTTACGAGAAGCTAGTTTTTGCAGAAGGCGAGCGATCATTGAAAATTTTAAAATTCAAATTTCCTCTGAATCCAGAGGACCTACGTAAAAACTCGGCCCGGCGCTGCATTTGCATGCCCCCTGCAAATCCCCGTCGTAGTTGATTTTCGATACGTATGCTCGATACTGCCGAACTCGCGCACCTACGGTGTCACATGCTCGCGCACAGGAAGGAAGAGCCTCGAGGATGGCCGTCACGAATTTATCGACGCGCGACCGGATGGAAGAGGGGCGACACTCCTCTCTGCAACGTGTGTACACGTTGCGCTGCAGACCACCGCGTAATACGCGCGCTTTCTAAACTGCAGGCGCAGATGCAAAAGAGCTATGCGGAGAAAGGAATATAAAGGAGCTGACGCGCGGAGTATAAGAGAGACAAAGGGCCGCAAGCGTCGCGCACAGGGGAAGTTGTAAAAGCGAGAGGGACGGAGTATAGGATTTGTTTGGCTGTATATTATGGGATAATACGTATGCAGCGCGTAACGAGCGGCGGCTTGGTTGCATTGTTCGCGGATTGTCGTTAAAGCGCTGCGGGGGGAGGATATTGAAATTCACTTTCCGGATGCGAGCTTTCGTTTATCGTTGCTTTCCGTTTTTCGAGGCGTCGTCGGAATACCGAGCGACAGGCAGGTTCGAGCAACCGACTTATCTGGTAGTGTGTATAGTGGCGAGGTTTATCGATCATGCCCAGTGGATCAATGATCTTTGCTTTTTCTCCAAAGTTTCATACTGCAAATAGTTTACGGCTCTGTAAACCAAGTAACGGCCGATAACGCGTGTTTTTCAACTGCGCACCCTACTTTCGTATAATACGTTATTTTGCTCGTGGAAATGCACTGCGAAGTGCATCATATTCGGGACTGACACAGTCTGATACTGTGTCCCGTTGTCACATTCGTATCAAGGCTCCCTTATCCTTCTTTAAATACAGAGCACTTTGCATCTCGCGAATGGGACACGTGATTAGAAGTACAAATGAGATGTCAAACACCGGGAAAACTACTACGGGTCTACGGGTTCAAAAAACTGGCTCTTATCTCGGCGCCTTTGACACCACTTGGACCACGAAAAAACCTGCTCGTATATGATCGATCGTATTTTCCTTCTACGTTGCATATACTTCATCTTGATTCATGCGACGTCGTCCAGGTGACAATATCCTCTATATAATATACACTCCCGCGCTTCGTTTTGTCCTTCTTTCGGTGCCTCTATGCGCCGCACTTACGCGCGTATTTACGCACGACTCGTCCGTGACTGAAATTTCGAAAGAGACAAGCGCACGCTTTCTTGATACCGGATTTGTCCAACGTTATGGGAGGTGAGGGAATATATTATATTTATACTGCCGCTCATTTGCCTTTTGGTACGCTGTGTGTGTGCGTAAGCGCGAGGTCTTTTTCGCGGAAAGCATACGCGCGCAATGGCTTTGGAATTGGGAAAATCTGGGAACGTCATATCGCGAGCTTGTGGGGAAAGATTAAAGGGAAATTTTTTTTATTTTAAAATATTCTATTTGATCACTAATAACGAATAAGAATAAGCGCACTATATCCTATTGTAATATTTATTTAATACTTAAAACGCAGGTTTTTATCTAGTCTTGGCTTGTACAAATACCTGATTGTTATTCCAAAGACAACCTTGAGTTTCATGATCGTAGTCATTGTTTATGGATGCGGAGTGTATCGAGCCAGTAAAAAGTGATCGATACAAAAGTCGTTAAATTAACCGTTGATCATGTCTCCACTGCTATTTTTATCAAGTGAAAGTCTATTTTCAATTTCTAACTCTGCCTTATACAAATGTATAGGAATTTTCATTATTAGAATTGATGGAATGTCAGAGAAATTTGACGCTTAATTTATTGTCAGGGTATGGAATGTGATATACAAAACACGTATACGCTTCCAGAGGGAATGCGATATTGAATGAAAAATTTCTTTTCAAAAGGTTTATCAACCTTACATAATTTATGCCGGGTTGCGAACGCGATAAAAATGTGACGATAGGCTTTTTTGTCATCGGAAGGCATTTCGATATATATATATATATATATATATATATATATATATATATATATATATATATATATAATTCAACAAAGATACTCAAACGAATTGGAATTTAACTTCTTATTAACGATTTTACGATAATCTCTACTTTATGCTCACAAGATAATTAGTTGACGCATATTAAAGCAAGCAGAGAGCCGCCGCAAAAATAGTACGCTATTACTGTCGTTTTTTCTTTAAAAAAACGCCTATAATTACGTTTGCGAGGTGTAGATTCAATTTCAAAATGTTGCATAATATGGCTACTACTTCACCAGTATAAGAATTGCCTTATCAATGCAAAAGACCGCCTCCAATTCTTTGACACCTATCTGTCTCGCATTATTTCTCAAACACATTCTATCCTTTGAGTACTCCCTGGGGAAGACAGAAGCAATCCCGTAACCACCACGTCCGAAGAATAAAAGTTCGCGTTACCATAGCTTGTTAAGTCAATTGTTTAATTAACAAAAGGGCTCTCTCTCTCTCTCTCTCTTTGAATTGATCGCCTCTGCAAATTTATCTAGTATTCGGTTGTCGCACGATACGCGTCTGCTGGCAGCGCTATTCCGACTATCCTTGAACGGTCGAAAATAAATAAATAAAAACTAGATTAAAAATTTAAGATCCTAATACTATTGCTAGACAGCGGACGTGACATAAAAATCACCTTTTTTATTTTTTATGTTACAAGCTAACGGAACGGTCAATCTGGAAAATCTTGCGGGAAAAAGTAGGCAATTTTATGCTTTTTTTAGGTACTATTGTTGAATATATTGTACAAAACATATAATCAAAATAAAGCAAAAATATTTGTTCAAAAATCGAAAAATGACTATAATATAGCCATCAACTGGTCAAAATCATAAACATTCTTTTTTCGAATTCAGAATCAGAAAAAATCAGTCGGGTGGTTCCAGAACCATAACGTTATACGTACATACGCGCACACACAGTCAACCGCATGGACATTTTCTAAAAACGCATGATTTGAACTCTAAACACCTCCACATTTTTCAGCGTTTCTACAAAGTTTTGTAGAAACTGAAAATTTGACTATTACAAAGCTTCTTCTAGGAGGAAGCAAAACATGGATATGACAAAAAGTGCGAGTTAATGAGGTGAATCTTTAAAAAAGCAAATGATTTGAGCCTCGAGTAAAAAGTGAAATGCTGCATATTCATCTAGCTATACTAGTTTTTCAGATATTTTAATTTTCAATGCCAGTGCACCTTTTGGTATTTATTCGAAGACAAAGCGTGGAAGCGTCTATTTATCCTTCGGCTTGTGATCAGTACGTTTCGATGTTTCAACTTGGTGTGTAAAATCGGACTTGTACATTCGTACTTTGAAAATTCAGCAATGTTGCTTTATTTCTTGATCGTAGCATTGTGCAGTTTAGCGTGTTTTCACGTATATGTTAGGCATGGCAAATACGGAAGAGCAATTGGTAAAATGCGTGGACCACCAGCTTTACCGATTTTTGGAAATATGTTATCTCTTAACTGTGGTCCTGGTGGGTCGAGTCATTATTTCCTGTAATAAAAAGTGCGTAGCAAGAAATCTAAAGATAGAGTTTCTATTTGTTTTAGTGGAGTTCTGGAACTATTTAGCAGATGCCATAAAAATATACTATCCATGTGGAAGAATTTGGTTTTTTACATGCGCAGTAGTTATAACTCAAGACCCAGATGATCTCCGAGTGATTATTATAATCTTCTTTCTTATCATTTTATAATTCTTTGAAAAAAAAACATTGTCTTACACAAAGTATTTTTGATGATTCAATATAGATCTTGCTAACGGATAAAACTAATATCACCAAGGGATTTGTGTACGAGTATTTTCACCTTATGGCAAAAACCGGCCTCATTACGAGTACAGGTGTGTATGATATTTGTGATTAGCAATGATTTATGCTTGAAAAGCTTTTGTGTGCTTGTAGGTGAAAAATGGCAATACAGGCGAAAAATCCTTACACCAGCGTTTCACACACATATTATAAAAAAATATATGAAAATAACATTTGAACAAGGAGAACGGTTTGTGAAATCAATAAAAGCTCAAGGAGACGAAACTGTACAGAGTCTTATACCAGTTTGCTCGGATCTCACTTTAAGCATTATTCTTGGTAAATTAATTGTTTATACATACAGCGGAAAATATCAATTTATTACTGCAGTGACTGCACTGTAAATACTCAAAGGCTCTTTTGAAATATATAGAAGCAGCAATGGGCATTCAATTTCAAACCATTGGAAACAAGGCAGAAGAATACAGGAAGGCTATTGAACACTATTTTTCTTCCATTGCGTACAGGTGTGGAAAGTTGAAAATTATACATTTTGATAAAAGTTATTCGAAACAATAATTTCAAATACCTTCCTACAATTACAGAGCGACTAGGCCATATATAAAAGACTGGATGCTGAGGTATTTTAGCGAGGGACGCCGTATTCTAGCCACCGTTAAAGTTCTTCGTGAATTTACAGATAAGGTATAACGATACTGCTTTTTATTTTTAAAATGTCAAAAGTAATTGAATAAAGCAAACGGTTTCCTCGTGCATCATTCAATAGATAATTGATGAAAGGAGAGAGTATCATAAGCAAACAAAACAAGAATCCTTCCAAAAATACGTCGATGACGACATGGAACACGAGTGTACCGACGGTGAAGGTAAACAAAAGCATATTCTCCTGTAAAAAGGTCATATTAATTTGTATATATATTTATTATTTTAGGGCGCAAAAAGAGATTGGCCATGCTCGACCTTTTATTAATGGCTGAAAAAGAGGGTTTGATAGACGAGGAAGGAATCAAGGAGGAGGTGGATACATTCACAGCAGCGGTGAAAATTCTTACAGTGATTCTTTTACTCTGATTCTTTTACTTTGACTTTATCATGCGTTAAACATTTTATAGGGTTATGACACTACGGGAATGGAAATGGTTTACTTGTTAATGTTGATGGCTGAAAACAAAGATCAGCAGGTAAGATATTTAAATAAATAAATCCTGTATAAGGACGTTTTTAAAATGATGATTTGTGAATTAATTAAACTTCAGGAATTGGCAAGGGCAGAAGCTAACAGAATACTAGACGCATCGGGTGGTAAAATTTCGATGAAAGAAATCAACCAAATGGAATACATAGAGCGTTGCGTGAAGGAATCACTCAGACTGTTTCCAACTGCACCACACATAGTTCGCGCTGTAACCGAGGACATACAACTAAGTAAACCGTCATTTATCGCGTACCCAAAGATCCCCAAATAAATAGGCCACAACTTATAATTGACAATTCAATTTTCAGAAAATTACATGGTACCTGCTGGAACTGACATATTCGTTCCCATACACATTCTTCACAGAGATCCGAAATATTGGTCAGATCCATTGAAATTCGATCCAGACAGATTCCTGCCAGGAGAAGCTGAGAAGCGTTACCCCTTTACTTATTTGCCTTTCAGTCACGGGCCCCGCAACTGCATCGGTGAGTATATATCGATGCACAGACGAAAGCAATGCGTTAACTTTTTCATGCTTTTAGGTCAAAAGTTTGCCATTGCTGAGCTGAAATCTCTGCTTGCTTGCGTTCTGCGCAATTTTTACCTCGAACCCGTGAGTTACACGAAGGACTTGCAGTTTACACTTCACGTAGTACTACTGCCGACGGTGCGTCCGCATATAAAGTTTATCAGTATTAAGAAGAACGACTAGTTGAGAATCCAGAGTATTATTTTTAAATAAATATATGTATACTACTGCGATCTACACAACACCTTCCCCTCTCACACACACACACACACACACACACACGCACTCTATGTTGAATTAAATAATGTAATTTGGTAAAAAATCAATCATGGAAATGATTCAAGATTATGAATTACTAAAAGATAACACCGCGTCCACCGAGCGATCACAATAAGCGTTTTCCCAGTCTGGCTATATAACGCATCGGAATAGTAGTTCGCGTCGAGCGTCTGTCGCCCACGTAATATTCTCGCTTCTCTTCCGCTTAGATTATGTGAACGTCGTTCGCTCTATGACAATGACATTGCCGCTCGCGTATGCGCGCGCCTGGCAGTCGCGTCGCGCAATTTTCCGTCAATGGGCGCCGGGTCTAAAAAGTCCCGTCGAGAGGAGAGAGTTAACGAACCCCGCCGCAGCGCGAGGAGACGACTGTCTCAGGCATTCCCGGCACGTA
Organism: Nasonia vitripennis; assembly: GCF_009193385.2. Lineage (NCBI taxonomy): Eukaryota > Metazoa > Arthropoda > Insecta > Hymenoptera > Pteromalidae > Nasonia > Nasonia vitripennis. Next base: position 24,979,912 of record NC_045758.1, read on the forward strand.
GCTAATGCTTGTTAGCTTTGGCTCATTGATCATTTTGATGATTCTGCGGATTGGCGCGATGGAGCTTGCCTTGATCGAGATCTTCGTGGATCTGATAAGCGGGGAGTATAGTTTGCGTGTGGACTGATGGAATTTTCAACGAGATATTTAGTATGGCCTCGAATTGCTTTTCGGTACTTTTGAACTTCTCTTTCAATATTGCTGTTGAAAATGCAATCTTGAACAGTATAATATGCAGCATCGAAACCTCGCGATAACTTATTCAGATGAACGAATGCAAATGCAGTCGAGAATTTATTTCGTGAAGCCTCGGATGTATAATGCATGTACGCTTCATAGAATATTATCAAGGAAGTGAGATACGATCGATTTTTATTTATTATACGCACGTGCCAGGTTCGGTCACGTTGATCTTTTTAACGCCCATCAGCGCAACACTACGAGCAGCGAGTTATTTTTTATTTATTTGACAGATAACCCACTGTAGTTGTAAACCGTTGTCTATATTCAGAATAAAGATGTATCACTTGTAGCAAAATTGAAAATCTACAAATTTTCCCGCGAAAACCAAGCGATAGACACTTTAAAAAAGTATACAGCGCGTGATACCTATGGCATAACCCCCGTACAGTCGTTGCACACATCCCACACACGCAGCATAGCAGGTCACGTTTTTCCATCGCAGCGGCGCGTGCTGTTCGTTCTCGGGCTAATTTTAAACGGTCGCGCGAGCTCGAGGCGGAAGTGCGAGCCGTTCTCGTGCGTTGCACTCTTTCTTTGCGCTGCCTCGCTGCTGCATAGCATGCAGACTTTGCGAATCTCCCTACCGGATCGTACGCACGGGCGGACTTTGACGCGGGTATGAGTGTAGCCTATTGAGCTGCCTCTCGCTTTCGATGACTATTTGGGTTGATGTTTCACGCATCGAGGGAGACGCGCCGACGGGTTCATCGGAGTAATTGGCTGGAGTTTGGCGGATAATCGAAAGCCGAGAGTGTAAGAGAGCGCGATTGAACAATTTATTTTGGGATGAAATTTGCGCGTATTTGATTATTCATCCTGCTATTAGAATACAAAACAGCAGTGTGTCCCAAGAAAAAGTATTAAAGAGTATTCGTGACACTTGGCCAAGTGCGTAACTAAATTCTTTGTTTTTATTCGTTTGAGCGCATAACTAATTAATGCATAAGTATTTACCGACTACATTTTACATGGCCTTGTGCAGACGTATACTTCTTAGTCTAGTTAAAAGCATGAGCAAAAGGTATAGCTTTGTCATCGGGGACATACTGGGATATATGCACCAAGCGCTCATCAAAGTGATTCGGGTAACAGGAAAACGCCCGTGCGCCACCTGTCGCCACTAGTCGGATACTACTCCACCTCCCGCTTGTATATAGATATACAAAATCACCCGCGAGCGTATAACTTCTCATCTAATTAAGGATCTTTGAACTGAGCAGCCATTGTTGTGCAAAGCACGCCGCGACGCGCACTTATATATATACATACACTCGTCCTCTTGGACTATAACTTTGTCGCGCGGCGTCATTGTCCGCGCACGAGAGAGTATGCATCGCACACATTATTATCGTAGTATGATTTGTGTATCGGCAAAGCGCGCGGCGGTTTTGATTTTCTTTGTCCGTCCGCTCGTATACGCATTATACTTACGTATACACACAAGAGCCGATTGATGCGCGCGAGGATATCCGCTCTTTGTTGACATCACAAGTGATGGCGCGCCGACCCTTTTTTTCGCGCGAGGAATCCGCGAGAATTATCCCTTCGTGCGATGCACGTGTGCGCAATGTGACGACGATGATTTTGCTTTTATTCGCCGCACTCGTTCACGTGAGTCGTTTATGTGGCTGATATTGATAAGCTGTGCGAACCGACGCTGAGTTGGCAGCGGTGTCGGTTTTGTTTTGCTAGCTCTACGCTAATTATTGTTTGTTAGCTCGTGTAAAGTTACTCTCTGAAATAAATGTTTGACGTACAGAAAAGTTTCATAAATTTAATCGTCCCACGCAGACAAGGAGACGCATTCCTCCCAATAACAGTCGTCGCCACGAATCAGCGCTGACCTAGGGACTGCCCTGCAAGGTCATCTCTCACCTTCTCTCTCTCTCTCTCTCTCTCTCTCTCTCTCTCTGCTGCAGAGGTGCATCGCATTACAAACTGCACGCGGGGCATTACAGCGCACCGAGTGACCGGCCGCTTGATAAGTGCCGATTGCCGGCGCACGTAGCCGCGCTTACGCCTGCTTATATAGAAGGTGCAGCAGCGCGCTTCAGGCGCGCGATGCCAATTGCAGGCATCCGCAAATTTAAACCGGCCGCGCAGTGCTGTACTGAAACGCAGTCACGTGTACATTGTGCGTATAATTGCGATTTTGCAGCACTTGCGCGCGAGCTCTATCCGAGAGCCAAGAGAGAGAGAGAGAGAGAGAGAGAGAGAGAGAGAGAGAGAGAGAGAGAGAGAGAGAGAGAGAGATGTGTATACGCGTACGTTTCTATATAGGTATATATGGCTGACCCACTTTCCTGATCCGCGCGATGTGGCTTTTCATCAATCTCGGATGGACGCTCGATATCTCGCGCTAGCTTTTTTCTCTCATTCGGCCGATGACACGCCGCGACGATGAGGCTTCTCGTTGCTTTTTTCGGAGAGCGACGACGCCGGTTATAATGGAGAAAGGAGGCGATGTAGGCGGTTATACGGGTTCGCGGTATATCGATGATGCAGCCGATTGAAAAGTCCTGCGCGATGGAAGATTTCTGCGGTGTGAGGCTGCTGTATAATGAGAGCGTGTAAGTTGTGAAAGCTGGGAGATATCGGGTTGACCCTTTCGGAGAGCGAGATATGATTTAATTGAATATTATGATACTGCGCTGAGATCTTTTCTGTGTTGTTGCTGCGCTGTTTTTGTTGAGACCAGTCTTCGCGCGTCGGTTTTCAGTTTGTATCCATATACCGATTTCGAGTATTAGAAAGCTCGGACTTCTATATCGACACGCACTAATTGGACGCAGTGGAGTATTTTTTATTTCAAACTTTGATCCTCCCTATACATTTGTCGATGTCCAAGCAATAATAATCAACCCGCATCAAGGTCTTCGAAAACGCCTTGATTTTCCCAGAATTTTTCACTCGAAAACTTAACAACTTCCTCATATCCCTCATTTTCAGCCGTAAAACCGGCGCGTTACAAGCTCGATAAATTAAATCGGCGTTAAATAAATTCGCCCCGCGAGTAGTCCCACTCGATGTAAACGGCTTTTTTCCCTCGTGCAACTTAATAAATTTCCCGAGTCCAGGTACTCACACCGCGTCGAACAGCGCTCGTAAACCCGAGCGCGCGATTTTCAGCATGTCGGGCGCAATTATCGCGTCTAAAAATATTCTGAGTCTCGAGGTTAAAAAACTGAAGCTCCCGCATAAAAGCCCAATTATAACCCGCGCGAGGGACGAGATCGGCAAATGTCTCGCCGCTACGCAACGCGAGAGATAATAGCCGCGTCGTTCGCGCCTAATATATAAATCGCGACTGCGGCGTATTACGAATGCACTGCAGCAAGGAGTCGGCACATCAGCGCTGGACTGTCTGTGCGCTATGTAGATGCTTTCGGCGAGACTCTGGCCATTTTTCCTATGCGACGAGATCTCGTTACATTTGCATGCGCTGATCCGTTCTGATAGTGCGCGGTGTATATTTTCGCGGAAGGTCGTCTGCGCAGTTTTCCTGTATTCCAGTATGTGGTATATGCCGTGGATGAATGAGATTTAGTATAGGTGGCGTGTACTTATTTGTCGTTGCGCAATCGTATTGCTGGATGAGGTGGATTAGGCGGTGCAGGGATTTTATGATTTCTTATCACGCGTTACCTTGATCGCTAAATTTTAGCACGTAACTGTCAACGGGCCGAGCAGTTAAGGTTGTAACTGTTCTTTTTAACGTACTTTTTATTGCAACGATTAAATTCGCGTTATGAACGTTTTCACGACCGAGATGGGAGTAAGAGGAAACGAGTGCAAGCAAAATTCGAATACTTACACGATTTTTTATGTCCTTCCGAAGTTTTGCAGAACGCATTTACTGAGAGCTTGCAGAATATTTTTTTTCACCACTGCATGCAAAAAACTGCGGTGAGTATGCTCGATCAACTTTAATCCCAACATCTCATAATGCGCATAATGCGCATAAGCAGTGCTAATGATACCTTTCTGTCGCGTAACGTTTGCATCGAGGAAAACAAGATGTATCTACGCCTAAATCTTCCGAGTCGTCCACAAAATTACACGTTCGTCCAAAGACGATCTTTTTTCCGCGTTAGACCACCACAACAATTCGAGCCCTGAGGCGAAGCGACGCTGACGATTAACTGCCTTTTTCTGCCGCCGTCATAACGAGGGCTACTTATAGGGCGTCGATAGAGCGTCAATCGAGTCTTTGATGTATCTCCAAGGTCGGCAACATTTTGCATGCGCCGCGGATCGTATTACTCGCGCGGCTGCAGTTTCGCTCGCGTAAGATCTCATTCTCTCTTATGCTTGTATGTACTCTTTTTCGAATCTCGCCGGCAAAATTGCGAAATTCCGCGCGCTTGCGTAATTTGCCCGATTATCCTCTCGCGCTTAAAATTTATTTAGCTAACAGCCCATCGTCATCGATGTATCGCGTACATCACAAAGAGTTCTCGCGCCACCTTTCACCGGCCAATGAAAGCGATCGCGTTATGTGTTCTCTCACGCGAGAGATTCTCTTGTCGCGGAGGACCGAGCCCGAAAAGTCTCAATAGGCCGCGATTAAGTCCATCAATCGAGCCATATAGCAGTGTGTATATTAAACTCATATACGGAGAGATACGAAATCTCAATCGCGACGAGCAGCTTCAATCTCAATCAGTCGCCGACGGGGTCGTTCTGTCTCTCTCGAAAAATGTACAGCAGCTCTCGACGAGCCAATGAAAACGCGTAGGATGTGCGCGCTGACACACAGCTGAATAGCCCTCTCTGTTGAGAGTAACGACTTTGGCGGCTGCGGCGATAGATGAAAAAAAGAAACGGGAGCCACCAATTTCGATCAATCGCGCGCTGCTCGCTTTATTATCAATCCTGTTCGACTACATCTATACAGAGTCGCTTTCTTTTTCTCTTCGCTGCGGGCGGCTACTGCTTCGCGATATACTCTCGACTTGTTCCGCGCGCTGGCTTAGTCACATCGATTCTCGTTCGCCGGAGTGTATAGACGATGTCGTCGTTGTCTGTTATACTTATTGACCCAGAAAGACACGGTTTGCGGATGAGAACGACGGGGTCGATGATGGGAGGAGACGCGAGAGGGAAATTCGATGGAAAATACAGCGCTGGACGCGAGGTTTTGTGGATGTTGAGAGAAGCTGGTGTGATCGACCGATAATTTTATTTGTGTGTAATTTAAAATCACTTATTCGGATCGAGCTAGACTCTTTGAGAAATGTGCGCGCGACTGGACGATGAACAGCGTGTGTACGTCTTATCTTATCAGCGAGGAATACTATCGTGATTAGTCATTATAGTGATTAAGTAATGTCTCTCTGCGGTACGTGTATAGAAATGATTTATTTCTCGGATTTTCGTGGTTTTTATTTCGCGAACATAGCCAAAACGGCTTTTATAACGCCATTACGATTTCTCTCTGTATTAAAACGTATTCGTAATAGTTTCATCAAAGTCATTCGGGTAACAGAAGAACGCCCGTGCGCCACCTATCGCCACGAAACTCGGGTACTATTGCACCTCTCGCTTGTATATAGATATACAACATCAGCCGCGATTAATAACAAGCATAACTTTCTTCACGACTCAGACGCCTACGAACACAGAAACATCTATGCACAGCCTTGGGGGCAGCGGAGACGCCCAATCGTTTTTAATCGACGCGCGAGTTTGCGCCTCTCTCGATTATGCGCTGCGCTGCATAATTGCGCCGCTGCCGTGACAATGGCCAAGTAGTATATAAGTAGCAGCGTTGGCTTCCACGAAGACGCAACGATTGGGCCGTGTGTGCGTGTCGCCGGTAAGGCCGACTTGGATTACTGTAATCTCCGGGGCTTTTCAAAGGACCCCAAGGCTTCTTAGCTTCCTCTTCGACGTTACTTCTTTACCTCTGCTCTGCTCTCTTTTACGAGACGCTCTACGCGTCAGTCTCAGCTGCGACGTCTGTTTCTACGGATGGGTTGGTCGCTGGATTACCTGCGACGCTGCTCCTGCTGTGACGTCTCGTTTAGGTGTGCGTGTGTTCTGAACTTTATGGCTTATAGGCAGGGATCGAAGGGATTCCGTGTGAGAATTCATCCGTGTATCTTTGATGGATGATGCGTTTGACCTACTTACTATACGAGTTCGGCTATGCAGGTGCGGTTTGTTTTTCTAAAATTCTCTAATCATCGATCGAGCGCATACTGCAGATAAGATTTCGATGTTGCGCAACAGTTTCCGACGTGTTGTTCGATATACACCCGACGTTTTCTTCCCAGAAATCACGTACACACTTCGCAGTTTTTCAATTTCACTTCGAAAAAGGGACGCGTTATGTCATGAGCGCGCGGCGCACTCGATGGAGCGTATTTTACGACTCCGTAGCGAAGACAGAATTGCTTTTTGTTCTCGCGATCGGTTTTAAAACCCGAATAATTGTTCCTATACCCTATACGCAAAACGTCGCGCGTATGCGTGCTTGTAACATCCGTTTGAGAATTCAATCGTGCGCGAACGCAAAAAGCTAAATGAAACTATTTTCAATCGCGCGCGAGGCGTAGGTATGCAAAAAGAGATATCGCGCCGCGCTCGTCGCATTGTTTGGAAAATAATAATAGCAGGGAGGACGCACAATGCAAAGTTAAAATAAATTACTCTTCGCGGAGCTGATCAAAAATTGCTGCCCGCGTTTTTTATCCGACCGATGGTATGCGTTTATGCAGGTATGTGATGTTGATGGTGGCAGAGATTTTCGGTGTTTGGTTTAAATAAGGAGACGGTCGGTTGGGGAAACAATGGGCTTATATGTAAGAATTTTCGTACCATCGCAGTTATAATTGTAAGTAAAAAAGGTCGAGTATGAAGCGTCTTGAGACGTCGCTTTTCCCACCGAAGGAAATAAGCTGCGAGGGATAAAAATCGGATTAACGGTTCGAAAAATCCTTGCATCCTAAAAGTCGTCGAACTCGTTTACGGTATAGGATCGATGGTAATCTCGTAAGCCGATAATGTTCGAATTATGTCACTTGAGTATATTGTTTTCGTGTCGATTCGCAGTCAATCGCCTATACGTAGAATCGGTCGAGATGCTCATCAGATCCTCCCCAAACCGATCGCTCCCACATCCGTAAACCACCCCATAACACCTTCTCCCAACGCATCCTCCCCGCTCGTCGCGGCGTCTCTGTCGCGCGATCGTCGCTACCGATCTTCCGAACCGGCATAACGCGAAACACACGCAGCGCAGCCGAAGTGGTGGGGATCTGTACACCGAGCGAGAGAAAAGAGACAGCCGATCGGAGATACCGCGAGAGCGACGAGTATAACGAGCGACTCCGCGGAAAAGAGTAGGGGGGACTGCCACTGCCGAGGAGGAGGAGGAGGAGGAGGAGGAGAGAAAGAAAGAGAGACATCGGCGGACCTCAGAAGTGCCTGACAGTCCTAACTCGACTTCAGGCTGTGATAGATTACGCGCGACGATATACCCACAGACGCACACGCACACACACACACACACACACGTTAGCTTCTTCTCTCCGCGAGCGCGTCGATCGCTGAGAGGAAAAGTCGACCAGTGCGTTTTGTTGTTGTAAAATTTGAATTTTTTTTCCTTCCCGCGCCTTCACTGCCAGTGCCCTCTGCGGGGGTGCGAAGGGCTGCGCGGAGACGGCAGATTCAAAGTGCGGGGGATAAGTGTCTTGTGCTGGGAGAATCGCCGGCTGTATAGTGTTCGTGCGAGTGACGGAGGTAAGGGACTTTTTTCTTCTTTCTCTTTCGAGTCTTGACCCGCGGAATGGGATTCTCGATTGCAAAATGCGCGAGATCTCACGTTTCTATGTATCCGCGCGTGTGTGTGTTGTCGATCGGCGCTTTTTTCTTGTATGCTCGCGCGCAAGCGGATGAATGTGCGGCATACTTGTTGCGAGTAGATTATGTCAGGTTCGAGAGTGAAAGGTGTTATTCGGACTGTTGCGTTTATTGTGCGAGCTTCCGAGTATAACGTACTTATATATACGCGGTCTGAAAAACGATGCTTGTTGTCGGGGCGAGGTGTGTCGTTCGGGGAGTGATTATGTATACCTGTTCGAGCTGCAATTGGGCTTCTTTTCCTTTGTAACGAGAGAAAGGGGTTGACGAGAGCATCGCGCTATTGTCGTTCATTAGTCATCGATACAGGCTTTGTTAGCGTCGCTGACTTGCTAATTTATTCTACTCGGAAACGTGGAAAAATGAGTTAACGATAGCGCGGCTATCTGCAATCTGTACAGACGTAACTTCATCGTCGGATTTTCAAAAATAACTACTTCTATATCTTCACCCCAACTTTATTTAAAAAGCTTTGCAGCGTTACGTAACCGCCGGGAAATCTCACGAATGTATAGCGAATTTCGATTACACGCGTCAGGGAATGAGAGCTGATAGGCCGGCGATTAAAAATATTTTTGGGCGATGGCCTTAGCGTTTATTGTTGTAAAAAAAGATAACGAGAGTAGCTGATTCGATTAAAACGAGCGCTATATAGTCGGAAAGACACGTATACGATTCGGCAACTTCAAAAATTATTTGCGCGACTTCTCTGACGTATATAAGACGAGCGATGGATATAAAAAGACTAATTATCCTCGCAGTTACGAAACGCGAAGAAAAAACGAGGTGCAAAAATGCGCTTCTTCGATCAGCCTCGAATAATTAGCAAACAGATTTTTGACATTGACTAGGAAGAGCAGCAGACGATAAGTAGGTTTTTTCATGGGTATCGAGGATTATACACACGCTGCGTTACGTAAGGGTAGGAGTAAAAATCATACGTCTTCGAGAGTCGAGATAGAAAACTATCCATCATACACGCGAAAGTCGAGATACGCGCGGATTCGAAGATTTCAAAAATAATAATATCTCCGGTAAATTTGCTCGTTTGTATGATCAGTACGGAACTTACCGGTCGTTTGCTTAATTCGAGCATGAAAATTCGCGGCGCGGACGCGCGACGAGCTCTAAATTCGGAGAAAAGAAAATGAGCGATATGCGCGCTCGTTTTCGCTTCATTCATCATCTCGAGAGAAGGACGGTGAAATCGTATAATAACTGTCGCGTTAAAAAGTCCACCGCTCATCGGCTACTGCCGCCGAGAGCGAAACCTGACCGGCATAATTAGATTTCACTTGTATACGTGCATAGCTGCTTTTAATTAATTAATTTATTAATTTTCTCTCTGCTGGCGTGTGTAATTGAAGTTTAGCCGTAACGAGATAAACTTGGTGAAAGAATTTGTTTTCGTATCGTCGACGATAGCATTGTTTATTGTGAAGTAACATATAGTTCTCTCCCATATAACACACCCGAATTTCCAGCGGAATTCGCTCCAGATGAAAACGCATCGAAAGAAAAGCCTCTCCTCGCGCAGGATTTACGCGGGCATGCAACAGCGTGACAAGTTGCCGCAGCTTTTACGGCGATTCGCGGAATGGCATTATCGCGCGCCCCTTTTGTCCATTGTCCGCCCGATCGTCGATCAACGTCTCTCTCCCTTCGTCTTTCAGTCGATATGAAAAGCGCGAGTTGTTCGCATTTTGTGTAGTCTCGCACACACACGAGCGAGTGTGCGTGTAATCTAAAGTGGCCTTTTGCCTCGTTTTTTACCGACCATTGTTCGCGGCTTTCGTTTTACGCATCGATGCTGCCGCTGCTGCACTGTGTCCGCGGTTATGTTCTTTTTGCTACTCGGTACATGTCGCCGACGCCGTAATCGTCATTATACATGAATGCTCGTAGTTTTGTAGCTATACAGTCGCTTCTGCGATTAGCCAGATTGAAATTGCCGTTATTACGGGAGGACGCGACTGATGCTGCAGGGGGATCAACGTCGTCGTTTGAGTCGCGTTTTCAGAGAGCGCTGATTTGAAAATTTTGCTGTTCTATTTTTAGAGATCGTTATAATAGCTCGAGCAATAGCGTTTTTTCCAGTCGTTGCAGTTATATTCGCTCGGTTCGAGCTTTCGGGACATTTTAGCGGTGAAATCATCTCGAGCTCGCGGATACCGATTTACGAATTCCAGCGTATTCTTGAACTTGACGTCGACTGTTTCGGGGACTGCGGTGGAAAATCGCCCCATCAGAGCCAATCCGACACTCACGGTCGCGGCCCAATAAACGGAACGCAATCAATCCATTTCCATCGTCAGCGTAGACCACCTCAATGTAGCACTATATGCATACGTGTAGAGAACCAGACTCTCGTTAGGTAACACCAGGGATCTCGACTGCGCGTACTCTCTTTAGCGTCTCCCTCAGAGCAGATGCATGCGGCGAGTCACGTAACACTTTCGAATTTCGTCGCATTAGTGTATTAAATCTGGTGCAGCTCCTTCCTTCTCTCGCAGGTGTGCCTTTTTCCTTCTGCAGCCGATCCTTTCTTTCGGGGCAGACGCATTCTTCGGGCCGTTATCGTGGGATATAGCCACTGATCAGATTGACCCGGGAGTGTCGTTTCGCAACGTCGAGAAATTTTCTCCGGACGCGAAATGCGTCGCTGGAGAGATTGTTTTGTCACTTTTCCTGCCTTCTTGAGAGAGAGAGAGAGAGAGAGAATGCTCTGGGTTTCCCCGCTAGGTGTATGTTGTGACATGTCGGAAGAATTCGTGGAGATCGTGATCAATGTGCTTGTTTTTTTTTTTATATTAGGATTTGGTAATTAGAAGCGTCATTATAAATACCACCGGTCAGATAAGATCTTTTGGATAGTGAACCATAATGGTTAAAACGTTGGCAATGCGGAAAATGCCCAAGTTTCTCCAACAAACTCCAGGAATTCATCTGGATCACATCACGCAAAAATATTCACGTCGAGTGTTTGTTTATGTAATAACAGATTTCCTCATACATTACGTTTAGCGAGTGGTTTATTACTCCGCGACGTCCGGAGTTAATTTATATTTATATTGTGCGGCGAGATTCGTGTATAATAATTCAGACGTCAGCGCGATTCGCTCCGGTGAATCATTGTATTTTTCCCCGAAAGAAAGTCCAGATTTTCCATTCAGAACGCGCGCGTATAAATTAGGTGTACCATTAGAATCGTCAAAAATGACATCCGTCGATAATTAAGTAATTCGTCAGAGAAAAAGATTAAGAAAGCTCGAAAATGTTCCTCTTTCATGAGGCCTTGATCCTCGTAAATTATCAGCGTTGTGTCATCAGACGCTTTTCTCTCTCTCTCTTTCTCTCACTCTCACCGATACATTTCACGCACACTCACGATTCTCGTTAAATGCGTTATTGTATCAGCAGCGACAGGAGCTCAACTTATTATTAGAGGCTTAATAATTGATACAGCTATTTTATGTCCCTGTTTACGTTTTCTTTTCGGCTCCGCTAAAAAATCTCCTCGATACGACTCTCTCGAGTAAGATGACCTTCGAGTCGCGTTTATACAATTTATAGCGCAGCTTTTGCAGCAATTTATATAACCGCGCGGGCGAAATGGGTTTCAAGAGAGAGAGAGAGAGAGAGAGAGAGAGAGAGAGAGAGAGAGAGAGAGAGAGAGAGAGAGAGAGAGTATATAGATAATTTGCATGCGCTCGAAACCGCATTTTTCGATGAATCCGCGCGCAGACACACACACACAAAAGATAATGCTCTCCGAACTCCTTGCCACATCAAAGTCCCTGCGCGCGAGCAGAACTTCTCCTTATAAACCGCATCGTCGCGCCAAAGTAGTCAGAGACAAACCGTGTCAGCCGTGCGCTATATAATCCGTGCATAATATAAAAACCGCGCGCGGAAATTCCATGGAATCTCGCGAAATCCATCTCTTTCTCGTGCGAACGACTTCTGCGAACAGTTGCCGCGCGCAAATCATTACATAAGGAAAAGTAGGTAATCCGCGCCGCCGCCGTGTGCGCGGGCAAATCGGTGAAAGAGAATATAAAAAAGTGGCGGCTGCAGCTCTCGTGAAATTAAATACATCGACCTTGGCGCCTGTTCTCCACGGGTCTTCTCGACTCTTGGCTACTGTGCTGTTATGCACGCGGATCAGCTGGGATCAGGATGTGACTCGATGTTATTTTTGGAGAAGAGGAGAGTGTCGCAAGGGTATGATAGGGGAGTTTGAATTCTGTAGAAAAACGATTGTGCAACGTGAGGTATTGTTCGCATTAGAATATGGGAGGTGAACTCGTTCTTTTAATCGTATTCGAGGGATACGGGCTCGGCTTGTTTATCAATTTTCATTTTAATCTCAAAAGTATAACGACTGTGTTATATTCTATTACGAAATGTGTCTATGCACAGACGGATTTAAAAAAAATACCAAGACTCGTTTGAACCGATGCAAGTTTCGCAAAAAAAAAAAAAAATAAATAACTGTACTCCTCGACTGCGCCGAACGCTAAAAAAGGAGCCTCGTGAAAGAGGCGATAAACTTGTTAAAATAAGTAGTTTTGAAAGCGTTCACTGTGACAAACGCTTTGTTCTGCTTCTTCTTCTTCTTATTCTTCGGGAAACCGTTAATTGATTTTCACCTCGCAATCTATGCAAATCAATTTCAGCACGCGCTTATGCCTCGAAACGTAACGAAAGAACGAAGGTTCACAATTTTAGGAAACTTTAGCTCTTCTATGCGCGCAAGGATGTCCCATCGATCTTGAGCGTATTCGAAATGCATTTATGCGCAGCTTTAACGATCTGAAAAAAAGCAAGTCACGAAAAAATCGCCTTCGAATACCGACACCGAGAGTCACGTCATGCTAGCAAGAAGCCGAAGTAAAAATAAACGTCAATAAAGTGTATTTAGGGGTCAATTTTTTATTCCGATTCACCGATCGTCGCGCGCGGTAAGAAGTGTCGCTATACTTCGCTCGCGATAAGGATGTAAATGCACTTTGTTCTCGTCCGCAGACTGAATTCGAAGGCCTTGAATTTCGACTGTATAAATAAACGACTCGCTGCGATATATACGTATAGAAACCTTATCGATGAACTTGAAATCGTTCAGAAATGTTAACGTCCTTCCGTTGCAGTATTCCTGCGCGAATCTCGCGTACTTTCACGCGATTTTTCCTCAATAACTTCGGATCGCATCGCGGAGTTATAAATAAACATTTTCCTCAAATCGATAACAAACTTCGCCAATTATTGCAAGCGACACTCTTTCATCCAGTATCGAAACACCCCCGCAAAAAAAGTGAAAAATGCCACTACTTCAACTACTTAAACGCTCCGTGTCACAACTTATACACACACACGGTCCTCGATACTCCAAGCGCGAGTGCAAGAAAAGCCAAACACACTTGTCATTCAATCGTCGCGTGTACATAGCCAGTGGATTTGCGTGCGCTGGTATAATACACACATGTTAGCTACATATAAAAAGCGTCCGTCCGTGACGACGACTGTCGCTTTTTTACTCTCCTCCCGAGGTAATACAAAGTATAAGCATGACGCTCTTGACGCGTATGCAAGTATTACACTTTTTTTCAGCCTTTCCATTGAAAACTCCACGGCTGCGCTTTTTTTTTCTCGAAGGGCTGAAAAAGCGACGAGGGATCTTCCGACGTTAACGAGAGGATAATTCTATATTTGCCCGTGTCGGGCTAATTTTAGCGTAAAGACCCAACGTTGTTGACTACCTTGAACGACGCTTCCTGCTCCGTGTCTTATTTTTAAATATTATTGCGTCACTTACACATTGTCGTGCACCGACGGAATCGCCGCGAGTGCAGCTCAAAGAGGAAATTCCCAAAAAGAAGCGAGCCGATAAGGGAAAATACCTATGTAAGTGCCGATAACGCGTAGGCGAGAGTTTCAGGCTCGCGGAGCGAAAAAAACACACGTGGATGATTCAGCGCGATATATAATCATGTGGTTCGTGTGATAAGCTTCGAGCGACTATCACGATCGATGAGGCGGCTATCTTCGCGGCGCCTACCTTCGCACTCCGTGTCGCGAGTGTGTTTTCGCGTTGCTGCTTTCCCGAAGAGCAGTCGCGTCGAGTTCGGTTGGAGATCGATTTATGGAAAGGCGGATGGCTGGACGAGTCTCTATCTCTTTCTCTTTCGCTCCGAGGCGTAGGTTTCTTGTGTAGGATCTGTGGACGTATATAGTAAGGTAGGATTAAGACCGACATATTTCAAATTATTTAATTGCAAAACCGAAGCGAATTCTAATTGCACCGAACACAGCCGATCTCCCATTGCAAATAGCATCTTCAAACCCCTCACAAAAAAAAAACTCAAGAGCAGGCTTATATACACACGCGAAAAAAGCGGAGAATTAGTGTCGTTAGCCGCACTCGCGCATACGCGCACGTTCCGGCGTCACTCTTCATTGCACCAGTACCGATTTTATCGACTCCGTATACCCGCACGCGCAGTAGTGCCGAGTAAGTCGTCCGCGTACAAGTGTATACCCCCCGACAAAAAATCCCTCGTTATCTCGTCCGCGTGCATTTGCCCGCGTCTCTATCTCGTGCTTTCAAAAAGCAATCCCTATACACATCGGCTGGCTAATCGGCGACGTTTCGAGGGCTGTTATTGTTGCCGATGGCATGTGCACAAGGCTCGAGGTTATTGAGCGTCGAAAAAAAAACGGTGAAACTGCACACGAGGTTTTATTGCCGGCCGTGCGATTACACGCGCGAAAAAACGGCTTTAATTGCGTTTACGCGTGCGTTATACTTTTTGCCGAGGCACAGCCCCCCCGAGGACAAGCTGTGCTTTTGCCCTGGTAAATACAGCTTTTCGTGTGTTGTAAATTTATCGATGCATCGTAGTTGAGGCGAAGGAGGTTACGAAATTTACGATGAGTTATGCTCGAGCCTCGCGTGTGTGATATAATGAAAAGCTGTGTTTGCCGAGAGTTTCGTTTGCACAAACTTTATTGGATTTGCAAAAAATGCACGTGCTGTTGGCATGTTTGTTTATTAGTATCGCTGTATATTCGAATTCTCATGGAATACTTACAAAACGCGATGTTCTCGAGAAATTGTCAGACAGTGTATACGGATTAATTGTAATCAATCAATTTGGCCAAGTTCTCAGCTCTCTTAATTCGCTTGAAATAACTGATAAAACTGCCATTCACGCTCTCAATCTACTCGACTGGACTGAATTCCGCACGTGAAAACAACAATATAAATCCTCGATTGAATAATGCATTAATTACACGCGTGTATAGAATTGAGTAAATTAAAAAGCGCACAATCCAAATTTACGTACGCGATATTGCACAAGCCAAAAATATTATACAGCGTCTACAAGTTTGTGATATAGCAGCCGAGAATGTTTTCCCTACAGTCATTGTCGCGGTTATAGTGTAGAGTATTAATAATTATCCACATGACGGATCGCGGAGAAAATCGGTTCGACCAAAGTAAAGTCGATCGGCCGAGAGAGAGACTCCGGGCCTTGAGCTGTCGGTCGCGAGCCGCTCGGGATCTTGCAACGTTTCACGTTCTCGGCCAACGAGAAAACCGAGGATATGTAAGTGGATCGATCGGGGGCTTTTGGATGCTCGCTCGATGTTTTCAGCTGAAATGTACATAGTTGTTATCTGTTGCTGAATGACGGCGAGGAGGCATCGGCGATTAAATTACGGTTTTTAATAGTTTAGAGTACTATAATTTTCTTGTCTAGTTAGGCTGTAATTATGGCGATGAAAATTTCGTGATTACATTAAGTCTACACATACTAATGCGTAATTGCTCGATTTTTTATATTATTAATCGCAAAGTCGGTAGATTTCGGTTTTGATTACTGCTCGCTTGTTTCACGCTCCGAAATCGTGTAATGCCCGACCCTGAATTCACATTCACACACTGGCACAATAAATCTTGGGGACGCTTCCCACGAAAAATATGTAGAATCACGCATTAATTCCATAAATTACCGCTGTATTATAAAACCAGAATAAACAAAATGCGTATCACGGTTATTTCGGGCGAATACTGATGCATGACTCAATTCAAATTAACGTCCTCTTCTTCATACAGCATAGAGAATGTCGTTACAGCTTTTAATTACAAAGTATTTCCCCAAATGCGCCTTCATACACTCTCAATGTGGCGATAAGCGATTTGATCGGTCATCCGCAATAGAGGCCCTGAATCGCGAGCACCGTCTCGATTTCACGACAGCGAAGGTCGTCGCAGCAGAGGCACATTAGCATTGCTGATGCCCCCGCGAGCCGTCAAGATGGCCTCTGACCCCGCAACGCGCATTTGCCTTTTATCTCCGCGCGTACGCGAGCACGCGCTGCTTATACACGTTTTGCATCAGCCATTCAGCTCTGAGCTCTGCGATTTAGCGATGATTCGATTCACTTTTGTGTTTGGATGTGATACTTCTTATCGAAGTTTTTTCTTCTTCAGTATTAGCTCCGATAATTAATCGATGTAAAATGTAGCCAAGAAACAGTTTGGCAGTTTTGATGCGGCCTTATATCTATACTTAGCGCGCAGATTGCGATGAGGAAAATAAGGGCTGATGCGGGGAAGGCTATTGGTAGTCCGTCAAATTAAATAACAGTTCGGATTTAAAGCTACGCTCTTGCTTTTAAAGCTACTAATGATTTCGAATCGATTCGACGTTGGCGGTGGGAGAATTTCCGTTGTTGACTCACTTCATTGACATAATTTCTGTACACAACGATTTAAATACCAGGGGTTATCGGTCTGTAAAGTTAACCTGCTTGTATGAATGCAAGAAGTTTTTTTATATGCCAATTATATTTTTATTTTTTTACTTTGGCTTGTAAAAGGAGAACTATTACCATTCAACAAAGAAGTTGCTATACATATATTGCGTTAGTTCAATAAACTATTATAATCCAATTATCTTGTATTGAATATCTGTGATGTTTATAGGCCCATTAATCTTCCACGTGAAAAGCTGTATTCTATTTTTAAAATTATAACACACTCGGGGCAGCACAAAAATATGCGATACAAAGGCTTTTTTTGGATCAAATCGTTTTATTTAACAATTAGTTTGCTGAAATACCTTATTTTTTATGTGACAACATTCTATCGTGTACCTATGGAAACCGAGTCGTGCAAGTCTAAGGTTAATGTTCTAAGGCCAGTTGGATTCTTGTATGGATGTTCTCGCTCTATAAGCACGTGGAAAAAGAAATTAAATATGCACGATAAAGTTTGAGACGACAAAAAAGTGGGTTACGTGTTGAATATGTTCAAGAAAATTGCGAAAAAACACGCGTACGTATAAAGTGATCAAGACGCTCATTAACCTTTTTAAAAAGAAAAACAGGATTAATCTGCAGACGTTGTAGTACGCAGAATCGTTTATGACACAAGATTTGCAGATTAAGCATTTCAAGCGGAATTAATTTTCTAAAAAAACATGTTTCCATTCAGCACTTAATGTTGTAAATCGCAAGAAATGGATATGAGACAGTGAAAATCACCGGTGAAATATGCCGTCTGATTAGAAGATTTCAAAAGAAGTATGCTCATTATGTTATTATTTACGCAAGGATGTTATGCGGTCAAAGGTTTTAAAATTGTTTCACGTACTTTTTTTCTCAATTACTAGTTAGATATAGGTATCTTTGTGAAAAGTATATGTATAATTATAGGTTTGGCCACACGCGTTGAAACTCGCGAGCCAGTGTAGCGAGACCTTTAAATTTTTCCAACGAGTTGTCACGCGCAGTATTGAAATTTTGCGTTTGAAGTCAACAGGATCGTTGCGATGCAATCGATAAATAAATTCAGCCATATATACAGAAATAAGATTTTAAAAATAGCGCGCGGAACAGGAGGAAACATCTTCGTTAATTTTTTCAATTCTCCGCATAGCTCTGCAGTTCAAGATTGAATTACGCAACTTGATTGATAAATTACACGCGACAAAGTAAATTAAAGAAGGCGTTTACAAGCTTTCGAATAATTCTTCAACCGCGAGCTCGTTGGATTTTCTTACAACGATTATTGCACACCGTGTCGTTACATTTTTTTCCGTAAAGCCCGTTGTTTCTCTCAATTTCAAAAAATCCACTTCTGCAGCATTCAAAACTTTATTTCCTCGTCGATGAATCAGGCCAGAAACTTTTCCCGCCCGATTCGCGCACGAAACGCGGGCCATTGAACGCTTCCCGTAGCCAAGAGCCGACGAACGACACGCGGGCACATTACGAACTCGCAGCCGATTTATAATCCGGCTGATTATCATCGGGAGAGCCGACGCGACGTTGAGAAAGAGAGGAGACTCGAAAGTAGAATAGCGTCGCGCGAAGATGTGTTAATCCCCTTCCAACGCGGACGGCTACTATAATAAGCGTTGTGCGATGTGGTGTGGTATATACCGGACCGACTGGTTTGGCCTCTCTCTCTCTCTCTCTCTCTCTCTCTCTCTCTCTCTCTCGCGCGCGAATGTGTCGCGCTGACGAATTTCTCATTTCGCGGGACTTTACGTTTTACGGCTGGATTTTTCTTTTTTTCGTTCGCCGGATATGATCGGGCAATGATTTTTAAGGGGAAATCGGCTGTTTAAGTGGATATTGAAGGCCGATTTAAGCGCCGGTTTATTGATTGACGGGACGATGGTTAATGTTTGCTAATCGATAATAAGAGTTGAGTTAAGTACATACTTGGAGTAATTAGTGTCAGTTTATTTTGATTTTTCTTAATTATCTTGTAATGATTGGCAGGTTATTGATATGAAGTATCAAAAACTCGGTATTTACGGAATAGCTTCATAAATATTTCACTTCATTCTCCGATTTTTTTCAGCATCATCGTGGATAGACGACTTATAGCCTTTCAGACGATCGTTAAATAATTTTCAGCGACTAACTCGCTGTACAAAAATTGTGCACCCACGTAGATCACAGTGCAGCGTTAAAATATACGCTCTCAGCGCCTGGCGATTCAACCGCGGCGATAAACGTTCGCTTCAAAGAACAGTGTACTCAGAGAGAACGTGTAAAAATGCAAGAAAAACTTGACGTCATCGTGCCGACTATAACACGAAGACATACCTCGTATACCGCTATACGATTTTTAAAAACTCCAAGCTATACACGCTAAAAACACCAGTAGCACTCGATTACGACCCAATAGTGAGCCTGCCTCCGACGTAATGCGCGCAGCGCGTTTCTTTTCCACATATTACCCCCGCAGTCCATCATTCAATTAAGCGCGCGGCCGTGCAATCGCTAATAACACCCCGGCGTCGCGAATTTCGCAAAACAGAAGCGGAAAATCGATTCCCGCGTGTATGCGGGCACGCTTGCGCTCGATGTATAATACAAAAAAGTTCGCGGACACCTGTAATTACGATGTGTACAGTAATCATACACGCGAACGGCGGAGTTTCTCCAGACGCGCGGCAAACTCATCGCTCGGTATCAAAGCAAATCGCGTCTGATCCTTGAGACGAAAATATGCTCTCTCTCTCTCTCTCTCTCTCTCTCTCTCTCTCGATTTATCGTACGTGGATAAGTGTGCAGCGTGAGGCGGATAAATAAGCGTTTAAAAAGCGCCGCCGCATGAGCGCGAGAGTTTTTGTCAAACGTATATTCCAACTGGATTAGAGACCCTGAGCTCATGAATTCGCACTTCCTCGTGAGAGAGGTGGGAAAAAAGTTTGCCGTCATGCAGTGGTTTCTGTTTCTTTTCGCTGCTAATATTATAGAGTGTGTCGGGGCCTTGTGTTCGGCTGTGTTTTTGCTTCTGATTATGTACACGATTTTTTCAAAAGAAAATATACTGATTTACGTGCTCGACCGCTATGCCACTACTACATATCGACACGACATTCTCACACTATATTATACGCTCAATACCGCAGACGCCTTTGCTTAGCCGATGTGTACTATGAAACCCAAAGACATGACAGCGACATCGGAGATCATCGTCCGCGTCTAGGCGAGAATTCACGCGTCGTCGACCGAAACGCACTCGCCGCTGATGCTTCGCGGTGTATATACGTATAATTAATAATGGACGAGTGCAGTTCGATCCTCTACTCTCAGCGACGAGTGTTTTTCTCTCGCATCAGGAAGTGTTGCTCCACCGGTCGCCAAGTGTATGTGTGTGTGTGTGTGTATAAGGTATACGCATATACACATAACGGGAGCGAGGAGAGCTTTGCGTCGTGGCCCTTTAAGGACACGAGCAACCGGTGCTTCATTGATACTCTGAGAATTCTGTCGTCCGAGAGGTGGTGAAAAAAAGTTGGCTCTTCAAGTCTCTCTTTCTCTCTCTTAGTGACGATAGACTTGAGCGATTAATTAATGATGACACTGTTTCCGAAGCGCCCGAAAGCCAACCGTGATCAAGGCTTATTACCATGATCAGCGTAATTTTTTTTTTGCTCCTCTAATAAAAGTATACACTTTATAGTATGGAGTATAAAATAATCAACGGCGTGAATCTTCACTATTTTTCGTCAATGTCAAGCACTAGAGCACATTATCAAGAGCCGTAGGAAAGAAGATTATACTAGTTCCGAATAATTACCATTTACTTATATTGTAGCCCATGGGAACAAGTAAAACCAGTTCGTTAAAATTCTGTTTTTGTTTTTGTTGAACCTGACGTACCCGTAATAATGCAATCGATACACTCGAGTAATCAGCCTCGAGGAGTCGGAAAGTTCAAGTATGGTAGGGAAATGGCCAGTTCAAAAACTATTTTCGTTTACAGCTACTGTAGTGACTTGACACTACGACGACTGATTATACAGCTATATAAAACTCTATGCAAATCATCTTGATGTATTCGAATCATCGCATGAAAGTCAAATAAAAGTGATGGAATGGCTCGATTAATCATCCCGATCTCGTTTGCTGTTTTCTAGAACATGAAAAATCGGCGCACGACGTGATCTCGAAGCTCTCCATATACACACGCGTGAAATTAAGTCTATTTAATTAATGCGTCTAGTCTCGCTTGCTCGCCGCAGTAAGAGCTATACACGTGTGACGCGCGCAACAGCGACGTCACACGCGAGTTTTTTCAACGTATATATTTAAATATGAATTATTCCCTCGTTGGTCAAAAATCGCGAATCTTCTGTTCTCCTCCACTGCTCCGTCGCACTTCCTCCATAGGGTCAAGTTCGCGGAACCTCGAACGCCGACAAAAAGCTAATTAGCCCGCGCTTGATATATCTGCTCCTTTTTTCGCGCGCGCTGTGAAAGGCGGTGGTTCCCGTTTTCGGGTGAAATTAAAATACCGTATACATAAGCGAGAGAGGCTGCAATAAAAAAGAAACGAAAACTTCTCTCTTTTATTGTCTCTCGCCGGCGGCGGGTAAGTGTATTTTTATGTAAGCGCGCGGTGCGCGCGTGCGCATAAGTGCCCCGCGCGGGAAATGAAATCGCGGAAGAAAAAACGCGCGGGGAACGATCAGACGGCGCGCAAGAAATCGCTCTCGTGGTTTCGCGGACTGATTATTTTAATTCTTGCGGAGAGTAGTGCGCGTTGCTTATTTTTTTTTTTCGAAGCTGACATGCTTTATTGTTCACGAGTCTGCGCAGGAATGATTTTTACGTAGTGCATCGTTTGCGTCAACTTTTATTTTCGTAGGGCATCGAGATTATTGCAGATAAAACGTTTGGGAATATTAATAGTCAATCTAAGTGTGTAATTAGGCAGCATGACTCGTTGATAGAGTCCGCTTGATAGACGTAATCTTTGCGCACACTGAAAATCAACAATAAAAGAATCCACCGAATAATAAAACAGAGTGACAGCTCCGCCGAGTACAATGTTTGCTCTACGATACACTCGAGACTTCACGTATACTCGCGTTTTCGCATTGTCGAACGCCGCATATATGCATTGAAAAACCGTAAACATTATTAGACATTCAAATTAAAAGCCTCGCGTCAGATTCACTTACGCGGCTTTTTGTCGGTACAAGCTGTGCATCAGCTTCCGAGACTCGAGACTTACGTACTCCGCACAGCCGAGACTGTCTGGCTCATCGCTCATTTCTTGTACACGCGATGCGTATCTCTTTGCAAATCGTGTGCTGACTACTATACATCCGTCGGAGAAAGTATACACGTACGTACAGGCAGACACGAGTATTACATGAAGATAATGCGCGGAGTCGTGTGTATCTGTGTGTACTTCTGGATTTTCTTTGAATGAAACGTTTGTTTCATCGTTGCGCAACTTCTCGAGTATTGTAATTTTGAAACGAATATCTATGAATCCGACGGTGTACCGTTGAGGAACTTTTTGTGAAACAACATATGTGGTCGCCGAACGGATGTACCCGCTCGATACAGAATCATCGCCGATTTCTCATTGAAATCCCACCATCCGTATTAATTAACGCACTTGTACTCCTCCTCTCTGCAAACAGGCTCATTAGCCAATTACTTATAAACGTTGCGCAATGAAAAACCCTCTATCGCGACATCCACGCGCGCGAGTCATTAATATCGCACCTGCCATACATCGACTACATTCGAGTCAAGATATGGGAAGAAAAAATAATAAAGCCTCCCGATAAGTCAAATTACCACGCACGATTTCCGCAGCAAGACAACCTGTTGAATTTTTCGCAGACGTATAGAGAACGCGTGTACGTATCGTGGGCTCGGGCTATCTATCAGACGACGACGGGTATACGGCAAACCCACGTGGCGTCGGCGAACTGGACCGTCGTTGGCTTGTACCGTTAGCATCGCACACGGCAGTTCGTATATGTACGTGATAGCGCAGTGTGGAGGATTTTTCGAAAAAGGCGCGGCTATATCTCGGGTTGCATTTGACAGATCTTTTCCTTTTTGCTGTCGAGCGACGCGTGTCCACGACCATTACGCGATTCTTGTCCTCTACTGCGATGTGTGTTCTGTTTGTTGGATGTTTTTCGTTCGGTTTACTATATGATGAAGATATGACGGGGCCATTGCGTAATGTGCGGGATGGAGACGCGGGGATGGATGGAAGTACCGGTGTCTGGACCGAGCGGGAATGTAACTACTTGCTACTTGTTTGTGAGAATGCTGTGGAGTTATTTTGAGAATGAAATGATTACGGTGCATGAGTCGCGTTTTAGCGGCTAATCGCGTGCAAAGGTATTATACCGAGAAGTCAGAATTTTTTGTTATCTCTTATCAGAGCGTAATCTGCGATTACTCCGATGTTTGCTTGACATAACGGATAGAACAGATAGCCTCTATTCTCATGATATCAATGTTTCAGAGAAGCTTCCATCGTAACTATTCACGCTCGTATTCTAGTGAGAATCGATGATCCTGCTCTATTTCAACAACCTCTGTCAACTGAGAAAAAAATTGTTTTCACGCAGGTGAACAACTGCGTCAGTCCCTCGCATAAAAACGAAACAAAAATCCCACCTCGAGATTACACTGGCGCTTCGCCGACCTTGGGCGTAATCTCTCTCTCTCTCTCTCTCTCTCTCTCTCTCTGCAAAAAAAAAAACTTATAGTCAGACGATCCCCTCGCCCTAAAAAAGAGACCTAACCAAACAGGCGTCGAGAGAACAAGTGTATACGGAGAGTCTATACTCGCGCATTATTACCAGCGATTCACGGAGCCGAAGACACTAATAAGGCGGCATCGGTACCGATAGCTCGCACGAGAAAGAGCGGCACGGAGTTTATTAATAGCTCGCGTCGTCGACACTGTGCGCCGCGATAAAGAGCGAGTTCGAAGCTCTTCTCATTACAATTGTTGATTCGCGCATTTCTGGAACTTCCTAGCCGACTATGTGCTTTTGCGTTCTTCTTTGGCTATATTGGTGATATTCTAATACACTTTTTTTATTTCCGCTCTCCTACACTGTGTCTTTCTTCGACTCTTGCGTCAAGAGTGAGCTGTTTCGGTTTCGGAAAAAACAGAAATAGACCCGCTGCTTTTTTGGATTCTTCTCCTTAGCGAATGGTAATAAGATATGCGGCTGCAGAGAGAGTAATGTTGAAAAATAAGTCAACGCGAGCGAAATCGTTATGATATTATGTACGAACATGCGCATGAATAAATTTCGATACAGGATGTTTCTATAATGAGAGCAGCCGGAAAGGCTTTAGATACATATTAAGTTTGCGATAAAGTCCACTGGATTCATAATTTAACGCCCTTTTCCATATCACGCCGGACATTCCATCTTGTTTGCTATGGATTTAAAGTAATTTCGTCACGCATGTAGGCATTGATTTAAATTCGAAATTTATACTGGACAAACATTAGCCGAAGACGCGAAATCGATGAAAAAGGACGGCTTGGATATGCTTCGGGAATAAATCAGCTCCGCAATAAGATCAAAGCTTTATTACATCAATAATCTAGCTGTATTTGTTGGCTTTCTCCTTCCGCGTACGAAGCGTTCTTTTTTCCGGTATACCGACGCTGTCTTGAACCATAAGTCCATCTCTGATGCAGCTTCGAAAGACGCAGACTCAGAGCTTCGAAAAAAAGTTCTCATCGAGAGTGTATGCTTCGACAAGCTTTTGATTTAAAAATGTGACTCTGCGGCAATATTTAAGCCTGTCTCGACGTGTGTATTACGAAGCTTTCGCGAAATAAAGTATTACTTGCCAGATAATTTGTTTAGTAATTATTCAGGCGTTAAACTTTTCAAGTATACGATCTGCAATTTAATGTTTCGATGCAATAACCTACGATGACGATTCAATTTTAATAATTGCTACATTGAAATTGCGTATATTTGCATGTGGGCATTAAATCAGTAGAAACGGGGTGTTGTCGGTCAGACGGTATGACGCTCCGGGCATAATAAAACTTCAGCACCAGTGTACAGTGTATTTCACGATTAATACTCTTCTAGACGATAGGAAACTTTACACCTGAGAGGCGGGATACACCTACTCGTTAGCATCTCGTTTATGACTGACTTTTAGTATTCAAAGACTCACGATGTGTGTGAACGGTGTTGTGCACAATTTTTGCGCTGCTTTCTTTTTCCCACACCGATTATGGCTTATCGCAAGATTTTTACAAAAAATTATTTTTGTAATCAATTTTGGGCTGATTAAGAAGGGCTAATTTCGTCGATGCTATATACATTGGGTATTAATTGCGACTCGGGTCCGGAGATAATCTAAAATATAGGTTAATAGAACGCGTAATAACGAGATCATGTTTGTAAAAATCCGAGTAACATGTGCACGCTTTGCTGATATGTTACAGATGGTACGTGGACCGCGTTGCTGCTGAGGCCAACGTCTGAGTAAACAATCCGTGAGTATATTTCAACTTGAGACTCTTCTCTTTCACTTTTTTGCATACGTCTGTTTTACACGTTCCTCTATACGCTTATTCAGAGTTCTATGGAATCTAATGAAGAGAAATAGACGAGTGTAAAGACGGCTTGTTTACTTCTGCTGTGAATGAGACACTAAAGATGTGTTTCACGTTGAAAGTGTGCAAACACGACAAATGCAAAATAACTTACATGGAGATGTATAGCTGGACTTGTAATATAACACCTGTTTTTCTTGACACATAAATAACTTAGGGAGTCTGGATTGAATACTGCAAAATAAAACAATGAATAAATTGCCTATAGCTTTAAATTATTTATTTTTATAGGCATATTCAATAATAACATTTAAACGACTTTCTGCGAATGAAAAAAATAAAAAACTCGTATTGCATCCTGTGTATTCTCACTTAATATCAGTCTGCATTCGATATTAAAAAAAAAAATAATTTTTGCAGCATTGAATAGACGGACTAAGAAATTCAACTCATTTTTAATTTCAAATGCTCTAAAATCAGGTGGATTCTTACAAAATTAGAAATATTATTACTTAAGCCAGGGTTATCGTCCCACTTTTGAATTTTCCTTATTATTATTTTGTACAATATGGAGAAGAATCCAGACACTTATTATTAAATAAGCTTTTACAATTCTTCTGTAACGACTCGATTTCTGGGGAAAACTCGGCAATACTCGACTGGATTACAATCCCTCGGTGCGACGGAGAACTCTCTCAACGTCTGCGATTAACCCGCGTTGCAATGCAGCTCGCTGCTAGAGCTGCTTCGCGAACGTCGTGTTCGCACGTATTCTCCTGTGCGGAGCCGCTTCTCAGTTTTGCGTTGCAACCGCTTGTTGCAACGCTTGCGGAGGCGGCGGTATTCGCGGTGAGGACTTAGGGAAGGGGAGAAAACAAGCCGGGAAAATGAATCTAGTCCCGATTATAAAATAAAATAACAAAATAAGGTATTGTGCGGTCAATATTGTTTCTATACAAATGTGCGCCAAGTCATCTCAATGTCGACTCGGCGTGGAGAGTATCTCGCGAAGCGTACGCGCGCAAACGAGAAGGCCGTTACTTAGTGCCGCTGCACCAAATCGCAAAGCTGTAGCCGCTACTACTTCTGACGCGATACAGAAAAAATGTAAAAAGTAATAAGAGACTCGGACAGTTATAGCACGAGAGGCATTAGTAGCAGGTCCAATAAAAGGCAGTACACTCCCATGTATACATTCCGGACACAGATTTTGATGAGAGGGTTATCCCAAAGTGTCTATACGCCATCTATCGTCGCTAGTCAGAAACACGGAGATAGATCGGTAGGGGTAGGCCCGGAATGTATCTGTGTTAGTTGCGAGTTCAAATATTTTTCTGCTGCTTGAATTTTTTTTTTTTTAATTATAGGAAACGGCAATAACTTGAGTCCATTTTCTGCCAAATATACTATACAATACAAATATAACAAGCATAATGCCGCAATGGTTGTCCTCTAAAAATCATAAGATACTTCCTCTAATGCAAATGTAGTGTCCTATCCTGATAACATTTCGCGGCTTCGCTCTTTTTTTGCAACAGATATTTTCCTTATCCATATGCACTAGTCCATTCCTAAATAAACAGTCGGCGTTCTAATGCAAAACTAACATAGGTATCTACTATCGAGTAAGTTTAAACCAACCAGAAGTTTACTCTTACACCTATATGCATACACTCACGTATTTTTCCTCCTTTGAATTTTAAATACCTCGAGGATACGCGGCCGAAAGAACTAGCACAGCGACGAATCAAAACAAAAAGTAGGCGAGAAAAAAGAAGTTGGACAAACTCGTTTCTCGGATCATCGCGCTCGATTCTCCTTCGCACACAACGATGAGATACTCATTTCATGCACGTACACACACACACACACACACACAGACATTCGCGGACGACGCGTCAAACAAACAACTCGCCTCCTATAATATCTACGGGCAGAATTTTTCGAGTCATTAATCGAGGCAAAGTGACGCAACCGGGACAATCCATCATCCGTCAGATTCTCTCTCTCTCTCTCTCTCTCTCTCTCTCTCTCTCTCTCCCTCTAAAAATCTTCATTTTTTCTCGTTCCCTTGTACCACACCGGCTTTCTCAATCTCGCGAATTTTTTCCTCGACCGTCGTCTCGTCTCTTCTCTTTTTTTTTGCTCCGCATATGACCGCGAAATTCGTTCCGATGACGCCACTGTCGCTTTCGCGGGCAGTATGCAAAACAGTGAAAATAGTCCGCCGAAACTCCAGCGCGACTCGACCGCTATGTATAGAATCACGTCCCGTCTCTCTTTTCTAACGCGTTCATTTTTCTGAATCCGTTCTTTTCTCCGTTCATACACCTGCAGCTTTAAAAAGGAGAAACCCGATGGAATTTCAAAGATGCGATTACAGTTAACTCGTCGTAAAGATAGGCGAAGAATCACGATCGTTAGCAATAATTCAATTCCCGCGAAGCAAACAGCAAAAGTCAATTAGCGCCGTACGCAGCGCGGATAGTTCACTTGCGCAAACAATAAACGAACCGCGTGGCGGCGGCGGCGGCGGCGGCGGCGACAATCTAAGCAAAGCTTATGTACGTGTAATAAGTTCCCTTGACATTTAACGACACACACACTCACGCTTTGATTCCCGGACGGCCCGGCGAAATCGTTCTCCAGGAACGGCGATCTTCATCCTCCTCGGCATTCCTCGCTTTATTCATCCCCATACCGCGCGCGACTCTTTCTGTATACTCTCCATCCTAAGCCTTCCTCTCTCGCTCTCTCCATTCATTGCTCGCGGCCACTCTGCAGCGTCGGCTTTCTATTTTCATCCGCGCGCGTGAGCGGCAGTGTCGCTTCGCGCGTTGCCCGGCGCCGATTTCCGCGCGTGTGTGAGTTGATATGCGGCGTTCGAGAGATAACCGGCTGTAATTCATGGTTTATCGTGATAACTGCGTACGACTCGGAGCAGGTCAAATATTTGGGCTGATAAGGTGGTCGGGCGGTTCTTCTTTTTTCGGCGTTGGCTTTGTTGTAGTCAGTTCAGTGAGTGTTGTTGTTGGTTTTTTTTTATATGCCAGTGGTGTGTGTATTTTTGAGGTGATATTTGCTGGGCATCCAAGGATAGATTAGCTTCTCAAGGAGGTGTATTCTTGAATCGTGATTTCACTCGGATTCTTTAATATATCGAATCTTTTTGCTCGATTCGAAGCTTGAAAGAACGTCGAGGAAAAAGTTCGGCCCATTAAATATGATCAGTCAGCTTATATTCAAAATCATGTAAAAGCACCGATCAATCTCCGCACAACAGCCACTTTGCCGCTCTCGATCACCATCACCTGCGAATTAACTCTCTCGAAAAATTCATCACCGATTTATCTCCTTCGAAGCAGCGCATAAAACAAAGACAGTCTTGGCTGCCGTCGACAGCTCGTGGCTCTTGCAGCGAGTCTAGCATCACAGGCAGTATAGTGTCGGACGAGAAAAAGGTGACGGGGGCATTGTAGCGCATCAACGGCATAGTGCCGCTGGAAATTAACGCTAACGCCGGCTGCAATTATCATCGCTGACGGCCGCGTAATGATGTCTAGGTGCATTACGTGCTATATGTACAGTATATATACAGTGTACCCTTCCGTTCGCTGCGACTCGTGCACGACGACGAAAGTTCCAGCGCATGGCATTAACCTCCGTCTCTTTTTTTATCGTCTTCGCGTGCACTTTTTTTTCTGAGCGACGATATTTGACGTAGGCTCTCCGATCGAAAAAAAGCGCGTGACTATACTCGTGACGACTCTTGCATGCCATTATCGCGTGAGAGGAGGATTCCGAGAAGAAGAATAAGTCTCTCTCGAATCTGTTTGCTCGAGATTGTACACGAAAATAACCGAGGCGCGGTCGATAAAGTGAAATCGCGAGAGCGTGCCTCATCTTCGCGCTCGCGCGATACTGTATCGAGGCGTGGATTAATTTTAATTTTCAATTAGCCGGGAATCCCGCACGATTTAATCGTGCATATTTCGTGTATGCAATGAATTATGCAATTCGATCGCTTACCCGACTGTCCGCTTATTTATTTTCTCTGTTGATTCCGATTGAAGTGGTATACAACGATATGTCCTCTGTTGCAGAACCGTCAGATTCAAGATGAAGTCGTTCAAGCTGGTCCACCTACTGCTCCTGCTCTTCCTTCTCAGCTGGGACGAGGTCAGCTGCCTGTGCTCCCTGGACCAGACAACCGCGGCGAGATGCCACGACCTCGAAGACGCCCGCTACATCGAGACCTACCACCTGCACACGCTCCGAGCGCCCTCCTACTCTAGGGTCCTCGCGCCCGGCAACTTTCGCAACCTGACGAGTCTGCGCCACCTCGACCTATCCGGCGGTCGGATCGAGAGCATCGAGAGCGGCAGCTTCGCCAAGCTCGGCTCCCTGCAGACCCTCAACCTCGCCGAGAACAAGCTCAGGCATCTGGAGGCAGGCGCCTTCGACGGACTCAAGCACGTGCACAGCCTCAGGCTCGGCAACAACGCCATCAGGCAGCTGCCCTCCGCCCTGATGAGTCTCAAGGAGCTGAGGCTCCTCGACCTGTCGAGCAATCCGCTGAACTGCAACTGCCCGAGCTTGAAGCTCAGAGATGCGCTGCTGGCCAGGGGGGTCAAGATATCCAAGAAGACCACCTGCGCCGAGCCGGCCTCCGTCAAGCACGCCTCGATCCTCAAGCCCGACACGAAGATGACCTGTCTGTTTGAGAAGCAGGACGAGGAGATGCAGGCCGACCAACCGATCGACGAGGGATCCGGAGAGGCTGAGCCCATCAACGAGGAGGACGAGACCCTGGACGAAGCCGAGAAGGATCTCGACGTGGAGGAGAAGGACGTGGAGCAGCCCGAGATCGGTGAGAACGAAGCCGAGACGCTGCCCCCGGCTTCCTCTCCCGAGCCGAGCTCCTCGGTCGAACCAGCCGAAGTTTCGTCGAGCGAGGACCTGTCGGTCACGACCATCGCCTCGAGAGACGACATCACGTTCGACGACACCGAGAGGGAAGCCACGACCTCGATACCCGTCGAGGAGAAGAACGCCAGCGACGAGCCGATCGTCTCGTCCAGCTCGGAGACTGTACCCGAGGGCGTCATGGATGACCTTGTCTACGCCGTCGCCGAGAAGAAGAATACCACCGACGTGCCGATCGTCTCGTCCAGCTCGACGAAGCCCGAGAAAACCGACGAGATCATTGTGCCGGACGTGGGCTCCGGTGAGACCGACGCCGACGTGGACGAAGGCTCCGGATCCGAAGGCTCCGGTATGATCGCCCGGATGCCCGCCATCGACTTTAACGAGACCGGCGCGGGCCCCGAGGAGGAGGAGGTTCAGATCAGCCCATCCTCGACCACGTCCACCTCGACGACGACCGAGGGCTCCATCTGGGGTGGCTGGAACTTGGGCAGCGTCTTGAGCAACTTGAATCCCTTCGGCTCGTCCGAGACGACGGAACAGCCTCAGTCCCCGGAGAAGAGCGCCGAAGAGGAAATCAAGGAGGACGGCTTCATCCCAGCGGGGCAAGAGCCTCCCAAGCCTGAGGTCTTCGACGTGGTCGAGGATCCCGTACTCCCGCCAAAAATCGTCGTGCCGGACGAGGCGCTGAAGCAGAGCCCCAGGACTCTGGAGGCGCCCAAGGAAGTCGTGGCCGTGGAGGAAACGAACGACCTGACCGGTCCCGAGATGTCCACCGAGTCCAAGAAGGGCATGGGATCTTACATCGTGCTAGCGGCTCTACTGGCGATCCTCGCCGGTCTGATCGGTATCGCCGCCTACAAGGGTGACTTCTGCCGGAAGAAGCGGAAACGCAATGACGTCGAGCGCGGCACCGAGCTCAAGGACATGCAGCGCTCACTCCTCGAACAAAACGCCGGGGCCGTACCGCCCAAGATCCAGGCCAACGGCAACACCATGGAGAACGTGCCTCTGATGACCTGCGCTCCACCTGAGGAACCCAAGGACAACCAGCGCAGCTACGACATCACCCCGACGGCGCCGCTCACCAACGGCAACGGCAGAGCCGTTGGCGTCACCCAGGACACCAGTGACCCGGTCAAACCACCCAGGAAAGGCCAGGAGATCGAGGCTCCTCTCAACGGACTGAACCCACCCATGGAAGCCATCGACGCCGTCGACGACCCCAGGACGAGTCTGCACAGCAACTGCTCTGACGAGCTGCTGCAGAATGGTGGGGACTACGACGGCGAGGGGCCACCTCTCAGTCCCGGCGCGCAGCGCGTCAAGATCACGATGCAGGACAACCCCGACAGCGTACCCAAGACGCCGATCCTCATCACGCGGCTCAAGGGCGGCGAGAACCTAGTCAAGACGCCCTGAAACGCCGCGTGCGAGGATTTGAGTGACGTTCGTACATACAGTGAAGTGAAATGACGATGATTTTTTTCATTCAGTTCCGCGAAAACTCTACTCGACTGCGAATGATCGAAGTGTGTAATCCGAGAGAGATAGATATACAGTGCAATATGTGCCTTTGTACACTTGTACACCTATAGAAGAAATATCGAGTACGACGTTGCTTCTCCTTTTTTTTGTTTTAATTGTTGTCAAAGATGAGCGGACACTAGTCACTCCTTGTACGATTCTATATATTTCTTTCACGAGCCAATATGAGAGATAAGTTTGTATTAGTGAGTATACGCATACACGTATGGAAGAATAGAGACTTTTTCACTGTTGACTATGATCATTTCGATTTCGGACACGAAGCACGACGATGTGTTAAAGTTGTATGTTTGCGTACGAGGAAAGTTTGCAATACTTTGATGCTGACGTACATTTGAAGATTCATCTTTCGCTCTTCGTATTTCGGTATTACGGAACGAAAACAACGTCAAAACAATAACGAGTTTACAATTATGTAAAATATATATTTAAGTACACGTTTAAATTTGAATAAAAACAATGTTTTTCGCGAGCGCGCGCACTCGTCCTCTTCATCCTATCTATCTTGAAGGTATATCAAAGTTGCTTTTATTCAAATGTAAATAAATCGTGCTCAAAACTAAATAAATCATGTACTATAAGCAACTATTCCATAAATTTAATCTTATTTAGTAACTTTACCTTATAGACGTTGAGGTATAAACTTCCTAGATCATTAGGTGTGTAAGAAATACGAATAGTATAACAATTATATTTTTGTGACTTTTTTTAACAGTTCTCGCGCATAACTGTAAGGTTGAGATTTGTATATTAACTTATTCGACTATACATTTATCTGTCTGTTTAATATGCATCATTAGATTCTTCTGTAAATTGTAATGTAGTTAATTATATTAATTCTCTAGAAAATCGAATAAAGTTGCGCAAAAACTATTTACTCAGACAAAATTATCTTTTTAAAATGCGAAGGTATTTGCATGAATGAAGTAGAAATAGTAAGCAGATTCTCTTTTCATCCAAGAAACAACAAAATAGTAACACATAGGCTGTACAATTAATGTAACGTAAGGCTTTTAATTTATAAATATAATGGCTGCCTTAAATCAGTAAATCGAATCAATATTTTAGTTTGTTGCAAAAAACAAATGGAGATTCTTTTTTTCCAATTCCTCGCTGAACCGGTGCGTTGCTAAGCGAGCCTTTTCACGTTTCATTCGTTATCTCTTCGTTTCAGCCTACATCGAGTTCGTCGACCTTATCGGTTCGGCGTATCTACATCGGATAAGGCAGAATACACGCAGCTTTTACTATTGCGTCAAGGAAAAAGTGAGCCATCTTCTTATAAATAGGTATAGGCGTATATACGTAAGCTGTACGTATACACCTAGGCCTATTTGTATAATCGTTAGAAGCGCGACATCATATATGTATATGTATACGTAAAGTATGTGACAATGTAGGTACTATACAAGTTTTACGCTACGTTAGAGTTGAAATATTTTTTAATGACTGTAGCTATATGTATCTGTATATTTGTACGTAAAAACGATGGTTATAGATATTTTTGTAATAACGAAAAACCAATGTAATTTAGAGATTAAATAGTTTCAGAAATTATACATCATACTTCTTTAAATTTTGTAATAATATTTTATTTACATAAACATCGATAATCTACATATTATACACCTAGTGTTTTGTTATTTATTTTACACAAACGATTCTTTATACTATTGATTATAAATTTACAAACGAACGATATATTATTATAAGATTTTAATAAATAAATGTTCAAACCGTTACAATAGTCGCAAATCGTTCTGTAACACTGCAACATTTTTAGAAATGTTTTTATTCATAAAACAATAATCAATATCTATCATTAATATATTATACGGGTATACAAAAAGATAAAATTATTTTTTTTTACAAGTAAAAGACATAGCCATGCGTTTATATATGTTCAATAGTATAAAATGTTTTGCAATCCAATTACGTCTCTTATAAGAATGCAGCATTACTGATTGAATTTAATTAGGCAATGAAACTGATGACTAATGAACACGCAACGATGTCTTTGTACTATTTTTACCATCTTAAATCCCATTTGACTTAGAACTTTCCAGGAAGCAATAAAAATAGTTCAGCTGCATTCCAACAGACTTAATTCATTAGTCTAATTCTATTATGCAAGAAGATACTCATAGATTTTTTCCCATTAAAAAACGTTTTACTGTTTTTCAACTCTACAGTATATCTGAGTAATCATATCACATTACATGGCTTTCGAAAACTATCACCGCAGTAGATCAATTTTAAAAATAGTTTTATTCTATGATTTGCATTCTTTATGAATTTTTGTTCTTATTTTTGCATAATTTTTGCTTGTGGTTGTCGATGATCGTTTGAATTATATGATTTTCATTTGAATTTTATAAAAAATAAATGTTTATGCTATGTATATACATAATCACGCTTACAGAAAGAGTGTCGATTTTTATGCTAGAATTCAAAAATTAGTTTCTATTTTATAGATCGATCTCATCAATGTACCTATCTTATTGGTACAATGACGGTTGATAAGTTAATTATTAACGAAATAGCAAAATACGTTTGCGCACCACATCTTATCATTTTCCAGTTACCAAAGTTTGGCCAACGAGGTGCAACAACTTTCTTCTCGCAAAACCTTTAAAGAAGAAATCACGCGACAGCTATCGCACTCTACAAATATTCCTTTATAATTATATATAATATATAATTATAACCATCTTTCAGAGATAAACAATCGACTCAGCAGTTCAGCTATCGCCGTCTGTGGAGGGTCTGTATCCGCTTCTGGGCTCCCTGTCCAAATGCCTTATAACCGTCCTTCCGATTCTTCTTCCTCCAGCTTCACCTCCACCTTCCGAGTCCTCGTCGTCAGTCGAAGTTCCATTTCTCGTCGACATCCTTCTGATGCTCTTCCTTTTGGCAGCCGTGGGTGTAGGAGGTCTATTCCTAGACCTGCCTTCTTTGTCATCCGGGTCATCCTCTTGTCTGTTATCAACGTTGTCGTTCTGTCCAGCTGTAGGACCCGTTTCTCTGGCTCGTCTCAGACGTTCCTGACGACGCATCTCTCGTCGCGTCAGGTTGTCCTCGCTTTGGGAACGCAACCGACGAGGTCTGCATCGTTTCTTACCAGCTCGAAGACTCTCCGACGAACCGGTCATCCGGATGACCGTCGTACTGCGGCTATTGGTGGTCACGGTATCCAGGGCATCGAGGGAACGAGCTAGACGCGGCATCGTCACCGCTTCCTCGTAACTCGGAGGTCCGATCAGTTCCATGGGATGGATACGCGGCTCCGAGGCGACCTCTCGCAGTTCCTCCTGTAGTCGTTGGCTTCTTTTAAGGAGAAACGTGAGAATAAATAAACTACGAAGGGACTTATGTTACTTTTATCGAACTTACGGTACAAACCTCCTTTGCAAAAGTCTTAATCTCTCTCTGACTTCGGCTCTCTCAACTTCCAGTCTTTGGTTTCTCGATTGTCTCTTTAATTTCATCGAATGTCTTATCGAGATAATCGTGCCCGTGAGCACGACCACGGTCAGAAGACTCACGAGGATGAGTCCCCAGGTTTTGTTATTGCTTTTGTGCAGAATCTCTCTTTTCCATTCGTTGGCGCAGGCAAGCTTCCAGGAAAAGCCTGTCACGTTTTTCGGACTATGACATATCAGCGTTTCTGTTTTAGCCGCCAAACTGGTCAGAAACATGTAACCTGGATAGAGTTGTGTGCAGTCGCATATCCAGGGATTGTCGTGCAAATAGAGATGGCGCAGATTGGGATTGTCGAAGAATATTTCTGGTGTCACGCCTTTGGTCAACATGTTTCCTGGAAACAATGTAAATTTTATGATTTGAAAGCTGTACTTATACTGTCGTTATTTGGTTGCATTAAAAAACAAAATATTCACCAGAAAGATCTAACTTTTCTAATTCAGGAAGACCACTCAGGCTAACGTTCTCCAACGACGTGATCCTGTTCCTCCTCAGGATCAGATTCCTCAAAGTCCCCGAATCTAAGCCACTGGGCATCTCGTCAATAAGATTCTTGCTCAAATTCAAATGGTACAGGCTCGGGGTCCCCGATAAACTGTTTGGATCAACTCTGCTTATCAGATTAGCCGAGAGATCCAGACTGATCACCGAGGTGGACAGTTTCGGAAAATCGACCATGTAGTTGTCCGAAAGATTCAGAAACTGCAGTTCGATGTTGTCACGGAACGCCATAGATGGCACGGCTTTGAGGCCGTTCGCCGAGAGATCGAGGACCTGAAGTCGCAGGAGGTTAGCGAAGGTGCTCCTGTTCAGGCGCTCGAGGTGGTTGTAGTCGAGAAAGAGATGAGTCAGTTCGCGGTTCTTGGCGAAGATTCGATCGGGCAGCATTCGAATCGAGTTGCTGGATAATCTGGCGTAGGTCAGGGATGGAAAGCCATGGAGACCAGGTCGGTCCAGATCACAACGAGAAACGTCGATCTTTTGAAGCTTCTGGTGACGCAGCGTCTCGTATCTGAAAATAATGAGGAGTTTTTATGTAATCGCTGAAATTACTTCTTTATATATGAATATATAAATTATTTAAGTACTACAAGTCTAAATAAAAGTGTCGATTTTCAGTAATAATTAAAAGAGTACAAACAGACTCAACTTTCGATAGTATTTAAAAACAACCATCAAAAACAGCGTAGAGCATTCATAGTTAATAAATTTACTCTCGACAAATTTTAAAGCATGAAACATGTTTTTAGTTTTAATACAATCGAATAAGATCATTTCTTCAAAGTCACGCGATCAAATTAATACTCGGCGATATAGCCAAGTCGACATTCGATGCGGGTAAGTATAATTCCGAGAGCACCCACCTAGTGCTATATACCAAGGTCGGATTTTCGGCCAAGCGCAGATCAATAAGCTCCGGAAAGCCCTGAAACGCGCGTGGACTCAAGACTTTCAATTGGCATTTCGAGAGATCGAGCCCTTTCAGCTTCAGACTGTAAGGATCCTTGATGTCTTTCAGCGGGTTGCCGGACAAACTCAACTTCGTAAGCTCCGGTAGACCCGACAATGATGTATTTTTAAGCCTCTCGATGCCTGCAAAAAGTAAAAACGCCATCGGTAAGTTTTTTAAGTATCCACTCCAGCTTTCAAAGTAGCTTCGAAGTCATTGGAAAAAAGCTCAAATTACCGCACGAGTCAGCGCTGAGGAACTGCAGCGCCGCGTTTTTGAGACCGTCGAGCTCGGTCAAGGGATTGCCCGCGAGATAGAGCGTCTTCAGTCGTGCCAGGTGAGTGATCCCAGCGAGATCCGGCTGGGGATCCTTCAGCGCGTTCTCGCTTAGGTCGAGCTTGCGCAAATTGCCCAGGCCCCGTAGATTCGCTGGCAAGGAGCTTAATTTGTTGCGCGCCAAATTGAGGTGCTGGAGCTCCGTAAGCCGATTCACCTCCGCGGGCAGCTCCGTAAGCAGGTTACCCGACAGGTCCAGGTGCTCCACCTGTCAACAGATATGTGGGCGT
This sequence comes from Nasonia vitripennis, assembly GCF_009193385.2. Lineage (NCBI taxonomy): Eukaryota > Metazoa > Arthropoda > Insecta > Hymenoptera > Pteromalidae > Nasonia > Nasonia vitripennis. The sequence continues at coordinate 25,017,386 of NC_045758.1, forward strand.
GTTTGTATAGGCGGGAGTGTCGTGCGGAGCGATCGAGGTCTTTTATGTTCTTAAAACTAGGCTTTATGTAGACGAGAGAGAATTTCGTTTGTGAAACATTACTGTTTTGATAGTTGTAAAGCGTCGAAAATTACGTAATTTTTCTTTATTCTACTATCTGCAAATCACAGATATTACCAAGCAGAAAAACAATGACCGCAGAATCAGTGCATATAAGATTCAGTAATTCACAGCGGAACGAAACCTATTGGTTTACTCTATATAGACTCTAATTTTTTGTGGTTTATTCCAGACAACTAAGTATACGATCAGATGTAGCTGCGCGATAAGCTGTGAATCACGTAGAAATCGCATTACTCACGCGCTCGCGCGCACCTCTCTCGCCGAGAGAGAGAGAGAGAGAGAGAGAGAGAGAGAGAGAGAGAGAGAGAGAAAAAACGTATCGATTCCCGTACTAATTTTCCGCTGTAATTTTTCAACTTCGTCGTCGAGCAAACAGCCGAATTTCCCACGAATCACCGGTCCTAATGGAAACCTCCGAGAGATAAAACCGACGCCTAATCAGCCGGCTTCCAAATCCACCGTATTTTTCCCTCCAAACTTACGACATCGCTGATGTTCTCCGGGAAAGCTTGCAGTCCCAAGCCGGCGCAGTTGACTGTGCGCGGCACATGAACCAGGTCGCACTGACATCTCGCGGGGCAGCCACGGGCCTTCACTTCCAGTAAAAGCAGCAAAACAACCACCAGCCACGAGACAGCACTTTTTCCCAACGTCTCTTCTGCCATCCTCTGTCGCACCCGCACACCACTGAATCCAACGATCTTCAGAAGCTCGGCCGCATCACCGGATGGAAATCGGCACGAGCCTCATGTCGAGTACACACGGGAGAGAAGAAGAAGAAGAGAAAAAAACGAGACGACGAGTCGCGCGCACCTGTGCAGGGAGAGAGGTGCGGGCGTCAACAGGCGCCGATAGCGACTGCGAGGGACAGAGACGGAAGAGAGCAGACGCGCTATCGGAGATAACCGAGTGCGCGAGCTGGCCGTGCTTAGCGCGAGATATCGCGCTCAGATAATTTTATTTCGACGACTGCCTCTATGGCAGTGCCTTTCGCTGAGTCAGAAATTTTCTGGCTTTGTGCTCGGATGTACGCTGTTCTTTGCTTTTGGAAGTAGTGTTGATTCGGAGGCGTGTTTGTTGTTGACTCGGCATTCTTTCCATGTATCCGAGAAGGCGAATCTAATTTTTTTTTTATTATTCTTACAGAGTAAAGCACGCGAGATAACGATCGCAGATTAGCACTTGTATACTGCAAGTAGCTCGATTTCATCAAACTTTTTTTCACCATGTAATACAGTATATTCTTTTAAAAATCAAACGAAAATCGTCTCATCAAACAAAAGGATCGGACTTTAAAGCTGCCCATCGAGCGTCCATTCGATATCACATACACGCGCGTCAGGAAAATTTAAAGGGGCATCTCGCTGGAAAACGGCAGATCTCTCTTGCAGGACATTAGATTAATACCTCGAGTATCCCAAAGCCGATATTGCCGGAGCGTCCTCTTCTCTCTCCGTGTCCGCGGTCTAAGCCCCTCTTCGGGCTGACCCATGCGGATATTTTCTCGAGACGACGTCGTCGTCCACTTCGCCGGTAATACGACCTCTTGCGATCCGCTCGAGCTATACACGGCCGGCTCCGCGCTCGACGAGGTTAAGCGAAGCGTCTTCTCTCGTTCTTCTTTCGTTTTTTCTTTTTTTTTATCCTCTGTCTTGTTCTCTTTGCGGTTAAAGGACGAAGCATCGAGGATGAGCGACTGGCTACCGACTTCCTACGAGTAAAAGATTGATGAGGATCATGCGATTTTTGAAGATTACTCATGTATTACAGCTGGCTTGATGCGGCCGATGAAATTTTGATGAGTTGCTTCATTCGAACCATGTTGCATTGTATAGCGAGGCTCTGACGTATCGAATTTATTGTTTTATTTACAGATAAGCTTTGTAATCTTTTTTTAAAAGTATCAATTGTCTTCCGTCAAACGTTATGTTGTCATATAATTTTTCAAGTGTTACATCTTATTTATTAAGTAGTTTCTTATGCAGACTTAAATGAGCTTCAATTTCTGTATCCAAAATAACTCACTGGTTCACGAAAGAAAAACATTTCGACACAATAAAACCCAACACTCCACCCTCATCGAGAGGAGCATCCTCACACGTCCAGCAGCTGAGCCAATCGAGCCAACAGACCTACGCAGGTCACACCCTCTTTCACTCTCTCGGAGGGGCCACGGCTTAGCCGCGACTCTCGCGCCGGCGCTTAGCCTCGCGGCTTATCCGAGCGGTGGGGGGGCGAATCTACCTGTTGATCAGCCAACCCCTTCGTCGCTTCGTGCTATCGAGATTTCGCAAATCCACCGAGGCTGGACTGCATGGTCACGCCTACTTGGTATTGCGTCGGATTTCCGAAGGCATTAGTATGACGCAGTGGTGAGGGTGCGATTCAGATGTTTTCCGTTGCACCGCGAATTTAGTAAAATTTTAATTTTTTTAACTGATGTTTTATGCACGTTTAAAACCAAAGTGATACACTTATGCTCAGAGGGGTCTTCGAGCATTCCACGAATTTTAAATATTAAAATACGATTACCATACATAGTTACCTCTTGATGCGTTACTTTTTATAACTGCATTATACAGTGCTAAATGCGAGAAACACATGGTTGTCTATGTACTCAATGTCTCGATATATCTCTCGGATGCTTTTGAAAATTTATCCTTAGATTTCGCGAAGCAATATTTTTCTTTGTATATTATCGTGAATATTTTATAACTCCGCGTCAGTGAAACTAGCTATAAAACCAAACAAAACGTGCTGAACTTTCGCGTTTTCATTGCAATGCAGTTGACGTAAATGTAGACTTGCGCCTAGCTCGTGCCTTATTATTCAGATTGTATATTCCGTTTTGACTGCTGAACTTACTAAATTTTCACATTCATTCGCCAGTGCTTCAAGACACAATTCGCAATGCATTATTTTAATTTGTGCTGTTGGGCATTGCTTTTTTTCACCGAAGCATTCGCGCTGAAAGTTGAAGAGGTGTTTTTTCCGATTCGCAATTTTTCTTCTGATATCATAGATTTTATAAATAATCCTGTATATGGGCGACCAGAGTTCGATTTGGAGCGGGTCTCTTACTGGGATTTTAATAACGATCAAGAACATAATCGACGATTATTAGAGAGGCGCAAAGTATATAAATTTTTACACGTTTATTCAGTTTTTTTTTAATATCATCGAAATGTTTTTCATGTAATTACAATTTTTTTCTTTAATTATAATTTAGAAATTTGAGAATCAGACTTCATTCTGGGATCCTGAACAAAACTATCACAAGCTTCCTTTGATGACTGCAGATATTGTAAGTACATTATAATCATTATTACTACAATACATTTCTAGAAACATCTGTTAAATATAATACAACATGTTGTGGGTGTTATACGCTAAAATGTGAAAAATTGTAATCATTTTAGAATGCCATTTTGTCGAGCAGTGGATATAAGGCTAAAGAACACTTTGTAGAAACAGACGATGGCTATAACTTAACGCTGCACAGAATCATACGTGATGATGAAGAGCCTTCTGAATCAACAGGCAATGGCGTAGTTTTTATACAGCACGGATTACTTTTGTCTTCTGATGCCTATGTTCTTCAGAACCGTAAAAAAAACCTTGGTAACTTTATTTTCCAATGTTACTTTGTATAAACGTTATTATTTACGTTACGAGCACTAAAAAAATGTATTGCGAAAAATCACTGCAGCAGATTATAAGGTATTTTGTTGTTTTTTTCAGTACATACATTAGTAGAAAATAATTACGACGTATGGCTAGGAAATGCTAGAGGAAATTCATATTCCAGATCACACTCAATTTATAACACAAACGAATCAGCTTTTTGGGACTTCAGGTAATCATTATAGATCTATCTATGGATTAAAAAATTACTTTATTCAATACCATATAATATTTTAGCTTTCATGAAGTCGGAGTCCAGGATTTGAGACATTCCATTGACTATGTCTTAACAAAGACAAAATCACGATATTTAAGTTTCATAGGGTATTCAATAGGAGCTACGGAGAGTTATGTGCTTATTTCAAAATACCCTGAATTCAATGAAAAAATTCGTTTACTAATCAGTATTTCTCCATTACTATTTTGGGAACGACCAGACGATGATGATACTCAAATAGACGAAATTATTGAGAAAATCGAGGTGGGCCAATTGACTAATATGATTGTTACAGTTTGTCATGCTAACTTTTGTTAGTCGTATTTTAATACTTTAATTTTAATTGCACATGTACTAGAATCTGGGCGATAATTTTGACGGAGGCGACAGTGATGATACTCGCACTGATGAACTTTATCCACTATCTTCGTACATGGCGTATTTTGCTTACCATGTGCGGGAAAGATGTGGAGAAACTTTATCAACTATTTTTGGAGATTTGCATATAAGAATCGACACGGTAAATTTTGTTAATTTCTAGCTTATTTATTTTGCACAAAATGCTATGCTGATTAGAATTAACGCATAAAATGATTTTTTTTTATCTAGGCAACTTGCTCACTTCTGATGCGTCACATGCCAGCGGGAACATCAAAGAAAAATCTTATTCATTTACTTCAGCTCATTAAATCAGGTAGTTTGCAGAAAAAAACCCGTAGGGATATGACTTCATATTATCCAAATGAATAGAATTCGACTTAAACATTGTATAACGTTTATCGCTCACCAATATTTATTGTTTATGGTTTATTATTGCTTTTTTAAGGACGTTTTCAGGAATATGACGACGGATTGGGTGGTGAGGAGTATGATTTGAGTAAAATAACCCTTCCTCATGCTGTTTTTGTGGGGCCTGATGAAAAATTTCTGTATAAAAAGGTATGAATAATTAATTTTGAACACTCAAATTAATGCCGATTTGGAGACGTGTGATTGTAAAAACAACATTTCAGGATATAAATGAACTACAGAATAGATTTCCTTCCTCTGTAATATACAAATTCAAATATCCATCTGGAAGTTACATGAACGACTTGGATTATCCATTTTCCGAAGCGTCGAAGACTATAGCTGACGCTGTTAAAAATCTCTTACCACTTTATTGAAGATTGAAAAACTGTTATTTTAATATGAACAATTAAATTGCTCAAAATAAAGATCCATGCTATTCTTTATAATAAGTATTTGATGAAACTACTCGACATATTTTTCAAACCGAAACCTCACCCGATAAAGCCGAAGCTTCAATGTTCGCCATCTTCGCTGTTCTCGAGTATACAGTAGCAGTCGATGATCTTCGAAGCACTGGTAGAAAAAGCTCTCCGATTCATCTGCGACCGCGCAAGCTCCCCTACATAGCTATAATTAAAAGTCGATCAGAGAGCGGCGACCCCGGGAGCTTCTTCTACCCCCTCGATAAAGAAACTCCCAGCCTTTTAAAACGAAGAGTCATCGCTCGTTTTCTTCCCTACCCCTTCTTCATCTTTTTCTTCTTGGATCCACCTCTGCGAGTTGCGCAAGGTCCGTATAGACGTATATATTTTTAACGCCTTCATTTCCGGCGGTGCCGGCTGTCGTGCTGCTATCCGTATAAGAAGGAGAGGCCGGAAATAGCGAAGCGCGAGATATACTTCGCACCGGTGTTTCAAGTATTGATCAGTTCGAGGAGGGACTGCAGCAGCGCCACTATCATCGTCCTCCTCCCACTGGTCTCCTCTTTCATTCCTCTCTCCCGATGTACCCGGCTATACATTCACCATCACCGTCGTTGCTGCTACCATCTCCGCGAGATAGTACAGCCGTCGAGGATCTCGTATTTTTGAAATTTTTTTACAGAATTAAAAAAAAAAACATTAAAAACTCCAAAGAATCAATGCCAAGCATGCTAAATGAATTTTGTTATTAGTGTGTTCTGAATTCCTTTACGTATTTAAAACGTGTCGTAAACACGTGCTGTTACGAAATAAATACAAAGTTCAAGGGTATTCGTAAATATAATCGAAGCATGTGAAATTTTTCGTAATTTTAGAGTATCTGCAAAGCATTGTATTGATTTTTGAACATAATGTAGAGAAAATTGATCGCTACATTATGTATAATATCGCGTTTATGTCAATCTACAGCTAAGGAGTTACTCAGTTTAAAAATATGCAGCAAGCTGTAAAGTAGGCCTAACTTATTTGAAAAAATGTTGATTAGCTGTCGTACAGTTTAAATTTTTTTCATACATTCTGGATTTTTTGTAATTTTCGGTGAAGCAAGTATGTGGATGAATGCAAGTTTAAAACAGCTAATTACTAATATATCTCCATACCATTCGAAAATTTTAGTAAAAAGTAGTGAAACAGTCATGTCAAAGGAAAGTAGCTTTTTTCTTTACGAAATAATACACACATTTCCAAGTTCAACGTTTGATTTGTCGACAATTGAAAACATCGATAGCAATTGAGTCTGACAAAGCGCAACAGCTTATTAAATTCTAATTCAATAGTATTATTTCTCCATGAAAATAATGCAAGTACTGATGAACAGACGAAGTTTTTTATAAATTTTGTAGTGAAGCTAACCCCAAAATTTACACCACCTAAATGTTTGATCATTTATTTTGGTAATCACTCGTTAGTTGAAAATTCGTTGAATACCATTTTAAAATACGCATGGAAAAATAAATTGTTGGACTTACCATATTGGAGGGTTCAAGTAATGTCAAACAAAGCTATTTTTACTACCTTAATCCATTTTTTAAAAAAGTAAGGAAAAAGAAGTTTATTAGTGATACGCAGCTTTTCCCTAATAAGCTGCGTAATGTCAATGGATATTCATTAAGATTACCATTCTTCAACTTTCCTCCTTACATTGTTTCAACTAAGGATAACAGAGGTAACAAAAAAGTTAACAGCCAATTCTACTTTCCTCAACTGCAAATAGATATTAAGAAAATAAACTTTTCACTGGATCTGATAGGAATAATGGAAAAAAATACTACCAGTTATGAAAGAAATATTGCAATCAACAAAAAAATAATAAAGGGCGAGTTAAATATGATGATTATTCCAGCAGCAATTTCGTTTTTTGAGGATGACCTTAGTTTACTAATAAATGAAGATTGCTGAAAAATCGTTGGATTGATTAAAATCCAACCGATCGTAAAATTAGATAGACCATGGGAAATCATTACAAATTTAATATTAATTCTTGGAACACTACATCTTTTTAATTACATTATAATTTTACTGAAATTTGATGTATTAAATCAACTGACTATCGTTAAAATATTTTTTCGAGTTTCTTTGCGCAGGCAACCAAGAACATCTTTTAAGAGAGTTATGATTTTATGTATAGTTTTATTATCAACCATCTATTCTTCTGAATTGAGCATCGTTTTAATGAAAATTATGGTGTTGTATGATGAATTATCATTCGATACCCTGAAAGAAATCAGTGAATCAGTAGAGTTTAAAATAATTACGAATAAAATGATGTATGCTATTACGCTCAACAATGTCGGCGATGATGACGTTTATGACAGCATAAAGAGAAAAACTTTGGTTTTAGAGAAGGTAAACTGTTCTAGCTTTATACTCAAACATGAAAAGTCTATTTGTATCAGTTCCTACGTAGATGCCGTACAAGCAGTCAAAGGTGTAAATTCGCTTAAAATTGCACAAGCTTCATTTGCATGTGCTACATTAGGATACGTTTTTGAGAGTGCATCTCCATATATTGATCGATTTGAAGAAATATTCAGAAGACAGTACGAATCTGGTATATTTAAACATTTGAGCAACAAAACGCAACTTATTAAATCTGTTGATAATGATCAAGGTAAACAGCCTATTGATCATTTATTTGTCATGAATCTTATTTTTATTATAACTGTTGGTTTTTTTATTTCTTCTATAACGTTTGTTGTTGAGATGATCTTATTCTATAAGAAAAAACAGAATACCAATAAAATATCGATACGAAAGCTCTCGGTGGTTCTCGAAGAAGATGATCTAACAGATATGTATTTTACGTGATCAGATGCTTCAGTGATACTTGTCACCTTATTTTTAAACTACGTTTATATTTATGCTGCGACACTCGATTGTATATGTGTATTGAAGATAATAAACTTATATAGACTTCACATCTCTCTGCGTAATTGGAATTTTTCATAATGATCCCATAAAATAAAGCTATCAAAATCCTACATCTCAAAATCAATTCGACAAATCACATTCCTAACATGTTCTTACTAAGCTTATAGTATGTTAGTTAACTATTAAACATTTTTTTTTCACACGGTCGGATTTGTACATGGCCTGCAACACATCAAATATTCGAAACGAAATAACAAGCTGTACTCGCTCCACAGAACGTAATAAACCGACACAACTCAGGTGAAGCGTATCCCGCGCGTCACCGAAACTCCCCTCTTCATATCATCTCCCGCGTATTATTCAAACAGTGGCTGATCCGCGACGACTGTACATTCATCCGTTCACACAAAAGCGAGGTACAGCCGTCAAAAGCTCGCGCTCGCTTGGTCGCGCTTTTTCTCTTCTCGCCTCGACTGAAGGGCCACTGAGTAATTGCCGTGGATGTGCGCGCGTTACCTAAATCAAATCCGACGAACGTAACACACAGAGACGTCGGCGTTTATAAACCGAGTTCGCCTCGCGTATTATACCTTTCGGCAGATACACACGCGCGGGGAAGTAGAGACGGGATTCCTGTCTCTCGCGCAGTGCCTTTCTCGAGGGCTTAAGCTCTTTTGCAGACTCTCGCCCGCTTCTCCTTGTTGATTCGCCGTGTACTGCGCGTGTGATTTCCGGAGACGAAAGATGCGTAAGTAGAAACGGAGCGTGAGAGGGACGGGGCGAAAGCCGGCGTTGAAACGAAGGCTTAACTGGCGGGAAACAACGAGGTGACTGCGCACGATGGGTAACAGGAGTCAAAGTTTTTACTGTGTAAGCTTTATTCGCATTTTTGGAGAATAACATCGCGCCGTTATAACATATTTAGAAAAGGTAAGAACAGTATTTATTATTTTGTAATAGTAGTGCATAGAAATAAGCAAGTATCTATAAAGGACAAAAACGTACTCACGTCTACTATTGTAAAAATTTTGCCTATACTTTTAACACGTAGTAGTAAGGTCAACCAGTATCGTTGCGCATTCATAAAGTTTTTATGTCAACGTTTTACGATCGATTTTCTACGTCGGTTTTTGCCAAGCCAGTAAATATTTCAACGTATTACTTTTAACATACTGGTAAAGCTGTTACTGCACAGTAAAAATAAGGAAAATTGTTTGCACCTAGATAGAATATTTTTTGCTTAATAAACTTGCAGTAAACTCGTGTAACCTGTACAATATAAGTAAAACACACCGAAAAGAATCAATTTAAATCCAACCGCTATAAGTATTATAATCTGTGCGATAATTTTAGTTACTAAACATCGTAAATCGTCGCATTAACCGAACCATAGGCAACACAATGCTGTAATAGGTGCGAAATCTCATCTCTCCCAGTTCGATTCCTCGTCCAAAGTGAGCTTTGCGTCTCGATAGACGCATTGTCTAATCGTGGCCGCAAGTCCCACCCATCAGGTCGCATCGGAGAGTAATACGCAGTGTGCACTGAGCGAGGAGGAGACGACCCCTGACACCTTGCTGTCGCCTGTGCTCTCGTCGCTGCGGATCGCGTCAGACAAATCCGCCATCCGAGTAGGAATTATATACTGGGGCTCTGCCGATGAGAAGATGGGGTGCGGCAATACGAGATCGAGGCGAGCGAAATGTGTTTTATTTTCTTTCTAGTTGAAAGGATTGTTTTGGATGACATGTTGAATTGTATTAGTAGATTCGATTATGGCATGTGCGGTTAATCAAGGCAGTCTGGGTTATTGCAAACAACGATGTCGGAAATAGAAAAGCACCCCCGTCCCCCCCCCCCAAATCGAGAATTCACAAAATACCACTATTTACAACGCAGTTACAACGACATTTACAACAACCCCGTTCCCCAACTCATCCTCACGACAGCCGGGCGCTTACAAGTGCTGAACAAGAGCCCGCACCCCCGAGCCATCCTCCTACGCTATACTTTTCGTCTCTTCACACAGCTGCATCGCAGCACGACTGCACGAGAGCGCCTGCGCAGGCTGCAACGAGTTCGGCACTGCCGCGCCGCGGATGAGCATATTTCACGGCGCTATCTCGCGAGCCACGGGCCTCTCCCGCACACGCGCATCTGCCTCTTTATTGCCCGGTACCGATAAACGACTTGCGGTACTCTCTCCTCTCGATACACACACACACACACAGAGCCGAAAAGCCTTACACGCGTAATCTGTACGTATACGCGACGCTGTACACCGGCGGGAGAGAGGTCCTTTCTTATGCGGCGGAGACTTTATGTAGGGGGTGGAGAGACTCGTAAATCGAGTGGGAGGTCTGTGCAGCGCGCGGGGGTGGATCGTAATGCGCTCGGAGGAGTTTCGCCGACTGCCGGGATGGCTGTGGGCTGGGGTGTCGATACAGAATGATTTTTTTTATCGGACGCTGCGGTTACCGGGGCGAAAGCTGTTTTTATGGCCGATTTTGCTTTATTTTTCAGCAGCGGGGACTCTTCGCCGGCTTAGACCAACGTAATCCGACAGTTTCGCGAAGTCGCTCTCGCATCTACTTGAGTTGTAAATTAGCCGACGCACGGGAAAGTTCTGCCGGCGTGTTGTCTCAGATTAATTATGTAGGCGCGGCTGAGGATCAGCTTCGCGGCTATTCTTCTTTCAAATTCGAATCTTTCGCTGTGCATAGCGTTCTGCGCTTGTAAAACACGAATTTCAATCCAGCATCTGGGATATAAAAGCGGATCCTCCAGCTATAAATTACATAACCCGTAAGTACGAGTATATCTATACCGAAGCTCTCGGCAGATCTCATAAAGAAAGAAAAAACAATAACCCGTCCCCGCGAGAGAAAAAAAGAAAACGAAGGCGAGGATGATCCCCGGGCTCTTCGTCATAGTTAAACGCTTATACTCTCGGCGCGCGACATAGCCGTCTCTCTCTCTCTCTCTCTCTCTCTCTCTCTCTCTCTCTCTCTCTCTCTCTCTCTCTCTCTCTCTCTCTCTCTTTCCTGCTGGCGGATTTGGTAAATTCGGTTTACCGCGAGCGCAGTTATTTTCAATTACCCTCGTGTGCCGAAGAAGAAGCGGCTGCCGCGCGCTCGTTATAATGTATGCGAGATAAAGGCCCGCGAGCGCGGAGACTAAGATATTATAGGGAAATGGGCGTATATAAGACGCTCGCGCTTGCGGGGGAGGCTTTGCCGCGCACTGTGCTATATACACCGCGTAAGAGCGAGCGAGAGAGAGACAGAGAGCGAGAGAGAGAGAGAGAGAGAGAGAGAGAGAGAGAGAGAGAGAGAGAGAGAGAGAGAGGAAGGAAGGAAGGAAAGTGCGCGCCGCCCATAACTTATCGCAGATTTAAGGCTCTTAGACTTAAGGGACTCTAATAATAATATAGCGCGCGCTACCAGCCACCCCCCGACCACCGGCCTCGTCTCCTTACCTCCTTCTCTTTTGCGGAGCTCGCGCGAGCCAACTCTCTCTCTCTCTCTCTCTCTCTTATAGCTATAGTTCACGCCTGTGAGCGATTGGAGAGGATGTACGGCGCTGTATGAGCTAATATTTCGCGGATATACGGCGATCGTCGTCGCGACGGGAAATCAAAGGGCGAACGCCGCCGGAAAAGAAGGTACGGAAGAGGGCAGTTGCCCGTGCGCTGCACCGGTAAACAATGACCGCGATAAATTTCCTAAGTCGCTGAATTAATAAAAGATTACAAGACGCCGCGGCGCGGTTACGCTGCTCTGCGATAAGGCGTCTCCTGGAGAGCGAGAGAAAGAGAAGAACCGCTGCTAAATCATCGGATATCTTACTCGTGATACATAAACCACCCTTCACGGCTTTAGCCTATATATAGTGGCTGTGTGTATGAGGCGCTATCTCTCGACGGGTAAAGAAGTTGCTTGTTGTATATAGATATACACAGGGGGATGGGCGAGTTTAGAAGAAGACTGCGGGGGTGTACAGCCGGGCTGCAAGTGTCCTTTTGCTCCGTCGAGATAACGCCGCGTTGCAGGTGACTTTATGTTTCTGCTTGCGATTTATTTCTCCTTATATTTGTTTGGATTATCTACCTACGTATAATATGTTACTAATAATCACGACCTCAAAGTATACACACAAGACCGTCGCGCAGCGTATCATAGTCTCGATACACCGTCCCTCCCTGACGAAATCGAGTGTACACACCGATGGCCTCTGTTGACATACTATTACGTCCCAGGGATAAGACGTCTCGAGTCCAGGACGGCAAATACCTACTCCCATAAGTCCCGATATTAATTGGTCGTCCGAGTCTCTCTCTCGCGAGTCGGAAAGACGCGCGGCGCGGAGCTTTGATGTTTCGCGCACCCTCGGGTCCATTTTCTCAGGCCAATTAACTAATTGACGCGCGCCCGCGCGCGAGCAAAAGGGTGCAGGCGATACCGCGCGCGCGCGAGAGACGGAAAATCTCGTTAGCGCTGTACTCGCGTACTTACTATATTTTCTTGAAGAGTGCTCTCTTCCATTTGGACTTTCTTTATGTCGGTGTGTAAAGAGGAGCTTCTTTTATCTCCAGTACGCTACGGATATTTTTTTATCGAGTAATGGAAAAGCGGGTCTTACCACACCCGTCTTGTACTACTTAGCGCAGGTACAAGTGAGCTCAGCGCGGGATTAGCAAAGCGTCCATAAATACATCGTTTACGGGAAAAACCCGGCCTATATCCAGCAGCTTAATTATAATCCCCCCAAAACTCGCCGGCGGCAGCTTTCCGACAATCGCGAGAAAAATATTATTCTTCCGCTCCGGTATACTGTACGACGTATACACATGAGGGACGCCGAACGTTCTATGTCATCCTAATGCGCCGGAGAAGCCGAGCGATACCCTGCAATACACCCATATATATTTCTCTACTCTCTCTGTTCGCGTATTACGGCGGCATCGGTCCTGCATTATACATACGTGCGGTAAATACGGACCGGGAGAGAAGGAAAAGCATAAATATCGGAATACAGAGAGAGATAGAGAGAGAGAGAGAGAGAGAGAGAGAGAGAGAGAGAGAGAGAGAGAGAGGGCACAGTCGTCTCGACCGGTGCGGATCCGAGAGTATAGGATAAGGCTTCGTTCGCTGGGGAGAAAGAGAGAGAGAGAGCGATGAGACTCTCCGTCGATTGATAAGGGATAAAACCCTCGCGTAAGTAGCCGCGTGTGTAGACGCTTTCTCTCTGATGATGCCGTGTGCGTCTCTCGTTCTCCAGACGGGGGACGAGCTTTATACATTATACGGATGATGAACTTTTCGCGGACGTATAGCAGAGTTTGATCAAATTCGCCGTAAAGCTTGGTCGAGCTTTTCTCGAAGCATTACCCGTTACTTCGATAAGAGCTCAAACTTGCAGTATAAAGCTCAGAGAACGATGAAGAAAAATCAACAACGACCTGACGGCCGTGTTCGTCTCTCAATCCGCGCGTTGCAGCGGGGCGTTATTCTTCTTCTTCTTCTTCCTTCGCGCGCGGGTTAAGTATGAGTTAAGTCCCCGGGCATTAAGACGCGAACGCTCGCGGGCGAGTTGGTATATATAGAAGAGCGGCACGGCGTCAGAAAGCGAGGCGGGCGGCCGGCAGTAGGCGACGGTGATCTATGGCAGGATTACCCGCGGCGGTATTTCTTTATAAAATTTCGCCTTCGCGCCCAGAATCTCACGCCGGCGTCCTCCTTATACACTCCTTCGACGCTATATACTGCTGCACAGGTAGGTATAACGTGGCAGGATATCACGGCGCTCTGCGCTTTCTGCGGTGGTGGTCTGATTACTCTTTGCGCCTTTTTTCCCAGCGGTATAGTTTGCAGGCTAATTTTGATGGTGTTTTTTCTTTCGACGCGAGATTTCCGCTGCGTCTGACTACGTTATTTATCTGGACTACTCGCTTTGACGAGTGATATCATTCCGCGAGCTATCCGCTCCTTTTCGGCTTTTCGCCGAAACCGAGTCCACATAACCGGCTAGATCTCTCGCGCGCCGCAGACGCCGCGGCAATGGGTTCTCTCTCGGCTCGAAGAAACGAGGCGGGGGTTGTATCTTAATAACATTCATGAGCTCAGATATACCCGCTAGATTTATTGCCCGCTACTGCGCGCCCTGCCGAGCTCGGATTTCCCTCCCCCGCCTCCCTCTCTCTCTCTCTCTCTCTCTCCACCTTTTCTCGCCGAGCGGAATTGGCACTCGCTATCTCGTGCTCCGCGAGAGAGAGAGAGAGAGAGAGAGAGAGAGAGAGAGAGAGAGAGAGAGAGAGAGAGAGAGAGAGAGAGAGAGAGAGGGAGATATAGACCGTCGGGGTGTGGGAGGTGTCTCAACCCTTTTATACCGAAGTCGAGCTTCGGGGGGAGGATGGATTTCAATAAGGCGAACGTGCTTTATTTACGAGCGTCGCGATCTCATTTTTATGCTAAGGTGCGTGTGACTTATGTATCGTTTGCCACGATTACAATATTCCAGTATGGTAGGACCGCGAAAGCTCCGGATACATTTTCCCTTAAACTTACACGTGGATCATCCCGCAACAGTCTAAACTCGACAAATTCTCTCAGTTCGCGCAGACGACACAACACTCCCGGCATCGAGATCGCAGCAGCAATGTCTCGCGGCGCTGGCGCTCGCCCGGGCAGAGCTACGCTGTCCCGGTCCTCCTCTCGCGCGTGTATATACGCCGTATACAGTAGTGGCGTGTATAACGACCGCTTGGGCGCAGCTAACGGCTGCAGCGTAAGCTCCTCAGCTCCTGCGCCGGCAATACAGATTTATGTAAGTATTTAGCGCTCGGCCGGCTCTTTGCTTTATCGCGAGCTGGCCAGCAGCGACGTCAAGATGCAGCCTCTTCGTGCGCCAAGAGGGACGGAAGCGCTGAAGAGGAGGTGCTGTATACGCCGGCTTGGGGGGCGAGCTTTCGCTTTTCCGAGAGCCTGTATAATAATGTACGAGCTGGAGAAAAGTTTATCGGTTTTGCATATACTCGATTCGGAGAATAATACGCTGACCAATCGTATAATTCATAAGAAGAACGTCCCACGAAAATCCTCGATAAGAGCTTTGTATGCGGTCGATTGTAATCCTGTGTCCGCCAGACCGCGTAAGAAAGCCAAGAAAAGGTCATCCTTCAGATAGAGAGAGGGCTGTTTTCCCTTCGCCTTATGTACCCTTGATCGGTTCGTGACCTTTTTCTTTGGTCGAACGTCCATAGCTGGATGGGATGCGGCTTTTTTCGACGATATGAAAGAGCAGTCTGGAGCTATTAATCGTCTGCTTATGAGCTTGATTGTGTCATGGGCAAGCTATTGCCTGGCGAAAACTTTTTGAAAATATTTTAATTTTTAAAGTAAGCGCTCGAATTTGTTCTCGCTAGATTCAGTCACATAGAATGAATAGAAAAAATTTTTTAACGGCAATTTTTACTTCAAAATATATAGTTTTCAATAATAGTCCATCATATTGATTTTCTCAAGATCGCTTCCCCACTTTTTTTTTGTTCTGAAAGAATTTTTTCACTCATCATATTCAACGATGACAATTTTTGTTTCATTTTAACTGCCAGTCATTCGCAAAACTTACTTTAGTCAACGCTTACTTACGAGAACAAAAACTGAATAAACAATAATGTTTTGAATAACTATACCTGCATTAAAAATGTAATTGGAATTTTTCGTATCTTGATAGTTAGTCGGGTGGTAGGAATAATTGTGGCATGTTGTGAAATATTAATCGGTGCCTTTAGGATTCAAGTAGGAAAGATAAGGTTTGATTTTGAGAAATATATTTTAAGTCGCATATGCAAATCGATAAAGTAAATCATATACTGATGTATATTCTATATTATGTATCTATTGTAAACTCTAAAAAAGGTTTCTAAGTAACAGTAATCGTTATGAAAACGCATTTTTGATTTGCAAATATTTTTAAAAATGTCGAGGAGAAACAAGGGTCGCTGCTAGTGTTTAGTTATAGTCTATACTCCAGTGTGAATATAAAACTTAGTGAATATTAACTTAAAATCGATGGATATATAACTTTAACCCCGAAAGAACAAAAGTAAAATAGCGAAAATGGCGACACGAACTTCTAATGTCACAAAAGTTGTATAAAATAAAATGCAGTGTATTTCCGCACTGATATGTAAAACTATTAACCCGTATTAAATAAATAATGGATGAAAACTCGTCCAGTGCGTAGCACAATTCCTTACAAATCACTCCAGCTCCGATTAAACTCGCAATACCGATACCCCCCGCTCGTAAAATCAAAAACGACGCCCGATAAAGTCTACACCCCACACATCCGCCTCCTCACTCGCACGCAAAGCCGCAACGCGATCCCCTGCGAACAGTTCGAACTTCCACGCGCTTCTAATTATAGGTCCAAGCTCTCTCATCGTCGTCGCCATATAACCAAACGAAGCTCACGCGCATACGGCTCGATTTCTTCCTACTTCATAATTGACTGCAGTATTAAGGATCTGCCGAAGCGGATGCGCGGGAAGACAGCACTATGCGCGCGCGAGGCATATAAAGGAGGGGAACAATCTTGGATGCTTAAGTCCTAAGCCTACCCCTGGCCACATAAATTATGTATCGTCCGTAAGATGCTCGAGATCCCGCGAGCACCTGCGCGAGCGCGGTATAATATAAGATGCACGCGCGCGCACGCGCTGCTAAGATTGTCGCGCTGCGTCGAGCTCTTGCGCGCGAATTACCCTCTTGCCGAGTGCTCGCCTACACAAGTTGTGGCTGCTATCCCTCCTTAAGCGAGTTACGCCGGGAGATTAGTGGAATTGATGTGCTGTTGCTGTGCGTGTAGATGAAAAATGCATTTGGTTATTTGAGTTTTGTTCATAAGTTCTATGCAACAATAAAAAAGGGTGATTCGGTATAGCCGATAAAAGGGTTAAGGAATTAATACGTCGGGGACTGTAATGCGAATTCCGATACGGGGCGAAGAGTATATAAGAAGAATAAGAGTGTATACGGAGGAGAGATGATACCTCGAGGCTCCACTCGGCGAGAGCCATTACAAGGATTTCTTTTATTTACGGTCGCGCGCAACCCCCGCGCGCGCGCCTTCTCATCTTTTCCGGCCAAGGGGCTAAGTGGCACCATCGCCGAGCGCTTAGTGTGCGCTGTACGGACGGTACACGCGCGCGCGATACATCTTACCGAATGACCGTATATAGGAGAGTCGAGCTCTTAAGAGCCTCCGTATAAGAGCCTAATATTCGGCTGTAGATCAATTAAGACGATCCTATCTCGTCGCTCGCGCGCGCTGCGCCGACTGGACTTTTCGACGCGAGCGGCTGTAATCTCCTCACGTGATTTACTCCACGGATTAGACCTGATTACGAGAGCTTTTTCGAGCGCGTGTGCGGGGCGCAAGCTCTCGATTAGAAACGAGACTTTTGGTATAAGGTTAATGTTTTGTATTGGATTCACGTTTGCGAGAGTCTACTTTCAATATAAATATAAATATATAATAATGTAATATAGTAATAAATCGCGAGATTAATTAACGCTGCTCATACAGCGCGGCGGCGGCCCGCAACGGAGAAAATCCTAAATGGCGCGCCTATCCCTTCGGAGATGAGGAGCGAGTATAGCGGGGGACTTTGCGGAAAATCCGTCGCTATGTCTCATTACTTTCAATCGCGCGGCACAGCAGCCGAGGGAAGATGGCTCTCGGTCGCCTCTTCCCTCCCCTACAGCTATATAACTTTGCGAGAGACTGGCTTTTATAGCCGCGCGATCGCCCCCGCGCGGGGTGGGATTAAAGAATAAGAAAGCGCCGGGGGTCAGGAGTTCATTTGTTCGGGGGTAAGTCGCGCGAGCCTTTCTTCTGCGCCGCCGGATAGACGCGATCGCTGCGTGTACGACAAAACAGAGAGCTCTATTGTTGGCTCGATTTGTCGCGTGCGGGTTTCAGCTAATTTTTATTGGGTTTGGGAAGTTTAGAAAAGTCATGATTTTTTCACATTAAGAATAATTTTAACTTGGAAATAAGGATTTTTTGTGATTCTATATTCGAAAGAGACAGACTGCAGTAGAATTTACATAATACATTTGCTATTTCAATTTAGTCACTCATTTCTTCCATTCTTTGGCTAACTCACACACACTCTCTTTCTCTCCGAAGCTGCAGTGCTTCACCCCTCAGATTACGTGCGGCCAATCTTGCCGCTAATTTGCGAGCCCTCAAACGCTCGTTTCTCTTCCGCACGATTCTCGCGAGGAGACACGCCGGCGCTTCTTCTCTCTCGCTGGTCGCCGAGCTCTAAAAAGTACATTTACTTGGCTTCGAGAATAAAGTCACTTAAGAGAGTTGGCCGATGGAGAGGGAGACGAGTGCTGATCCTCGCTGCCGAGATTTCTTTTATGCTCCCCCGGAGCCGCTCATGTTTCAGCGTAAAGTAATTTTTATCAAAACCTCGATCTTTCATTAATTCAGCCTGGCTGTGTCTTGCTCGAAGGATTTTTCTTTCAAGCTTTACCGAGTTATATAATATGGCCCGCTTTGCTTTATGGATTGATGATAATTACGATGGAATTAGCTCTGATCGGCTTATCAAACTTTATCGATTCGTACTGTCTCGCAGTAATTCTTAAACTTACGCGATCGAATAGCGAACTGTAAATTATGCTGATTTGTCAGCGTGAGTTTTCGTTTCATTTTATTTTGTTGATAAGTTTTGATCGTGAAAATATTTTTCGGTATATAGACCTCAATACACTCTAAGATGAAGCAGTTTTTGACTGGTTCCCCACTTTCTCACCAGTTGAACTTTCCGAGTCTCCGGCGAGCAAACATAGGTGGCGCATAGCATTTTTCTTTATCCCTTATCGCTATCTGAGAGCCCAGTGCACATATAGCCGTATGTCACCCATACCAAAAGTGCCTACAGTTAGGTCTGCTATCAATGCCGCTCGTGCTATTACTGCAACTAAGTCTTATAAGAGGCTTTCAGTTGTCTTTTCACTTTTTAAAACTGAAAGAGTGAAACATAACTCTAAAGAGTGAAAAATCACTCGAATTAGAGGCAAAATTAAGTCACTCTTTGCAAAGAGTGACTCAATTTTCAGTCACAAGCGATGACATCTTAGCCGCATTGTCTTTTGCGCACCAATACACGTACCGATTTTGCAGAAGGCACTTATGTTCGCGAAGATAGAAACAGCTTAAAAGATGCTAAAGTGCAATCAACGTATATTTCAGCAGGAATACGAATCACAAATACACGACACCGGCCTTGGACTTAGTAGTCTGCTATAGAATTCCTGGAAGCACATCGTCACAGACAGATTGGAATTTAGTCATTGACAATGTGAATAACAACACCAATACGATATTCGTCGGGGAATTCAACTCACACAACAATGAATGGAACTGTAGGAATACGGATGCGAATGGAGATAGTTTGTATTTTAGTACTTCACAAAAAACCTATTCTTACACAATTGTAACTCTCTTACGCATTTCGATGTTCGTAATAATAATAGATCTAATATCGACTTAGTTTTATTCTACTATGAACGTTGCAGATAAAATCAATTGATTTCTCTCTCCGCAAGTCGCTATAGAAATCAGACGCGAATCGGAGAATTAATTCTACCGCAGCAAAACATCCGCATTTCCATCAAATCTCGGATATAAAATCCAATTAGCATATATCTACCACACGTTCGCTTCCCGTTGTTGTACGCGATTTGTCGCTGAGAAAGCGCGGAAAGGCGCGTAATCGGATTTTTGTCACGCAGCCGGCTCGTCTCCTCTACACACGCATGTCTCGGCGAATGTCAACAGCGACCTTCATCGAATGGAGTGTTTGTGGTGTACGTACAGCAGCTGCGGAGAAAGCTCGAACATTATCTCTGTCACGAAGCGTCCGGCAGTCGTCGAGACGAACGTGGAATCGGAGAGAATAGTTGAGAGTATGTATGTGTTCCAATCGGTCCGACATAGACGCTGTGTGGAGTCTGAGTTACGAGATGGAGAGTCTGGAATCGGAGGGGGGTGGAATGGGTGTAAGAGAGATGCTTGAATTTTAATGCGAGAGAGGGAGGTGTAAAGCGTTAGAATGAAGCGATTCGATGTTATGAGTGTGAATTTTTTTCAGGAGCTTAGGATAATCTTACGTGTATCATATCTATGTCTTCTCGCATAAGGACCTTCGCTAAACGTGATACCCTCATCCACCACCGCACTGGACTGATCTCAAACAATCTAACTTCCATCCTGCAACAAAAAACAATATCTCCACCTACACACACACACACTCACACACACACACATACACGAGAAAACAACGTAGAGTCATCGCAAAGCGTCGTGTCCCGTAGACCGCGTTATTCAGGAACTTTGCTGACAGCTCTGGCCGAATAGGCAGATAAGAACGTCCTCTGAATGCCGAAGCTCCGCACAATGCTACACGGCGTACACACATACACACAGAGCCATATAGGCGGCACTCGCTCCGCAAGCTCGCCGGGCGCGGAAGCTGCTGCTCTAGCGCGGGCGCGAATCGCACGTCGAAGAGAGTTTAGTTTCGCGGTGCCTTTGACGCTCTCGCCGGAATATAACATATGATAAACTCGGCCGACGTTTCGCCTTTGTGGGACGCGTCAGAGTCGTTTCCCTCGCTGCTCCGTGCAGTCGAGTATGGGCGATGAAAAATTTGAGGGAGAACGAGACCAGGATGTAATTTTGAGAAGGGTTGCTCTATATGCTTTGCATTTGTCCTCGTAAAGAATCCTGATGTGCTTTTTATCAACGCTTTTGTGCACGTGAGTCAATGCGTCAGAAGCTTAAGAGTTGAACGAAGTAGAACAGAATCGAATTAATTATTTAATCAGACTTTACGAAAAATAAGAGTCAGCACGCGGTATAGAAATAGAAATTTTCCTACGGATCTAAAGCCGCTGAGCCACCCCCTCGCCGACTCCGATTCCTCTTTCTGACTCGTCAGGACGAATTCGGTTAGCTCAAATCCGGCGACGAGTTCGCCGCGGGAAAACTTGGAAAAATAAATTAACGCCATTCGCTTCTCGTTCTTTCTCTCTCGCCTCCGCGTCTTTTCGCGGCATAAATCAGCAGCTTCTCCTAAAATATCTCCGAGTGGCATTTCTTTCTTCTCAGCGAGCTCAGCTCCTCCTCCTCCCCCACCTCTTATATTCAGTAAAGGTCTCGTCGTCGTCGGGGGGTAAGTTTGTCGGCGCGATTAAATTAAGCCGATGTCGTTTGACAAATGAAGATCAGATATAGGGATGATCTCTCCTGCTGACTTTCGGACTTTTTTTCGCTGCCTCGCGCATTAAATTCCGAGCAGTGAGCCGAGAGAGAGAGAGAGAGAGAGAGAGCTGTCTTACTTATACATACAAAATTATAATATATTCAGCCGCGTATTATAGTTTGGTTCAATTTTCTTATCCGAGAAAGACACGACGTGGCTGTATCCATTTGATTTTGAGGAAGGATCCTGAATCTACCTTTTTTATTATTGTTATGAATAGTTTGCGGTAAAATAAGAAGACGCCTTAGCGCGATCTCTCGAAACATCGCAAGCGAGCGATATTCCTCTAAGAGATCGCATGATCAGCTTTGCTATAGATACACGCACACACGTTCGGCCGTAGTATAACAATGATAAGGATAAAAGCGTCAGCAGGTATTACGCGCGGCGCAGGTATAGTCCCTCTTTCTCTAAGGATAAGAAGGGACTGGTGCTGCTGTGGCCTCGCATTAGGAGAAGAGAGTCGGAGAGGGATGTTTTGCGAATGAGAGAGAGAGAGAGAGAGAGAGAGAGAGAGAGAGAGAGAGAGAGCGTGGCGAGGAATATGGATCCTTGTAAGACGTTTTAATTGGACAAATCCGCCTATCCTCATTAAATCCAGAAACTCCACGGCTCTCTCTGCCTTTTGCTGTCGCTCACTACCTCTCTCTTTCTCTTTTCTTCCTTCGCTCGAGACACGTGGCTCCTTTTTCGTCTCTCTCCCTCTCTCTCTTTCTCTCTCTCTCTCTCTCTCTCTTGTACCAAATTGAAAATCTCGCGTGTCGTGTGTGCGTGTATTTTATGCCGTAGCCTCTATATCTGCGGGGGATTCTTCGGCTTTGCGTCTCTTTTCTTACCCTCGTTTGCGCTCGATCATATTCCCGTCTCGGCTTTTTATCTACCCCGGCCACTTTTCCTTCGAGGTACCGGGCGCCTTTTCGCTGCGGCTGCGACTAATCTCGTTGATAAGGTTTTCGCGTATACCGGCTTAACTCGCTTATATTTGCTCGCATCTCGAATAAAAAATGCTCCACTTTTCTCGAGCAATATCTCTGTACAACTTCTCCCCACATCGTATAGCTCCTCAACGACATCAACTAACAGCTAATTTTCCGGCTTTCGCGCGCAGCAAATAACCCACACGTCGAGGACTGCAATTTCAATAGACGTACCGAAGCCGGCATTATGCGAGAGATCGCGGCAAAGTCTCGAGAATAGATCTATTGTCGCATCTACATACACCTATAGACGCTTCGTTCCGAGTTAGGGTTGTTGTGTCGGCGTTATTGCGCTGACAGCTCGCTCTCTGTGTCTTATCTGCTCCGCGAGATTGCGCCGCAGCGCGTATACTGACTCGGCCTCGCAAGCTCTCTCGCGAGCGCATTGTATACAGCCGAGCTAGCTGACGTTATCTCGGCAGAGGCTTATTTTTCAAGAAAATCCCGCCTCGAGGTTTCCTCGATCCTATACCGGCTCTAATGAGATATGCATGCGTGTATTGATTAGCTCTGCCTTTTCGGAGTTATTTCTTTGGAATAGGATCGTCGAATGAAAACCAAAGGATGAACGAAGTAAGCATGGTTTATACTTTATTTCGAGATCATTACTTATCATTCATAATAATAATTAATAATTAATTACTTAAATATTAATAGTTGGTATATTCATTATTTACATATATATCATGACAATTATATCATATACTCGTCTCACGCGAATCGTCGTCGCGTGTAACGTGTTTTACAGCGTAGTAGGTCATACCTCCCGCTAAGAGATAATTGCGCGCGCATCGCAGTATCCGTCGCGCGTGTGTGTCTATGTGTTTATATTTTTTCAGCCTGTGTATGTGTAATGTGTACGTGTGTATAGCTCGCAGAGTATTCGCTATAAGTTTTCTTCTCCTTATCCTCGGCTAATCTCCTCGCGCTGCTTTTTAAGTATCAAGGGTGCGGCCGGGAGCTTTAACGCTCTCTCGTTCAATGTACAATCTCGCTGCTGCAGTGGCCGAGAGCAGAGCTGCGGACGAGCTTCCCAGGGGCTATTCGGCGTGATACGGATGGGGCTGGGGTGACTCGCCCTCGAACAGAGCCATTTTCAGCCGCTTGCACTTGGCCCGGCGATTCTTGAACCAGAACTGCACGTTCTTCGGCTCCAAACGGGGGAACTTCTGACGGTAGGGCATGCGGTTCAGCTCCTCCGTGTACTTGAGGATCAGCTGTGGCGACAGATTTCAACGTTTATGCATAAGTTTTTATATCAAGCAATAATA
Organism: Nasonia vitripennis; assembly: GCF_009193385.2. Lineage (NCBI taxonomy): Eukaryota > Metazoa > Arthropoda > Insecta > Hymenoptera > Pteromalidae > Nasonia > Nasonia vitripennis. Next base: position 25,041,151 of record NC_045758.1, read on the forward strand.
TATTATAGTTTTATGTTGTTAAAATTCGACCTACCGCGTGGCTGGGATGCGTGTTATGCGTGAACCAGGTTTCGAGTCGGGGAACCTCGGTGACCGGGTCGATGAAGGTCCTGTTGCGCTTCCTCCTCTCGTCCAGCATACTGGTGGGACATCCCGTGGGTCCTCGCGGCGACAGATAGTGCGACATGTACATGACGCTGTGGCCAAACATGGGGCTGGGCACGAGGGAGAAGCCCGGCAGTGGTCCACCCGTCGGACTAGCCTCGTCGTCCTCCGAACCCGATGACACGCCTCCGCGGACCACATCTTCCTGCTTCACTGACGATGACGTCGTCGATGGGGTTTGGTTCTGTTGCTGCTGTTGTTGCTGCTGCTGCTGCTGCTGTTGTTGCTGCTGCTGCTGCTGGGCTTGGTCTTCGGGCCGAGTCGTCAGGGATAGCGGGCCCACCGGTGGACTCGCTGGCGGCAGAGGCGACGGCGATGTCGACTGGAAAGGGTTGGAGTTTTCGTTATATCGAGTTCAAATGTGGATTTTCAAAAAGCTCCGATCAATCGATGCAATCGACTCACCTGGTGTCTCGAGTCCTCCTCCTCGTCGCTGCAGTCCTCGCTGACGTTGCTGGCCCCTCTGGGACTGAGTCCCGGCGGACTGTAGCCGTTGACACCCCGGGTCTCGGCCCTCTTCTGCGCGGCCCTCGCGTTCTTGAACCAGTAGACGACGTTGTTGACGTGCAGGGGCTTCCGGTCCCTCCTCGACTCCAGCGCGTTTAGCTCGTTCACGTAGTGCTGTATCTGCTGGCGCGTGGGATGCTGGTTCTCGCCGAACCAGCGTTGAAGTCGCGGAAGCTCGAGCTCCGGATCGAAGCTCGTGCGCATGCGCGACTTGTGCGAGAAGGGCAGCAGCGCCGGGTGATGATGGCCGAGACCAGCAGCAGCCACCGCAGCCGCCGCTGTGCCCGAGCTCACGACTTCCGGGCCGACCGTCTGGGGCGACTGGCTGCGATGATGCGGGTGTGTCTGGTGGTGATGGTGATTGGCGCTCGGTTGCAGGAGAGGATTCAAGCCGAGGCCCAGGTGCTGCTGCTGGAGCCAGGACTCGAAGTTGCGCTGCGTCTCCTCCGTCAGGTCGTTGCCACCGCGACAGAGCGATGACAGGGTCGTCTGAAAGTGAAATTTCGAAAATCGTTTACGTTATTTGGCGTGTAAAACCGTTGTTGGGATTGATTTACGGTCCGGGTTCAAGACTCGGCGTTATCAGCATTGATCCTCGTATTTTTAACGTCTCGCGATGTATCAAAAGCGCTGTTACAGATACAAAACTAAAAAAATAGCTCTAAATCCGCGCTTATCAGCTCGTAAAGCTCGGTGATTACCATCGCGTCTTATCTTCGCAGAATCCCGACTCCGAAAAAAAGCCGCAAATCCTCTAACAATAATCAAAAAACCTCGTCTCTCTCTCTCTCTCTCTCTCTCTCTCTCTATTCTCGGCTAACTACATGCATCGAGCCTCTGACGCACACAACGTGTAGAGAAAAAAAGAAGAAGAAGAGCAAGAAGGACGTCGACTCGTCGCGCGGGATTACGGAAAAGTTTTGCGCCCTCGCTTCGCGAAGAAGAAGAAGCGCGTGCCTTATCGCCGCTTGATTTACAAGAACAAACAGCGACGCACAGCGATGCGGCTGCCGAGGCGCGGGGATCAGCGTGAGCGACGCCATTTAACGAGGTAATCTGTGGATCGAGCCGTATGCGAGCTATACTCTCTTTCCGCGAGCGGAGTTTTACAACCCTCTACTTAATCACTCACTCAACGTCGCGGCGGCGATGCGGCGGCGCGGGTTACTTAAACTCCTCTCTCTCTCTCTCTCTCTCTCTCTCTCTCTCTCTCTCTCTCTCTCTCTCACACTTTTGCGAGCGAGAAATCACTGGGCAAACAAGCACAGGAGCCGCGTTTTCTGGCTTATCTTGCGCTCGCACACAGAGACGTGCGCACGGGAGAGCGTCGCGCTTCTAAGCCTGATTTACAGGTATTTATGCGAGTTATTACAGTAAATCAATCGGCAGCGCGCGAGCGGATCTCTCTCGGGTGAGGAATCTTTTTCGGATTTTTAGGAGAGGAAAAACACCCGCTCGATGCAGTCTTTTACTTCTGCTGCTCATCGACGATCGAATTATCTAGGCCTTTGTTATTGCGCGCGAACGCGGATGGAAAATTATTCGATGCTACCGGTGTTTCGCCTTGTTTACCCGATGCAGAATATGTACATGTTACGGCTGACTTCTTTCCTCACCGCTGTTAAACTATCGTCTCTCAGTAGACGCTACAGTAGATAAGCGAGTTTTGCGCGAGCTCGTAATATTCCATCAGCGTAGACGTAATAGATCCTCTACGCTCCATCAGCGGGCGAAACTTGGCCCGAAATTCCCGGCAAATCTTCGTCGCTCAGAGCCGTACACCGCATGAAAGTGGCCCAGGATAGTCGGAGAAGTAAAGGGTCCGCTGCGGGGAAAATTGGTAATCATAGAGCAACAAGCGAAAGACGGCTGCCGCGGCATTAAAGTTCCGGACCGGGGGGTCTTCAAAGCGAGACAGAGAGTGCACTTAGATAATGCCCGTAGGGGGGGGGGGGGAGGGCGGAGACGCAGCAGCAGCAGCTGATATCGTCGTCGAGGCAGAGGCTTTTGATGAAGGCTCCGCGAATTCGGTTGAGTAAAGGGTAATCCTATCACGCGCGCTACGAGATCTCGCCGAGATGCACGAGGCGACGCGCTATATAGACCTCTGCGCAGGCTCTTAAAGATTCCAAGGTTCGACAGATGCTCTTCGGATTCACATGCGTCTCTATGCGGTGTGTAGACTGCGAGGAAGAGGAGAGCGTCTTTTGTGATTTTGGCTTACGGGACTGATGATAATGCTCGGGAAATCGACTTTGCCGATCGCTCAGGAATGGATGCTAACTTTTATGGGATTGTGCTTTTTTCCTGATGTTCGCATCGACGGAGCTATTCCAAGTATGGCTTGTTATTCGACGGTCTCGTTGTTTGCGAGAGATGATTCAGAGCGAGGCTTAAAAATTAAAGATATGCGTACGGTGTTGCTTCTGGAACGTATATACTTGCTCTTATCTACGGCTTTTGCGTCTTTTTCGAGAAGCGTCAAGATTTACCTTTCCTTTTCGTAATCTTGGGATGAGCGTTTCGCGCGAAACCCGCGTCTAATTATAATTCGTTTCGCGCTAAAAGAAAAATAAGAATCATTTCTCGTTCGTCGAATAACGACTGTGCTCCGAAAGAAAAGCAAAAACGAGGCTGTATAGTGGTATAGCGCGACGAAGCATTTATTCAAAAGCGGCCGGGGATCAGGAAACCGCAGGCGAGTTTCCGTTTCCGGCGAAGATTAGGCAGCGCCGCCGCTGCAGAGTGGATGGAGCCGGAGGACTTCTTAATGAGATTAAGCGAGACCGGCGACAAACACTCTTCGGCTAGATTTACATTTTATACATTTTTAAGCGGTCGCGTCTTATACGCGCCGAGTCGCTGGACTTACTTCGCTCGTGGCTGGGAGGATGTCGAGCTTTGTCGATCGCTGACTTTGTATTTTTTGAGATTAGCGGACTTTCAGGCGGGGCTGTTACAGATTCGTTGGATTTTTCGGTGTTATTTTAAAGTTTTGGGTTTTCACAGATGAATCAAAAACTGGTATCGAATACACACCTCGTCAAGCGGACAGCCGGCAGCAACGAGAACCGCGTGGCTGCGCAGCAGTAGCAGCCTGAGCAGTTTATCTCTGACCTCGGACGCTGGTGTCGGAGGTGGCGGTCTCGATCTGTACACCTGTATTTTGAGGGTCGCCACGTTGATCAGTTCGGCGAGGATGTCACCGACGGTCAGAAGCGGACCCTCGGCCACCTTCTCCGTCGGCAGAGGCTTCCAGTTTCGAATGACGATGCTTCCTCGGGCGCTCAGGATCAGGTCGTTCGAGTAGCTCAGACGCATCAGCGCCTCGCCCACCAAGTCCTGCGATGTGGAAGAATGATTGATTTTAATTTTACAGATGTAATCGGGTGTAATAGTCGATTGGCAAGGATCGAGAGTTTCACCAACCTGAAACGGCATGTTTGCGGGGATGAAGACGTACGTGTCCATCTCGACGTGTGGTCGTCGCCAATTATCTCTCCCGCTACTCGGCCGCGTCTCGACGATGCTGTGGATCGCCTCGACCACACAGTGCACTGGAAGACTCTTGCCTGGAATCAGAGAACCAGAATTGCCCGAATAAATAACGTTCTACAGAACAGACAATCGTTATACTCGCGTCAACCGCGCGTAAAACAGGCGATTGAGATCCGCCGCGCTAACTCGAGGAAAACTCGTAATGCGGATGTGCGCTTTCATCCGCGAGAGAGTAAGAGCAAGTCTAAGAGAAAGGGTTGCAGAAAGAGAGGTGGCAAGGCATATAACCCTCGCGGCTGCGCTAAGCATATGCAGATCCACTCGCGTCTATCCCCGCGAGACAATGGGCCTCGGCATTTCGCGACACAATGGCGACGATCCTCGTTTAACCCTGACTTAAGTCTTCTGCCTCGGCTGCCGTATATCCCACTCTGCGATTGTAATCCCACGGTCTCGCCTTCCGCGCAGCTCCTTCAGCTTCGTCGAATCTGCCGAAACTCGGAGAGAGAGAGAGAGAGAGAGAGAGAGAGAGAGAGAGAGAGAGAGAGAGAGAGCTCGGAGTCTATACTACACGCGAAAACGCTGCGTCTACTCAAAGGCACGCGTGCGTATCCAAAGCTTCTTACGGGAGTATATAGCTCTACAGCGTCTGGCTTCGGCTCGAACTCTTATCGCGATTTCGTTCGTTATACAAGGACAGATATTACCTCTAAAGCTGAGGACCATATCCACCGGTCAGGTGGATCCAATCGCGTCGAGTCGGGGAGGAGGAGATGCCGATTAAATTGACCGCGGAAGGCAAAAGCTCCCGGCACAAAGACGGTGCTGCTCTACCCCCTCCGGAGATCGTAGGCCAGTACGGCTCTAATGAAAACTATAGTACCGAGCCCCGGGATTACCTG